>NC_058083.1:143409136-144009136 GCF_014858855.1 Bufo gargarizans | reverse complement strand
ATTATCTTCCATGAGAACAAAACAATCTGGTGTAGAAATTCAACATGCCCAATGTTTCCTAATATCATCTGTTATAGAAGAATCAGAAGCTCCTCACACACAGATTGTCTGCTGATGGTCCCACTGAAAATTGCGACTTTGGCGGACAATACTCCAATGGCTTATGCACATGACCACACCATGTTTTGCAGTACACAAATTTCGGATCTGAAAAACACGGATGGCACAGTATGTTCTTTTTATTTTTATTTTTTTCGGGCCCATGGAATGGGGTAGCGGAGGCGAACAGCACACGCTGTCCGCATCTTTTATGGCCCCATTGAAGTGGAAACAACGTTCGTGTGCATGAGCCCTAATGTGCATGATGGCCTTTATGTAGTGCTCCTCTAAATTTATATATTATAAGAACCGATTATGTGCAATTACCAAGACTGAAAAAGTGGACCTAAACTGACACACTGTACACACAATAATGTTCACATAGATTAAATTAACATTTGTGATCTTACAGATAAACGTACTGGAAATTCTGAGCCAAAGTCTGTTTTGAAGTTATTTTTCTCAATGTCGTCAAAGAGGTGGGCTGCGCCCGAGTCAATCTCCATTTGGTCTCCCAAGCCTTGTTCCTAGGGATACCATCAAATTGTTTAACTTAACATTAGTCGATATAAAATTAACAATGCTACAAAAAAAAGGAAAAAAAAACAACCTGATAATTGTCTTCAGATAATATTTAAAGGGATTGTCTGAGTTATATAAAATAAATATAAATTATATACATGAGCGAAACAATGGAAGTCAATTGGAGAACCCAAGCATTAAACCACGCACCCCCTGCTATGAAGAGGGGAGGGTGTCTGGTTCATAGTAGAAGGTCAGAAATTGATAGAAACACCACTGAAATGGTTCGGGAACAACATGGGGAGGATGTCTGGATGCATATTGGACTCCCAGGTCTCTTCTGGGAACGATGTTGTCCGAGAATGCACGTCATTTTTACAGACTGACAATAATACGCACTAAACCGAAGATTAAATCAATTTTGGAGAAAAAATTGTTAGGAAACATTCTTTCCTGTATATTTACTTGTATATTAAGTGCAAGTGCTGCCAAAAATTACAAGGAAGAGGCACTCCGATACAACCTGTATATCACAGAAAAGTGGGCCTCATTCACATTGTGGTACAATTGTTCAGGTAGTGGGACTCCTACACTCATAAAGCCTATGCACTATGGAAAAGGGCTGCCAAAAATTACAAGGAACCAGCACTCAAATACACCCTTTATTACACATAAAGGAGGGCATCATACACACCCTTGAAAAATTATGATTGATAGCCTGCTGGTGACCCTCAAAAACATTAGGAGCAAGGGACTGCTGGTGACCCTCTAAAGCAGGGGTGCACAACCTGCGGCCCGGGGGCCACATGCGGCCCTTGATATCATTCTGTGCGGCCCCCAACCATCTGGTAACAGACATGTATGCCTATGTCTTGTGGCTGCTCACATGTATTTTTCATGTATTTCTCCCATTAGATGGGAGTCCTGGAAGTGTAACTAGACATTAATGTTATATAATGTGTGTTCAATATGCCATAAGTACAATATTTCAGTTGTTAATACACCTTAAAATTTTAATTTCGGCCCTCGTCATTGGTTCAGTCTGGCAATGTGGCCCCCAACCAGGAAACGTTGTGCACCCCTGCTCTAAAGCATTAGCGGTGAGGGCCTGCTGCTGATGTGCCCATCTAAAACATTACGGGTGAGGGTCTGCTGCTGAGCTGACCATCTAAAACATTAGGGATGAGGGCCTGCTGCCGAGCTGACCATCTAAAAAATGTTGTGGGCGAGGGCCTGCTGCCGAGCTGACCATCTAAAAAATTTTGTGGGCGACGGCCTGCTGCCGAGCTGACCATCCAAAACATTATGGGTGAGGGTCTGCTGCCGAGCTGACCTTCTAAAAAATGTTGTGGGCGAGTGCCTGTTGCCGAGCTGACCATGTAAAACATTATTGGCGAGGGCCTGCTGCCGAACTGAGCATCTAAAAATTTTGTGGGTGAGGGCCTGCTGCTGAGCTGACCATCTAAAACATTATAGGTGAGGGCATGCTGCTGAGCTGACCATCTAATAAATTTGTGGGCGAAGGCCTGCTTCTGAGCTGACCATCTAAAAAATTTTGTGGACAAGGGCCTGCTGCTGAGCTGACCATCTAAAAAAAAATGTGGGTGAGGGCCTGCTGCCGAGCTGACCATCTAAAAAATTTTGTGGGCGAGGGCCTGCTGCCGAGCAGACCATCTAAAACATTATGGTTGAGGGCCTGCTGATGACGCTCAAAAACATTATGGGTGAGGGCCCACTGTGTGTTCCCCTCGTCTCCCCTCCTCGATTGGCCAAGGAACTACGTACCCTGCAGCCAGCGTTGTCAGATGGAAATTTTGGAAGCAATGTTTCCACAAGGACCTTCTGGTATTGCACCATTTTGCTCGTCCTCTCCACCACAGGAATGAGAGATGAGTTATTTTTGTAGCGGGGGTTGAGAAGGGTGAACAATTAGTAATCAGTGTTGGCCAAAATGTGTACAACGCGAGGGTCATAGGAAAGGCAGCCTAACATAAAGTCAGCCATGTGTGCCAGAGTCCCAACAGACAAGACTTCGCTGTCCTCATCAGGAGGATGACTCTCAATCTCCTCTTCCTCCTCTTCTACCCATCCAAGCTGAACAGATGGAATAAAACTTCCATGGGTACTACCCTCTGTAGCGGAGGCAACCGTCTCCTGCTCCTCTTCCTCCTCATCCAATTTGCGCTGAGAAGACGAACTGAGGGTGGTCTGGATATCACTCTGTGTACTGTCTTCCCCCATTTCCACCTTTTCCATATGCAAAGCGTCCACCTTAATTGTGAGCAGCAAGCGTTTGAGTAGACACAGAAGTGGGATGGTTACGCTGATAATAGCGTTATTGCTGCTCACCATCTGTGTTGATTCCTCAAATATGCGTAAAACCTCACAGAGGTCAGACATCAATGCCTACTCGTCGCTTGTGAAAAGCGGAAGCTGACTGGAAAGGTGACGACCATGTTGCAGCTGGTTTTCGACTACTGCCCTCTGCTGCTCACAAAGCCTGGCCAAAATGTGTAACGTGGAGTTCCAGCTCGTGCTCATGTCGCACAACAGTCGGTGAGCTGGCAATTGCAACCGCTGCTGCAGCGTTGCCAGACCGGTGGAAGCTGTCGATGACTTGCGGAAATGGGCACACACGGGGTGCACCTTCACCAGTAGCTCAGGAAAAATGGGGTAGGTTTTGAGAAACCGCTGAACCACTAGGTTGAACAAGTGGGCTAGGCATGATATGTGTGTGAGCTTGCCGAGCTCCAAAGCCGCCACCAAGTTACGGCCATTATCAGACACAACCATGCCTGGTTGTACGTTGAGTGGTGAGAGCCACAGCTCAGTCTGGTCCCTTATCCCCTGCCATAGCTTTGTGGCGTGTGCTATTTGTCACCTAGGCAGATCAGTTTAAGCACGGCCTGTTGCCGCTTCCCCACTGCAGTGCTACACTGCTTCTAGCTACTGACTGATGTCTGACTGGTGCTGCAAGATTAGAATTCAGAGGTGGAACTGGAGGAGGAGGCGGAGGAGGAGAAGGGGGGGTTGCCGTTACTAACGTAGGTGGTGGCGGAAATCCTGATGGAAATAGGGCCCACAATCCTTGGCGCTGGTAGGACCTGTGCCATCCCAGGGTACGACTCGCTCCCAGCCTCCAGAACGGTCATGGTCGTGACTCTTGAACCGCACGCTGTTGCCTGCGGTTTGTATTTAGGTGTTCAACCACAGGTGAGGGCCGCTAGTGTGCTGCCTCACTTGTGGTTGCCGCGGGCAACAAGTTATATTGTATTGTCGCAGTAGATCAGCCTGAGCTGTTGCTAGGCAGCTTGCTGCAATCTGCATGCGGTTGCACTTGGCAACTTGGTTTGTATGTGTGCACTTTCCTTGTCTGGTGTGCACAGGGTTTATTTGTGTGTATTCCCCTTTAAGTTGCTGTCTTCCCTTCCCTGGTGTTGGAAGGGTTAATTCCCTTCTGTGTGTGTGAACACTGGGTGTGTCTCTGTGGGTGTGACTACTTGGGCCTATAAAGCCTCAGTGTATAGTGCAGGTCAGTGGGGTGCTTCAGCCATGCTTTGCTGGAGACACTCTCCTTGTATTTCCATCTGCCAGTGGGGGCCACCCTTGTGGTCATAAACTAATTGTCATTCTTAAGTTTATGTGATGTCCACTTGATGTTTTCCTTGTTATGTTATGCACCTATGGATCTGGGTTCCTGTGTGTTTGTGTGTGTGCTGTGTCCACTGGTGTTTGGGTGTGGACACTTGCTGTATTGCACGGGATCCAGTCTGTGTGTCTGTGGCAGGTAGGTGTGGAAGTGCTTTTCATCCTCCTGCCATATCCATAGGCCGTTTATGTCCTCTTTCCTTTGCAGCTTGGCTAGTGAGACTCCTGTTCCTCCGTGCCTAGGAAGAACAGGTCGTCTTACCCTGCTCCTTATTCCAGGGCAATCCTGAGGGCTAGCAGGGAACCCAAGGCATCCGGTGTATGAGTCCTCCCACCTTCAGGGTTGACTCATATGATTAGGAGTCAGGGTCAGTTTAGGGACGCGATAGGAGGTGACCTGCTCCCTAATACTGTCGTCCTGGCCAAGCAGCGCATAACATCTTCTGGCATCGCACGGCTGAGGGTTTTCCCCATCCTCAGCCGTGACACTACCTCACTCTGGTCATCCTCTTGACTTGTTAACCTAACAACCACCTCAGTTATTGACAACTGTGTCTAATCCTCATCATGAACCTCTTGAGAAACTAATTGCGGTTGACTTATTGGCAACTGTGTCTCATCATCATCATCATCTACCTTGTGAAACACTAATTGCCGTTCCCCACCGTCATCTTCTTCTGACTGTGGATGCTTCAGAGTTTGGGAATCAGGGCACAAGACCTCCTCATGTCCCTCTTCAAGTGGGCTTGGTGAGAGGCCCAAATTAAGGAATGGTGATGAAAACAGCTCCTAAAAATATTTGAGTGTTGGATCACTTGTTTTCCAATACACTCCATGGTGGGTGGAAGGAGTATCAGGGTGAGGATTCTGTTGACCAGACTCTTGGCTACTGAGACTGGACTTTGTGGAAGACAGGGTGGTGCTTAACCAACTGGAAGCATTATCTGCTGCAATCCAACCAACCACCAGGTCGCACTGGTCTGACTTCGAGAGTGGTGTCCTGCGCCACCCTGCAAACTGGGACATGAAGCTAGGTATCGTGGATGAGTGTGTTTCTTGTGCTCTGGCAGCAGGCACAGTTTCACCGCGCCCAGGGCCACAGCCTCTGCGTGCACCATTCGCAGCACGGCCACTTCCCCGTCCTTTACTGTTAAATGTTATATATGCTTTTAAGTATGTCACGCGTACAGTAGTGCAGGTTTTGGAAGTGTATGCGCAAATAAAGTACACAGAATTTCACAGATATTTTTAGGATGTGCACACGTTAAACAGGAGATATAGCGCAAGTAATGTTGCTGTCACCACCACCTAATAAAAAATTACACTGAATGAATGTCACTGATATTTAGGATGCGCACACGTTAAACAGGAGGTATAGCGCAAGTAATGTCGCTGTCACCACCGCCTAATAAAAAATTACACTGAATAAATGTCACTGATATTTAGGATGCGCACACGTTGTACAGGAGGTATAGCACAAGTAATTTGCTGTCACCAGTGACTAATAAAAAATGACACTGAATTATTGTCACTGATATTTAGGTTGCACAAATGTTATACAGGAGGTATTGGGAGGGGTGGTATGACGTCCTGTATTTTAAACAGTGCCTGAAAGGTTAGGGACTAGTAATAAAAGAGTACGCTGCAGAGACAGCACCAGACATTGAGGAGTGGAATTGAGCATGCCACATGAGCGGTTTAGCGCGAACAGTGACTTCTATGGATGAAATAGAGCAGTCAGTAGCACAAAAGTGTAGAGTGTAGCCTAGAGACAAGTGAATTGAGCAGACTAGTGGCAGCTTCTAAAGTACACACAAACCTAGCAACATTGTTTCACTGTTGTCCAGCCTGCATATAAAGGCCGAACGATAAAAGGATCTTAATAGGAGTGCTCAATCTGCCATCACATTGTATGAATGCACAAACAAAGTATTAGCAGAGGCTTGTAAGTGCAGCTATACCCCATATAAATGAATGGGAGGCACTGCACTCCATAGTGGCTACATGTGACAAAGGCAAATACATTCATACACTCCAATTGTACCCTCCATCAGACACTGATAATTTTAATAGTTTTCTATAGTTGTTTGGTTTATTTATTTTAAAATAATAACTAATAAAGAAATATTTTATTTTCAGTTAGGGACCCCTACAGGGAATTTAGGGTCTGAATAGACCATAGATGTGTTATTACTAATAATATCCCGAGGGTTCCTAAAAGGGACTTTATTTAATATACAGGAGGTATAGCGCAAGTAATGTCGCTGTCACCACCTACTAATAAAAAATTACACTGAATGAATGTCACTGATATTTAGGATGGGCAAACTTTATACTGGAGATGTAGCGCAGGTAATGTCGCTGCCACCAGCAGCAAAAAAATTTGACTGAATATCACAGATATTTCGGATACGCAAACATTATACAGGAGATGTAGCGCATGTAATGTAACTGTCCGCAGCGGACACCATCTACAGAAAAAGTACACTGGATGTCACAGATATTTTTAGGCTGAGCACACATTACACAGGAGATGTAGCGCAGATAATGTCGCTGTCATTAGCAGCAAAAATAATTACACTGAATGTCACTGATATTTCAGATGCGCTAATGTTATACTGGAGATGTAGCGCAGGTAATGTCGCTGCCACTAGCAGCGAAAAAATTTGACTGAATGTCACTGATATTTCGGATACAGAAACGTTATACAGGAGATGTAGCGCAGGTAATGTAACTGTCCGCAGCGGACACAGTCTACGGAAAAATTACACTGGATGTCACAGATCTTTTTAGGCTGCGCACACGTTAGACAGGAGATGTAGCGCAGAAAATGTCGCTGTCTGCACAGGCCAAACAATTACAAGTTGTTTAGCGCAGGGTGCGCTAAAAATATATATTGCTGCCAGATACAACTATAGTCCTTAAAAGTACTTTTGGGTCTTTAACAAGTATAAAAACTAAAATATTGCTATTTCAATACCTACACTATCTCTCCCTTCTGCTCTCCAGCTTTCCCTGACTAATACTGAGCCGAACATGTGTCATCAGGTGCTATATAGCACCCGATGACGCGTTCCAGCCAGCCAATCACTGTAACTCCATCAGCCAACATGGCTACGGCATTACAGTGATTGGCAGTACTTACCTGCAGCCAACAAATGTGCGGGAGGAGACTCGAGCACACGCGGTATTCAGCCGAACACCGCGATGTGCCGAGCATCGTGATGCTCGAGCCGAACTAGTGTGCCAAGCATGCTCACCCAACATTCTTGGCACACTTGTGACAAAACGGTGTGCATAATCCCTATGCATTATGGAGAGACAAGTGGGTATAGTAGAAATTATCATAAACTTTCATGTTCTAAAATCACAAGGGCGTCCCTTTTCCAAGTATTGTTATGGCGTCCTTTGACTGATGCCTTATGTCCTCGCTCGGGCAGACATTTGACCTTCCTGCTTATAATCCCATGGAAGAACACTGTATACAGTACATCTCCTCTCTAGTCTGAATGGCTTCTTATATAGGACAATAGACTGGATTTGTGCTCACAGCAAGTGTCTACAAAATAAACTTTAGCCTTAATGTGTATTGTCATATACAAAATACAAATAGATTTGGCCATGAAGTGAAAGAAAATGATTTTGCACTACACAAGGCACATGCAGTAAGTGCTTATTTTTGCATTAACACTTACCTCCAGCTTGACACTGAGATCTTTAGTGTAATGGTCATCTAAATGTTCCAGATTTGGTGAATGAGATTGGTTGCTGACTGACAAGTCCCCACGCGATATCAGAGTACACATATATGCATCATGAGAAAATATATCATGGCGGATAAACTCACAATAGAGTAAAACCAAATTTATAAACTCTGTTTTTTCGTGTTCATCATTTGGGTCACCTACAAAAGAAGACTAATTATCATTTAGTGTGCCAATCATTATGACTGAAATGCAAGGATATAAGGGCCATATTAAAATAGGTAACACTCTAGTATCAGTGGCCTTACATTCAGAGGAAACCAGCCACACGTCTCATAGTATAGATCCTTTAGTCTTAAAAAAATAAAAATAAATGTGAAAACAATAATATCTACCTGTGTTCATTTATCAGAGAGAACGAGAAGAGCTTCTGTACCCATGTCAACACTCCCTGCCTGGTGCACCATGAGTTCAGAGTTACCATAGGAGTATGTTTTTGGATCCAAATCTCCATTCACATTCTCTGCAACAGCAGTGCCCCCTCCACTTTCATTGGCTTTAGGAGAAGTCAGGGCCAGGCGTGACCATGTTTACACTGCCTGGTTCATTTTTCTTAGCAATGTAAGCACATATCAACATGAAACCAACACAGATGCCTTTCGCTGCCAAGCACACATGTAACAGGTCAGCCAGTTTCACAGGTACAAATCTGCTGACAGATGCCCTGGTTTTTCCATGACTTAGATATTGATGATCTATCCTCAGGATAGCTCATCATATCGGTGAGGGGTCGGACACCCCACACCCCACCAATCAGCTCCGGCAGTTGCTAGTAGCAAAAACTATGCAGGGTAATGAGCAGAAGTAAAGAGCTCTATACACTGTGTAGTGTCTATGCTGGGGGAATTGCAGATCAGCAACCATACAAAGCAATGGGACCTGAGCTACAGTATGCCGACGTCAGGAACTGCACGGTGTACAGTGCTGTCTGGCTCTGCTCCGTACACTGTATAGTCTCTGGGGCCAGTGGATGCCCCACACAGCTGATCGTAGGGGTGTAAGGTGTCAAACCTCCACAATCTCATATTGATGACCTATCCTGATGATAGGTCATCAACATCTGTAGCAGGAACACCCTCTTCAATTTAGAATATTTTTCATCATGGCTTACACAGAGCTGTATATTATTTTTGCTTTACCATTTTTCTTTAAAATCATGTTTATTTAGTTTTGTCTGAGATATAGACCACAGTATGTTTAGTTGGGACACTGTATCTTGGATACCCAGGCCTGTAGTGTACTTCATGTCTCCTCATGAACTCCATTCCTATGGAGATTCAGCTGAAGATCTTATCATCTGTATTCAGGATCATAATCCCTTATAAGTAGAGCAGAGAGGAGGATGAGGCAGCTCTTTAGCTCAGTGTTGTGAAGTAACTTGTCCTCCTGTATGATTAGAACAGGTTTTGTGTGTACTAATAGGATGGCAAATTAATAAGTATATCCACAGCACTCTTCAGTTTATGCAACAAAAAATGGTTCTTTTTATTCCATCAGCAGCATACAATGCGATGTTTCTACTTAAAGAAGTAGTTATCAAGCCGAAGTAGAAACGTCGCATTGTATGCTGCTGATGGAATAAAAAGAACCGATTTTTTTGCATAAACTGAAGAGTGCTGTGAATATCCTTATTAATTTGCTATCTGAAGGGATCCCTAGCCTGGACCTTTTCTCCGTGGTCACCACTGTTTGGACCTGATTCTTAGGTACCGGGACCACTGTTATGTTTTATCACATGATGGGATTTGTAGTGCTGCTTACTACTTTGTATCACTAATAGGACGGCAGCCATTTTATTTCCCTTAATGATTGCTCCTCCGACAAAACGAGCCATTATAACTAATGAAAGGTATTTGGGAATATATTTAGAACAAAGTAATATTTAAGTATTTTCATTTTTTTTTATTCCTGGAGAACCCCTTTAAGATCCTTCAATGTCCCATCCACTACATTCCCTAGTACTGAAGCAGCAGAGCAGGTTCAGCGAAGACTTTATCCAGCTGAAGAGTAGTACAGATAGGTTTAGGAGATCCTTCCTGCTGACAGCTATCACGCTCTGTAACAAGGAACTACGGGGAGGTATGGACTGAAACTGGATGTGGACCATACCTCACAGTTTATTTTTTTTGCCTTCCTCTGGATCAACTTGCAGGATGACAGGCCGAACTGAAAGGACAAATGTCTTTTTTCGGCCTTATATACTATGTTACTATGATTACAATAGGCAAGTAAATTAAAAAACTAACTTTATTGTGGTATTTGTGTTCTTGTTGTATATGTAATCTTCTGTGAATACCCCCACTTGTGACTTATGTCTATGTGTACAGTGAGCTGCTGTTGTGACACTGCAATTTCCCTCTCAGAGATGACTATAGTTTATATTATCCTATCTAGAACAATTGACACAACATAAAAGTATGAAGGACAAAAGGAACTCACTGAGAGATGGAGCTTGAGAATCTAAATATCGGAGTAAGATATTCTGGAAGATTGGCAAGCTGGATCCAGCAAGAGATGTAGAAGAGATAGATTCCTTCTCATCCAAGACTTCTGAGTCACTGCATCGCTGTGCAAAATAAAAAATAAAAAAATTGCAATGTAAGGATCCAATGCTTAGGAAACACGTGAAAATTCCTGTACAGATTCATCCAAATTCTTCCCACCCAACTGACATAGATAAAGTAAGCAAATGCTGATTGTTAACACTGGGAGCATCAGATCATTATGTCTCCAGCCAGCAATGTGAGGAGGTTCTCAGGCACCTGGGGCACCGGTTCACCAGAAATCTACCCAGTAGGGTCTATGGCCAGTAAACTGCAATTGCTCATTTGCATTGAATTAGCATTACACAATGCAATATTGCTTTATAAACTGCTCTTTATTGGCCTGTCTTTTTGGACACAAATACATACATACCCCAGCTCATAAAAACATGCACATTCATGTTAGAGACACCATAAGGCTCTGTGTGCTGTGAGTCTACAAACACCACATGGTCCAAAGTATATAAACTTGCGACGTATACTCCATACAGTACATAAAATGGAAGGATATATTTAGTCAAGACTTTCTGCTGAGTTGCTTCATTTTAGATGCATAAGAAAAATAAAATCGGTTGCAAAATTAGACATGCCCTTTATTTCAAAACACTGACCCCACTATTAAAGGAAGGTCATCCACTAGATTTTGTAACATAGTGATAGGGATTGAAGATATGCTGAGTATAACTGAGGTTTGGTAATTATATTACACAATGTGGTCTGGGGAGCAAACAGCATTTCAATATTTACCAAAGATGATCAGTGGAGTGGAGGTCAGGACAGTGAAGTTCTACAACAAACATGGAAACAAACATGGACCTAGTACTGAGCACTTACTGTATATGGCTTGCAGCTTTACATCATCAATTACTGGTATAGCAGAAGTAGGACATTACAAAATACTACTGACTCGTAAATGTGCTTTACATAACAATACCACTTAAGAATCCTGCATCTGTCCACAAGTATTGTGGCCCACTCCTTGGGAGCAAACTGCTTTAGTCTTTTTCAGACTGCATGTTTCAACTCCTTCCACAGATGTTCAATAGGATTTAGATCAGGGCCTTCAGAATAGTCCAATGCTTTGTGCTTAGCCATTCTTGAATGCTTTCAGCTTTGTGTTTTGGGTCATTATGCTGTTGGAGGACCCATGACTTGTGACTGAGACCAAACTTTCTGAAACTCGGTAGCACATTTTGCTCCAGAATGCCTTTATAATTTTGAAATTTCAATGTACCATGCACACATCTGTGCCAGATGCAAATAAAACAGCCTCAAAACATAACCAAGCCTCCTCCATGTTTCACAGTAGGTACAATAGGGCTAATTTATTATTTATTTTATTTTACTGTTGTAAAGTAGAACTGGTTTAGTTGTCCATAACAACCAATCAGATTTAACCTTTGATTTTTCACAGTGCCTGGAAAATGAAAGGTGGATTAGCTATGGGCAACTAAGCCAGCTGTACTTTATATCGGTTTAATAAATCTCCCCCAATGTTCTTTTTTTTTTGTATGCTTCATTTCTGCATCTGTGAACATAGAACGGATGTGACTTGCCAAAAAGCTCCAGTTTTGTCTCATCTATCCAAAGCACATTCTCCCAGAAGCTTTTTGGCTTGTCAAAATGCATTTAGTCAAATTCCAGTCTCGATTTATTTTTTTATGATTTGCTTTCAACAGTAGTTTCCTCCTCCATTAAGTCCAATTTGCAATTAATCTATTCTTTATGACTCTAGCCTAACATAGGGCATTACAGTAGCAACATTTTGGGCCATAACATGATCCGGCCCTTTATCAAGCCAGTTTGTGTTTGCACCCTGTTTAGGATCGTACTGGCGTTATAGCCCGAAATATTGCTACTGTAATGCACTATCTTCGTCTAGTGTAATAAAGAAATTATTAATTGCAATTGGAGTGCTGTCTGAAGTCGTCTTTCTGAATCTAAGTTACTAGGTCCTTAAGTGGAGTAGGACCAGAATCGGATGAACACCCTACAAAAGCCCCAAGCTGAATGAGTGCTGTGGCTGAAATACTTATATTAAGTCCACTTTGGCTAAGACAGTGACCAATGGTGCAGTCTGACACTGATGTACTTTGACCTTGGAGTTCAAATCTAATATATTTGGAAGTTATTCTGGGCTCTTTGGTTACCATGTGTATTATATGTCTCTTCAATTTGTCATCGATTTTCCTCTTGTGGCCATGTCCAGGGAGACTGGCTATATTTCCGTAGACCATGAACTTCTGAATAATATGTGGAACTGTAGTAACAAGAACATCAAGGTGTTTTGAGCTTGTCTTATAGCCTTTACCTTTAACATGTTCGTCTATCAAGAATTTACTTTCTAATCTCTTGAGAAAACTCTCTCCTTAGCTTTCTTTGGTCCCTGTTTAGTGTGGTACACACCGTTATACCAAACAGCACAGTGGCTTTTCACCCTGTAAATAGGCAGACTGACTGATTACCAGCTTGAAGACGCCTCTAATGCTAATTACAGTACAAGCCTTAGTTTAACATGTCCCTATGGTCAAATTATTTTCAATCTTTTTTAGGGGTAACATTTTTTGTTTCATTCGTTTTTTATTTATTATTATTTTTTTTTTAACCACAATTCAAAAGCAATGTCTGATTTTTATTAGCCGATTTGCTGTAAATTTGTATTTATTATTAATTTTGTCAGTTTGATGTTAATTCAGTGACCATTGTGGGTTCTTCTTTCTTTAACGGAAGGGTACCACCAACAATTTTGTCCACATGTGCGTGTGTGTAGTCAATATTAGACGAAAAACTATGCGATTGAAAGGAGGCTCTAGTATCCTTTTGGACCCTACCAGGTTCCATATGGCATCTTGCAACCAATTTGCCCAGAGATGTTACAGCTGGGCCTGTAGATCCTGCACACTCATAGTTTTCTAAAGCTGACCTTCCAGCTGGTGCCATAAATGTTCCGTTGGCAATAAATCTGGTGACTGGGAAGGGCAAGGAAGTGTTGCTATCTGGTGGAGACACTCCTGGGAAACCATTGCTGTGTGTGGGTTACCATTATTCTGCTGAAAAAGTCCAGTTTGATGTCCTGCCTAGTGATGAGCGGCAGGGGCAATATTCAAATTCACGATATTTTGTAGGATATTCATCATATATTCGAGAGGTTCACTATTATTTCCTTGATTGTGTAAATCGGCAATGTAATATTTGCGTAAAGCGCACGCAATACAGGCATGGGTCACTTTTGCTACATTTTCCAAGCTGCTAGAAGTTTCCTGAGACTGGAGAAAATGGTTGCACAGCAGAACATTAAAAATGGCTTTAGATGCAGATATAGTGCTCCAATATATTCGTGATTGCACTAATCGGCAATTATTAATGCACATATTTTGGCGCAATACGTGAAACTTCACATTTTAGCAGGTCTGACTACACTTACTGATTAGTGCACTAAGTATTGTTGTGAACTTGTGACATCACAGCACTATGTCTGTATGTATGGAAAGCAGGACCTATCAGCTACACTATATCACTATCTAACCTACACTGACTATCTCCTACTATCTGTATATTATATATAAGCTAACTACATATCTAATGTAAAGACACAGCAAAGCACAGAGCACAGTAATAACACTGCTGTCTGTCTCAGAACTGCAAAAAACTGCAGAAAATGGCTGCTGGGGAGGTTCTTATATAGTAAGGGGTAGGCAACTTTCCTATTGGTCGCTAGGGATGTTGCTAAGGTCAGACAAAGACATTGCAGTCTTTTCATTGGCCCACAAGCAAGAAGTAGGGAGGGATCAAGGGTTTAGATCTAGAATATTTGCGAATACGAATATATAGCACTATATTCTAAATATTCGCGAATTCTTGAAGTGTCGATATTCGCGATTAATATTCGCTATTCGAATATTCGCGCCCAACACTAGTCCTGCCATGAGAGGCAATACATGTGGCAGCAGGATGTTCAGCACAGATCGTTGAGCTGTAAGTGTACCTCATATCCCTACTAGGGGTGGACAACTGTCATATGCAATCTTTACACCAGCAATTGGGCAGTATGTCACACCACAGCAAAAGCAGAATCAAAGTGCTCACCATGAAGCCTCTATACTCAAACCTGGCCGTGGTGAGATCCCAAACAGCATCTGGATTCCTCTGTAAAGATTATATGGTTCCAGTCCATTGCAGTCCAGGTTTCTCGTTCATGACACCACTGCAAACAAAGGCAAGGTGGCAACAATCTTCTCTTCTGGTGGTCTAGCTGGGCCGTCCAGAGGCTGTAGGCATGCTCTCACATAACCCCTGCTCCCAAAGTCTTCTAACAGCTAGGTCAGAACAGCCTCGATTGTGGGTAAAATGACCATCCTGCTTTTCTCAATCCAATTATGCACCCCCACTTAAGGTCTGTCACTGGGCAAAATGTCTTCAAGTGCGTCATAGAGGCGCGTCTTGCAGTCAGCAATCTCTCACCAACGTACACTACCCAAAAGTAGCCTCTGAGACTCTTTTTATTGGGTACATGGGGAAACACTTTTACACCTTCTTTCTAATCACACCTCACCTGTAATAATTTACTTATCTGTCTGAAACATATCTGCATGCTGAGTTTTACAGAAATCTAACATTTCTGTCTGGGTGTGTTATTGTTTTTTTCGATGAGTGTATATTGTGACAACATGAAGAGGGCATAAATTAACCAATGACGAGGGAGGTCCTAGAAGCCCCAATAACCTCATAAACACCGGGAAAACCTGCGTCTCCATCTTCCCCCAGCCGTTGAACCCAGCTTGGAGGCAGCAACTGATGGACGCCTAGTTCGTTAAAACCAGCTCCTCCATGAGAATCCAGCCCCTCCTGCGGGGCCCTCCCATCCTCAGGTACTACCATATTTTTCCACTCCAAGGACCTCCCCCGTCTCCATGACTGCCGCAACAAAAACATATGACCCTGAACCCTGCCTGAATCCCTACTCAACCAACACCCTCCCATGTACCCCTTCCCCCATCTCCACTGCCTACTACCTTTTTTTTTTTTTTAACTTACCAGATACTGCGTTCACCAGGGATGGGAGGGTGGGCGTTCGCTTGCCCTGGCCGAATTCTCCTGCTCCCGCCTCCTCCTTCCTCTGACCGTTGGCCACCCCCCTGTTCACCTGGCAACACGTGCCCTTCTCACATTCCCTGTCTCTACTACTTAACCCCTACCTCACCCGTCCCCTCACACCCAAAACCCTCTTCATGAGCGGCCTCTCCTTACCCCTGCGCTTCCCGTCCGGCCTGACTGAAACAGAACAGCCAAGACCAAATCAGACAGCAAGACTAATAATGCAATAGCACATTTAATTCAAGTAATATATACAACCAAGTAGACATATGAAAATAATGTCATGTTTATCTACTGTATAAAGACTGCCTAGCTCTACGCTTGATTTCACACATCTACTACTTTCACACTTGCGTTTGGTGCGGATCTGTCATGGATCTGAACAAACGCTTCTGTTTAGATCGCATGCATCCGTTCAGAACGGATCCGTTTGCATTATCTGTAACATAGCCAAAACTGATCCGTCTTGAACACCATTGAAAGTCAATGGGGGATGGATCCGTTTTCTATTGTGCCATATTGTGTCAGTGAAAACGGATCCGTCCCCATTGACTTACAAGTCTCTGCATCGTCAGGCAGACACCAAAATGCTGGAAGCAGCATTTTGGTGTCCTCCTGCAGAGCGGAATGGAGACTGATCGGAGGCAAACTGATGCATTCTGAGCGCATCCTTTTCCATTCAGAATGCATTAGGGCAAAACTGATCCATTTAGGACCGCTTGTGAGAGCCCTGAACGGATCACAAACGGAAAGCCAAAACGCCAGTGTGAAAGTAGCCTTAGTTAGAAGGGATGTCCCCATATTTTTAGCCATGATGTGTGTATGATACTAGGAACTGTACATCTAAAAGAAGTTTCTCTGTGATTATTACACACTAGATTAAAACATTATTAATAGTATTATCATGTTCTGTATTTTTAGTGACCAAACTCAAAATCAGATAAATAGGTTAAACAGTAACTCCTCTGCCCAGAATACTCCATAAAGCTTTGCATGATAGTATTGAGTACAGAGCTCTGGCAGTAGATGAAAGTGTGCTTATTTTAGGCTGTGGTTTCTATGAGGTCCCAAAGTCACCCCAACAAAGTCGTTTGGGAATACAGTGATAAATTGTATTCTTCACTCGCATTAAACAGTAAAAAGTAAACTCCTACTAACAGCTCAACTACAGAACCCCACATTGGTATCTAATGAGTTTAGGAAGTGCAAACGGAATCTCAAAGAATAATTTGTCTCAGTTTCAAACAATATTCTGTTCTGTAAACCAACATATTCTGAAACAAGGTCCCTGCACCCTGCGACTGTTTTTTGCAGCAACACTATGGCAGTTTACCATGATTTCGCACTCACCGCTGCATAAAATGCAAAGAAAAGAAGTGAGCTCTGCCCATTTATCGACTCTGATTCTCTGCTCTCTGCCTTGACGTCTGCTGTGTACCTCACCCCGTCTGATTTCAGAGATGTCACTAAACTGAAGTATCTCCCACCAGAATCTATCACTGCTTACTGACTATCTCAAACGCAGACCTCGGTATTGACCTTTTGCTGCCTGCCCTGACCTCGGCTTGTTTTACGGATATGCAGGAATGCGGTTAGCATGTGTCTCTATGTCCCTTAGGGCTTGTTGACACGACCGTATGGCTTTTTCATTGTTTTGCGGGCCGTTTTTAACTGATCCGTTAAAAGCGGGCAATAATAGGACATGTTCTATCTTTGAACGGAATGGAAAAACGGAAATACGGAAACGGAATGCATACAGAGTGCATTCTGTTTTTTTTTGCAGAACCATTAAAATGAATGGTTCCGTATACGTAACTAAAAAAACAGCCCGTATACGGAATGCAAAAAACGTTTGCGTGAACGAGCCCTTACTAAAGTAAAATTTCACACTCCGTACTCTGTACACCGCTTAGCTGTCAGTGGTGTACAGAAAACTGAGTTTAAAGGTCCATTCACACATCCGCAATTGTTTTGCATTCCGCAAATTGCGGATCCGCAAAACACAGACACCGGCCATGTGCGTTCTGCATTTTGTGGACCACACATGGCCAGTGTCCGTGTTTTGTGGATCTGCAATTTGCAGACCGCAAAACAGTTGCGGACATTTGATTGTACCTTTATAGAAATGCCTTTTCTTGTCCGTGTCTGCGGACAAGAATAGGACATGTTCTATTTTTTTGCGGGGCCTCGGAACGGAAGTGTGGATGCGGAAAGCACACTGTATGCTGTCCGCATCTTTTGCAGCCCCATTGAAAGTAAATGGGTCCGCACCCGTTCAGCAAAATTTTGCGGACGTGTGAGTGGACCTTTAAGCGCACAAGTGAATGGTGCTCTTTAGGGGCGTAAACGACATAAGAAAAATACACAATTGATTAATAAAGTACATTAGAAATGTTACAGAGGTTTAGTTACTCAACCCCTTTAACTTTATGGGTATAGTAGAGTTAAAGGGGTTGTGTCACTTCAGCAAATGGCATTTATTATGTAGACAAAGTGATTACAAGGCACTTACTAATGTATTGTCCATATTGCCTCCTTTGCTGGCCGGATTAATTTTTCTATCACATTATACACGGTTTGTTTCCATGGTTACGACCACTCTGCAATTCAGCGGCGGTGGTCATGCTTGCATACTATAGGAAAAAGCAGCAGCCTATGTGATCTCTGATGGTTCTGGTCACCAGAGAGGCCAGCATTTTTTCCTATAGTATGCAAGCACGAGCACCACTGATGGATAGCAGGGTGGTTGTAACCATGGAAACAAGCAGTATATAATTTGATGTAAAAATGGATCCAGTCAGCAAAGGAAGCAATATGGACAATCACAATACATTAGTAAGTGCCTTGTATTTACTTTCTCTACATGATAAATGCCATTTGCTGGAGTGGGCAGTCAGTTTAACTCTGAATGGATGTTCCAGAACGTCCATTCATAGATGGCAACTGCACGCTAATCGTGCAGATGCCAAGCAAGGGGATCGCTGTCAGTGACAGCAGGGCACCCCAGAGAAAAGGCAGGGACAATTCCCGGGTGTCCCTGCCACTCAACGAGCACTGTGTATACAGATCAGGAAGCGATATGCCGCTTCCTGTTCTGGCCCGGTGTGACCTCCGGGGCCGGGTGAGTGCAGGAGCTGTCAGGTCTTCCATAGATCTTGATCAGCCCTGCACTGAGGCTGTACAGCGCTGTATTATAGTATAGTGCTGTACAGCCTCTCTGTGGGGTGTATTCCCCTGTAACTGGGGCTACTATGTCAGCCCCAGTTACAGGAGAAATCAATAGTGAAAGAAAAAAAGAAGTTAAAATATCCCCCAGAGATCTTGTATGACCTTATGGGGACACAAAGTGTAAAATAAAAAATGTAAAAAATGAAAAAATAAAGTTAAAAAATAAAAATTAAAAAATGTTTTACATAAAAAAAAATTCCCACCAAATCAGTCATTCAAAAAATGTAAAAAAAATAGAAGAAAACAAAATAGACATATTTGGTATCACCGTGTCCGCAACGACCGGCTCTATAATAATATCATGATCTATCCTATCAGGTGAACGCCGTAAAAAAAATAAAAAAATATTGCGCCAAAATAGATTTTTTAAGTGAGCTCACCTCCCAAAAAACATAATGTTAATCAATCAAAAAGTCATATGTACCCCAAAATGGTAGCAATAAAAACATTACCTCATCCCACAAAAATGAGCCCCCACACTAGACCATAGCCAGAAAAATTGGCTCTATGAAAACTGCAACACAAAAACATGATTTTGTTTTCTAAAAATGCTCTTATTGTGTAAAATGTATAAATAGACATATTTGGTATTGCTGCATCCGTAACAATTGGCTCTACAAAAATATCACATGATCTACCCTATCAAGTGAATGGTGTAAAAAAAACTAATAAAAATGATACCAAAACTGTATATTTTAATCACCTCACCTCACAAAAAACATTATCAATCAATCAAAAAGTAGTTGATAGATTGTGGACCTACTGTTCCAACTAACTGGTTTGGCGTAGGCTAACCCTAAGGGCATTTTTCTAGTGCTCCGCTGGTATTCCCCCTTTAAGCTCTACACAGGGATCTGGCCTTCGCTGATAGGAAGGAACGAGACCGCTACCTCCTGGGATAGTCCTGGCTTAGTTGGCAGATGATTCACTATGGTCAAGGACTCTGGTGCAGGCACTGGGAGCTCAGGATGCAGAAAACACATAAAAACTGCAGGAAAACTGCAGATGCAGCATGAACAGTTACTAAGGCTTAATTGCAGGTTACTAGATCGGGAGTGCACACTCATAGTTTAGATAAAAGAAGACACGGGACAAGCAGACAGGCTGAGTGGTAGTGAAGACACAGGCAGGGAAGGCACACGAACAAGGCAGATGGACAGGGTTAACTTAAACATGAAACTGGAACTATAGGAGCACACAGGTAGGGTGGATATAGGGCTGGAGCACAGGCAGAAACAAATGCATGATAAGCACAGGCAAAATGCAGAAGAATCGCAGAAGCACTAGATTTCAACACATTTGCTGGTCACTAGGAATCTTAAAGATCAGGCTCCCTCTGCATGCCCAGGGGCCTGCAAAAGGATTTGGAAGTATGTGCACTGGCCTTATCTCTGACCTCCTGACCTCATAAACACTACTTGTAGCTAAACTCTTCTCAAACTGATAAGAAAATAGATTAAATGAGTGTTTATGACACAAGGAGATCAGAGATAAGGCTTCACATGACCCATCAGCTATGAGGACTAAAGCCTCTTTCACACGGGCGTCAGTTTTTTTGCCCGGATAAGAGCTGGGTGCGTTGCGGGAAAATGCGCGATTTTTCCGCGCGAGTGCAAAACATTGTCATGCGTTGCACTCGCGTGAGAAAAATCGCGCATGTTTTGTACCCAAACCCAAACTTCTTCACAGAAGTTCGGGCTTGGGATTGATGTTCTGAAGATTGTATTATTTTCCCTTATAACATGGTTATAAGGTAAAATAATAGCATTCTGAATACAGAATGCATAGTAAAACAGCGCTAGAGGGGTTAAAAAAATAAATAAAAATTATTTAACTCACCTTAGTCCACTTGATCGCGAAGCCGGCATCTCCTTGTGTCTCCTCTGCGCTGAACAGGACCTGGGGTGAGCTGCTGCATTAAATACCGGTTAAGGACCTTTGATGACGTCACTCCGGTCATCACATGGTACGTCACATGATCTTTTACCATGGTGATTCACCATGGTAAAAGACCATGTGATGACCGTAGTGACGTCATCAAAGGTCCTTAACCGGTATTTAAAGCAGCAGCTCACCTCAGGTCCTGTTCAGCGCAGAGGAGACACAAGGAGATGCCAGCTTCGCGATCAAGTGGACTAAGGTGAGTTAAATTATTATTTATTTATTTTTTAACCCCTCTAGCACTGTTTTACTATGCATTCTGTATTCAGAATGCTATTATTTTCCCTTATAACCATGTTATAAGGGAAAATAATAATGATCGGGTCTCCATCCCGATCGTCTCCTAGCAACCGTGCGTGAAAATCGCACCGCATCCGTACTTGCTTGCGGATGCTATGCGATTTTCACGCTTCCCATTCACTTCTATGGGGCCTGCGTCGCGTGAAAATCGGACAATATAGAGCATGCTGCGATTTTCACTCAACGCACAAGTGATGCGTGAAAATCACCGCTCAAGTGCACAGCCCCATAGAAATGAATGGGTCAGGATTCAGTGCGGGTGCAATACGTTCACCGCACTCATCGCACCCGCACGGAAAACTCGCCTGTGTGAAAGGGGCCTAAGAAGTGATACTCTGCAAACAGACTGATTTTAACCCCTGTATCTCAAAAACTGCTAAAACTTTTTTTTTAATAAAGGACAATTGAAATAATTATTTTTAGCCCAAATTGCAGTAATAAAAAAACTAAAAATTAATCAGCACCGTTTTTTGGAACTTAACATGGTATGAAATGGTGGACATTACCTTAAGAGGTCAGAAATCATTTAGTGTGACAAATATGCAATAGGTAATTATAGAGTATATATCTATGACAATATATGAAGATTTTTGGTAGAAATGTATAAACACAAGCAATACATAGATTTTTGTATGAATATTTTACTACGTTTTCACAATCTATCCAAGGGGTTCTCCATGATTCACTTATTGATGACCTATCCTCGGGATAGGTCATCAATATGAAATCAGAGGGGCACTGACCCCCTGCACCCCCGCCGATCAGCTGTATGAAGAGGCTGCGGCATTCCATGAGTACCTAGGCCAAGTGGCGTCACATTCCTCAGTCACATGACCAAACATAGCTCAGTGCTGTGCTTGGTAACCTGGGAGGACGCTGCAGTGCTCACCAATCTCATATTGATGACCTATCCGGTGGATAGGTCATCAATCCGTAAATCCAGCAGAACCTCTTTAACTGATGCAGCCCTTAGCGGAAAATTCTCATTGCTTTGTGTGTTTTCACATTTGGTGTGCTTTGTATGCCTGTGGTTCTCTAACTGCTGCGTAATTAAAATTCCCATTATACTTCTGTTGTCTTTTGATGATGGGGAAGTTGTAGTTTTGCAACAGCGCTTCTGAGAAGAAACACCAATGAAGCCACCAGAAGGATAAACAAACTAGGAAGTTCCATCAAACCACTTACTTCAGCCTCTATTTCCAGCTGCCTCTTTTCAAGAAGCTTAGCCACCACCATTGCTCGGTGTTTTCCAGACCGCCTGCAGCTCACAGCCCACTCGCAAAGTAAAGTGATCACTGCTTCATCACTAGGAGGCACCTTTTTCAAAGACAAAAACAGACTACAGTATACATGTATAGCTCTAACATACAGTATTGTGCAGCAGTTTACAATCAGCAGTCCATATACAAAATGCTAATTACTGAAATGAGGCTACAGTGGCCAACGTGACCACCGATGGGACATCATGTTTGGTCCACTGTGGACCGAAAATGATGCTGGTGATATCCCAGGCAACAGCAGCTTGTCAGGATTTAGAGAATCTGGGTCTATGCCAATCAGGTAATTGACTGGGCCAGCTTTAATTTAAAAGGTTTTGTCTTCATAACGGGTATGTTCTCACTGGAACTTCAGCACATATTCTGAAACAAAATTCCAGCGACAGGTAGAGTATGCGTGTTGTCTGCCTTCCTCAAAGGAAGTCCTGCTGCCATTCATGCAGACGGTGTTTTAAACCAGCAGATGCAAGCTGCTAGAAGTCAGCTGTCAATTGGCATTCAAAGTGAAAAACAGGCTAAAATCGGTTTCACTTACACTAAGGCCTCATGCACACGACCGTATGTATTTTGCGGTCCACAAAAAATGGATCCCCAAAAAATACGGATGGCATCTGTGTGCATTCCATATTTTGCCGAACGGAACAGCTGGTCCCTAATAGAACAGTCCTATCCTTGTCTGTAATGTGGAGAATAATAGGACATGTTCTATTTTTTTGCGGAACGGCTATACAGAAACGGAATGCACACGGAGAAACTTGAGAAAAAAATAAAAAAGGGACGAACACGGAAATAAAAAATGCGTTTATGTGCATGAGGCCTAAGGGTGGCTGCAGATGGTGCAGGTTTATGTGCAGAAAATCTGCATTAAATTCAAACCAAAACTGCACAAAAAATGCACATAAATCTGCACTATTTATTGTGTTTTTGGTGCAGTTTTTCTGTGCTTTTTTATGCTGATTTTCTGCAGATCTCACCCTTCTATTGAAAAGGCAGAAAAACGCAACAACATTTGACATGCAGCAGATTTCAAAATCCACCAAGCATCAAAAAGCAAAGTGTACATGCGATGTGTCTAATCTCATACACTTTGCTAGTACTGTATTTCTCCGTGTTTTTGCGGCACAAAATCTGTGCAGAGAAACCGCACGTAATCCGCATCGTGTGCAGGCACTCTAACGCTGGGTTCACACCTGAGCGTTTTACAGCGCGTTCCTACGCGCTGTAAAACGCACAACAGGCAAGAACCAATGATTCCCTATGGGAATGGTTCACACCTGGGCGTTTTACAGCGCGTACGATCGCGCTGTAAAACGCCCGACGCTCAAACAAGTACAGGAGCTTTTTTTGGCGCGTTTGACGCGCGTTTGGGCCATAGACTCTTTGGACAACACTGCTGTCAATCACCCAAACGCGTGTCAAACGCGCATTTACTATTACAAAAAACGCGCATAAAAACGCGCGACAAAATCGCGCATAAAAACGCGCGTTTGCGAAACGCTTAGGTGTGAACCCAGCGTAAGGGTACCTGGTTACCTGATGCAGTTTTGGAAGCCAAAACCAGGAGAGAATTCAGAAATAGAGGAGAAATCTTATTTGTCCTTTATACTTTCTCTCCTTTTATGATCCACTCCTAATTTTGGCTTCCAAAAATGCATGGGAACCCTGACTTTGTGGCCGGACCCTAGGGTTTTGCTCATATACATACAAATTAACAGCTCCTCATCCTTCATATTTAGGGGTTACATACATAGATGTTTAGGTGACTCCATGGACAGCATACTGAAATATAATTAATGAATGAAAGAAAGAATAAACAGACACCAATTAGATTGAACTCGCATACAACAGAGCCGGGGCATAACTACTGCTATAGCCATACCACCCAATTTATTGGACAGTCAAAGAAGGACAGAAGGCAGTTTTGGCCTCAGGCAGGTCATGGCTGCAGCCAGTGATTGGGTGAGCATTCACAGCCATTTACTGCCATGTTCTGACAGTAGCAGGAAGTGGGGTGCAGTGGGGACCTGGCACCATCAGAATGGCAGCAGTGGGGGTTCAGTAAGGTAGGTATAAGTACTATTTTCGTTATTTTTTTTGTACATGACAGCTCTTTTTCTTGCCCTGGAATACACTTTTAAATCTTAGCACAAAATCATCTGACATTTTAAAGTCAAAATGGTGAAGTCTAATATACAGGTAGGAACCAGAGAGTTTCTAAAGCAGTTTAATACATTTATTAATGCAAAATTATTTCCCATATCAGGGCATCTGTCAACAGATTTGTATCTATGAACCTGGCTGACCTGTTACATGTGCACTTGGCAGCTGAAGGCATCTGTGTTGGTCCCATGTACATATATGTTTCTATAAATGGACCGCGCTGCTCCAGGACAAAGCAGAAAAATCCTCCCTTCCAAATCTCACATAAATTTCGTGAACATGGGTAAGCGGTCAGTTCACACAGATTCACCTTTCTCTTGGGAACCTTATGAGAAAACAAGGTGCCACAGATCGTGAAGAACAACCACAAAAGTTCCAACTGCAAGGCTTTATTGTACTTACAAGATGGGTATCTCATATCTGATACCCCTGACGAAGTTTCCTAAAGCGAAACCCGGGTCGGGTGAATGATTTGTACATACTGCTTGTTACCATACCCATCTTGTAAGTACAATAAAGCCTTGCAGTTGGAACTTTTGTGATTGTACCTCACTATCTGTGGCACCTTGTTTTCTCATAAGGTTCCCAAGAGAAAGGTGAATCTGTGTGAACTGACCGCTTACCCATGTTCACGAAATTTCTGTGAGATTTGGAAGGGAGGATTTTTCAGCTTTGTCCTGGAGCAGCGCGGTCCATTTATAGAAACGCCTTTATAGATGTGAACATTACCCACTTCACTATTGGAACTCACGACGCACCAAAAGAAAGGCAACGTACTAAAGGCTTTTTATACATTTTATTTCCCGATGTTTATGTGTGCCCGCATTGTTGAGAAAAATAAAGTTTTAATATATGCAGATGAGCCTCTAGGAGCAAAGGGGGCGTTGCCGTTACACCTAGAGGCTCAGCTCTCTCTGCAATGCCACATCTTCTGCACTTTGACAGGGCCAGGCAATAAGAACGTGATCACGCCTGACCCTGACTTTACATAAAGTTAATCATGGCTTGGGGGTAAGGTTGCCACCTTTCCCAACAAATAGTACAGGCCAAGTTAAGCCACACCCCAAAGAGGTGTGGTTGTGGAGGCATGGCTTAACACAGGGTCTTAAGTCGGTATGTGGCTCCCAGTATTAATAATGCCCCCGTTAGTGCCCCCAGTAATATTAATGCCTCTATTAGTGCTCCCAGAATAGATAAAGCTCCCCCATTAGTGCCCCACAGAATTTATAATGTCCCCATTAGTTCCCCCCATAATAGTAATGCCTCTATTAGTGCCCCTAAGAATTATTAATGCCCCCATTAGTGCCCCCCGGAATTAATAATGACCTAATTGGTGTCCCCAGTAATATTAACACCTCCATTATTGCCCCACAGAATTAATAATGTCCGTATCAGTGTCTCCAGGAATAGTAATGTCTACATCAATGCCCCCCAGAATTAAGAATGCCCCAATATCTTTGCTGAATAAAGTGATTGATCTGAAGCCTTCATGCTGTGCTGCCATCTGTCACCACCACTCTACATGCGATCCTGGCCGGGGGAGGGGTTTAGGTCACAGGTGTTATGTGCTTATCCTGATGACCACCCCCCCTAGTGAGTGAGTGCATGAATATTTTATTAACTTTTATTAACTTTTTTTGTCTTTATATTTTATTAAGTCTTACTACATTAATGTTTTATATATGATGTTATATTCCACTTAACCATTTTACAGTCCTACACCAGTGCGATCACCGATGCCCAGCACTACATTCACTCCTCGGCACTGGGTGATAATACTTACTCAGTGATATCCACGCACTCCTCAGTGATATCCTTATTACTAATGTCATTGTTTTTTATACCTGCCTAACTGGACCGTGACCCATTTCAGATATCCGTATTATTGTTGGACTGGCGCTCACTTCTTCCCCCTCCCTTCCTTCGTTCAGTTTTCCCTGTTTACTTAGCGGTGAGTGATGTTTTACTGTGAAATCCCTCACACTGACACCACCCAATTCCCGCACTCCGGACATTGCTATTTGAGTGTGTTCTAGATTCTTCAGAACACTTCCTTTAGAGCCGCCTTCCAGAAATCCACCATCTTCCATCTCTTCACTATCCAGCCCACACCCCTGTCGTCGCCCAGTTTTATTTCATCCTTTGGTGGGATTTGTTGATCCCTCTAGGTTTGAAGTAACTTCCTCCCTTTTTCTTTTTACTCCTACCAATTAGTGCCCTCCAGAATTAATAATGCCCCCATTAGATCCCCCCAGAATTAATAGTGCCCCTTTAGTGCCCCCAGTAGTAGTAATGCCCCCATTAGTGCCCCCAATAATATTAATGCCCCCATTAGTGCCCCCAGTAATAAAAAAAAAACTTATTAGTGTCCCCAAGTAATAGTAATGTCTTCATTAGTGACCCCAGTAGCACCTCACAGTCATAGTAATGTCCCCATTAGTGCCCCCCAGTAATAGTAATGCCCCCTATTAGTGCCCCCCAGAAATAGTAATACCCTCACTAGTACCCCACAGTAATAGTAATGCCCCCATTAGTGCCCCCAGCAGTGCCTCCTAGTAATAGTAATGCCCCCATAGTGCCCCCCAGTAATCGTAATGTCCCCATTCGTGCCCCCAGTAGTGCCCCTCAGTAATAGTAATGCTCCATTAGTGCCCTCCGGCAATAGTAAGGCCCCCATTAGTAAAAGTAATCTCTTCTCTGCGAAAAAACAACAACTCAGGTCTTTTCCTGAGCTTCCATTGAGCAGTAAGTGTTCACCACGGTGCGAACGAATAGAGGTGAGTTTTTTTTTTGTTTTTTTCTTCTTAACACAAGGGATGGATGGGGGCGGGAGTTAAAGGCTGTACTAGTGAGCGCTCCACAATGGAAGCACTCATTAGTACTGACAGTCCTTATAGGAAAATACAGGCAATTATTATTGCCGCTAGAAAAAAATTACTGCCCCTGGCAGAGGCACGAAAATACTGACTTGGCTAGTGAGATACCAGCTGGGTGGCAACAGTACTTTGCCAGACAGTTTGCTATGGGACCCAACCTTTCCTAGTTATGTCCCTGCATCATACGATAATCACCACAGGTTGCACTGGACATTACCTGACAATTCACTTTCAGTGAGGAAATCTCAGGCAAAAGTACTGATTTAAGTCATGGCTTAATGTTTAAACAAGTTCAGATGCAAAACTCTGTGAAATTAGTGAAAAATATATTTTTTTTAAAGTAATTTTGATGTTTTCTGTGAGTTTCAGATCTCTCTATATTTTCTGCAAATGACAAGGTAACTGGGTGAAGGAAATTCCCTGTCTATGACATTTCTCTACTCTGCATATCAGAAATTCAGTCACTGCAATGACTCATAGCTAACTGAGAGTAAGTCAGGTCTGCTTCATCTTCTGAACACTTTCTACATCATCCCTCTCAGGTTTGAGTCCTTAAAGGTACAGTCCCTTTTTTGACCCAAATCCTGCTATCTGCTGCCTACAAAATGCCTGTAACAGTTATATCAATACAGTAACCAGGTATGAGGTGGCCCCAAAACTATGCTGGTTTCCCCAAACACTGTCAAGGTGTCACCACGTGTTGCTGCTTTCCTGGAAAGGAATGGCAAGACATGGTGCAACCCAATAGGAAATAAGTCAAGAGAGTTAGAGTTTGCAGTAAAGCAGTGTGGTTCTTTACTGGAGAAACTCAAAATAACACAGACAAGGCACTGAGCTGCACTAATCATAAAGCTGGAGGCCCACAGTCTGTGGACCAGTAGTCTGACTGGTCCTCTGCTTAAATAGCTGGTGACCCAGGGTCAGTGACTCAACATCCCCATATCAGTGTCTTCTTCTGGTCAGACAACTAGGGGCTCTGACTACTCTACTTTTATACACATTCTAACTGACCTAGAACCTTCTAGTATTACTAAAGGGGTTGTACAGAAGTAGAATATTATTGCTACTTTATTCCAAAAACAGCACCACACTTGTCCACTGGTTGCACGTGGCATTGCCACACTCACTTCAATGACAATTCATAGACAAGTGAGGAGCAGTTTCTGGAAGAAACTAGCCACAGTTTTCAAGTCCTATACAACCTTTCCAATTGGGGCACATGATAGATATATACATCATTGTGATCTCATGGGTACTGCCACTGTACCAAGATCTGTGCCAGGAGCACAGCTATTAGACATAGCAAGGCACATTGCCGAACTTTTAGGTCCCAGCATTCTGATTACCACGTAGAGCAACGGGACCTAGCTACTATACAATAGATACCGCTGCCCGTATTGTAGACACACCACAAGGGACGCCGAGCCAAGTTTGAGCGCTGTACAGTAGCTACCACCAGGGCCGTCTTTAATATTGATTGGGCCCTGGGCAAAAATTTACTTGGGCCCCATGGATCCCGCCTTCACACACCTTAGCGCACACAAAAAAACACACACACAAAAAATACACACATCTGGTAGAGTCCAGTGAATGACTGTAAATGCTTCCAGTTCTGAAGACTCCAGCAGCTCAGGATCAGTGCTCTGGGCAGCTGGGCTCAGGCTGGAAGTGGGCACCGCTCTGCAGGAAGGAGACCATGGCTCAGCTCACCCTAGTGTTACAGTGCACCCCAGCACCCCACAGTATGCAGTATAGCACCCTATAGTATACAGCAACCCACAGTATGCAGTATAGCACTCCACACTATACAGTACCCCACAGTATATAGTAGAGCAGCCCACAGTATACAGCACCCCACAGTATACAACACCTCACAGTATACAACACCTCACTGTATACAACACCTCACTGTATACAGCACCCCAAACTATACACGATACAGCCCCCCACACTATACAGTACAGCAGTATAGCACTCCACACTATACCGCACCCACAGTATACAGACCCCCACAGTATACAGTACAGCAGTATAGCACTCCACAATATACAGGCCCCCCACACTATACAGCCCCCCCCCACACTATACAGGCACACCCACACTATACAGTCCCCCCAGGGGCGTACATAGAAATCACTGGGCCCCATAGCAAAAATCTGAATTGGGCCCCTTAACCCCGCCCACTACCCACCATGGCCCCTCCCACTTCCTGACCTGGCTCCTCCCATGCCACACCCCCATTAAATAAATTTATACATGACCTACAGAAACTGTTAGGGATAAATATTTTTATTTTTTTATATTTTCATATAATGGGCATGTCACTTGCCAGGCTTTAGCAGAGTGGACACAGGGCACAATATGTATGCCACACAACTGACCGAGTGCAGCGCAGGAGCGCATACACATCACTCCTCCTGCCTCTGTCCACTGTGCTAAAGCCGGACGTAAGCCATCCCCCACATCTTAACCCCTTTGCTACCTGCGCCATTTTGTCATCACTTCTCTTACCCCAAACCCCTTTAACTCCTTGCTGCTGAGTGTGCACATATACGCATGTGTTTGTGTGGGGGGGGGGGGGGGCGGGGGGTTTGGCTGGTTGGTGAAATATCATTTGGTGGCTATGTGCACACTCAGCATTAGCAGCAAGGAGTTAGAGGGGTTAATATCCAACCCCTAATGCCCTCCAAAATGCCCGGGGGGGGGGGGGGGGTTGTTAGGAAGGAGTAGGTGTAGGAGGAAAGCACACTGTCCTCTATGAGCCCCCCAACCCCTAATGCCCCCCCCCCCAAAATTCTCAGGACAGTGTGCTTTCTTCCTACTTCCCCCCCACCCTGGGCACGCCCCTTTTAACAAATACTGTAGTAGATCACTAGCAATCCTATGTAACACAGTGATAACTCTCTGAGTACAGATAATGTTGTAGATGGGTGAGGCCCCAGAATTCAGAACACGTACAGTGTGACCTGAAGTCTGGGGCCGGGCTGAGGCAGTATGGGCCAAATTCTATCTACCCCTTACCCTACCGAGAAACAGATATGTGCATGGATAATATTATTACAGGAGAATGCCGCCCCATACCTGTTACATCCAGTGACGTCTCCTGTGATGTAGACTTTTCTCAACGTCTTCATCCAGAGATAAGACCGCCATGACACCTTCTTTCAGCCGCTTCTCGTCTCTGCAGAGTTTCACAGAAAAAAAATTAGGTTCCTCACTTTACTATAAACCTCTCCTTCCTGGTGTCTCAACAACTCCTCCTGCTGCCCCCCAATATTGTGCTAGAGCCAGACAGATAGTCCCCCATTCCCCATAATATTATTCCCCCTGTATATTATAATGGCCCCCACTTTATTATTAATATAATGGCCCCCTCTTTGTTATTAATATAATGGCCCCCACTTTATTATTTATATAATGGCCCCCACTTTATTATTTATATAATGGCCCCCACTTTATTATTTATATAATGGCCCCCACTTTATTATTTATATAATGGCCCCCACTTTATTATTTATATAATGGCCCCCACTTTATTATTTATATAATGGCCCCCACTTTATTATTAATATAATGGGCCCCTCTTTATTATTAATATAATGGGCCCCTCTTTATTATTAATATAAGGGCCCCTCTTTATTATTAATATAATGGCCCCCACTTTAATAACAAAGAGGGGGCCATTACATTAATAATAAAGAGGGGCCCTTATATTAATAATAAAGAGGGGCCCAGGGGGCCATTATATTAATAACAAAGAGGGGGCCATTATATTAATAACAAAGAGGGGGCCATTATATTAATAATAATGTAATGCCCCCCTCTTTATTAATAATATAATGTCCCCCTCTTTATTATTAATATAATGTCCCCCTCTCCACTCTTATTAATACTATGATGTCCACTGGACCACTGACTGAGTACTGTCAGTGGTCCTCCTCTCGTGCCCCCAGTGCCTCTGCAATAAGGGTAGAACGTAGGGTACATAAAAAAATAAAAAAATGAATACTTACCTCTCTAAGGACAGCTTGTGGCATCCTGGTACAGGATCGCTCACTGTGCCTTCCCGCGCCGCGTCATCGCGTCATCTCGCGAGATCCGACGCAGGAGGTCACAGTGAGGTACGTGACTAAAAGTCCTGCGTCGCACCTCAACTGAAGCCGCTCCCCCAGGCCCCTCCTCACTTCGCCGCGTCACGCAGGGCCTCTCCTCTCGCCGTCCTCCGCTCCGCCCCCTGTAAATCTTATTTTAGTTATCCGGCTGCGTTCTAACTTCTCCTGGGTTGAGGGGGCCCTGGGAGCCGGGGGGGAAGAATAGTTGGCTCAGGGCAGGCTGAGAATAAAAGCAGCCGCATAGCGCTATAGCGGCATGTCAGTGGGCGGGGCCAAATAGTGTGGGCGGGGCCTTCTCTGCGCTACGGGCCCCCCAGTGCCGCGGGCCCCATAGCAATGGCGTGGTCTGCCTCTATGGGCGGTACGCCACTGAGTCCCCCCCCCCCACACTATACAGGCCCCCCCACACTATACAGGCCCCCACACAGTATACAGCCCCCCACAGTATACAGACCCCACACAGTATACAGCCCCCCACATAGTATACAGCCCACCACACAGTATACAGCCCACCACAGTATACAGGCCCCCGCACAGTATACAGCCCACCACACAGTATACAGGCCCCCACACAGTATACAGCCCCCCACACAGTATACAGCCCCACCACACAGTATACAGCCCACCACACAGTATACAGCCCACCACACAGTATACAGGCCCCCACACAGTATACAGCCCACCACACAGTATACAGCCCCCACAGTATACAGACCCCCCACAGTATACAGACCCCCCACAGTATACAGCCCCACACACAGTATACAGTCCCACACAATATACAGCCCCCCACAGTATACAGGCCCCCACACAATATACAGCCCCCCACAGTATACAGGCCCCCACACAATATACAGCACCCCACTATACAGTAGTTTACAGTATATTAACATAACAGACCCTGTCACCTTTTTCTGATGTAATATTCACACATAAAAGCTCCACAGTTAACTTCTGCAACACTCCTGATAGGACCTGTGATGACCTCATAGCCATGTGACCAGTAATTGCTAGGTTACTGGTCACATGGTGATGATGTCATTAAGGTCCTAGATCACAACGTTACAGTACACAGACAGCTTGACACCCGGGGCAGTAGCTAGCAGGGCTCAAGAGGCAGCTGCCTTGGGCCCCCCAGGAGCAACTGGGCCCGGGGCAGCTGCCCCTTTTGCCCCTTGGTAAAGACGGCCCTGGCTACCACGTGGAACACTACAGTGGATAGTAGCGCACAATCTCCAACAGTAAGTACGCATTCTTAATTGCCACCAAATACATACTGTTAATTGTTATCAATACAAAGGAGAACCAGTCATCAACATAATGGAGGAGCAGAGCAACCCTATATTTCTACAGTAATACAAAGTACCCATTGGAACTGATATTGTTTATATATTGACATTAAGTTTCTTATTGCCTTAGGAAGAAGGAAAGGAAAGACTCTATTATAATATTATAACATCAGTTCTACTCTATATATTCTGGAATTACAGAGGCAATATTTTACCATCAGTATAATATTGGTCATAATGAATGGATTGAAATTAGGATGAACTACATTATATCAGCATAATATTAGACTTAAGAGGAATTCATTATAATTATATGTATTAGGCCTCATGCACACGACCGTTGTTTTGGTCCGCATCAGAGCCGCAGTTTTTGCGGCTTGGATGCGGACCCATTCACTTCAATGGGGCCGCAAAAGATATGGACAGCACTCCGTGTGCTATCCGCATCCATTGCTCCGTTCCGTGGTCCGCCCAAAAATATAACCTGTCCTATTCTTGTCCGTTTTGTGGACAAGAATAGGCAGTTAGATCAATGGCTGTCCGTGCCATTCTGCAAATTGGGGAACGCACTCGGACGCCATCCGTGTTTTGCGGATCCGCAATTTGCGGACCACAAAACACACAGCGGCCGTGTGCATGATGCCTTAGACAGGTGGTGTGCATGGAATAATTCCGCTGTTTTATCTTTTTTTTTTTTTTTTTTGCTCCATGGGAGGTGAGGAGGATCCCTCAAACTGTCACCTCATATGCAGAAAGAAAAAAGGGGACATTGTTCATTTATTTTATGGTTTTTACTATTTATGCACATGCATGTTGTAGTTTTTTCTTTAGTATTAATTTATTGACAAATACATGTAAATACAGATAACGGTGACTGACATATTCTAAGTGAAGTGTGCCTGTCTACATTTAGAGTATAAGACATTGCTTAGACTGACAAGATTACTCCAATCCCAGCAGTTTAACCAATAGATGTCACAGTCAATACCGGCCCCTCAACCCTCTCACAATGCAATCGTCTGTTACTGAGGGGTTGTCATGGCAGTCGGGGACCCACAAATGACCATGTATGAAAGCTTATTAGGCCCAGGGACTTATATCCGGCTGCCTGTCAGCATTAAATAAAATGTAAAAAAAATGAAATAAAATACAAAAAAAGTGATAAAATTGTCATGTTATTTAACACAAAAGGTGAACACATTAAAAGAAAATGCCATAATTGCCAGTCTTGTTAATAAAAATTCAGACTCCTGTACTCCACTTTGCTATTTGGATAAATGCTTTTATTTCAAAGAGCGGTTCCAGTAAAAAAAAAGTTTTTCAGCATATAGCCTTCTTCAGTACAACTGGTTGAGCCGCATAGGTGGAGAAAAAAGTGTAGAGTTAAAGTTAAAGTACCCACAGTGGGTGGCAGGTTGCTGCAGTGATGTGGGGCTCTATGTTCCTGTATGGCATGCGCTGGAATAAGGCGGTAGCCTAGAAAGAATGGTACCAGTTGTACTGAAGAAGGCTATATGCCGAAAAATGTTTTTTGACTGGAACCGCTCTTTGAAATAAAAGCATTTATCCAAATAGCAAAGTGGAGTACAGGAGTCTGAATTTTTATTATTATCTGGTCTGGGAACCTTCTCCTGTTGCCCACACAATCAGATTGGAGTACTATCCAACCTTACATTATTTGTCAGTCTGGTTAGTTATGCTTCTCAAAAAAATCTGAAAACTGAAAAAAAAATCAAAAAGTGATATGCACCCAAAAGTGCCACAGATAAAAGAACCCACTGATCTTGCAAGGAAAAGCCCTCAAGTTGATCTGCCAACTGAAAAATACTGAAAATGGTGACATAAAGATATTGCCACCCCAGTTCTTGTAGACCAGAAGTCATCTAGTTCTGATACTGCACGACACACTGTTGAGAAGTCATGAGCAAAGGAGTTTCCCTCGTCCTGCCTCAAGAGTCACTTCACTTTAGCCGTTAAAAGTCACTTCACTTTAGCCACTAAGAGTCACTTCACTTTAGCCGTTAATCTTGCCCCCCCACCAACAAGCTGTGTTCTGACATCAGCTCATGCCATGTGACCATCAAGTACCTGCATTTCCCAGGAGTGCCTTGCATTGACCCAGTCACCACTGATGCTCTGTTCTCCTGTCTTCCTCCCCTGCATAGATAATAGTCCCTCACATACAGCTCCAACAGTTCCACTAATAAATAGTACTATGGTATATAACACCCCTCTCCCCAATTTCCTTCTTCACTGTCAAGAGAGAGATTTAGTTATACATTTCTATGAATTTAGAAGTGGGGACGAATGAATGAAAGGCATCGCCTGCCTCTCTACATGATCACTATGCTGACAAAGAAGAGGAAGCTACTGAGGATGTCAGTCCACCACTGAATGCTGGAGAAGGTGAACCAGAATTTTGGTCACAAAATCAATATCAGGGCTCACAATTAGAGAGGAAAATGTAATATACAGTTGTGGCCAAAAGTTTTGAGAATAACACAAATATTAGTTTTCACAAGGTTTGCTGCTAAACTGCTTTTAGATCTTTGTTTCAGTTGTTTCTGTGATGTAGTGAAATACAATTAGACGCACTTTATACGTTTCAAAGGCTTTTATCGACAAATACATGACATTTATGCAAAGAGTCAGTATTTGCAGTGTTGGCCCTTCTTTTTCAGGACCTCTGCAATTCGACTGGGCATGCTCTCAATCAACTTCTGGGGCAATTCCTGACTGATAGCAACCCATTCTTTCATAATCACTTCTTGGAGTTTGTCAGAATTAGTGGGTTTTTGTTTGTCCACCCGCCTCTTGAGGATTGACCACAAGTTCTCAATGGGATTAAGATCTGGGGAGTTTCCAGGCCATGGACCCAAAATGTCAACGTTTTGGTTCCCGAGCCACTTAGTTATCACTTTTGCCTTATGGCACGGTGCTCCATCATGCTGGAAAATGCATTGTTCTTCACCAAACTGTTGTTGGATTGTTGGATGAAGTTGCTGTTGGAGGGTGTTTTGGTACTATTCTTTATTCGTGGCTGTGTTTTTGGGCAAAATTGTGAGTGAGCCCATTCCCTTGGATGAGAAGCAACCCCACACATGAATGGTCTCAGGATGCTTTACTGTTGGCATGACACATGACTGATGGTAGCGCTCACCTTTTCTTCTCCGGACAAGCCTTTTTCCTGATGCCCCAAACAATTGGAAAGAGGCTTCATTGGAGAATATGACTTTGCCCCAGTCCTCAGCAGTCCATTCACCATATTTTCTGCAGAAGATCAATCTGTCCCTGATGTGTTTTTTTTTTGGAAAGAAGTGGCTTCTTTGCTGCCCTTCTTGACACCAGGCCATCTTCCAAAAGTCTTCGCCTCACTGTGCGTGCAGATGCGCTCACACCTGCCTGCTGCCATTCCTGAGCAAGCTCTGCACTGGTGGCACTCCGATCCCATAGCTGAATCCTCTTTAGGAGACTATGCTGGCGCTTACTGGACTTTCTTGGACGCCCTGAAGCCTTCTTAACAAGAATTGAACCTCTTTCCTTGAAGTTCTTGATGATCCTATAAATTGTTGATTGAGGTGCAATCTGAGTGGCCACAATATCCTTGCCTGTGAAGCCATTTTTATGCAACGCAATGATGGCTGCACACGTTTCTTTGCAGGTCACCATGGTTAACAATGGAAGAACAATGATTTCAAGCATCACCCTCCTTTTAACAGGTCAAGTCTGCCATTTTAACCCAATCAGCCTGACATAATGATCTCCAGCCTTGTTCTCGTCAACATTCTCACCTGAGTTAACAAGATGATTACTGAAATGATCTCAGCAGGTCCTTTAATGACAGCAATGAAATGCAGTGGAAAGGTTTTTTTGGGATTAAGTTAATTTTTATGGCAAAGAAGGACTATGCAATTCATATGATCACTCTTCATAACATTCTGGAGTATATGCAAATTGCTATTATAAAAACTTAAGCAGCAACTTTTCAAATTTCCAATATTTATGTAATTCTCAAAACTTTTGGCCACGACTGTACATGTAAAAATCACAACAATATGTTTATGTGTGTATATTGCAATGATTCTTCATTTGAAATACCATATTCATTGTATATAAATGCATAAAGAAATGCATGTCCCATTTAAATAGCAGATATAAAAGCATGAAATCAGAACCCTTCACAAGAGTATGGGATGATCCCATATTCTTTCTATTTCACTTTTAAAGAGATTAGTTTACAAAAATTGCATGGGTCGCTTATTTTCCTAAACATATTAGCAAACATATGACCCGTTTGCTGCAATCATCTGGTGGGAATAGTTTTCCCACCAGACAGTTGAGATGATGGGGCATATTGGAAGAGGCTGTCTTTAACTAGAAAAATGGAGACCTGTGCCATATTCCTTGCAAGATTAATCTATAGTTTCCACTGATGTAAATGAAATCAAGAATGAAGACTCATTAGCTGCAATCATGTAGTAGTTGGGGGTTGTTTCAGCTTCCTTTTGATGAAATAGATAAATCTGAGGAAGCCTGAACTTCATGTATACATGAAGACTTCCCACACATGGGAAAAGAGCAACCACAAGAATCACTTGCTTTAGAGGACCCAGCATTATGTATATTCATTATATACACCGCTCACTGATTTCAATGGAAACTGTGTTGTGCTGTCATGTTTCCCCATAGACTACACCAGATAGCTGGAGGTCACAGCTATCAGCTTATGATAAGAAGAACCTTTTCAGAAACATTGCCCAAACCTCAAACCCCCTTTAAGGGAATCACACACATTGAGGGATTCATATTAGATGTTTATTGAGATAATAACCTAGCAAGTCAAAATCTATTTTCTCATATCTACATGTCCTACTAACATTATGGACATGACTGTATACGTAGTTCCCCATAGACAGTAAATGACACAATCGTACACTCCGCTAAGAGAAAGAAGCAAAATCTAACTCCCAGATTACAACATATGAATCTCATATTTAAAGAAGTGCACTTTGTGTCACCATGGCAGGCCAAAAGTTTGGATTGGTAGGAGTCAGCAAGAATCCCAATGTTCACTGAAAGTAAGACAAGTGTTTAGCTGAGCGTAGTGTCCGTAGAGCAATGTGCTGTGTCTTTTTGGCACCAAAATCCAGCAGCAAGCCTCACTCTATAACTCCTTTTGTAATCTATAGGAACTTTGCAGAAGGATATGCCACCAATGTCAAATAAGTGCAGGCACCACCTTTGGGACTCACTCCTATCTCCAGGATAGGCCTCCCATAGTGAAAGCGAATGTACCACGCAAGTGCGGCCACCAATTCCCCACTATGGGAGTTCTGAAAACAGCCTTGTGAAGGCTCAGATTTCCAGCAGTTTCATAGAGGTGAATAGGGAGGTGGCCACGCATGCACAGTGCTCTCTCTATTCATTGGTATGGGTCTTCGAAAACAGTTGAGTGCGTTTGGTTGGCTATTTTCAGAACTCCCATAGCAGTGAATGGGGAGCATGCCGCTATGATAGTTACGCCCTTAAGCACAGTGTACTAGTTTCATGATTTTCAGTTTGCCATAATTTCTTTTATTTTTAGATATGGAAACAATCTTTTAAGATATTATATTACCTCCTGGCTGTCCTTATTTTGATTTGTGCAAAATATCTTATAGTACAAGGTATCCAACGAGTTAGTGGAATCCAGTCTGTCAAAACAATGCCGATCTAAAACTTCCAACGTGTGCAAAACTCTGTTAATAGTAACACCTGAAAAATAAAGGAGAGTCAGTTAAAGGTGTTGTTTTACAGTATGTGTAAAATAATGCTGGCATATGATGCTGATCATGGTGATATATAGCTTTTGGATGATAGAATTTCTGCAAGGCCTGCCTCAGTCCTGGATTCTCTCACCCACATACAGGGATTGACAACTTTTTTTCAGTAAGGGCTTTTTCTTGTTCACATCTGAGTTAGAGTAGAGAGATTAGCCCCATGAGATTAGCACCATGTGTAATTCGAACAAAACAGGAACTCGAACAAAAAACAAACCAATCCCGTTATGGTAAATGGGATCTGTTCGGATCAGTTTAGGTGCCGAATCCGGTACTTCCATTATTTCCATTGTTTTGCCCCTCTAATGGACAACAACACTAATGAACTCAGCAATTTTTCTCAGCAATGCAGGCACATACGAACATGGGACCAACACAGATGCCTTCAGCTGCCAAGTACATGTACAACAGGTCAGCCAGGTCCATAGGAACAAATCTGATGACAGATGGCCTCATATGACAGTATAATACTCTGTATAAGTACAGCTAAGAAACGCAAACCTTTTCTTCAGCAATTCTGAATGGAACTAAATGAGAAATTTCATTTATTTTTGTGGCATGTATTTTAATATGGTCACTATGGAATTATTTATCTATTAGACAAGATGGACACCCCAATAACTGTTGAAGGAGACAGGTTATTCACTCCAATCTGAGAATCAAGGCCTAGTTGAATTATCTATCAAACAATGTGGACACCCCAATAACAGTAGAATTAGAGAGGTTATTCACCCAAATTTAAGACTCAAGGCCTAAATAAATTGTTTATAGAGTTGAGCGGACACCTGGATGTTCGAGTTCGCCGGGATCGGCCAAACTTCACAAAAAAGTCCAGGACCCGAACTTGACCCCGAACCCTATTGAAGTCAATGGGGACCCGAACTTTTGGGCACAAAAATGGCTCTAAAAAAGTCCTGGAAAGGGCTAGAGGGATGCAAGAGCAAGCAAAATGGGGGTTAGAGTAGGACAAGTGCCCTGCAAACAAACGTGGCTAGGGAAATGACTTAAAATAACATAAAATACATACAAATTTAAAATAAACATTCTAAATCTGAGCAAAAGTGAGTGACAGTGGCACCTGCCACCCCGCAAACAGAGAATGTGGCAGCAACGCCACCACATCTTTCACAGTCACTAAGCATCTCCACACTGTCCCATGGAAGCGTTCAGCTCTCCATCTCCCAAACACTGGAGCGAAAGAGAAAGAGGAAGTACCCACCGGCGATCTCTGGCCCCGAATGCCAGGATTTCAAAATTCCTGGCTTTTGAAATGCTGTAATTCCGTCTGGTGGAGATGGAGACTTATAAAAAACAAAAAACTTATGGCGGTGGCTGTCCCACAGTACGTGGTTCCCAGCCGCCACAACTTTTCCAGGTGACAATGTCAACTGACCCAAGAGAGAGTCATGAGAGCCACCCCATATATGCACATCCAACAATCCAAGATTATCAAAAATATAAAGTTTATTAGACACACCAACAAATACAGATTAAAAATTGTATACAATTAGAACAAAGTGCGGTATACAGTAAATATGACCGACACATACAGGTCCACTAAATGCCACAATTAAGCATGTATATTAAAAACCAGCACGTAAATATACAATATCAAGCATAGAGCAAATATGAAATAAGGTAAGACCATTAAAGATACAAGCAAACCAGAATAAAGTCTGAATACAAAAATGTCAAACCTAAATAAACCGCTGGTATAGTGGACCTGTGAGAATAAGAACGCACCCAACGCGTATCGCCGGAGCAGTCCGGCTTCCTCAGGAGTCAACTTTTCCAGGTGAGCCATCCCTTCTGTGCACAACCAAGTGGGGGACAAAATCAGGTTTGCACTTCACAACGCCATCTGTGGCAAATTCCACATACCCACCGATACGTGGACCAGTAAGCACGGGCAGGGACGTTATATCTAACCTAACAGCACACTGGGTAAATGTAGTGGCAACTGGGCCTGAGGCAGATAGAAGTTTGGCGCATGTCCTTCCGCCTCCGAGGATTGCGAGGCATTTCTCTTTGCCTCCTGTTGCCTCCTCTTCCTACTCCGCTTCCTCCTCTACCACCTCCTCATCCGCTCAGCATAACACCTTCACCACTAACTTCAGCACAGCCAGGGGGAAACGACAGCAAGTTGTTTTGAAACACATCTGTTTGGGGGTAAAAACCCACACCGCGCAGGAGCTGTGGACGGCCATGGAACAACAGACCGATGAGCGGTTGGTGCCACTGAGCCTCAAGCCTGGCCTGGTGGCAGCTCTGGGCCTAGCCGGTTTGACGCACATCCCTTGCTTCGCATGTGCTGAATTTGGTGGTGCAGAAATTCCTGAACACCTGACAGTGAAAATCTATTCAGTAAATCCAGCTCTTAGATTCTGGGGGGACAAATTCACTTTTTGGGCGGTCAAGGACCCCTGCGGCCTGAGCTGCAGATGTGACAGGCAAATAATTTTCTTAAATTTGTTGGTTAGATTGTTGGGTAACCTTTCCACGGTTATCAGGAATTTTCATTATAAATTGTAACAAAAACCATACAAGGAAAATTTCCACAAGAGAAAATTAACCCGACCAGCCTCCCACCCTACACCCCCCCCCCTTCACTCACACCCCTCATTCATGCCCATTCACACTCTATTTACTAATTTACTTATAAACATATTTACATAACTATAAGGCAGATAAACTAAATAAACAAACACAACTATATATATGACTTACCCTAAACTTCTAAGGCCAGTCATATACAAGTGGCTCGGAGGGTGGGTTCCTGCACAAACATAGGCCAGGTACACAATTGTCCAGCCAGGGCACAGTTCTGGAGGATGAGAAGGAGGAGGAGGAACCGTGTTCACAGCATGGTGGCACCCAAAGCAGCTCATGGGCATCACTGGAGCGTGGCTGGGGGGGATACAGAGGACACAGAAGATACACCTCTCACTGAGGACAGCTTGTCATTGCCTCTGGGCAGCCTGGCACACATGAGCGACTTGCTCATGTGTGCCTGCGCAATGACCGCTGAGTTGCCCACATTCTAACCAGTGCTGATTACTGGGTGGCCACCCTGCTGGATCCCCGTTACAAGGACAACGTGCCGTCCTTAATTCCATCACTGGAGCGTGATCGTAAGATGCGAACGCTGGTAGACGCGCTGCTGGTGGCATTCCCACCTGACAGCGGGGGCACAGTGGAAGCACAAGGCAGAGGACGAGGAAGAGGTTGCCAATGCAGCTGGGGCACCGACAGCACCTCAGAAGGCAGGGTTAGCATGGCCGAAATGTGGAAAAGCTTTGTCAGCACGCCACAACAACCAGCACCACCAGCTGATATGCAACGTTTTGAGGCAGCATTTCAGCAACATGGTGAAACAGTATGTGTGCACACAAATACACATACTGACTGATGGGTCTGCCAAGGGGCGTAGCTACAGGGGAAGCAGGGGAAACGGCTGCTTTGGGGCCCATCCTAGAGGAGGAGGACTAAAAGACTTCGCCAGGGTCCCCTCAACAGTATTACACAATGAAATTATATACAGTGACAGTATAGACAGTGTAAGAAACGGATGGAACAGCTGCCGGGCCTGGTCTGAGAGAGCGATCGTTACTAGCCACAGGAATGGGGGCGGCATGAAAGGAAGGGTTTGCAAAAAAATTACTGGGGGAGGGGGGCCCCATTAAAAATTTGCTGTGGGGCCCAGTCATTTCTAGCTACGCCACTGGGTCTGCCCCATTCAACTTCTGGGTCTTCAAATTGGGCACATGGCCTGAGCTTGCCCTTTACGCCTTGGTGGTGCTGGCCTGCCCTGCAGCCAGTGTATTGTCTCAACGTGTATTCAGCACGGCAGGGGGGGTCATCACAGACAAGCGCAGCCGCCTGTCCACAGCCAACGTGGACAAGCTCACGTTCATTAAAAAGAACCAGGCATGGATCACTCAGGACTTGTCCGTACCTTGTGCAGAATAGACATGCATACAGGCCTCACCCAGCCATTGTTATACTCCAGAGCACTTACTCTTTGCTTTCTTTTTTAGATTTCCCAATGTTTTGGGGCCTACCATAATTTTTTTTAAAGAAAAAATATAAAAAAATAATAATAAAACAAAAAACAGTGTTGTTGGCGACTACCTTTGGCTTCACAGCCCAAAAATGCTTTATGTCAGGCAACAATGTAACCACCAATTTTAATGACTTAAGTTCCCTGTCAGTTATGCAGTGCAGGGGTACTTCACAGCAAGAAATGGGTTTATTTCACCCAACAATGTAACAGACGAATGTTATAAAATCACTTCACTGTCAGGTATGCAGTGCTGGAACACACCCTCCAAGCCATTTGTGAATGACTGGCCTGATAACCGTGGAAATGTCCTCCCCCCCCCCCCCCCCCCCCACCCCCTACAATCTAACAGCTGTATTTACTGGTTTTATTTTACTGTCAGCAATGCAGTGCAGGCCGGGATTAATAGCACCATATCTATTTTTGCAGATGATACTAAGCTGAGTAGTACTGTGCAGTCTATGGAAGATGTCCATAAACTACAAGCTGACTTGAACACTCTGACTGATTGGGCACCAACGTGGCAAATGAGGTTCAATGTGGACAAATGTAAAGGTTTGCATCTTAGTAGTAATAATATCTGTGCTTCATATGTCCTAGGTGATGTAACACTGGGAGAGTCACTTATAGAAAAAGGATGTGGGTGTCCTTGTGGATGGTAGATTAAATTATAGCATACAATGTCAATCAGCTACTTCTAAGGCCACTAGGATATTGTCATGCATTAAATGGGGCAGGGATGTATTATTACCACTTTACAAAGCGCTAGTCCAGCCTCATCTGGAATACACAGTCCAGTTCTGGGCACCAGTACATAGAAAGGATGCTCTGCAGCTGGAAAAAGTACAGAGGAGAGCGACTAAACTGATAAGGGGCATGGAGGGTCTTGGTTATGAAGAAAAATTTAAAGAATTGAATTTATTTAGTCTTGAGAAGAGACGTCTAAGGGGGGACATGATTAACCTGTACAAGTATATAAATGGGCCATACAAAAAATACGGAGAAAAGCTGTTCCATGTAAAACATGCTCAAAAGACAAGGGGGCACTGCCTCCGACTGAAGAAGAAAAAGTTCAGTCTCCAGAAGCGTCAAAACCTTTTTACTGTAAGGCTACTTTCACACTTGCTACTTTTTTTTTTTTTTTGTGTTCATGATAGTGCAAACGGATCCGTTTTGACTTTACATTGAAAGTCAATGGGGGACGGATCCATTTGAAAATTGAGCCATACTGTGTCAACTTCAAACGGATCCGTCCCCATTGACTTACATTGTAAGTCTGGACGGATCCGCTTGCCTCCGCGCGCCCAGGCGGACATCCGAATGCTGCAAGCAGCGTTCAGGTGTCCGCCTGCTGAGCGGAGCGGATGCCAAACGCTGCCAGACTGATGCATTCTGAGCGGATCCGCATCCACTCAGAACGCATTAGGGCTGGACGGATCCGTTCGGGGCCGCTTGTGAGAGCCTTCAAACGGAACTCACAAGCGGAGCCCCGAACGCAAGTGTGAAAGTAGCCTAAGAACGGTGAATCTGTGGACTAGACTTCCTCAGGACGTGGTCACAGCAGGAACAGTGGACAGTTTCAAAAAGGGTTTAGATGAATTCTTAAAAGGAAAAAAAACATAAATGCTTATGAAAACGTGTAGAAATCTGAGTCTCAATTCCTTCTGGGATTCGCGTCCCCACCCATCCCTTGGTTGAACTTGATGGACGTTTGTAACTATGTAACTACTATCTAGCACAAAAACTGGAATTTGTCAACTGACAATGTAACGGCAGTATTTACTGGTTTTATTGAGCTGTCAGAAATGCAGCGCAGGCTGCAAATGTAGTATCTAGCACAGAAAGTGAGGTTTTTTTCAACCGACAATGTAACAGCAGTATTTAACGGTTTTATTGGACTGTCAGAAATGCTGCGCAGGCCGTAAATGTACTTTCTATCACAAAAATGGGAATTAGTCACCCAACAATGTAACAGCAGTATTTATTGGTTTTATTCAACTGTCAGAAATGCAGCGCAGGCCACAAATGTACTTTGTATCACAAAAATGGGAATTTGTCACTAAACTATGCAACTGTAGTATTTACTGGTTTTATAAGACTCTCAGAAATGCAGTGCCGGTGTCACAGCCATGACATTAGTAGGCATGGCTGTGATGGCTTCCAAGGGCACAAACGCTTGTTGATTGTTGATTGGCTGCCCCGCAGCTTTTCAAAACGCGCCATTAAAATCACCGAACACCGAACTCAAAACCGAACTTTTACAGAAATGTTCAGGTTCAGGTCCCGGTACCAAAAACCCTAAAGTTCGGTACGAACCCGAACTTTACAGTTCGGGTTCGCTCGACTATAATTGTTTATCTACTAAACAAGGTGGACGCCTAATAATAGTAGAATTAAACAAGTTATTCACCCCTATTTTCCTAAACTTTTAATCAAATTCCACTTTGGATGCTTTAACACTACTTAACATGCTTTCTAAACTGACTATTCCCTTAGTGGCCCCCCCCCCCCCCCACACTATTCTGACAGTCCTACCCCGAAAGCACTAGCACATGCAGATTCGCCTACACCACTCCTTTCAGTACAAAGATGGCTTGGACTACTTCATATCACAATCAACCCCCACTTCCTCATAGATTGTAAGCTCTTGCAGGCAGGGCCTTAGTGTTTTAGTTGTATATTAGTCAGTAACTTTCTGATGTCTTTTGTTTTGTGCATGAACTCTCTGAATTGTAAAGCGCTGCGGAATGTGACGGTGCTATATAAATCAAGATTATTATTAAATATTGGCCTGGTCCTTAAGGCACACTGGAAACATATTTTTAGGGATGCTTGCCCTGCATACTAATAACACTGTAGTTCAGACTAGTATGTTTCTGAACTGTACTTCATAACCACTACATTAACATACAAGGCACTGGTAGAAGGTCAATGTCTTATTCAATATATACAGCCAGGTCCATAAATATTGGGACATCAATACAATTGTAACATTTTGGGCTCTATACACCAAAACAATGGATTTGAAATGAAACGAACAAGATGTGCTTTAACTGTAAACTGTCAGCTTTAATTTGAGGGTATTTACATCCAAATCAGGTGAACGGTGTAGGAATTACAACAGTTTTCATATGTGCCTCCCACTTGTTAAGGGACCAAAAGTAATGGGACAATTGGCTTCTCAGCTGTTCCATGGCCAGGTGTTTGTTATTCCCTCATTATCCCAATTACAATGAGCAGATAAAAGGTCCAGAGTTCATTTCAAGTGTGCTATCTGCATTTGGAATCTGTTGCTGTCAACACTCAAGATGAGATCCAAAGAGCTGTCACTATCAGTGAAGCAAGCCATCATTAGGCTGAAAAAATGAAACAAACCCATCAGAGAGATAGCAAAAATATTAGGTGTAGCCAAAACAACTGTTTGGAACATTGTTAAAAATGAAGGAACGCATTGGTGAGCTCAGCAACACCAAAAGACCTGGAAGACCACAGAAATCAACTGTGGTGGATGACCGAAGAATTATTTCCCTGGTGAAGAAAACACCCTTCACAACAGTTGGCCAGATCAAGAACACTCTCCAGGAGGTAGGTGTATGTGTGTCAAAGTCAACAATCAAGAGAAGACTTCACCAGAGTGAATACAGAGGGTTCACCACAAGATGTAAACCATTGGTGAGCCTCAAAAACAGGAAGGCCAGATTAGAGTGTGCCAAACGACATCTAAAAAAGCCTTCACAGTTCTGGAACAACATCCTATGGACAGATGAGACCAAGATCAACTTGTACCAGAGTGATGGGAAGAGAAAAGTATGCAGAAGGAAAGGAACTGCTCATGATCCTAAGCATACCACCTCATCAGTGTAGCATGGTGGTGGTAGTGTCATGGCGTGGGCATGTATGGCTGCCAATGGAACTAGTTCTCTTGTCATTATTGATGATGTGACTGCTTCACAGTGCAGATGGACAATGGCCCAAAGCATACTGCAAAAGCAAGTAAGGGAAAGAAGTGGAATGTTATGTAATGGCCAAGTCAATCACCTGACCTGAATCCGATTGAGCATGCATTTCACTTGCTGAAGACAAAACTGAAGGGAAAATGCCTCAAGAACAAGCAGGAACTGAAGACAGTTGCAGTAGAGGCCTGGCAGAGCATCACCAGGGATGAAACCCAGAATCTGGGGATGTCTATGCGTTCCAGACTTCAGGCTGTAATTGACTGCAAAGGATTTGCAACCAAGTATTAAATAGTGAAAGATTGATTTATGGTTATTATTCTGTCCCATTACTTTTGGTCCCTTAACAAGTGGGAGGCACATAAGCAAACTGTTGTAATTCCTACACCGTTCACCTGATTTGGATGTAAATACCCTCAAATTACAGCTGACAGTCTGTAGTTAAAGCACATCTTGTTCGTTTCATTTCAAATCCATTGTGGTGGTGTATAGAGCCAAAAATGTTAGAATTGTGTCGATGTCCTAATATTTATGGACCTGACTGTATGGGTTGGGAGATTGACTCAAACTTGGATTTAGCATATTATGCACATTTTTATGATCAATTTGTGATATTATGTTTAAATCTGAACCTATGGCAACTAATGTCTTCTCTAAAGGCACGCGGGTATTCTTTCCACTCCAGACGATATGCCAGATGTTACTCACTGGAAACCTCTATAACATTGTGGAAAACCAGCAGAAAATAGAGGTTATTATAGGATTGTCTAATAGAGGGTGTTACCCTAATCAGTTTTATGTGCATTTTGGCAGGAGGACATTTATTGCTATGTAATTCTTTATTTTCCCTGTAGAGAAAATGAGTACTTACATAGAGGTTCCCACAGCAATAGAAGCTGATCCTGTCAAACAGCAGACACGTTAACCCCTTGATCTGCTTATGTTTGGGCGAGTCTACTATCTGACATGGTGTTGCTAAAATGTCTTAAATCTACAAATCTATGGAGAAAAGAAAGATGCTATTCATATTGTCATTTAGGCCCCATCTTACCTGCAGCTGATTCTTGGCACTTATCAAATGACCAGCGGACTTCCACAGCCTGACCTCTTACTTTAATCTGTTGTTCAACTTCATAAACTTTAGCTCGAACCTGAAAAATAATTACTGGATTGTTTCATGACCCTATATAAAATGATTACTGCTTCACAATGGAAAGGCAATACAATTATGTATTCAGCTTCTATCTTGTCATTTAAAGGGTCAATTCAATCAGAAAGATTTAACAAAATATTAATAGAAACATTCAGCAGTGTTAAAACATTGAAAATTAAATACAAACCGGATTCCAAAAAAGTTGGGACACTATACAAATCGTGAATAAAAACTGAATGCAATGATGTGGAGGTGCCAACTTCTAATATTTTATTCAGATTAGAACATAAATCATGGAACTAAAGTTTAAACTGAGAAAATGTACCATTTTAAGGGAAAAATATGTTGAATCAGAATTTTATGGTGTCAACAAATCCCCAAAAAGTTGGGACAAGGCCATTTTCACCACTGTGTGGCATCTCCCCTTCTTCTTACAACACTCAACAGACGTCTGGGGACCGAGGAGACCAGTTTCTCAAGTTTAGAAATAGGAATGCTCTCCCATTCTTGTCTAATACAGGCCTCTAACTGTTCAATCGTCTTGGGCCTTCTTTGTTGCACCTTCCTCTTTATGATACGCCAAATGTTCTCTATAGGTGAAAGATCTGGACTGCAGACTGGCCATTTCAGTACCCGGATCCTTCTCCTACGCAGCCATGATGTTGTGATTGATACAGAATGTGGTCTGGCATTATCTTGTTGAAAAATGCAGGGTCTTCCCTGAAAGAGATGACGTCTGGATGGGAGCATATGTTGTTCTAGAACCTGAATATATTTTTCTGCATTGATGGTGCCTTTCCAGACATGCAAGCTGCCCATGCCACACGCACTCATGCAACCCCATACCATCAGAGATGCAGGCTTCTGAACTGAGCGTTGATAACAACTTGGGCTGTCCTTGTCCTCTTTGGTCCGGATGACATGGCGTCCCAGATTTCCAAAAAGAACTTTGAATCGTGACTCGTCTGACCACAGAACAGTCTTCCATTTTGCCACACTCCATTTTAAATGATCCCTGGCCCAGTGAAAACGCCTGAGCTTGTGGATCTTGCTTAGAAATGGCTTCTTCTTTGCACTGTAGAGTTTCAGCTGGTAACGGCGGATGGCACGGGGGATTGTGTTCACTGACAATGGTTTCTGGAAGTATTCCTGAGCCCATTCTGTGATTTCCTTTACAGTAGCATTCCTGTTTGTGGTGCAGTGTCGTTTAAGGGCCCGGAGATCACGGGCATCCAGTATGGTTTTACGGCCTTGACCCTTACGCACAGAGATTGTTCCAGTTTCTCTGAATCTTCGGATGATGTTATGCACAGTTGATGATGATAGATGCAAAGTCTTTGCAATTTTTCGCTAGGTAACATCTTTCTGATATTGCTCCACTATCTTTCTGGGCAACATTGTGGGAATTGGTGATCCTCTACCCATCTTGGCTTCTGAGAGACACTGCCACTCTGAGAAGCTCTTTTTATACCCAATCATGTTGCCAATTGACCTAATTAGTGTTAATTGGTCTTCCAGCTCTTCGTTATGCTCAAATTTACTTTTTCCAGCCTCTTATTGCTACTTGTCCCAACTTTTGGGGGATTTGTTGACACCGTAAAAATTTGAATCAACGTATTTCCCTTTAAAATGATACATTTACTCGGATTAAACGCTCTATTACAAATAAAATATTGACATTTGCCATCTCCACATCATTGCATTCAGTTTTTATTCACAATTTGTTTAGTGTCCCAACTTTTTGGGAATCCGGTTTGTACAAGATATTGTCCTTCCGTAGCAGTCAGCACACAGGTCAAACTCCTATACAGATAGTTAATTCACTGTAAGTTTACTAGTGCTGTGAGGGGAAGAGGTTATCGGTTTGTATAATAGTAGATTATTGAATTAGGATGAGAGTATGACAACAGTTCTATTGTTCTCTTGATAGGCTAGCTAAATATGTCCACAGAAGAGCGTTGCGCTTATCAGTATAATGTGTGAGTTACTCATCCCTTATCCTCTCTGGCCACAGTGAGAAAGTCAAATGAGTCAGTTTGCTGTGCTAGGGGGCCATTTTTTCCAAGGTCACAGAGGCCGCAGTTTAAAGCCACTGCTCCTCGATCCTCAGCACTGCCTCCAATTAAAATGTACGGGAAGCACAAACCAGCAAGAAAATAATATATTCCAAGGCAAAATACTACGTGTGAACATTCCCTATAAAATATAATCCCTATAAATAAAATCCCAAACAAAGAGGAAGTAAAGAGCCAGGACATGAAGCAGAATACATGGAGTGATGGGAAAAAAATTATTTTCGAAAGCCATTGACCCATTTAAAAAAAAAAAAATGTATGTATGTACACACACACAGTTGAAACCAGAAGTTTACATACACTATATAAAGAGACACATATGCATGTTTTTCTCAATAACCGACATGAAATCTGAATAAACCTTTCCTGTTTTTGGTCAATTAGGATTACCATAATTATTATTATTTGCCAAATGCCAGAATAATGAGAGGGAGAATGTTTTAAAGGGTTTCTGTCACCTGAAAAATGGGTATTAAGCTGGCTGACATTAGCGATGTAAGTAGTAGTTATATCACCCGAAGGTGACGTGAGACACAAGCGCTGGAGTGGCAAACCCGACCGCTATCTCCCTCTTTTTCTTGGATGTATAAATGAGTATAAGGGGGTAAAAGGAGAGGGTGCAGATGACTAAATAGAGGCCAGAAATGGGCAATCCGTAGCGATCGCTGTCTGTGCTTAGAGGATGCAAAGAAGGCAAGTACAATCAATGAGGGTGCAAATCTCCAGTGTGCAATATAAAGTATAATATATACCTGGTAAGTTCCTGCTTTATTAGATTCAATGGTGTATCCTTACAAGAGAGGTTTATTCTGATTTCATGCCAGATATTGAGAAAAACATGCATGGTTTTAACTGTATATATATATATGCAAAAAACGGAACAGCACCTCCTGAGACAAATCGCAGGTGCAAGCTATCTGGCAATAATACAGCAAATATACAGCAATATATACACACCACACACACACAGATATGAGATGTTAATATGTGATTTCAAAAATTGTGATAATATGGCTTTGGAAGAATTCTGGATATTCCAATGGGCTCCAGCAAAGGGATATCAGATTGTTATGTGAACCTGACTGGCAAAAACGGTCAATTCTTTAATTATGGGTATGGTACTAAGTTTTAGAGCAATTCAAAGGGTGTTTCCAGGATTAGAAAAACATGTCTAGACAATCCCAAACCTGTCCATGGGTTGTTCCTGGTATTGCAACTAAACTTCCTTGAAGTGAACAGGTTTGGGGCTGTTTTTAGCAGAAAGCATCCATCTTTTTCTAGTCCTGGAGAACCTCCGTAATCCCTCAAACAATAGTGCAAAATTATCATTAATTCAATATACAGCAAAATATTTTTTTTTTTCTAAATCAGTCTGCTTAGAGAATTGTTGTGTACAGGAAACTCTGTGAGTACTGCTGAACCATTCACCACTTTATAGAACGAGGAGGCATTCTGTTTAGTAGTGTGAACAAAGGGTCTAGAAGACAACCCTAGGAAATGATTCCATTTCTAACAGTGAGGCATACCTGTTGATTAAACAGTGAGTTTCCACCAGGCATAGGCAGGCTTGATGGGGCAACCTGAAGAAGATCCAGTGGAGAACCTGGATTTGTATTTTTACTTTCATTTGTGGAATAGTTCCACACCAAGGCACTTGGACAGCAAAGAGTGATAGTCTGCAGAAAGTAATGTAGCAATGAAATACCTTGTAACTGAGTATTTACCATACATTATAGTTTTGTTGTTTACATTGTATAAAAAGCAGTGAAAGCATTGATCATATCCAAAAAGTACAGTCCCTTTTACCCACATAAATATTTACAGTTAGGGGCCCTTTAACATGGGGTTTAACAAGATTGATTAAATAGCAAGTCAACCTTCAGAAAGGCAGATAATTGCCCAAATGAACAACTGCACGAACAATTTGTTCATTTAAGCAGATGTTAATTTACATTATCGTCAGCAGCACTTCCTCGGTTGACAGGTTGACAAAACATAATTTCTATGGTGGCATAAAAGATCCACTTGTTTGTTAGCTGGTGGACCTTTTACACAGTGGTCATGAATTAACTTCCTTCTGGCCAATAACCAGTCCATGTAAAAAGCCTTAAGTAGAAAATATTTAAAACATGTAGACTATAAAGGGGTTCTCCAAGAATTGTTTAAAATTGCCGCAAAAAACCTGCCCTAGAATGTGAATAGGACTGGTTACCTCCACTTGCCTTTGGGGGGTGAGGAGGTGGGGCCTCATTACATTTATCTATAATAGATGGTAACGAAATGCCATCATAGCTGAGCAGCCTGAGAAGAACTCTCACCAATGTGTGGTATATGCGCAATGTGTAGCGAGATCCCCCCCCCCCCCACCTCCCCTCCATGGCAGCTCTGCAAGTAGAGGTAACCAGTCTTGATTCAGGACAGGCCACTGGTGGCCATTTGAAATTGTTCCTAGAGAACCCCTTTAAAGGGATTTTCCATGATTACTGTAGCTTTACCAGATATGCTCATGTAGTTGGTTAACTCATATACATTACATTTTCCCCATGTTTTTTTTATATATATAACAAATTACTCTAGTTTCATTACATCCTGTATGTACCACTTCCTGTGGCTGTATCCAACCAAACCCTTCTCCTTCCTCTGCCACGCCTCCAGCACCGCCCCTAACAACACCCAGCTAGTTTATAGCTCCTCCCACCCATCAAGTTACATAAACACTCCCCATCACTGCCCCTGTTGCTGATTTGACATCCCCATGGATATAACATGATAGGAAATAAGAAAGAGCTGCAGGGACTTGGACACAGCCCAGAATGCAAGATATGAATAATAAAGGTAAAAGAAATACATGATAAAATTACAACTACCTTCATAAATGTTTATTATTATTATTCCTCTATTGACTTTAGATGAATGGACTCGATTTTCAGGAAAATTTAAATCTATGCAGCCTAAAGTCATCATTGAATATATCTATCATTCTATCATCAGCACAATAGAAGTGGAAATTGCAGTAAATCTGGGTTAAGGCCTCATGCACACGGCCATTGTGCATCGGTTATGTACATTGGGGACCGCAATTTGTGGTCCCCAATGCACGGGCAACGTCCGTGCGGCGGCCGGGATGGATCGAGACCCATTAAACTTGAATGGGTCTGTGATCCATCCGCACCGCAAAAAAAACTGAACAAGTGTGGAGGCACGGCCAGATACACCACGGAAGCACTCCGTAGTGCTTCCGCGGGGTTCCAAACCGTGCTTCCGTTCCGCATCTCCATGATTGCGGAACCATTCAAGTGAGCCGCTGCCCGTGTATTGTGGGCCGCAATACGGTCACAGGCACACAACGGCCATGTACATGAGGCCTAAGTAAGAGTCATGGGATTTGATAGTCATTCACAATGGTCAAGAGGCTCATAAGCACAGGCAGCTCCCAAGCCACACTGTGACTTTTGTGGTTCTACACACTTTCCTAGGAAGTTGTACTTTATTCTATAACCACCTCAGTCATTCCACTCCTCTCTAAAAATATACATAGAAGAAAACAGAAATGTGTTTAGATGCGAATTGGTGTCGTTTACAGAGCGGTCACAGATGTTTTCCAGGATTGTGAGAATTGGATTTTTTCCATTCCAAAATGAACCTTCACTACACACCTACTCAGAGGTTCTGGAGAGATAATCTAATACTTATTTCATTGCTGGGACGTTCATGAAAGTGCAAAGTCAATGAGAAAACAGCCTCAAAACACAGGTTGAACTCATAAACGAGGCCAAACTAACTAATGGTTTAGAGGAAAATATTGTTATGTTCTGACCTTGATGTGAGATATCAGTAGCTTCACAAACGTACGTACAAACAAATTGTTCTTTTTGTGATTACCCACACTGTTTAGTAGGAGTATTCACAAAGTAGGAACACTAAGGCCCCTTGCACCCGGTCGTCAGGGATTTGGTCCGGATGCGTTGCGCGTGCATTGCGGGAAACCCGCGCGAGTGCGCACGCAATTTCAGTCAGTTTTGTCTGCGATTGCGTTGTTCAGTTTTTTCCGTGCGAGTGCAAAGCGTTTTAATGCGTTTTGCACGCGTGTGATAAAACTGAATGTGGTACCTGAACCTGGACTTCTTCACTGAAGTTCAGGTTTTGGTTAGGTGTTCCGTAGATTTTATTATTTTCCATTATAACATGGTTATAAGGGAAAATAATAGCATTCTTTAATACAGAATGCAAAGTAAAATGTCCCTTGAAGTAAAAAAATAAATAAAAAATTACTCACCTCATCCACTTGATCGCGCAGCCATTATAGTCTTCTTTCTTCTTCTTGCAGGGCCTGCGGTGACGTCATCGCGCTCACCACGTGGGGACGTCAGCGCAGGTCCTGCAAGAAGAAAGAAAGAAGACGATAACGGCTGTGCAATCAAGTGGATGAGGTGAGTCATTTTTTTAATTCTTTTTTTAACTTTATTTTACTTAGCATTCTGTATTAAAGAATGCTATTATTTTCCATTATAACCATGTTATAATGGAAAATAATAAAGTGAATGGGCCTCATCCCTATTTAATTACATCATCTCCTTAGCAACCATCACTTCTATGGGGCCTGTGTTGCGTGAAAAACGCAGAATACAGAACATGCTGCGATTCACAGTGATGCGTGAAAAACATTGCTCATGTGCACAGCCCCATTGAAGTGAATGGGTCAGGATTCAGTGCGGGTGCAATGCGTTCACCTCTCGCATTGCACCCGCGCGGAAAACTCGCTCATGTAAAAAGGGGCCTAAGGCTAGGTGACTTCAAGCATCATGAGGCCACATACAAGTCAAGAGTGAAAATAATTTGCAATTTGTGTGGCTTGCCGTAGCATTAGGGTGCAATTTGGGACTGAAATGAGTTGCAGGATTTGGATTTGTTTTGTGACCATTAGAATGCAGATGCTACGTAACACATCCACATTACTAACGCTGCCATGCCGTCTTTGTGGAGAGCTACTGAAGTTGCAGTGTAGCCCCAGGGTGTTCACATGTGGCAGATTTGTTGCAGAAACTTTTGTGACTGTTTCATATCCTAATAGGGTTTGCAAAATCCATGCAGAAACGACCACCACATTGTGTGTATGAATTTTCTAATTTTTGCAACAACTCTGCGGTGTGTGAACATGCCCCTATGAACATAACATGACATTTTGAGATTTCCATTTGATAAATAAGCTTCTTGTTTCTTCCCGTAAGGTTTTTATATAGAAATGTTCACATTAATTCCCCAAAAATGAAGTAGATAAATAAAGACAGCGCAGGTTACGTCTGTACATATTTACATAGCTGTAGGGCTGTAAGTATTCACATGAAAACATAAAATAAACACTATTACTATTCTGTATGCCGCTTTCTTTCTGGAAATAAAGTATAGTATTCCCCAAGGACTTTCTAACAGCCAGTCCTGCTAATTTAGGATCTTGCGTTTACAGAAGCAACATCTGTGGATGACAAACAGCATGACACTCCACTGCAAGAAGCATGTGAATGGAATACCACTGCACATCGACTGATTCATGTAGTCTCATCATTGATATACACAACATGACAACACACAGCATTTAAGAAAGTTTCACCTACTTGTAGCATGCAGCTAAGACCATATACTAATGGGCGGTGTTGGGGACATGTCTGAAAATCAGCACAGGGCAGATGGGCAGAATTGACGACTGGTCCCGTAGTACTCGGACTCGGAGCAGATATTGGAGGATTGTTTGTGCCCATCATTACAACGGGGGCATGCGCATTGGCAGAACTCGCACAATCACTCAGCAGTGCAGAAAGGCGCCTGGAGCAGAAATAGGCAAGGCGCCGTGACAAGTACGCAGATTGTACAAATTCTTCGGAGTGCTGAAAGAATAGAGAAAAACATTAATGTTAATGTATTTTATTGTCAGTAGTTGTTTGCTGCAGAAATATTTGAAAAAGTTGAATTTAGGGTCTGAGGGCACTGCCAGTAAACTTTTTCTTAACAACGTTAGAAGGTACTCAGGTGTGCACCCCGTGGTCGTGCTGCGAATGCACGAACACAGTCCGTGGGGCAGCCACAGCGGATCGCTGACCCATTCACTTGAATGGGTCCGCGATCTGGCCGTTCCGCAAAAAGATAGGACATGTTCTATCTTTTTGCAGAACGGAAGTACGGGACAAAACCCCACGGAAGCACTCCATAGTGCTTCCGTAGGGTTCAGTTCCGTGCTTCCGTTCCGTACCATTCCGCATCTCCAGATTTGCGGACCCATTCAAGTGAATGGGTGCGCATCCGTGATGCGGAATGCCCACGGAACGCCACCTGTGAATTGCGTATCCGCAAATGCGGTTTGCAAAACGGCAACGGGAAGCACACGTTCGTGTGCAGGGGGCCTTACCCTTGTGTCCTGAATTGAGCCAAGCTCTTTGTTACATAGCTAGATGTTTTCTAGCCTCGTAGTCCCTCCCAAAGGTCTTCAGTCTGCAGTACACATGTACCGTTACTTCAGACTTCAGGAATGCCAGATGGCCAGGTACCACTAACCAACTACATTACAAGGAATTACAGGGGAAAGAACCACTAAAATATCTTGCTATACAACAACTCAGACAGCAAGGTACTTAATGTTGCAGACATGGGTAACAAATGACTGGGCACCAAAAGGGCACTAAACCAAGGAGAAGTTAGGCCTAGGATCCCAAAGCACTGGATAACATGATCTGGCACACTTAATCAGCAGACAATAAAGTGGTTTTCCAGGCTCTCAATATTGATGACCTATCCTCAGAGAGGTCATTAAAGGAGTTGTCTGCTTTTTTCCATTGAGGACATCCTCCAGATATAATTACAACTCCCATCACATCCCCATTCACTTCTATGGGACGGCTCTGTCCTGTTCGAGTGAATGGGATGAAGACGCCCCATAGAAGTGAATGGGGATGCCATAGTTCTAATTACACCTGCCCACTGCTGAGATTGCTGCGGCGAGCAGTTAAACAGTGAAAAGAAGGCAGTGCTCGTACGAGCACTGCCTTCTCTTCAAACAGCTGCTTGACGGGGGTGTCGGGGGTCGGCCCCCACCAATCTTATATAGATGACCTATCCTGAGGATAGGTCATCAGTAGAAAAAACAGACAACCCCTTTAATATCCTATCAGTGAGAGCACAAACCAATCAGCCTCTGGTCCAGGAACTAGACCGTGAATGGAGAATGAACCATGTTTCCATTCAAAGTGTAGTGCCCACGCTGGGTTACTGCGCCTCAGCTCCCACTAAAGTCAATCGATGGGGGTGCTGGATGTCGGACTCTCACAGATATTAAAGACCTATCTTGAGAATAGGTCATCAATATTGGAAGCCTGAAGGTTAGGTTCCAGGACACAAAATAAATAGATGGTCTCCTGGGAAATGTGTAAACTGGGGGAATCTTACCAGCTATGCCTGCGTATTTCTGCTCATTTTCACTCATGCATCAAAATGCTGTTCACAATAGCTTTATGGCATCATGTACATACGGGTGTTTTGTATTTTTCTGGGATACGTTTTTATTATTACCATTTTTTGTGTATCTTGGCATTTGTATCAATAATCCTGACTATAACTGGAGTATAAGATATAAGAAACTTGCTACCTACAAAAATAACAAAGTCTCTAATGTGCAATATTTTACAATAATACAATAAATAATGAAATAGTAAAATCTCCTTTTAAACAGAAAATAAAATATGCAGTTATATGATAGGAAACACATGTCTTCCCTTATTTGATCTACAGAACATGTTTTGAAGCCAAGAAGTGAGAAACTCATCTGTTCAGCAATAAATCTTCACAACTGTTTGTAGACTCTTGGCACAGATCAAGATAGTAAATTCATAAAATAGACGGGCAGACAAGAAATAATGTAGGATACCAATATGTGTGCCAGGTTTTCTAAGAATCCAAAAGATTAATAAGTTATAGTGTTCCAGGAGGCTGACAATATCACATACACTATAGGGTGGATTTACTAATCCTGTCTAAAATGTAGATGACATAAACTCAGATGAGCAGTCAAAAGATCTGCCATATTTATCATGTTGGCTCAGTCTGGAAGATATGTTTTCTTGCATGGTTAGACATTTTTCTCTAACTTTATACCACCTGTTAGTTGCCTCACTTTGTAACAGAACTTAGGACCAAAATTTTGATGAGAAATGTTGCACCTCATGTCATGCATTTTTCAAGCTAAGGCATGCCTCTTTCCAGTTAAGCCAGTGTCCCCACTACGCAAGACCTAATAGATTATTATTGTTTCATGTCAAAAAATCGCCAGATGTTGGTGCATCACAAGCCCTAATTCAGGTGCAGTCACAATATTAAATGTTGGTCTATAGGTTTAATGTAAGTTTCAGCCCCTTCTAGGGATTTACTAAAAACCTGCACTGGCCCTTTGGAGGACAACAACTAGAACGATATTAAAATTATGGTCAATCAGTGACTTTTCATAATGGTCAGTCATGAGTCATGAGGGTCATGGTTATTATTAGAGTCATTCCCATTAACTGAGTAATTACAAAGAACTTGGAAACTGATGAAATAACATCACTTCCAGTAAAAAAGATAGGCATTCCTACCAAGCAACAAATAAGAGAAATCCAAACACCCTCTGTAAACATCCATCAACTCCATCCAATGAACTTTAAGGGTACTTTCACATTAGCGGCAGGGGACATTTGCAGTACTTTTAGTCCGACTGGCTCTCGCTGTGCCGCCGTCGGTACTCCGCCCCCGCCCCATTATAGTCAATGGGGACGGAGCAGCAGTCCAGGGGCACACGTGAACCAGCGGCAGGACGGATCCGACAGGCTGTTCACCCGGCCGAAACAGCCTGACGGAGTCTCCTGCCGCTAGTGTGAAACTAGCCAAAAAGGAAGTTTTGAAGACCATATAAATGCATAAACAGAGATATGCACTGTACACCACAATACTTAAAGGGGTTGTCTGACTTCAGCAAATGACATTTATCATTTAGAGCAAGTTAATATCAGGCACTTACTAATGTATTGTGATTATCCATATTCCTTCCTTTGCTGGCCTGATTGATTTTTCCATTGCATTATACACTGCTTGTGTTTGGTAAACAGTAAGAGGATGTGGGACTTAAGCATTGTGGACGCTTCATTGAGATGATTGGAGATGATTACAGAGATATTCATTTTATACTGTTTTTGTTTTACTTTTGTGTTGTCACTTTCTGGCAGCCATATTTATAAATATATATATATATTTGTGGTCATGGCTACGGCCAAGAGGTATCCGAAGAACCCTAGGGAGAAAACAACGGGAACAACCTAACCCAGCTAGGCGTGTCTTAGCTGACCTGACTAAATGGCTTGTTGTGTGCCCTAAGCCATGATCGTGGGTAGGCCTATAAGTGGGCATACCCTGTGGAAATGAGAAGATAAGGGAGGGAGGGTGGGGCACCTGAAAACACACACCTGTGAGTGAGGGTGTGGCTCGTATTTGAAGAGCCTCCGCCCCTCCCACAAATGCAGGCTGACTAATCAGCCTTACCAACTTGTGGTCATGGCTACGGCCAAGAGGTATCCGAAGAACCCTATGGAGAAAACAACGGGAACAACCTAACCCAGCTCGGCGTGTCTTAGCTGACCTGACTAAATGGCTTGTTGTGTGCCCTAAGCCATGATCGTGGGTAGGCCTATAAGTGGGCAAAAACCAAGCCAAGTAGGGTAGAAAAGGAATTTGAATGGCATGTACAAACTAATCCCCAAGCCAACTGCAAGGTATCCGGGATCTAGAGTGAAAATTCGGGGTATGTGAGGCAAGACCAGTAGGAAACCTACAACCCATCTTGTGGATGACAAGGCCAGAGACATGATGCTCAATATTGCGGATACTGCACCAAAGCGGAATGGAGGACCGAGAATACGTTGTGAAATGGATCATAAAACCAACTGAAACTTGTAAAGTTTGGTTCTAGTGCGAGTACTGGCGATGCCCTAGCGTCAGGAGATCGTGGGACCAAAACCTAACTGCCTAGACTATGCAGGAATGAGGGCCAAAAAGAACCATGTAGATAGGAAGAGAATCCTTGAATAGTTACCCAGACAACAGCTATCCGCGCTTTGTTCTACTGTGCGCCCCTGAGAATTGTTTTTACGCTTGAGACATGAAGACCGACCTACTATCTGAATCTTCTACCGTGAGAAAATGCTGGACCTTGTCCAAAATCCAATTCAACGTGGTTGTAGGGAGTCGGAGGTTAGTGCGGCAAGAAGCTATAAAGCCATAATATACAAGATTCTGTTTATGCCCTCCCATGAGTGAGGGAATGCAATGCAATGAAGCTACTGGCGAAAATGAATTCCTGGTCGTGGTAAAAAGGCAAAGACTTTGCGCGGGGACCTGGTTGACAAGATATGATCGACTACAATCAGAGACTGAAATGCTAGAGCGAATTGCCCTACTTGTTCCTCCTCTGGCAGGACCTGAACAAAAGCATGAGCAATTAAAGAAAGACTAAATATCTGCGTAAGACATGACAATTATGCTGTAGGGCGAACCGGACCAGTTTGCGGTCAAAACATAAAATGAGCGATCAACATGGATTCTTAGGAAATTAGGGAAGCAGGTATGTATCTGTGCATCTAGGCCAAATCAGCCTAGATGCACAGATGGACAACCAACCAGGCAATCAGCCCAGCAGGTTTGAAAACAGTCGTCGGGCCCCCGAAGCCATGGGGCCGAAGCAGTCGTTGGGCCCCCGAAGCCATGGGGCTGAAGCAGTCGTCGGGCCCCCGAAGCCATGGGGCCGAAGCAGTCGTCGGGCCCCCGAAGCCATGGGGCCGAAGCAGTCGTCGGGCCCCCGAAGCCATGGATCAACATGGAGCGATCAACATGGATTATTAGGAAATTAGGGAAGCAGGTATGTATGCGATACATAGGGGCCAGCCTAGATGCACAGATGGACAACCAACCAGGCAATCAGCCCAGCAGTACTGAAAACAGTCATTGGGCCCCGAAGCCAAGGGGCCGAAGCAGGTCATCGGGCCCCCGAAGCCATGGGGCCGAAGCAGGTCGTCGGGCCCCCGAAGCCATGGGGCCGAAGCAGGTCGTCGGGCCCCCGAAGCCATGGGGCCGAAGCAGGTCGTCGGGCCCCCGAAGCCATGGGGCCGAAGCGGGTCGTCGGGCCCCCGAAGCCATGGGGCTGAAGCAGGTCATCGGGCCCCCGAAGCCATGGATCAACATGGAGCGATCAACATGGATTATTAGGAAATTAGGGAAGCAGGTATGTGTGCGATACATAGGGGCCAAATCAGCCTAGATGCACAGATGGACAACCAACCAGGCAATCAGCCCAGCAGGTTTGAAAACAGTCGTCGGGCCCCCGAAGCCATGGGGCCGAAGCAGTCGTCGGGCCCCCGAAGCCATGGGGCCGAAGCAGTCGTCGGGCCCCCGAATCCATGGGGCCGAAGCAGTTGTCGGGCCCCCGAAGCCATGGGGCCGAAGCAGTCGTCGGGCCCCCGAAGCCATGGGGCCGAAGCAGTCGTCGGGCCCCCGAAGCCATGGGGCCGAAGCAGTCGTCGGGCCCCCGAATCCATGGGGCCGAAGCAGTTGTCGGGCCCCCGAAGCCATGGGGCCGAAGCAGTCGTCGGGCCCCCGAAGCCATGGGGCCGAAGCAGTCGTCGGGCCCCCAAGCCATGGGGCCGAAGCAGTCGTCGGGCCCCCGAAGCCATGGGGCCGAAGCAGTCGTCGGGCTCCCGAAGCCATGGGGCCGAAGCAGTCGTAGGGCCCCCGAAGCCATGGGGCCGATTTTTTTTTTTTTTTTTAAGAATTATAACTATGAAAAGTGACATGAATAAGGTGCACGTGAATTAAACCATGAGCCTGACCGATGTGGCAGGCGATACCCAAGATAAACTACGTGGCCTGAATAACATGCAAGGCGAAATATCGTTAGGAACGAGACCTGACCGACGTGGAAGGTGACCCCAATAGTTCAACTGCATGACCTGAAAAGACTAAGGGAAACGTGACAGAAAATGGAGATAATAACGGACATTAACTAAAATTAATAACATAAGCTGGCAAGCACCTGAAAACACACACCTGTGAGTGAGGGTGTGGCTCGTATTTGAAGAGACTCCGCCCCTCCCACAAATGCAGGCTGACTAATCAGCCTTACCAACATATATATATATATATATATATATACAGTACAGACCAAAAGTTTGGACACACCTTCTCATTCAAAGAGTTTTCTTTATTTTCATGACTATGAAAATTGTAGATTCACACTGAAGGCATCAAAATGAATTAGCACATGTGGAATTATATACATAACAAAAATGTGTGAAACAACTGAAAAAATTTCATATTCTAGGTTCTTCAAAGTAGCCACCTTTTGCTTTGATTACTGCTTTGCACACTCTTGGCATTCTCTTGATGAGCTTCAAGAGGTAGTCACCTGAAATGGTTTTCACTTCACAGGTGTGCCCTGTCAGGTTTAATAAGTGGGATTTCTTGCCTTATAAATGGGGTTGGGACCATCAGTTGCGTTGTGGAGAAGTCAGGTGGATACACAGCTGATAGTCCTACTGAATAGACTGTTAAAATTTGTATTATGGCAAGAAAAAAGCAGCTAAGTAAAGAAAAACAAGTGGCCATCATTACTTTAAGAAATGAAGGTCAGTCAGTCCGAAAAATTGGGAAAACTTTGAAAGTGTCCCCAAGTGCAGTCACAAAAACCATCAAGCGCTACAAAGAAACTGGCACACATGCAGACCGCCCCAGGAAAGGAAGACCAAGAGTCACCTCTGCTGCGGAGGATAAGTTCATCCGAGTCACCAGTCTCAGAAATCACAGGTTAACAGCAGCTCAGATTAGAGACCAGGTCAATGCCACACAGAGTTCTAGCAGCAGACACATCTCTAGAACAACTGTTAAGAGGAGACTGTGTGAATCAGGCCTTCATGGTAGAATATCTGCTAGGAAACCACTGCTAAGGCCAGGCAACAAGCAGAAGAGACTTGTTTGGGCTAAAGAACACAAGGAATGGACATTAGACCAGTGGAAATCTGTGCTTTGGTCTGATGAGTCCAAATTTGAGATCTTTGGTTCCAACCACTGTGTCTTTGTGTGACGCAGAAAAGGTGAACGGATGGACTCTACATGCCTGGTTCCCACCGTGAAGCATGGAGGAGGAGATGTGATGGTGTGGGAGTGCTTTGCTGGTGACACTGTTGGGGATTTATTCAAAATTGAAGGCATACTAAACCAGCATGGCTACCACAGCATCTTGCAGCGGCATGCTATTCCATCCAGTTTGCATTTAGTTGGATCATCATTTATTTTTCAACAGGACAATGACCCCAAACACACCTCCAGGCTGTGTAAGGGCTATTTGACCATGAAGGAGAGTGATGGGGTGCTGCGCCAGATGACCTGGCCTCCACAGTCACCGGACCTGAACCCAATAGAGATGGTTTGGGGTGAGCTGGACCGCAGAGTGAAGGCAAAAGGGCCAACAAGTGCTAAGCATCTCTGGGAACTCCTTGAAGACTGTTGGAAGACCATTTCAGGTGACTACCTCTTGAAGCTCATCAAGAGAATGCCAAGAGTGTGCAAAGCAGTAATCAAAGCAAAAGGTGGCTACTTTGAAGAACCTAGAATATGACATATTTTCAGTTGTTTCACACGTTTTTGTTATGTATATAATTCCACATGTGTTAATTCATAGTTTTGATGTCTTCAGTGTGAATCTACAATTTTCATAGTCATGAAAATAAAGAAAACTCTTTGAATGAGAAGGTGTGTCCAAACTTTTGGTCTGTACTGTATATATAAAAAGAAATGCATGAGAAAGGTCCCAGTAAGCGGACTGAAACGTCGCATGGGTGAATAAAGGTCCACAACTTTTCACCAACGGATATGCTGTGGTGTCTTCATTTTTTTTGTGTAGTACACCTTGGTCAGGTGTTTCCATCACTGGCACCCGATCATCCACTACTAGGAGTGCTGCCCTGGACTCTTGTTATTATATATATATATATATATATATATATATATATAATTTTATTTTTCTGGTGAAGGCATCGTGTGAGGGCTCATTTTTTGTGGGGTGATTTACAGTAGCAGCCAGGCCCCTGCCTTGATCAAATGAGCTCCTGTACTTGCCTGATCAGTGCAATGAATGTACAAGTACGACGCAGTGAAAAAACGCAATGCTTGCTGTGCCGTACATGTACAGCGTGTGTCCTTAAAGGGGTTGTCCGAGTTATTTTTTTGTTCTTTCTATGTTCCTAACTAAGCAAATGTAACAGCTTTCCAATTTACTCACTTTATCTCCAGTGGCTGGTTTCTCAGATTTCACTGAGGGTCACATGACCTGTGATGTCAGCTTCTCTCCCTGCTCTGATAAAGGTCGTTTACAAGACTGTAAGAGATGTCACTGTGCTGGCCACGCCCCCCTTATCTGCCTCTCTCCTAGGATTCTTAACCCCTTCAGCTGCACACTGGGTAGCTGCAGCAGTGACAATTCTGGGCACAGGAGCTGACAGACTAGAGAGAGCATTGCACAAGAAGGTAGGGGGAAGATCCTGTGTGTATTAGCAGTGTCATTATACAGCTGGAACTTGTAGTTCTACACTTACAAGTTGCTGTTGATTCTCCCAGCACTCAGGGCAGCTCTTGTATCCACTCCATTAGCAGTGTTATTATACAGCTGGGACTTGTATTCCTACACATACAACATGCTGCAGAGTCTCCCAGAAGGCAGACATGTCACTCAGGGCAGATCTTGTATCCACTCCCTTAGCAGTGTCATTCTACAGCTGGGACTTGTAGTTCTACACATACAACATGATGCAGAGTCTCCCAGCAGGCAGACATGTCACTCAGGGCAGCTCTTGTATCCACTCCCTTAGCAGTGTCATTATACAGCTTGGACTTGTAGTCCTACACATACAACATGCTGCTGAGTCTCCCAGCAGGCAGACATGTCACTCAGGGCAGCTCTTGTATTCACTCCCTTAGCAGAGCAGGGGGAGGGGCAGAGATTTTTTAATTGCATGTAAACAAAGGGACAGAAAAGGAAAGAACCAGGGAAATTAGGAAATATATATATTTTTTTTTGCATAAAACTTGCTTAGCTCAGCTATATATTGCTGCCCATCAGATTTTCTGTGCTATATTATTTTTTTTTCATAACTCGGACAACCCCTTTAGGCTGAGTTCACACGGGCGAGATTTCCGCGCGGGTGCAATGCAGTAGGTGAACGCATTGCACCTGCACTGAATCCTGACCCATTCATTTCAATGGGGCTGTGCACATGAGCATTTTTTTTCATGCATCACTTCTGCAATGCTTTAAAATCGCAGCATGTTCTATATTCTGCGTTTTTCACGCAGCCCTGGCTCCATAGAAGTGAATGGGGCTGCGTTAATAACGCATTGCATCTGCAAGCAAGTGCGGATGCAATGCGTTTTTCACTGATGGTTGCTAGGAGATGTTGTTTGTAAACCTTCAGTTTTTAATCACGCGCGGGAAAAACGCATCAAAACGCATTGCACCCGCGCGGAAAAAACTGAACAACTAAACGCAATTGCAGCCAAAACTGACTGAACTTGCTTGCAAAATGGTGCGAGTTTAACTGAACGCACCCTGAACGCATCCGGACCAAATCTGTCACGCTCGTGTGAACTCAGCCTGAGGCCTCATGCACACGACCGTTGTGTGCATCCGTGGCCGTTGTGCCGTTTTCCGTTTTTTTTCACGGACCCATTGACTTTCAATGGGTCCGTGGAAAAATCGGAAAATGCACCGTTTGGCAGCCGCATCCGTGAGCCGTGTTTCCTGGCCGTGAAAAAAATATGACCTGTCCTATTTTTTTCACGGCCAACGGTTCACGGGCCCATTCAAGTCAATGGGTCCGTGAAAGAACACGGATGCACACAAGATTGGCATCCGCGTCCGTGAACCGTGGCCGTAGGTTTAGTTTCATACAGACGGATCCGAAGATCCGTCTGCATAAAAGCTTTTTCAGAGCTGAGTTTTCACTTCGTGAAAACTCAGATCCGACAGTATATTCTAACACAGAGGCGTTCCCATGGTGATGGGACGCTTCTAGTTAGAATACAGTACAAACTGTGTACAAGACTGCCCCCTGCTGCCTGGCAGCACCCGATCTCTTACAGGGGGATATGATAGTACAATTAACCCCATCAGGTGCGGCACCTGAAGGGGTTAATTGTACTATCATATCCCCCTGTAAGAGATCAGGGCTGCCAGGCAGCAGGGGGCAGACCCCCCCCCCCTCCCCAGTTTGAATATCATTGTGCGGCCCCCCCCCTCCCCTGTTGTTAACTCGTTGGTGGCCAGTGTGCGCACCCCCCTCCCTCCCTCCCTCTATTGTTTTAATACATTGGGGCCAGTGTGCGCGCCCCCCCCCCCCCCCTCCCTCCCTCTATTGTTTTAATACATTGGGGCCAGTGTGCGCACCCCCCCCCCCCCCCCCCCCCGCGATCATCGGTGGCAGCGGAGTAGAAGATTTTCATACTTACCTGGCTGCTGGCTGCTGCGATGTCTGCGTCCGGCCGGGAGCTCCTCCTACTGGTAAGTGACAGCAATGCGCCGCACAGACCTGTCACTTACCAGTAGGAGGAGCTCCCGGCCGGACACAGAGATCGCAGCAGCCAGCAGCCAGGTAAGTATGAATCTTCTACTCCGCTGCCACCGATGATCGGGGAGGGGGGGGGGGGGGGGGGGTTGGCGCACACTGGCCCCAATGCTATTATTACAATAGAGGGAGGGAGGGGGGGGGGTTGGGGGGGTTGGCGCACACTGGCCCCAATGCTATTATTACAATAGAGGGAGGGAGGGGGGGGGGGTTGGGGGGGCGCGCACACTGGCCCCAATGCTATTATTACAATAGAGGGAGGGAGGGGGGGGGGGGGTTGGGGGGGCGCGCACACTGGCCCCAATGCTATTATTACAATAGAGGGAGGGAGGGGGGGGGGGTTGGGGGGGTTGGCGCACACTGGCCCCAATGCTATTATTACAATAGAGGGAGGGAGGGGGGGGGGGTTGGGGGGGCGCGCACACTGGCCCCAATGCTATTATTACAATAGAGGGAGGGAGGGGGGGGGGGGTTGGGGGGGCACGCACACTGGCCCCAATGCTATTATTACAATAGAGGGAGGGAGGGGGGGGGGGTTGGGGGGGCGCGCACACTGGCCCCAATGCTATTATTACAATAGAGGGAGGGAGGGAGGGGGGTGCGCACACTGGCCACCAACGAGTTAACAACAGGGGAGGGGGGGCCCACTGGCCACCAATGAGTTAAAAACAGGGGGGGGGGGTCTGCCCCCTGCTGCCTGGCAGCACCTGCCAGGCAGCAGGGGACAGTCATGTACACAGTTTTTTTGTATATTCTAACCTGAAGCGTCTCCATCACCATGGGAACGCCTCTGTGTTAGAATATACTGTCGGAAATGAGTTTCACGATGTAGCTCATATCCGACAGTATATTCTAACATAGAGGCGTTCCCATGGTGATGGGGACGCTACAAGTTAAAATATACCATCGGATTGGAGAAAACTCCAATCCGATGGTATAACAGAACTCCAGACTTTACATTGAAAGTCAATGGGGACGGATCCGTTTGAAATGGCACCATATTGTGTCAACGTCAAACGATCCGTCCCCATTGACTTGCATTGTAATTCAGGACGGATCCGTTTGGCTCCGCACGGCCAGGCGGACACCAAAACGACTTTTTTTTCATGTCCGTGGATCCTCCAAAAATCAAGGAAGACCCACGGACGGAAAAACGGTCACGGATCACGGACCACGGACCCCGTTTTTGCGGGCCGTGAAAAAAAACTGTCGTGTGCATGAGGCCTTAAGTGGTTAAAAGTAATGGATTACCTATTGTTTAAATCAACTTACTGGTATATATTTAATGCACACCCTACTAAAAACAGTTTATCCAAAGCTAGATTTGTTATAAACAGCAGAACTGTAGCAATTTCTTTATACTTGCATCAACCTCACTGGGGAAATAATGAACTGCTGGGCATCTTTTATTCCTTTTTAATACATCAATATCAGCAACATAGACTTTCCTGTAAGGCTAAATCCAACCGACCATATATTGGGTCTCCATCCGATCTGTATTTTATGCAGATCGGATGTGGACCCATTTATTTCAATGGGGCAGCAAAAGATGTGGACAGCACACTGTGTACAGTACACATCCATATGTCCGTGGCCCTGCAAAAAAAGATAGAACATCTGTTCCTGGTCGTCAGGTAGGATTGCTGTGAAGACGGGTATAAAATCATCAGGTGCAAGCATACCAAAATTAAGGGTCAACAATTTAGGCCGGGTTCACAACACCATTTGGTTTTCTGCTCTTCTGATCTGAAAAATAAATAGAAATACAGATCCTTTTTTTTGAGCATCCGTTGTGCTCATTTTGTGCCCATTTTTGTCACTTCTGTCAGATATCCATTATTTTAGATGGAAGAAAAAGTACTCTACGAAGGACTTTTTCTCCTTCCCTTCTAAAATAGTGCAGCTCTAACGGAAATGACAAAAACAGATGCAAAATGATCACAACAGATGCTCAAAATAAAGGATCCATTTTTTCTCTGTTCTTCTGACAGATCAGGAGAACAGAAAACTAAACCATATGTGAACTCGGCCTTTGTTGTTATAAGCTGAGAATAAAAAATCAAAGGTCAAGTGCAGGAACACAAGCTAGGAGTAGCCAAGGGACTATAAGGGCTCATGCACACACAGTATTTTGCGTTCAGTATACTGGACGTTTTTGTAGTTCAGTATGCGGTACATATACTGAACCATTCATTTCAATGGTTCAGCAAAAAATACTGAAGTGTCTCTGTGTGCATTCCGTTTCAGTATTTCCGTGCCGTGAAAAGATAGAACATGTCCTATTCTTGTCCGCAAATCACGGTGCTTGGCTCCATTCAAGTCAATGGGTCCGCAAAAAAAAATGGAACAAATACGGAAATGCATCTGTATGTCTTCCGTATCCGTCCCGTTTTTGCTGAACCATCTATTGAAAATGTTATGCCTAGCCCAATTTTTTCTATGTAATTACAATATACTGTTTATGGCATACGGAAAAATGGAATGGAAAAACAGAAAGGAAACGGAAACAAAAAACGGAACAACGGATCCGCAAAACAATACTGTCGTGTGCATGAGCCCTAAGGCTCCATTCACACGTCCACAATTTCGTTCTGCATTTTGAGGAACAGAATTGCGGACCCATTCATTCCTATGGGGCAGCACGATGTGCTGCCCGGACACGGAATTGCGGATCCGCACTTCCGGGTCCGCACTTCCATTCCATAAAAAAATAGAACATGTCCTATTCTTGTCCGCAATTGCAGACAAGAACAGGCATATTCTATTAGTTCTGGCAATGTGCAGTCCGCAAAATGCGGAACGCACATTGCCGCTTTCCGTGTTTGCGGGTCCGCGGCTCCGCAAAACACGTTGCGGATGTGTGAATGGAGCCTAACTGACCCCATACTGATTGGTCAGACCGGTGATTTCTGCTTCTTCTTCTATTGTCACAATGTCTGTTGGGGGTGCTTGGATTTCACTATAGATGCTGTAAGCTTAGACAGGCTGCCTAGACCTCCAGCAGATTTACCACAGAGGCTCAAGCTGGATGAGGACTGTGGTGCAGGGATATACACTTTCATCTACCTCTATACCAACTATTGGTTAGTTCACATTGAGACAGAATTTTTGGACAGAATTGTTTGGCTATTAGCCCATTAATCCTGATCCTCGTGAAAGGCAAGAAAAAAAAAGGGTAGATCACCTAGTTGTGCCCCCGTTTAGATTCTATGCACAGAGACATTAGTTTTTTATGTTGTCTGTTTCCTATTTACATTTCGACAGTATTATGCCCTATGCCATTGAAAATGAAATACACAATATTGTCCTTCTTTATCTCAACACAAATGATAAGACCTCCTATAGGTAATCAGTTGTGAGATCAAGGATTATCTCAAGGGTTATCCCTGTGATGATAGTAGTTATAGAATTGGGATATCAAAATGACAGCTCTGTTGTTCTCCTGAAAGGCCTAGATAAAGACTTATCAGTGTAATGTGTGGTGCTCTAATTGAGTCACTTGTCCCCTTGGTTGCATTGATGGTGTGACGAAAAAAGTCAAGTGAATCTGTTTGCAGTGCTAAGAGTCCGCACAAAAGAGGAAGGTAAAGCGCCAGAACAGGAAAAGAATATATGGAATATTATATCCAGAAAACCATCCACTCGTTCACATATAGCCTGTTATATGTGATAAACGTATATTCTGTACCGCAGGTTACTCCAAATAATTCTAAATCTCCTCCACATTTAAAGTCTTTTTCACGTATAATCTAGTAGTAGATAACAACATGTCAGTAATGTTACACATACCTGCAAAACAAGGGGTAATAGGATTTTCAGAAGTTCATCATCCAATGGATGGACTTTTTCCAAGACTTCCAGCATCCATGTTAAGTATTGATGTCTTTCTAACAAACCTTCCTGTAAAAAAATAAATCAGCAAAACAGCAATTGTTCAGTCCATTTCCTAATGTACAGTGCCCCCTTGTGGTACATGTTTGTGATAGCTTGATGAAAAATGCTAATTGGGAGACTGTATTTTTTGATTAGCCTGGTTTAGGGTATGAGGCACGTGTGGTGTAAATGCTGTGGAGTCTACACAGCAGAATGTGTGCAGAAAATCTGCAGAATTTACAGTACAAGTGCTGCGAAAACCGCAGTGTAAACTCAACTGCGCTGCAGGTTTTCAGTCCACTGCATGTCAGTTTATGTTAGGGGTTTACGCGCGGCTTTTGACTTTTGTCATGCAACACTTTACATGCAGTTTTCTAATGAAATGTTCCGTAACTCCATAAGACAGTGTATTACGAAATCACAAAAATCACTTTTCCCACACTTGAAATGACAGCTGCACTAAGTTTGTATTACTGACCGCGGCCATATTTGACCAAAATGCGAAATATTTATTATGTAGAATAGAGGCATATACCTCAGACATGAGCCAGATATAAATATTGGGGGAAAATATTGCGGACAAGAATAGCATTGTTACAATAGGTCCGCAAAAAAAAAAAAAAAACTGTGTCACACAGACGTCACCGGTATTTTTTGCGGATCCGCGCTTTGCGAACCACAAAAAACATGCGGTCGTGTTAATGCACCCTAAGGCTACATTCACATCTGTGTTTTAATTCAGGTTTTGAGATCCGGCAGAGGATCTCAAAACCTAAATTAAAAGGATCAATTCCTGCTTTCACACTTGCGGTAGCAAGGTCCGGCGGGGGAACAACCTGCTGGATCCATGCTAAGACTAGTCCACCACGCCGCCGAAAGTCTGCTCCGGCCCCATTTACTATAATGGGGGTGGGCCGGAGGGCCAGCAGCATCACGGCGAACAAGCCGAGAGGTGGCCGGACAAAAACCACAGCATGGGAGTGCATGTTTGCCGTGCTGCAGCCAGACCTCCGGCCCACTCCCATTATAGTAAATGGGGCCGGAGCAGGCTTCCAGCGGCACGGTGGACTAGTGTTAGCACTTATCCAGCAGGCTGTTGCCCCGCTGGAACCGCCTGCAGGAACCTACTACCGCAAGTGTGAAAGTAGCCTAACACATCCTGATCGCTCAGTTTTTACCAGATCCGGTTGTATTAAATCAAGACTGAACAAAGCTGATCAGGGATGAAAATCACTATAAGTCAATGGGCACCTGATCCATTTTTTTTTCTGTAACGAAAAGGCTACATTCACACTAGCGTTAATATTTTCCGGTATTGAGATCCGTCACTCCCGTACTCCATCCAGGGTTTTCAAAAAGGCTGGGGAGATCTCAGCTATGAGGATCAAGTGTGGACGGGCTATCTGAAAGCGGAACAAGCTGGGTGGGGAGTTGGTCTCTGAAAGATCCCAAAATGTGGTGAGATCCTACTGTTTTGTAAGGCTACTTTCACACTTGCGGCAGGACGGATCCGACAGGCTTTTCACCATGTCGGATCCGTCCTGCGGCTATTTTGCCGTGCCACCGGACCGCCGCTCCGTCCCCATTGACTATAATGGGGACGGGGGCGGAGCTCTGGCACAGCACAGCGGTGCACGGCCAAAGCCACCGGACTAAAAAGCCTGACATGCAGTAATTTTAGTCCGGCGGCCTTTTGCCGTGCACCGCCATGCTGCGGCGGAGCTCCGCCCCCGTCCCCATTATAGTCAATGGGTACGGAGCGGCGGTCTGGTGGCGCGGCGAAATAGCCGCAGGACAGATCCGACATGGTGAACAGCCTGTCGGATCCGTCCTGCCGCAAGTGTGAAAGTACCCTTACCCTGCCTGGACTGAACCCAGGGTGTGGGACTATGTTATCAAATATGTGTGGGCTGAAGAAAGCTTAAAGCTAAAGCTTGGACATGTTTATTATTGTTTGGTGGAATAAACTCTGCCTGTGGTGAAGACTAAACTGACGCCTGTGTGTGTGAACAGTGACCGAGTAAAAATGGACGCAGATGGTTGTATTATCAGTAATGGAAGAAATTTTGCTGCCGGATCCAGCAAAAACACTAGTGTGAAAGTAGCTTCACATACATTTTTATGCCTGATCAGATTTGCTCAGTTTTGCAAACGGGACACAGAAACGCTGCTTGCAATGGTTTTGTGTCCGGCCCCAAAACGCAATTGAATTGATGCATACTGATGCACCCTGATCAGTTCTGTCCCTATTGACAATGAATGTTGACAAAACTGATCAGTTTACTTCAGATTTTGAGATCAACTACTGGATCTCAAAATCTGAATTAAAAACGCAGTAGCCTAAGGCTACTTTCACACTAGCGTTTTTGCTGGATCCGGCAGGGTTCAGCAAAAACGCTTCCGTTAATGATATTTCAGCCATCTGCATCCGTTATGAACAGATCCGGTTGTATTATCTTTAACATTGCCAAGAGGGATCCGTCATGAACTCCACTGAAAGTCAATGGGGGACGGATCCGTCATGAACTCCACTGAAAGTCAATGGGGGACGGATCCGTCATGAACTCCATTGAAAGTCAATAGGGGACGGATCCGTCTTGCTCCGCATCCCAGGACAGGAAGCAAACCGCAGCATGCTGCAGTTTGCTCTCCGGTATGAGAACGAAACGGAATACATTTTGGAGTATTCCATTCTATTCAGTTGCGTTTTGCACCATTTACATTACATTACCCATTACACATTATAGTTAATGGGGACAAAACAAAAGCGTTTTTTTCCTGTATTTAGACCCTATGATGGATCTCAATGCCGGAAAATATTACCGCTAGTGTGAAAGTAGCCTTAAACTGGCACACTTACTCTCCCTTATTTTCTCTTCTCTCTTTTATGCCTCATTCACACTTCAGAGTTCGGTCAGTGATTTCCATCAGTGATTTTGAGCCAAAGCAAGGGTGGATTGTAAAGGAAAAGAAAGCATGTAGGAAAGATTCTACTTGTCTCCTTTTTTAATCCATTCCTGGTCTTAGCTTCAAAACAGCTTCTGAAAACCTGATCATTACCTGAAGATGTACAGGCTATCTTCACTGCCCGTAAACAGGTTTTGATCACATTTTGTTCAGGTTTTCTGATACAGTTTTTAAGCCCAGGAAACCAGGAACGGATTAAAGAAGTAGAATCTTTCCAATATACTCTCTTCCCCTTTATGATCCACTCCTGGTTTTTGCTTCAGAACTGTATCTGAAATCCTCATCGAAACCTATGTATAGGCAGCCATAGATTCTCTCAGCAGTTAAACCGCAAGTTGTAAGTGTCCATTAGAGATGAGCGAATCGAAGTTAACAAAGTGGAATTTATTCTGAATTTCAGGAAAAAATTTGATTTGCACCGAATCCGAATTTCATCACACTTCGTGGTAATGAATCACATTTTTTCCTAAAATGGCTGCTGCACATGTTAGGACATGGAGCAAGGAACTCTGGGAATGAGGGATCACCCACAATGCCATGCATGCAGCCAATCAGCAGCCAGCCCCTGTGATGTCACAGCCCTATAAATACCCTCAGCCATCTTAGATTTAGACTTTTTCCAGTGTGCTTAGTGCAGAGAAGTCAGCAGGCGCTAGGGACAGTGCTAGGAAAGACTTTATTGTGCTGAAAAAATTATTGACAAGTTCAGGAAAAGATTATTTAAGCTGTAGGGAAAGGATAGGGAGGCATCATCTACACTATAAAAGGAGAACAGGGTGCAATAGGAACGATTCTATTACACCTTGCTGCACTGACTGGGGATCCAAATTGCTATTATACTGCTGCTTTTAGGTTTGCACTAGATGATACCTCTGTAATTCCAGCAAACCTTGTTTGTTATTGGCATGCAAGTGTGTTGCAGGGTGTATTTATAAGAAATATACGTACGTCATATTAACCGTTCTGTGGTGCATTCAAATTGTTCTACAGTTTCTTTTGGGGTGTATTATTGTAAAAAAAACTGGTTCTGTAGACATCTATGTGGAATCGGCTGACAACGGTGTAAAGGGAGTACGCTACTTCTTGACGCTAACATTGACCTGTAAAGTCTGAGTTCACACCTAAGTTATTTGGTCAGTTTAGGCCCCATAACTGCCCAAATAAGTGAAGTGTACAGTGATTCTTAGAGCGACGCCTGTCATCTGCGTGTCATACTGACAGTATTTTTTTTTTAGTACCACAGCAGACTATACATGTTACTGCAAGGCACAGTGTTCTATACCACTATACAGGCTCTCTTCAGCCAGGAAATAGCTGTTTTTTTAGCACGATTCGCTACAAATAAGTTCGGATCTAATCAAATCTTTTCGGAAAATTCGGCAAAACAACCAAATCGAATTTTTGAGAAATTCGCTCATCTCTTGTGACCATATACACTTGGCTACAAGGTTACCTTTAAACACATTGAGGGTCATTTACCAAGGCCCAATGCCAGAAAACTGACATAAAAAATGTGAAAACCTCGGTTTTGCAGCTTTTTGAATACAAATTACTTTATTACACCACCACTTTCCAAAATGGGGGGGTGTGGTGTTGGAAGGGCCATTGTCCCTAGCGTCTTTATCATGATGAAATCTATACCAACTATGAGCTGTTGTATATCTCATTCTAGAAGCACAGACAGCCACTTAATTTATGATGAGACATGCTCCTTCCGGAAGCGCCTGGGACCCGTGGCGAATGCACAGACGCAGACCCAGGGTTGCTCTTCTTTCTGCCTAGGCTAAAGAAATTAAATAAAAAACAAAGTATCTTAAGTGCATTAATTGCTCCAAAAGGTTACCGGAAGTACTAAAGAAAAAGCTCTGCAAAATTTGCATTAGCGACCTTCTGAAGGAAGAGCAACCGTCCATCATGACAAAAATTAAGGCCATGATTCAGGACGAAATCAGATCATCATTAGCCTCTCTCCAACCCCTTCAAAATGCGCCTCCTATGAAAAAACCGAGGTTATCTGTGTTATCTCAGATTCTGAGGACATGGAAGAAGGAGGGTCAGCTTTTAAACACGATCTTGATGAGGATCAGTTGTTGGAGGGGGAGATAATAGAGGAAGAGGAAGGGAAAAAATATTTTTTCTCCTCTGAAGATATGGACGAGCTTATTAAAGCCGTCCGAGATACTATGGGCATTGAAAACATCCAAAAAAACTGATCTGTTCAGGATGAAATGTTCGGGGGATTACGTACCAAAAATGCTACGGTCTTTCCCATTAATGAAAATACAAAAGAAATGATTGTTGACGACTGGTCGGATCCTGAAAAAAGACTAGGGGTCTCTAAAGAATTCAGGAAAAGGTTACTCTTTGACCCAACCGAATAAAAAGTCTTTGACGAGACCCCTAAAATTGACGTTCAAGTGGCAAAGGTAGTAAAAAAGACTTCTTACCATTTGAAGATGCGTCCCAACTCCGTAACCCCATGGAACAGAAAGCGGATTCTCTTCTAAGAAAATGTTGGGAAGCCTCGATGTTTGGAATTAAAACAAATATCGCGGCTACTTCGGTGGCTAAAGCCATGTATTTCTGGCTCAACTAATTAGTCTATTCCCCTCTTAAAATCTGCCACAGCGTTTTTAGCAGACGCTTCTGCTGAATCGGTTAGGTTTGCCGCAAAAGATGCCGCCATCTCTAACTCTGCAAGGCGTGCACTTTGGATGAAATCCTGGGGAGAAGGCGATAACATTTCTAAATCTAAGGTGTGTTCCATAGCATTCTCGGGGGAATACTTTTTCGGACCGGTACTTGATAAAATATTAGAAAAAGCCGCCGACAAGAAGAAGGGCTTCTCGGAGAAGAACAAAAAAGGAAGTTTTTTTCGCCCTTTCAGTCAACAATCTAAATCCTACAGAGGCAAAGGCAAATCTGGTAGCTGGAGCTACCAGAAGGGAGGCAAGGGCCGGGGCTTCCTCCTCAATCCCCAAAACAAGCCAAACGAAAAACAATGACGCCATAGTAGGGGAGGTTAATTTTTTTTATAGCCCAGTGGAATATTACAGCATCAAACCCTTGGGCACTAGACAGTGTAAAGAACGGATACAAAATAGAATTTACCTCTACACCACCCAAAAGTTTTCAGGTAACATCCCACAATCCAAATACCCTTTTTAAAAATCTGGCAGGGCATAATAGAATTAAAAAAGTCGAAGGTAATAAAACGGGTCCCAATACCAGAAGAAAAACAAGGTTTTTACTCAAGACTCTTCTTAATTCAGAAACCGGATGAATCTTCCAGAACCATCATAAGCATAAAAGATTTAAACAAATTCATAGTGTACAAAAAATTCAAAATGCAATCCATCTCCTCAATCGTACCCTTAATTAAAAAAAAGGGGCATGTATGACGTCCGTAGACCTCAAAGACGCATACTATCACGTCCCTATACATGAAAATTTCGGCGGTTTGCCCTGCCTGGCCCGGATCATCAAATTCATCATTTCCAATTCTGCGTTCTTCCGTTCGGCATTTCATCTGCACCAAGGATCTTTACAAAACTTGTAGTAGAAATGCTGCCCTCCCTAAGGGTAAGCGGGTAATTTTCCCATATCTAGACGACTTTCTTCTATTGGGAAATTCAGTAGTAGAGGCAGTCACAAACACGGAGACTTTCTTACAGAAAGTTTCCAGCCTAGGTTGGCTGATAAATATGAAAAAAAGTCTTCCCTAATTCCATCATGCAACAGGAAATTTCTGGGGTTAATCCTAGATTCAAATAAAGACCATAATAGAAAAGATTGGAAGATTCCAAACCCAAAACAATACCTCGAAGCGCCATCAGTATCCTGGGTCCCATGACCTCCTGTATACCAGCGGTTGCCTCGAAACAAGCCCACACAAGGACTATCCAATCCTGGATACTAAGCATCTGGAACAATCATCCATCATCCTTGGACAGGATAATAAAAATCCCCTGGAAAGTAAAAATAGACCTAAATTGAGAAAATAGAGTCCAATCTTACCAGGGGGGTCCTCTGGCAAAAAGAGCCAGGAGTACAAGTGGTAACCGACGCAAGATCAATAGGGTGGGGTGCAATAGTGGGCTCCTCAAACTGGCAAGGAAAATGGCCAGAACAAATAAACTAATTATCAAACTACAGGGAGTTAAGAGCGGTCTGGGAGGTCCTAAAATTAAACCCAGTTTTATTAAGCCCAAGAGAACCTGGTTTCCCATCCTGAGAAATTTATCCTTGGAAGATCCATGGCTGATTCCGTTCCAGAACGACATTCTCTCACAGGGTCCAATTTTACATCAAAATCCGGGACTCTTCAAGCTGACGGCTTGGATCCTGAAAGCGAGATCCTAAGGAGCAGGGGCCTCTGAAATTCCGTAATTAGTACTCTAAAAGCCAGTAGGAAGAAAGTCACAAACGCCATCTATTTAAAGATATGGAGAAGATATTGATAATGGCTGGGGAAAGATTGTACTGATATATCATCTCTCTCCATACAAAAAATCTTAGAATTTTTACAAAGGTGCCTAGACTTAGACCTTAGGCCTAGTACCTTAAAAGTACAAATCTCAACCTTGGGGGCCTTCTATGACACTAACCTTTCAAATCCTAGATGGGTTAGAAGATTTATTAAAGCTGCGTCTAGACTCAGACCATCCTTAAAGCCAAATACACCGCCATGGGACCTAAATTTAGTCATTAATGAGTTAACAAATCCTCATTTTTCCCCATTATCGGAAATCTCCCTAAAACATCTCTCCTTTAAAACAGCCTTCCTAATAGCGATTACATCCGGTAGACGCGTAGGAGAAATCCAGGCCTTGTCGTGTAAGGAACCATACTTATTAGTTTTTCCCAATAAGATCGTACTAAAACTAGATCCAGGTTTTCTCCCGAAAGTAGTTTCAAACTTCCATAGGGACCAGGAGATTATCTTACCTTTCTTCTGTAGGGATCAAAAAAATCCCTCAGAAGAAAAATGCCATCTCCTCGATGTAAAGTAGATGATGATCCAATACCTAGATGTGACAGCAGCCTTTTAGGAAGGATAATAATCTATTAATTCAATTTTCTGGAAAATATAAGGGTAAAAAACTCTCAAACATCAATAGCACGTTGGATAAAAACAACTATTGTTCTCTGCTATAGGTTAGTAGGTCAGACATGCCCTATGGCTATTAAAGCATACTCAACTAGAGCTATGGCCTCCTCCTGGGCGGAAAAGGCAGGCGTATCTCGTGACCAAATTTGCAAGGCTGCAACCTGGTCTAGTATAAATACTTTCATTAGACATTACCGCCTAAATTTTGTTTGCTGCAGCAGATTTGGCATTTGGCCAAAAAGTGTTACAAGCAGTTGCCCCCCCTACTTAGTAATCTGGTAGTTCTCATCCGTAGCCGTCATGGTGGATGAAATGGAAAAACCGTAATTAGACTTACCGGTAATTCTGTTTCCTTGAATCCACCATGACGGCTCATATATTCCCTCCCTTAACAGTTTTGTAAAAAAAAAAAAAAAAAAAAAAAAGGAATACACCCACTTGGTATCTAGGACACACTGAGGGTGAGAGTGGGTGGGGGCTTCCTAAACTCTCTCTGTGTATTTTCTGCCCCTATAGAGGTCAAGAGGTCAATCTCATCCGTAGCCGTCATGGTGGATTCAAGGAAACAGAATTACCGGTATGTCTAATTACGTTTTTTCACCTATTTTTTGGGACTAGTGGAGACCAGAATGATGTGCCCTTCTGTTAGACCACTCCCTTCTCACTAAGCCTCACCCCTTGTCAGGTGAGTCAAAAAAAGAAGTCTGACCAGACCATGCAGAAGACCAATGTTAATGAGATCCTCTACCAGTTAGTTAGGCCTCTGCTCACAGTATGTTCAGTTTTAATACAAATTAATTTCTCACAAAAGTATGACATAAAGATGACAAAATAAAATGGAAATAATAAACTGAATATGATCTATCTATTACTATATCTAGCAACAAATAGCAATGCAGATTTATGACACCAACCTGAAACATGTAAAATGCCAATTTCTCATTGTATTCCCATTGCTTTAAGGCCTGTTCCATATCCTGTGTTACCACTAAGGGATTGTTGGATTGAGACTGTTGGCTGGAGCTTGCATGATGAAAATCAGCGATCTTTACCAATTGATCTCGAAGATATTTAGTTAATATCTGAGTCCATTCTGCAAAAAAACATAAAAAGGACAGTGTAAGAACATTTCACATATGGGTGTCCACATTTTCTGGCTGACTTGACAGGGCATCTGTGTCTGCTTTGGTGCTAAACATTTGCTACTAGGATCTACTAAGGTCTACTACTAGTTTGATTCACAGTTAACCTTTTAGTCTTTAATTAATGTTATGTCCTGTGTGTGCAATAATGACCATTAAGATTATGATGCAGTTACAAGAGGACATGCTCATGTTCTATATAGATAGATGGTGGGCCCTCTGAATCATTTCCTGTGGTAGGCCCAATGAACCCCAGTAGTACACTACTTGTTGATACTACTGGTAACACCATCTCTGAATGACTCTAACCTAACGTTGATTCTGATATGTGACCATTCAGTTTTTAGGGTAACCTTTTAGGGGAAAATTCATTTGTTTACAGCAGATGTAAAGTACATATTTTTGTCTTAATTCTAGCTATAAGAAATGGTGTTATTGCTGCCTCAATAGATAATGAAATAGTTTTCTTTTATTATGTTCCCTTCACAGAATTTAACATTTGACAGTGTTTTCAGACTCCTTCAGGAATCTTTGCTGAGTTAGTTTTCTATCGTTCCAAGCTGGCTCTTCATCCCCCTGGTGTGCTGACATCAACATCCTGTTGACGGGTGGGAGCACATAACCCCTGTAGTTGACGGGGGGAAGGGGGGGTCACTTGACGCAAGGGCAGCAGGTCACCACTGCGGCCAGTGATTGGCTGCAGCGGTCACATGCCCCCCACGCTCCATGAACAGAATGCTGATATAAGATAACCATGAAGATGAGGAGCCAGCCCGGAAGCGATAGAGACTGATCCCAGCGGGGATCATTGAAGCCAAACTTCGTTTAACTCGAAGTCGCGCAAGACTTTGGTGAATTAAATCGGTACCAAACCCGATACCAAATTAATTCAAAACTAGTAAGTTTCATGAGTTGGCCACTCTGTAAGGTCTGATATAATATTGGATAACCCCTTTAACTCCCTAACAAGAAAAGTTTTATAGATAGCTAGGTTTCAGGTTACAAATTGTAACTACGTGTGATTTTCACATCCAGTTGTCTACACTGGTCAAAGTCAGCATGAAAATCTCATCTCTAGCTCCCCCTATCTTGTGTAGTGTTGTACTGTCATAGAAGGAAGGGGTAACTGCTGCTCACAGAGCAGAGTCTGATGCTGACACTGAGAGTTCATGCACACAAACATTTTTTTTTTGTCCGCATCCGATCCGCATTTTTTCGGATGAGGACTAATTCACTTCAATGGGGCCACAGAAGATGCGGACAGCACACTGTGTTCTGTGGCACCCGCAAAAATATACAACATTTCCTATTTTTGTCCGCATTACGGACAAGGATAGGACTGCTCGTTCTATCATGGCCCGGATGTAATTTGCAGACCGCAAAGACGGCCACGGCCGCATGCATGACCCCTGAGGCTGACCAGTGATGTCAGATTAGGTATCATTTGAGTTTGTTACCTGAAACCTAGCTAGTTGTAAAGCTTTTCTAGTGAGAGTTTGAGGATACTGTCAAAGGTTAAATTCTGTGAAGGCAATACAATATGAGTAAACCATTTATCTGGACAGCAATGCAATACATTATTGTAACTAGAATTACATAAATATGTAATAAATGAATCTTCCTATTAAGTGCAGAGTCTCCGTTAATCAAGACATTTTAGTCTCTGTGAATACAGTTGTACAGTGGTCTGAACCTAATCTGTTATCCAATCGGAATATACATACAGTGACGTACCAAATTAAAAAAATAATAGCAAACATAACTTTGGGGAACCCTTAAATAAATGGTCACATAGCAGAGTCAGCATCAGCATGAGAGTCAGCATCAGTGTTGGTGTCAGCATTAATGTAAGCATCGCGGTCCACATCAGTCGGTGTCGGGGTCAGCATCAGGATCAGCGTCAAAGTAACATTATTTTGATGTCTGATTCTGAATATCCTAATACGGGCATTACCATATTATGAGGACTAGCCTACCAGAGGATAACAGGATCTCCGTGAGCCTAATGTCTCGCACAATGATTGGGTCTAGCCAGAACGACGCCCATGAGGTCCCGCCCAAAAAGTTTTACTGAAACCATGTTAGGGGCAGAACACTTGCTGTCACTTTTTTGGGCACACGTGAATAGGATGGAGCAGTTGTATTTACACTATGCTGCCATTACAAAGGATATGGGGCGAAGGTAATTGTGAACAGCAAGGAGCACTCCTGCGGGTGCTGCTACCCATTTGAACAGTTTCAGTGTGGGTGCTTGAAGTCAGACCCCTGCCGAACTAAAATTGATAATCTATTCTGAAGATACAGTAGGTCATCAGTATTAAGCCACTGTACAACCCTTTTAAGCTTACCAATCCACTGTAAGCCAATTCAAATCTCACACTGAGCACTGCTACATTAATGGGCAAAGACATTAACCTCCTAGTGACCACCAATGCTCCTTTTTACCCAAGTCACTAAGGAGACATAGACTAGGCCGCTGACTTTTAACTGGTCTTCTATGCAGCGAAGAGCAGTAGCAGTATCTCTCTCACAACAGCTGGGCTCCTGCTCTAACAGCAGAGATGGGCAGAATTGCCGATGCCAGGCGTTGAATCGCCTTAGCTACCGCAATCAGCAATTGGTGCTGATGCCTTTACACTGTAGCCAGAGACCTAATGAAGGCCCCTAGGACTGACTTTAGTGTATACCTATTAGGTCATGACAGAGGCACAGCCTAATAGCTTGTCTGTCAGTGTCCTATTGACAGCATAATACACTACACAACATAAGTAGTACAGTGTATTAAGTAAGTGATCAGAACATGGCATTTCAAAGTCCATTTGTGGCACTAATAAGAGTTTAAATAAATAATTAAATCACGTTTTATTTAAAAAATGTCTGAGTTAAAAAAAAAAACATTTTTCTATAAAAAAAAGTTTTTCAATGGAAGCTTAAAAAAAATAACCCCTCCATCTGGCGGTATCCATGCTGTCCCGCACTATACAATTATTATGTTATTTATCCTATATGGTAAATGCCATTAAAAGTGTTAATATATATGACATTTTCTTTATATGCCCTTATACAGCTTATCTATTGATCTACAGTCATATGAATATGTTGTCTGTTTGTTAACCAGAAAGTGTTTAAATAAAGTTGCACACAGAAAAAAAAAAAAGAAAAAAGAGGCTGCACAGTAAGCAGCAGTGTGTGTTCCTGAGGAAACAAGAAGCATGGTGTCTGTGTAAGTTTTGTCCTCCATCAGAGAGCTGCTGTAATCCACAAGATAAGTTCAGAAGCAACTTAATCCGGTTATCCTGTCTCTTAAGTAAAGAAATGGCAACAGGTTATGGGCCCAGGAGAGAAGGAACAAGCCGATGGAGCAGGCTACTTTTCGATGGAGATGAGAAGAATTATGAGCTGTGGGAGACAAAATTCCTAGGCCATCTACGCTTGATGAACCTTAAAGAAACCATCCTGCGTGAACCAGCAGATGGAGTAGACCCTATGCAAGATAGGAGTAAGAATGAAGAAGCTTATGCTGAACTAATACAATTCCTAGATGATAAAAGTCTATCTCTTATAATGAGAGAAGCAACTGATAATGGAAGAAAAGCGCTGAAAATCCTGAGAGATCATTATGCTGGCCAAGGTAAGCCACGTATCATAAACCTGTACACAGAACTAACATCTCTTCAGAAATCTGAATGTGAAAGTGTCACAGACTATATCATACGCACAGAAACAGCTATTACAGCACTGAGAAATGCAGGGGAGACCCTCAGTGATGGACTATTAGTTGCTATGATTCTTAAAGGCCTGCCTGAATCATTCAAACCATTTGCAATCCATATAACACAAGGTAAAGAAGATATGACTTTTACTGACTTTAAAACCCAGTTAAGGATTTTTGAGGACACTGAAAAATATCGTAGCAGCACAAGCACTGATAATGTTATGAAGGTCGGCACCCCTGTTATACCAATAAAGGAGAAAGACATCATCATCTGCTACAGTTGTAATCAGAAAGGTCACAAAGCCAATGCATGTCCAAGCAGAGTGAATAAAAGGAAGACACAGTGGTGTAATTATTGCAAGAGCTCCACTCACAGTGAGACATTGTGCAGACGAAAAGCACGAGACAATGCAAAGCATGTAGTGGATGATACAGAACAAACATTTGCTTTTAAGATAAGCGAAGACCAGTTAAGCAATCCCGTAACAAAAAGCCTGATGGTAGATACAGGAGCAACATCGCATATTATTACAGACATTAAGAAATTTAAAAGATTTGACACCTCATTTAAGCCAGAGAAACACTACATGGAGTTGGCAGATGGAAAAAGAACTTCCGGTGTAGCACTCAAGAGAGGCGACGCAGAAGTGTACCTAATGGACAGTAGGGGAAAACAAATGAGAACATTGCTACAAAACGCATTATTTATCCCCACATATCCACAAGACATTTTCTCAGTTGAAGCAGCAACAAGGAATGGGGCGTCTGTGGAATTCCGACAAGATGACAGTATTCTGGCTCATAAGAATGGTACAAAGTTTATTATAAAGAAACACAACAGGCTTTTCTATTTGGACACCTATAAGGGATGTGAAGACAGTTGTTACGGTTGTTATGATATTCAGATATGGCATAAAATTCTTGGTCATTGTAATTACGATGATATCTTGAAACTACAGAATCTAGTAGATGGAATGAAGATCCAAGGTAAGGTTGATAAGTCCAACCTGAAGTGTGAGATTTGTACCCAAGGGAAATTTGCTCAGAGTAGAAACAGAGAGCCTGACACCCGTGCAAAATACCCACTTGAACTAGTACACACAGATTTAACAGGTCCTATACAGCCAGTTGCAAAGGACGGATTCAAATACATCATAGCGTTCACTGATGATTATTCTGGTGCAGTGTTTGTATACTTTCTGAAGAACAAGAGTGACACAGTTCTAGCCACAGAGAAGTTTATCGCTGACTACTGCCCCCTATGGGACCATCAAGAGAATGAGGTCAGACAATGGTACCGAATTCACATCGAATGACTTCCAGTCACTACTCATAAAGAGGAGCATAAGACATGAGACTTCAGCACCTTACTCACCGCATCAAAATGGAACGGCTGAAAGAAACTGGAGAACACTGATAGAGATGGCAAGATGTATGCTAATAGAGAGCAAAGTACCAAAAGAGTTATGGACATATGCAGTGATGACAGCAGCTATGATTCGAAATCGATGCTTTAACAGTCGTTTGAAGCAAACGCCGTACAACATACTGACAGGGAAGAAACCAGACTTTTCAAAAATGAAGATTTTTGGGTCAGAATGTTTTGCATACAAACATGATAAGAAAAAGCTGGATCCAAAATGCACAAAAGGAATTTTTGTAGGATATGACAAAAATAGTCCCTCTTATCTGGTGTATTACCCTGAAACTGGCAAAGTCTTCAGGCACAGACTAGTAAAATTCATTGAAAAGGATGTAATCGAGAAACAAACTCAGACTGAGCTGTTGGACAATAATGATGATGACTATGAGGAAAGGAGTGTAATTCCTGTATCAAGTCCAATGACTAAAGAGACCCCAGATTCTTTAGTGGAGATTGCAGAGGACAAAGATGATGACCAGGGTACAAGATACCCTACAAGAAATAGAAAAACTCCTCAGTATTTAAATGACTATGTACTAGAATCTGTTTGTGATGATCAGCTACTGATGAATATAGATTACTGCTATAGAGCACATGATGTACCCCAGACTTTCAGAGAATCCATGGAAACACCCCAGTCACAAAGTGGGTTAGATGCAATGAAAGAAGAGAAGGAATCACTAAAGGAGAATGATACCTTCACATTGACCACATTACCAGAAGGTAAAAATTCAGTGGGGGGTAGATGGGTATATGTGATAAAAAGCAATGCAAATGGAACTGAAACGTACAAAGCCAGGTTTGTGGCAAAAGGTTATAGTCAAGTAAAAGGAACTGTCAATTTTGAACTATGCTACAGAAAATGTAAAGAGAAATTAAAACTAGAGGCGTATAGTGATGCCAGTTGGGCCTCAGACCAGATTGATAGGAGAAGCACAACAGGATATTGTTTCAGCCTGACTGAAAATGGACCTCTGATTTCTTGGAAGTCAAAGAAACAACCAACAATAGCACTATCTTCCTGTGAAGCTGAATATATGGCATTAGCCGCAACCACACAGGAGAGTCTATATCTTGCACAATTGCTAAGAGAATTGGACAGTGAATGTCAGTATGAACCAGTAAAGGTTTTTGAAGACAATCAGAGTGCGATAGCTCTCGCAAAGAACCCAGTTTACCATCAAAGATGCAAACATATTGACATTAAATTTCATTTCCTTAGATCTGTTCTGAGTGAAGGCAAGATAGATCTTGAGTATTGTTCTACGGATAAAATGGTAGCTGATGTTATGACTAAACCAATAACAAAGTTTAAGCTTGATAGGTTTGTTAGTTATATTTTTGGAATATAGATAGTAAAATGATGTAACTGTACCAAACTATTTCTCATAAGCAGTATAAGAGCAAGTGGGGGTGTTAAGATATATGACATTTTCTTTATATGCCCTTATACAGCTTATCTATTGATCTACAGTCATATAAATATGTTGTCTGTTTGTTAACCAGAAAGTGTTTAAATAAAGTTGCACACAGAAAAAAGAAAAAAGAAAAAAGAGGCTGCACAGTAAGCAGCAGTGTGTGTTCCTGAGGAAACAAGAAGCATGGTGTCTGTGTAAATTTTGTCCTCCATCAGAGAGCTGCTGTAATCCACAAGATAAGTTCAGAAGCAACTTAATCCGGTTATCCTGTCTCTTAAGTAAAGAAATGGCAACAAAAAGAAAATAAAATTGCCAGAATTTTAATTTTTTTATGCCTATCCACCACCAAATATAATGAGTAAAAAGCAATAAAAAAACTTTATGTACCGCAAAATGATACCAATGAAAAGTAAAAGTCGTCCTACAAAATAAAGCCCTCATACAGATCTGTAGAAGGGAAAAAAAATAGTTATGGGACTGAAGAGGAACTGATACTTGAACTCTGTAGATGTAAGTACCAATGTGAGTGGAGGTCTTGAGCCATACTTAGGAGAATTACCATGCCACACTCAATATTATGCTTTAGTGAATAGCTTTATTAATGCACATAGATAAACACTATTCTCTGAAGCATAATATTGAGTGTCATTGTATTTCTCTTCTCAGTTATGCAAAAACATTTTCTTTTTTTTTCTCTTCTTCAAGAAGGGGTTTCATTGTGCAAAAGTAGTAAAACTTTGAGATATATATTGTGGGGTTTTGCTCTTGTAGATAGGGTAAGCAGGTGCAGTACAGAGGCAAAATACAAGTTCTTAAATCAAAACATCAGTGTTTATTCACACTTGAGGCAATTGCACAAAACAGCACGTAACTTTGCAGTCTTCGTGTTAATTCACATCACAATGGAAAGTTCATATTACACAAGTCACCTTGCTGGCAGTTCTGCCTCCAGTAGTCCACAGCAGGCTTTAGGGGGCCTGTTTCCCCAGCATGTGGCTTTCAGCTCTCCAGCACGGCACAAAGGCTCAGATCCCAAAAACAGATACATCTCTGCTGAGCCCAGCTGCCTATTTAAGGACAACCAGGTGCTGCCAAAACCCGGACCGGCACTTAAACTCCGGTCCTGTATTTGACCTCACCTGGTTGGAAACCAGCCCCGCCGCACATGCTGGTAGGAAAATGCCTGCCTTGCCAGACACAACCCCTCACTGTGTCACATACCCCCCCCCCCTCTTTGTTTAACCCTGAGGGGGTAGACACATGCCAGACAATGCACCCGGCACAGGGCATCCGCGTTTCCCTGCAACCGGCCTGCTCTGTGTTCTACCGAGAACTTAAAGTTCTGCAGAGACAAAAAACATCTGGTGACCTGGGCATTCCTGTCGTTGGCCTGGCTCATCCACTTGAGAGGGGAGTGGTCGGTCACCAGACAGAACTTTCTCCCCAACAAATAGTAGCGGAGAGACTCGAATGCCCACTTGATAGCCAGGCACTCTCTCTCCAATATACCGTACCTGGTTTCGGCTGGGGTGAGCTTGCGGCTTAGGAAAACAATGGGATGCTCCTCCCTGTTGAATTCCTGAGACAGTACAGCACCAAGGCCTACTTCGGAGGCATCCGTTTGAACCACAAACTCCCTCTTGAAGTTGGGCATCACCAAAACCGGTGACCCACATAGGGCCGACTTTAAAGCGGAGAAAGTCTCTTCCGCCCGATCATCCTAGCGAACCATCCCAGATTTTCGTCCCTTCAAGAGCCCTGTCAAGGGCGCGGTTAGAGTAGCAAAGTGGGGAACAAACTTCATGTAATAGTCCACTATTCCCAGGAACAACTTTACTTGCCTAGTGGTGACAGGTCGGGGCCAATTCCGTATCACCTCTATTTTGTTCACTTGGTGTTTGATGACTCCGCGCCCAATGACATACCCCAGGTACTTAGTCTCTTCTAACCCTATCACATGTTTTTTGGGGAGAGCGGTTAGGCCAGCTTTCCGAAGGGGGTCCACTACAGTCTGCACTTTGGGTAGATGACTTTCCCAGTCGGTACTGTGGATGACAATATCGTCCAGGTAAGCCGAAGCGTACCAACGATGTGAATGAAGCACAATGTCCATTAGTCGCTGAAAAGTGGCGGGGGTGCCATGCAGACCAAAGGGTAAGACCTTATATTGATACAGCCCCTCAGGCGTAATGAAGGCAGTTTTCTCTTTGGCAGTCTCCGTTAAGGGCACCTGCCAGTACCTTTTCGTGAGGTCCGAAACAGAAAAATACCAGGCTTGTCCTAACCTCTCGATGAGCTCATCCACCCGGGGCATGGGATACGCATCGAATTTGGAAACCTCATTAAGTTTTTGAAAGTTATTACAAAACCGCAATGTCCCGTCTGGCTTGGGTATCAATACCATAGGACTGGCCCACTCACTTTATAACTCCTCAATGACTTCTAGCTGCAACATTAGCTGTACCTTCTCCGATATGGTTTGTCGCCATGCCTTGGGTACCTGGTATGGTTTTACAAAGGGTGTTGTGCAGGTGGCTCACTGTGATTCGACACGACAGGTGCACAGGTTCAAAGAAGAACCCCCTGATTCTGATCAATGTAGTATAGACTGGATAGAACCGGCACTCAAAACAATCGGTTTACACGTGGAAGTTGAATAAAAATTTATTAAACAATCAACACTATATACTAGATGCACCAAGGTAAAATTCATATAAAATATATAAAAAATATAATAAAAAGCATATATCTCAGTGTTAGCCAAGCGAGTGGAGTTTTCTTAGGGCACAGAGGTCTGTAGTGCTACGCACAGAGGGCTGCATCCGTGTCCCCCCAATTGGGTAGGCTGTTGGATCACAGTCGTCCGTGACGGAGCTACACAGAGCCGATTGAATATTGTGCTTGACATAGTCGCAGGTATTATTCACATATAAATTTCACATAAGCTTAAATGCATGTAAATAAAATCTTATGCCACCGTATAGGGTAGAGAAAAGGTATTTAAAGGTGAACTAAGTTCAATTATCCATCACCTATAGTGGTCTCAATTCCTGAGTAAACTGGAGGTGAGAAAGTCACTAGTCCAGCACGTCTGATGTCACCGTGCATATGCCGCCTTGCGTACAGCGGTTCAGTATGGTTCCACTTGAGTTAATGTTACTCACTGTTTCCCGTGTGGATTCACTCGGTTAGGTCTGCGGGAGGTTTTCTGTCGTGGCGTCCCACGCTTCAGTCTTTCCCCGCTGTATTAGTGTCGGGTCCAGTTGTCTGTTTGGATCCCGTCTGTACTCTCGTGGGAGACCTATGTCAGCTGTTTCACTTACGTGAATTTGACAGCGCTTCTTGGTCTTACGTGAGTAAGTGGATGAACTTTTAGTACATGGCCATGTACCGCTGCGATAGTTCTTTCACAGGTAATACGCCCACAGGCACCACGACAGAAAACCTCCCGCAGACCTAACCGAGTGAATCCACACGGGAAACAGTGAGTAACATTAACTCAAGTGGAACCATACTGAACCGCTGTACGCAAGGCGGCATATGCACGGTGACATCAGACGTGCTGGACTAGTGACTTTCTCACCTCCAGTTTACTCAGAAATTGAGACCACTATAGGTGATGGATAATTGAACTTAGTTCACCTTTAAATACCTTTTCTCTACCCTATACGGTGGCACAAGATTTTATTTACATGCATTTAAGCTTATGTGAAATTTATATGTGAATAATACCTGCGACTATTTCAAGCACAATATTCAATCGGCTCTGTGTAGCTCCGTCACGGACTACTGTGATCCAACAGCCTACCCAATTGGGGGGACACGGATGCAGCCCTCTGTGCGTAGCACTACAGACCTCTGTGCCCTAAGAAAACTCCACTCGCTTGGCTAACACTGAGATATATGCTTTTTATTATATTTTTTATATATTTTATATGAATTTTACCTTGGTGCATCTAGTATATAGTGTTGATTGTTTAATAAATTTTATTCAACTTCCACGTGTAAACCGATTGTTTTGAGTGCCGGTTCTATCCAGTCTATACTGGTATGGTTTTAATCAGACTTTGTCACTGAGCCTCAGGTAAATGTCATGCTGGATTATGGAAGTGCATCCAGGGAGGTCTGAGAACACATCCGTGTTCCGACTAACGAACTCCCTGACATCCTGAGTCTGTTTAGAGGGGAGGCTGTCATTAATTTTTACTGTGGCAGCTGCCTCTCTTGCATCAGACAGAGGGGCCGGTACCTCTTTTCATAGAAAACCCGGCCGCGGGCTGTCTTCTGTACAGGTTTGCCTATCTTTCCGGTTTCAGTAAATTCACATTGTAAACCTGCTCCGGCTTTCGACGCCCTGGCTGGTGTACCTTGTAGTTTACATCTCCAATTTTCTCGAGTACCTTGTAGGGCCCCTGCGACCTAGTCAGGAACTTACTGTCCACAGTCGGCACCGGAACCAAAACCCGATCACCCAGCTTAAAGATCCAGACCCGAGCCTGCCGGTTGTCTCCCCCTCTTCCACCGAAGTGGCAGTCACCCCAACCGCTGGCCCTTCGGTCTCAGGTTCCCAGGGTTCTGCTCTCCCCCTGACCCGAGCCACTTTGCTAGTTTTACCCCTGTCTCATGGGTATCAGTCACTCTCATAGCAGGCCACAGTGCCGGGAGGCCCGGGAAGTCTCTCCCTATTATAAGTTCATAGTGTAAATTTGGGGCAACTGCCACTTCGTGAGTCCATCTGCCAGCCCCTGTGGTTACAGACTGGATGACCCCAACTTTCTGGCCAGTATACTCCACTGACCGTACCAGGGGAGCCCTTACTAGGGACACCAAGCTCCCTGAGTCCAGCAGAGCCTCAGCTGGAGTGGCTCCTACCTCCACCTGGCACAGGTGGTTTAGAGTTTTTGGGGTACCTGCCGCACACAGCTTTTTGGCATATAGCGACTGACAGCCAGACCAGCACTTAAACTCCGGTCCGATATTTGACCTCACCTGGCTGGAAACCAGCCCAGCCGCACATGCTGGGAGGAAAATACCTGACTTGCCAGACACAACCCCTCACTGTGTCACTATCTAATATATAAAGCTGAGTGCATGTGTGTGTGTATGTCCGCTAAAGGAATTCACACCGTCAAATTTACAATCACGAAATTTGGCACACAGGTACATCACGTGTCCGGGAAGGTTTTAGATTAGGTCTCAGCTCTCTAGGATGTACCGTTCCCGAGATATTCCCAAAAAATGCATTAGCCAATAGAAGCTTGGTCACATGACCCTTATCAGCCAATAGAAGCAGGCAAGTCCTCCACATACACCGTTTTACTCCAGGTTTCCATAACAACCTAGCCATTTATCTTCACTGCTGTAGGAGAGCTTTAAATTAAATCTGTCACCAGGATAATTGCTATTGAAGTAAAGCCATAGTCTAATAGCACTTAGCACCTTATTTCCAGATGTGCTTTTGTTCCAGCAATAGATGTTTTTATCCTCTGAAAATCCAGTTTATTTAGTATGCAAAAGAGCCAGTAAGGTGCCGAGGGCGCGTCACTCTTGCAGGAAGGAGCCCAGACACGCCCCCTGCCACAATGTGTACACCCCTAAAATATGTAAACTCCGCCCCCAGGCCCCACTAAGCCACGCCCATGATCCGGTTAGGCCATGCCCTCTCCCACTCCTGAGCCGATGGGGATTGAAAAAATGAAGGTAAAAATCAACTTCTGTCAGCTGCAGGGGTGGGAGGGAGGGTGACTTTCTCCCTGCAGCTCACACTCAGACAGTACAGTGCTGCTGTATTACAGTGAGCTGCTCAAAAGGCCACGCCCCTGATCCAGTTAGGCCATGGCCCCTCCCATTTCTCAGTCGACTGATTGAAAAAAATGAAGTTAAAAATCAACTTCTGGTCCTGCTAAGCCACGCCCCGATTTGGTTAGGCCATGCCCCCTCCACCCCTCAGCCGACAGGGATTGAAAAAATGAAGGTAAAAATCAACTTCTGTCAGCTGCAGAGGTGGGGGGGAGGGTCACTTTCTACCTGCAGATCACACTCAGACAGTACAGTGCTGCTGTCTTAGAGTGAGCTGTTCAAAAGGACACGCCCCTGATCCAGTAAAGGACACTGTTAACGGGGCAGGCCCCTGTGGAGGTCACTGTCAAGGTGGTGGTATGCTGTGAAAGTCACTGTTAGGCCTCATGCACACGACAGTTTATTTTCACGGTCCGCAAAACGTGGTTCCGTTGTACCGTGATCCGTGCCCGTTTTTTCTTCCGTGGGTCTGCCGTGATTTTTGGAGGATCCACGGACATGAAAAATGAAAAAAAAATCTAAGTCAAGTTTGCCATTGAAATGATAGGAAAAAACGGACACGGACACGGATCACGGACGCGGATGACAATCTTGTGTGCATCCGTGATTTTCACGGACCCATTGACTTGAATGGGTCCGTGAACCGTTGGCCGTGAAAAAAATAGGACAGGTCATATTTTTTTCACGGCCAGGAAACACGGATCACGGACGCGGCCACCCAACGGTGCAGTTTCCGATTTTTCCACGGACCCATTGAAAGTCAATGGGACCGCAGAAAAACACGTTAAACGGGACAACGGCCACGGATGCACACAACGGTCGTGTGCATGAGGCCTTAAAGGGGAAGGCTGCTCAAAGGTCAAAGTTAATGGCGTGGACTGCTGTGGAGGTCCAATTTTAAGGGACAGGGCACTGTGGGGGGGTGTTAAGGGGTGGGGGGCTGTGGAGGTCACTGTTTTGGGGGCGGGGTGCTGTAGATGTCACTGTTATAGTGGATAGTGTTGATATCTTTTAACGACACACACAAACCTTAAATGAAATAGATTAAATATACCGAGCGAAGCCGGGTCCTTCAGCTAGTCTAATATATACTGTATATATCACTGCCATTGTACTGACCCAGAGAGTAAAGATATCCTGTTATTTTTGCTGCAAAGTGAATGTTGAAAAATGTATAACGTAAAAAAACAATAACGTATTAGGCTACTTTCACACTAGCGTTAAAGCTTTCCGGTATTGAGTTCTGTCATAGGGGCTCAATAGCGGGAAAAAAACTTAGCAGTTTTGTCCTAATGCATTTTGAATGGGCAGCAATTAATTCACTATGCATCAGGATGTCTTCGGTTCCGTCCCATTTACAGTATTTGGCCGGAGAAAATACCGCAGCATACCATTCCAGCATTCCAGAACACTTGCCGAATCTGGCATTAATTTCCATTGAAATGTATTAATGCCGGATCCGGTACCAAGTGTTCAGGAAATTGCAGCATTGACGGATCCGGTTTTACGGTCTGCGCAGACCTTTAAAAATGTGAAAAAAATAAATACTGGATCCGTTTTTCCGGGTGACACTGGAGAGACGGATCCGGTATTTTATTGCATTTGTCAGGCGGATCCGGAAACAAATGATTCCCATTTGCATACTAATTTCAGGATCCGACAGGCAGTTCCGGCAACGGAACTGCCTGCCGGATTCTTCTAACGCTAGTGTAAAAGTACCCTTACTATTATTTTTTAATCTCCCCCAGAAAGAGTTAATAAAAGTTCATCAATAAGTTATCTATACAAAAAAAATAGTGTATTAAAAACTACAACTTGTTTAGAAAAAAAACAAATCATGACATGGCTACATTGACAGAAAAATTTAAAAGTGGAATGTGATGAAGAAAAAAAGGTTCAAAACAGGATGGTCACTAAGGGGTTAAACAAAAGTATGATAATTTAAAGGTGAAAAAGGAATAGCCACCATAGATCACAAGAAAATGAATGTTACCTATATTTGGATCAGTTGACTGACGTTTCTTTATTTTAGCTTCTGAAATAGCAGCATAGTATGCACAGGTCGTCTTCACCAGCCAGGCAGCCCGTAATAGTGGCACTGAATATTTGGCCAGGTAGCCGAATATATCTTCTTTTTTACTAAGTATAGGTACCTGCAATATTAAATTTAAGAATGTTCTGCATAAGCGACCCCGTCCGAATCATTGCATGCCTTAACCCTCATGATTGTGTAGTAATTGGAAAATAAGACATTTTAGAGAATATTAACTTTTCTACAATGAACCGTAAAGGATATGTTATAGTCATAGTGGCATATCAAAAGTATTGATCGGGGGAGTCTGGGTCCTGATCCCCTTTGGACTCATAGTTTTACAAACTCTCCCTCCTGGTACCAGCTCCCACCTCTAGCAGCTGGAAACAGGAGGGAGATTCCGTGGAGCTACAGGTCCCAGTAAGTACTTCACACCAGGATGCAATTAAGGCCTCTTTCACACAAACATAAGGGCTCGGGGTCCGCACGGCAGGCCGCATACGGCGTTTCCGCAATACACGAGTCAGCAGCCGTGTGCATTCTGCATCACTGATGCAGACCCATTAATCCTGAGATGCGGTGCGGAACAGAAGCATGGAACGGAACCCCACGGAAGCACTATGGAGTCACTGGCCACTGCCACTAACATTCATTGCATTTGTTGTTTTTAATATTTTCACACTAGTGTTGAGCGGTGATATTTGACTATGTTTTATTGGCGATTGCCATGTTTTCAGTATCTTTGCTGAGGATAACAATTGAGTGGACATGATGTGGTCAATAGCCTCACTGGCATACATTTTTGTCATGGTTTTCAAGTCATTGGCACAGTGAACTCAGCGTGTGTATCTACACTGACAACCCAAAAACAGTCTTACCGTCTTAGCTAAAACAGTCAGGTGTTTGTTACCAGCAAGCTCAGTAAACCAGCTGTGGATAGCACCCTGAGAACGCGCCGTCACCAACCAATAGTTGTCTTTGGCATTAATTTGTGGCTTTTTCTTTCCAGTATCTTGAAACGTGTTTAGTTTCAACTTTTCAGCAAGAATACTACTGAAGTATGCTCCAATCTAGAAAAAAAGAAGACACATTCACTATATACTGTAAGTATAAAATGAAAAAGGAATATCTTTAGAAACTTTCACTTTTTTCACATTTTGTTATGTTGTGGCCTTGTGTTAAAATTAAAAAAAGATTTCCCTTATCAAATTACACTCAACCATGTTAATAAAAAAAAAAAAAAAGAAAACACAATTTTAGAAATAATTGTAAATTTATTAAAAAGAAAAATTGCAAAATTTCTCATGGACATAAGTATTCAGACCCATTGCCATGAGACTTGAAACTTAGCTCTGGGGGCCACAGATTTCTCTTGTTCATCTATGAGAGGTTTCACAGTTGACAATGCATATCAGAGCACAAACCAAGCCATGAGGAGGAAAGAACTGCCCGTAAAGCTTAGAGACAGGGTATAAAACAAATTTTGCTGCAATAAAAGTCCCCAAGAGCATAATTATTAAATCAAAGAAGTTTGGAGCAACCGGGACTCTCCCTAGAGCTAGCCACCCCGCCAAACTAAGTAATCGGAAAAGAAGGGCTTTGGTAAGAGAGATAACCAAGAACCCAATGGTCAGTCTGGCCGAGCTCTGAAGATGCTGTGTGCAAATTAGAGAAACTTCCAGGTCAACCATCTCTGCTGCACTCCATCAATCTGGGCTTTATGGCAGAGTGGTCAGAAAGAAGCCTCTCCTAAGTAAAAGACACATAAAAGTTAGCAAAAAAAGAGAAGCACCTAAATGACTTTGACTGTAAGAAACAAGATACTCTGGTCTGATGAAACGATGATTTAACTTTTTGGACTGAATTTTAGGCATCGTGTTTGAGAAAACCAAGCACTGCCCAATACCATCCCTACAGTGATGCATAGTGGCAGCATCATGCTGTGGAGGTGTTTTTCAGCAGCAGGGACAGGGAGACTCCTTCGAAGTGAAGGAAAGCTGAATGGACCACAGAGATATTTTTATTAAAAACCTGATCCAGAGTGCTCTGGACCACACATTGAGCTGAAGATTTACTTTCCAACAAGACAATGACCCTAAGCACACAGACAAGACAACACAGGAGTGGTTTAGAGACAACTTTGTGAATGTCCTTGAGTGGTCCATCCACAATCGTGACATGAACCCAACTGAACATCTTAAGGGAGACTTGAAAATTGCTTTTTTTTTTAGATATGCAGTAAATAATGCTTGTGTCTAGATATTGCAGCTGCCTACTTGTTATAGCTTCCCACAAAATTCTTTTTATTCCCTCTCAGAACATCAACCTAATTTGTCCAGTGGTGGAGCGAAGAAGCTGCTTTTAGCACTTACTCATACATGCATATTAAAAATGGTCTTTGAGATGATTTTTGATACAGCCGTGTACTGTAAAATGTAGACCAAAGTAGGGCATGCACTGGTTGTGATGTAAATAGCACCACTTCTATAGGTCCGTGTGCTGTCTGTGTGCTGCCCATTGTACACATGTGTGAATGAGTTCTAATACTTATGGCTGAGCTGCACAATAAAAGGAATTAGGCTAGGTCTACACGACGACATTTGTCGCGCGACATTTTGTTGCACTAATGTCGCGTGACAATTTTTATAATAGGAGTCTATGGTGTCGCACTGCAACATGCGACATGCTGCGACTGCGACGCGACAGTCGCAGAAAATCCATTCAAGATGGAGTTTTCTGCGACTGTCGCGTCGCAGTCGCAACATGTCGCAGTGCGACACCATAGACTGCCATTATAAAAATTGTCGCGCGACAACTGTTGCGCCCTATCTGTCGAGCGACTTTTTGTCGCGCGACAAATGTCGTCGTGTAGACCTAGCCTAACTCTGCTGCTCTCTGTGTATAAGAGTTTATAGGTAATGGGACTGGGCTACTAAGCATGTGTGATCACCAGAAGTGGACTCAGTGGTGCGCATTTAGTAATGCTGTCTATTATCATAGTTGAGCAAGTTGCGTAATAAATTTTGTGTGTCTTTAGTACGTATTAGACTTTCACCTTCTTCAACTCTTCGGTACTATACTTTAGACCAGTATTTTGGTGGGCGAAAGTAATAAATCTAGCATGTGACAACTTCACAAAGTTGCACCTACTTTACTATAACAATTTTTAGTGTCCTGCAAGGGGCAGACATCTGTTCTTTTTGGCACAAATCAATAATAAATTAACCTAAGATTGATTTGCTCCAAAAGTAAGGGGCAACTAACACTGGATTACTGACACAACAACATTAGTTAAAGGTATTTCTTTTAAAATGATGACCTATCCTCTTAATGGGTCATCAGTATCTGATCAGTGGGGGTCCGAAACCTGGGACCCCAGCCAATCAGCTGTTTGAGAAGGCACCGGAGCTTGCCGTTGCTGCCTTCTGTATAGTGTCTGTGCTTGGTACTGCAGCTTAGCCCCATTCACTTCAATATGGTTGAGCTGTCCTTAGGCCATGTGACCGATTAAATGGCAAAGCTGTGAACGAGCACGATACCTTCTCAAACAGCTGACTCCAATCATTTTCTTCTCTGACATTATCTTTGTGGGAGTGTGGGGAGCACCTCAAACATATTAGATTGTCAGCACATCCTACTGGAAATGGAGGGTTTGGCCGACAATAGCCTGCTGTGTATGAGGGCCATTAGTAAATACCTGGCATAAAATCGCCGGTCTTAGTAAGGCCAGGCCAATATATAAAGTATAAGGGTCCATTCACACGTCCGCAAAATGGATCCGCATCCGTTCCGCAATTTTGCAGAACAGGTGCGGACCCATTCATTTTCAATGGGGCCAGAAATGTGCTGTCCGCATCTGCACTTTCGGATTGGCACTTCCATTCCGCAAAAAAAAAATAGAACATGTCCTATTCTTGTCTGCAATTGCGGACAAGAAAAGGCATTTTCTATGAGAGTGCCAGGGATATGCGGTCCGCAAAATGTGGAACGCACATATGGACGTGTTAATGGACCCTCAGAATAATAGAAAAATAAGGAATGCCCTCCAACTAGTTGACAATAAACTGAATTGTAGAGATGCAGAAATCAGAACAAGCGTTTTTAAGCAGCAACCATAGGCAGGATAGTAGTGTCATAGTAGGCCTGACTATTCATTACAATTTATGGCCCCAATGTGATTTTATTTGTTTAGATTGAAATAAATTACTCACAGTGCTTTCTCCAGAAAGAGAACAATATTTTTGTGAGCACAAGACAGTTTTCATTTTTTTTTTCAAATTACAGCATGCTCTTGGTGTTGCATTTTCCCATAGACATTTTTATGGGGAAAAAAGGTCTCAAAATGCATTCATTTTGAGGCATTTTTTACAAGCAAAAAAATAAATAAATGCTCAAGAAGATCAAGAGTAGACACACCCTTGAGGACCAAGCCATTTTTCACCAGAAGGTCCAAGCAATTTTTTTGCAAAGGTGACGTGTCACTTTATGTCGCAGTAACTTTGGAACACTTTTACTTCTCCAAGCCATTCTGAGACTGCTTTCTTGTGACACATCGTACTTTATGATTTAAATGTAATCAATGTTTTACGTTTATTTTATTTTTAAATCCTACATTTATTGTTATTTAATTAGGAAACAGTTTCAATTTTCAAAATTTACATTTCTCCGCTCTTAAGACAGTGATACCTCATAAAATAGTTATTAGTATATATTCGCCATATGTCTACTTTATATTAGCATCATTTTGTGAATGTGACATCATCGCATGGCTTAGGCAAAGCTGTGAACGAGCACGCTACCTTCTCAAACAGCTAATCAGCGTGGGTCTTGGGTTTCGGACCTCCGCTGATCAGATACTGATGACCTACCTAGAGGATAAAAGTCTTGGAGAACCCCTTTAGTCTGCCCCCCGGTATATGGGCATTCTATGAAGGAGTCAAAGGAACATAAGGAGGTGTGTGAAAGCAATACCTAGACACAAGAGCTTTTTTAGTAAATGATTCCGATCAAAACATTTTTATGTGTAACTAGCAGAAGGACCCGGCTTTGCATATTATATGTATATTTCATCTATTTCATGTAATGTTTGTGTGTGTCATTAAAATATATAGACAGTATCCACTAGAACAGTGTCACTGACAGCACCCTGCCCCTTTAAAGCTGACCTGCAGCAGTGAAGAAAAATGGCTGGGCTGTTATGGAAACCTGGAGTAAAACTGTGTGTATGTGGAGACTAAGGGCCTGCGAGTTTCTATTGGCTGATAAAGGACATGTGACCATGTGTATGGCAGTTGGGATATGAAGAGAAAGACTCGCAGGCTTGTATTGACTAATACAGGTCATTTTTTGGGAATAATCTTAAGAACGGTACGTCCTAGCAAGTGAAATCGATGGTTGTGTTTTTGAGTGATCGTGCAACATACATACGTTATATGATTATAGTCCAGAAAGTGAACGGCACTCCAGTAGGTCATAAACAAATAACTCCTATATTCACCCATGTGGTACCGCATGGGTGAATAAAGGAGTTATTTGTTCATGACCTACTGGAGTGCCGTTCAATTTCTGGACTATTTATTGGGGTAAGAACGTGCACCCAACCTTTCACTTTTTGCCAGTCCCGCCATTTTTCTCTGAGATATATATATATATTTAGACTTAAATGTTAATTTGTGGGAAAACCCCTTTAACTTTTGTGCAGTAACAGTACACCATTTTGTTTGCCCTATAAGATGAACTTTTTTCCCCATTTATGGAAGCGCTTATTAGTACAGGAGGACCGTGAAGCGGTGAATGCAGTGTTCACCGATCTCTGCTTCCTGGTCTTCTGTTGGCTCCACCCTGTGCTGTGACTCATGCACAACACGAGGATGTCGGCGCTCTGTGACCTCATGCTGTACAGTGTCAGATCACAGCATGCCGCAGGAAAAGCTGGAATAGAGCATCCGGAGCATGAAGTAAGTTGCTTTATTTTTTTTTTGTCTGATCTGAGGTCTGAATGGGGGTCTTAACATTGGGGGTCTGATCTGATTGTCTTAAAGGGAACCTGTCATCCACTTTATGCTGACCGTACTGAGCGCAGTATAAAATAGTGGCAGAAATGCTGATTTCAGTGGTGTGTCACTCATCAGCTAAAAGTAAGTGGTTGCTGAGAACCAGCATCATAATCATTGCAGCCCAGACCTTGGAAAGAGTCAAATCTACCTGAGAAGAGTCCTGGTAATTCATAATCTCCTGCTCTCCGCCCATCTGCTGATGATTGGCAGTTCTCTCATAAAGAGAAAGGGAGAAAACTAGGTAGAAGCCTGTCAGCCATCAGCAGGTGGGCAGGACAGCAGGAGATTAGGAATAACCAGGACTCTTCTCAGGAGGCTGTGACTCTTTTCCAGGCCCAGTCTGCAATGACTGTGATGTTGGTTCTCGGAAACCATTTACTTTTAACTTATAAATGACCGAAAGCTGAAATCAACTCACCCGTCTCTACTTTATGCTGCCTTTAGTATGGGCAGCATAAAGTTGATGACAGGTTCCCTTTAAAAGGGGCCTTTTTAACATACCCATCTGATCTAAAGTCTGAATGGGTTCTTACCATTGGATATTTGAGTGTCTGAGTAGGGGTCTTATTAACATGCCGGTCTGATCTGAGGTCTGAATAGGGGTCCTAACATTGGGGGTCTGATCTAAAGAGGGGTTTTATTAACATGGGGGTCTGATTTGGGGTCTTATTAACATCGGGTCTGATTGGGGGTCTTATTAAAATGGGGTCTGATCGAGGTCTGATTAACATTGGGGATCTGATTGGGGCTTGGAGCTGAGGTCCGATGAAAAATATTTTTTTTTTCTTATTTTCCTAAAACCTAGGTGCATTTGATGGTTAGGTGTGTTTTATAAGGTGAAAAATAGAGTCATTAATTTCCTAAATTATGAATTACATAGCTAGCTGTGAGGCACTACGCATCTTCTTTACTAAGACACATCATACACTGGCAAATTATACACTAGTATTTTTAATCAGGTTAGCTTGTTCAAGATGTGCCCAAATTAGACAGATATGCTTGCCTCGCCCTTGTTATACTTTTGGTGCATCTCCAATCCTAAATTGTGCCTGACTCTGAAATCTTCAATATCTCAAAGCTGGCATAGATATCCCCAGCCACAGAGGCCCCTATCATCCTATCCACTCACCCCCTGTATGTTTTATTCTTTTTTTTGTGTGTTTCGTATGTTGGGGAAGAGTTGCAAAAATGTCACGTGCCCTCAGCAGTTACATCAGTTGTTTAGTCAGTCAATGACAATGGTTGGTTGCTGGGCAGAGCTTGCAGTGGAAGGTATTTCTTATAACTGATTTACATTTTTTATTTTCCCTGTCCATTTTATTCTTTTTTTCCTTAGTGAAGTAATGCTCATATAAAAGTAGCATAAAAATGGCACAAATTCATATCTGCTATTTATTGCATGGAATATTAGTAGCCACACTGTTGCAAAATGATCACTTGGGAAGGTGATGGCGCCCTCTTGTGCTGGCAAGCAGGAAATGCACAGATTGCACAAGACCAGCACTAGCTAGAGCAGGGATCAACAACCTCTGGCACTCCAGCTGCTGTGAAACTACAACTCCCAGCATGCAAACTTACTTGGCTGTTCTCACACACAATTGAAAGGAGGATTCTGGGAGTGCCTGAGGTTACTGATTCTTGAGCTAGACAATTGTTTCTAAGTATGGCACAGAAAGAATAACAGCATGGAAGGTTATTACCTTAGATGGGTTAATGACAATGTTCCTGGCCGATCCATACTCGTCTCCAGAAAAGGCCGGCTGGTTACTGAAGCCTTGTTTCACATTCACTGCAGTTAGTTCATCCTGTAATAAGTTGAAGAAGACTTGTCACTACAAAAAGTGGTGGAAGGTTATGGAGCAAGAGGAGCAGAGCAGATTGATACAGAGTTTTATGGGGAATGATTCAATTCATTTATACATTTAAGGCTACTTTCACACTCACGTTTTGTGCGTGTCATGGACGGATCCGTTCAGATAATACAACCGTCTGCATCCGTTCAGAACGGATCCATTTGTATTATCTTTAACATAGCCAAGACGTATCCGTCTTGAACACCATTGAAAGTCAATCCGTTTGGCTCAGTTTCATCAGACGGACACAAAGGCCGCAAGCAGCGTTTTGGTGTCCGCCTCCAAAGCGGAATGGAGACGGAACGGAGGCAAACTGATGCATTCTGACCGGATCCTTTTCTATTCAGAATGCATTAGAATGCAAACTGATCCGTTTTGGACCACTTGTGAGAGCCTTGAATGGATCTCAGAAACGGAAAGCCAAAATGTCAGTGTGAAAGTAGCCTGAATCTGCCACTGTTTATTAGGGGGCACTATGCTGCCATCATTTATAATATCTGGAATAAAAACACCAGTCTGAAAGAAGTTGTCTGAGATGAAACCAAATTTTGGACAAGCCCATGAATGGTCTAAAATAAAATAAAAATAAAAGAACGGTGGTAGAGAAAGTATTACATCAGTTTTTATTATTTTAAACCATTCCATTTTCATGATCTCACCCAACCCCTTTAAGGTACCCTTACTCCTTCAATAGCTGTCAGCTGAATTGTCAATGGGGAGAGAGGAGTAAGCCACTGATGGACCACTCTGGTGTCATTTTTATGGAGGGAAAAAAAAAGTCTCAAAGAATGTAAGCGAAACATTGTGTGCCAATAAAACAACTGAAAAAATTCATTTATTTTAAAGCGTTTTTTACAGGCAAAAATAAATAAATGCCCAATAAGATAGAGTAGAAGCACCCTTAACTACTTCAGGACCAAGCCATTTTTCACCAGAAGGACCAGGCCTTTTTTGGGGAAATGTGACATGTCACTTTATGTGGTAATAACACTTTTTTCTACAAGCCAGACTGTTTTCTCCTGACACATCGCACATATGTTAGTGGTAAATTTGAGTCAATATGTTTTACCTTATATAATTTTTCTTAAATACAAAATTTATGGGAAATTTGGAAACATTTGCAATTTTCAAAATTTTTATTTCTCAGCTTTTAAATGGTTATTAGTTATCATTCGCCATATGGCTACTTTATGTTGGCATCATTTTGTGAATGTATGTTAATTTTTTTTCAGACACAAAAACCCACTAAGAACCAATTCAGTTAAAAAATCACTTTGAGGGGCTTACATAACTACCTATAAATGACTCCATTTTGGAAACTGCACCCCTAAAATTATTCAAAACTGATTTTACAAACTGTTTAGGTGTTTTGCAGATATTGCATTTTAATCAATTTTCATCTGACACAACAAGCGCTAACAGCCAAACAAACCTCAATATTTATCACCCTATATGTGGTTGTAAACTGTTGTATGGGCACATGGCAGAGGTTAAAAGAGGAGTGTAATATGATTTTTGGAATGCTTTTTGAGCACTGAGATACCCCTACAGTGGAAACCCCCAATAAGTTATCCCATTTTGGAATCTACTCCCCTCATGTAATTTTTTGACGGGTATAGTGAGTGATTTGACCCCAAAAGGCTTTTCATAGAATTCAAAATGTGGCTGTGAAAATGAAAAATAAAATTTTTCCAATAAAATGTTTCTTTAGCTCCGGACATTTTTTTTTAACACGGGGTAATAGGATAAAGGCACCCTACAATTTGTAACCCATTTTCTTCTGAAAATGGAAACTCCCAATTACAATCCCCCCCCCCCCCCCAGTAATTTTTAAAGGGGTATTTTGTGCATGTGTTTCATAAATTTAGAAACACTTGGCCGTGAAAATGAAAAATTACATATTTTACAAGAAAATTCAGATTTAGGCCCATTTTTTCTTTCTTTCTTTTTTTTACTTTTTTTCATTTTTACAGAGGGTAACAGGAGAAAAAGCACACCACAATTTGTACTGTTCTGGCACTGGTTTTATTTCATTTCTTAGTGTTCACCTAACAGGGTAGATTATGTGATTTTTTTTATAGTACAGGATGTTATGGATGCAGCGATACCTAATGTCTATTTTATTTTTTTGTTCAGCTTTACACAATAAGCATTTTGGGAAAAAAAATGTTTGTGTCGCTTTTTTCTGAAAGCCAAAATTTTTTATTTTTCTGTCTATGGTCTAATGTGGGGGCTCATTTTTTTTTTTGCTGGATAAGGTGAGGTTTTCTTTAGTACCATTTTGGGGTACATACAACAGGTTTTTGTTTTGTTTTTTTGCGGTGTTCACCTGTAGGGATAGATCATGTGATATTTTTATGCAGTCTGTCGTTACGGACATGGTGATACTTAATATGTCTATTTTATTTTTTTATTTTTTTTACAATTTAAAAATTACTTGATTATGGGAAAGGGGCAAGTTTTATTTTTTATTTTTGTAAAACACCTTTTATTCACTTTTTATTTTTGTCCTACTATGGGTGTCTGATCCCCTCTACAATGCATTACAATACATGGTGTCATTATTAGGGCTTATGGACATGGCTGTACCATGTTTTACGTCTCGCAAATCGTGGCTCCACAAAACTTGGATATTGGCCATGTGCATTCTGCATTTTGTGGAACGGAAGTTCTGGAAGTCCTATCCTTGTCTGTGATATGCACATGAATAGGACATGTTCTATTTTATTTGGTGGGGGGAGGGACATGGAGTGATGTCCGCATCTTTTGCGGCCCCACTGAAGTGAATGAGTCCACATCCAAGCTGCAACAAATGCGGCTCAGATGCGGACCCAAACATTCGTCTGCATAAGTCCTTACACTGACTGTTTGCCTATGAGACCCAGTGCAGGTTGTTATGGACGCGGCGATACCAAACATATGGGGGAGATTTTATTTAAGGGGGTTAAACAGCCTGGACATGCACTCCTGCCGATCTGGGCTGTTAGAGCATGAGCACGGCTTTCATGTAAGAGCAGAGCCCCCACTCCCTGCTTCACAGAGGACCAGTGCAGTGCTAAGACCTGGCAGCCTTTTCACGGCGGCCCAGCCAAAGGCCCCTTAGTGGCCCCCATAAAAAGGTGACTTGGTAGTCACTAAGGGCTTAAAGGGAGTAATAGGTTTTTGCTCATCTCCATAAGAGTGGATCTGAAAAGAGGAGACGAATCTTATAGCACATCTCAAACCTGTATTATAGAGGAGATGGGGAAGTCAGTAAGATGAGGAAGAGCCTTGCCCTCCATTTCTTTTAACTTATTGCATGTCACTAGATTGGGGTAGTAGGAAGAGTAGGCTGTCCCTTTAACTGAAACAGGAAGAGGGTCTTTAAAGGTATTTAAAGACATGGTAGATTTAGCTTGAATATCTAAGCAGACTTTAGACGGTCTGTGCCATTTCAGGCAATGTCCACCTTGATTTGCCTTGTAATAGAGTATAAAATCCGGAACACCAAGTCCATCATGACTACTCAATTGAATAATATAAGGATAAGGTAGCCTAGGCCTAGATTTACACCAGAGAAAGGTAGAGAGGACTGACCTTAACTGGGTAAAGAGGGAGTGAGGGAATGGAATTGGAAGGGTCTGCATATAAGTTTTGGTAATTGTACGGTCTTAATCAGCGAGTGTCTGCCTAACCAAGAAGTAAAGTGGATGTCCCAGGCGGCTATAAGAGATTTAATGAGGCGTGGCAGGTTAGAGGTGTCTGAGGTGATACTGATACCTCAAAACTTTATAGATTTATTAGACCACTGAAAAGGATTGCATAAATCCAACACCTTCTGTGCCTGCAAATCTAGTAAAACATTAAGAACCTGTGAGATGGTGAACGTGAACAGGAAGTTTGACAGCGTGCTGAAGCGCTCAAATACTGCTTGAATTGCCAGGATTAGTGATAATAACTAATAAGTCATCAGAAAACCTTGCCAATTGATGATAGACTCCATGGGGGTGCAAACCTACAATCCTGTCGTCCTGCCTGATTGCCTGAAACAAACAGTCAGGATAAACAGTTAAAGGGTACCATTTCGAATAGTAAAAGGAGGGAAAAAGATACCATTAACCATCACTCTGGCAAAGGGGTCACTATACATAGTCATAATGGCAGCTACTGTATAAATTGAGAGGGAAGACACAAGCCTGTTGTCATAAATACCAAGTCAACACGATTGACTGCCTGCTTGACATCAGTACCGAGAAGAGCTAAAGGTACTAAACGGTGATGGGCATACTGTATAGAATGGATTAAATGGCACAGAGCACTAGTGAGACCTCATTTGGAGTATTGTGCGCAGTACTGGAGACCATATCTCCAGAAGGATATAGATACTTTGGAGAGAGTTCAGAGAAGAGCTACTAAACTAGTACATGGATTGCAGGATAAAACTTACCAGGAAAGACTAAAGGACCTTAACATGTATAGCTTAGAAGAAAGACGAGACAGAGGGGATATGATATAAACTTTTAAATACATAAAGGGAATCAACAAGGTAAAAGAGGAGAGAATATTTAAAAGAAGAAAAACTGCTACAAAAGGACATAGTTTTAAATTAGAGGGGCAATAACCCCCAAAAATTGATCCTGTTTGTGGAGCATCTGCCTTCACTGGGACAGCATTTGGTCAGTAATCCATCAGTATTGCTAAAGCCCACAAAACAGGAGTGGATCCAAAACACTACATTTATTCGCCACTAGGTGGTGCTGCCACATACATACATAAATATAGCCTGGGGTTTGCTAATAAAATTGGTTGTTGGTGGTGGTTAGTTGGTACTGAGAATTAAGCTAATGGCGGAGCAGAACAGGCCTAATTTACAATGTAGCTGCTATTTTAGCCTCTTGGCCCTGATCAAGCTAAGGGAGTATAGAGAACAGTATCACAGCAGCAAAGCACAGACTAGCGAGTCGACGTCCTAAATATATAGAGAAAGTCTAGTAAAGATTAGAGCTAAATTGGCCAATGGACTTCACAAGCAACAGTGACCAGGAGGAACCTAAAAGTACCTGGACACAAACAGATGATTAAGGCGCAAAATTATCCTTTACCGCATGCCTCTATGGACCGTAATTCTTCAGTAAACATCCTTTCCAAAGACTGGAGCAGAAGACTGATGCTTGCCATTAGGGAGACCGCCCTGTGGATTGCTACTGACCAGTAAGCATATATTATATCCAGTACCTGAGTGCTACAGTGTGGACAAAGTATAGACAGATAGAAAGAAAGAAAACTCAAGTTACAATTGCCAAGCCTGTTACAAGGATTACAGCTAAACCAATATCTGAGTCATATCTTTATGCCATATAAATGAACTGTACTGACTCCTCATCTTTTCCACCACCAAGCTTTGCACCTAACAGTGCTGGCGTCACAAATCAACCGAGGTCCCAGCCTCAAAAGCAACCTAAGCGCCTATACCATCAAGGGCACCTCAACTACCATCTGGCTGGTGATTCCTGTACTAGAGAGTGCCCCAGAGTATTTAGTGCTGTCCTCCCCATCACTGCGCATCGGCCCAGGGAGGCTCTGCTAATCGTGAGTAAAAACTACTACCCCCATTGGCCCACTGTGCCTCGCGTGTTGCCCCTGCGACCTGGTCGCTGCATACACGCCAAAGAAGTCTTTAGAACATATAACTTTACCACTGAATGGCAAATAGGACCTTACTTTTCTCCACTTATACACGCCACAAAAGGCTTTAGAACATATAACTGCGGCCGTGAACGGCAAATAATATATATATTTTTTGCCACTTATACACGCCAAAAAGGGCTTTAGAACATATAACTGCACGGCTGAACAGCAAATATATATATTTTTTGCCACTAATACACAAAAGGGCTGTAATTTTCGCACTTCACCACACAACAGCTAATAAGCCATTTTTTCCCACTAATATAAGCCAATGCTTTAGAACATATAACTGCACTGCACAAAGGCAAAAAAGACGCAGAACTATTTCCTTGTAATAATCCGTTAATACCTGTATCAATCAGTACTTGCCCCCCAATAACAAGAACTGTTTGCTGGAATTACAGAGCTGTATAATGGCAATTTGGATCCGCAGTCAGTGCAGAAAGGTGTAATAGGATTGTTCCGATTACCCAAGCTGTAAACTCCCCTACTGAACCCTATTCTGCTTCAATACTGTAGAATAATTCCTCCCTATCCTTTCCATACACTTCTAATGCTCTTTCCCTAAACTTCTATTCAGCAAAATAAAAGTTTTCAAGTCTTTTCTACTAATGTCCCTAGAGCCTTCTGACGTCTCTCCCTGCACTAAGTACACTGGAAAATGGCTGAATCCGAGATGGCTGAGACATCACAGGGCTGGCTGCTGATTGGCTGCATGCTGGGCATTGTGGGTGATCCCTCGTTCGCAGAGTTCATTGATCCTTGTCCTCACATGTGCAGCTGCCATTTTAGGAAAAAATTTGATTCCTTACCACGAGGCGTGAGGAAATTCGGATTCAGTGCGAATCGAATTTCTCCTGAAATTCAGATCGAATTCCACTTCATCAACGTCGATTCGCTCATCTCTAAACATAACCAATAGCGGTCAAATTACATAGAAAAGATAACCAGCTAGTATAAAGGAGGAGAACATTAGACTAGGTCTCCAAGTCTGTCAATCTGCAGCTTCCTCAAACATCCCCTTCTGACGTTGCAGCTTCAGTGTTTGTAGATGTCCAAGCGATAATGACCAGGAGAGCAGGTAATTCTGTAGGATCTCTGTGTTCCAATATCCAGAGCCAAAGTGCTTAGGGTATCATATACTAATCACAGGTCAGTTGGGGCCCAGACCACATACTTGTGTCCAGGAGTGTTGAACAACAATCTGAATGGATGCAGCCAGCTATATGACAGGGATTTGTCTCTCAAAACATTCAGAAGAGGCTTCAGGGCCTGCGTCTTTGCAGAGTCATAGGCAATAATTCATGGAACAGTGAAACAGTTGCTACACCAAAGGTAATAGGTTGCTTGTCCCTGGAGGCTTTAAGCAACTTCTCCTTGGTCTATGAGCTGACCAAACGGCAAACCACATCTCTAGGTGGCTTATGTTTAGGCAGTGGACGCAGAGCTCTGTGAGCATGGTTGTCATCAAACGCTGCAGGACCCAGCAACACAGAGAAAAGCTCAGTGACAGATGCCATGAGAGAGTCTGCAAAAATGGTTTCTGGAAGGCCATTTAGTGGCAGGATGTTGCGCTGCCCTCGATTATCCTGGTCTTTGATCATTTTATACAGTAGGTTCAAATGGGCTTGCATATGAGATCCAGGCTGTGAGAAACTGCAGTATTAAAATCTACTAGGACTTCCTGACCTGCCTCAGTACCTCAACTAATTCCCAAAACAACTTGAGATTTCGCTTGATATCTTGCAAATCTCATTTTAAAGAAGCAAGGGCCTCCATCATGATGCCTCTTTTAAAAGGTCTGCATACCGGTAAGTTCTCTTGTAGGTGCTGGTCTCCAGTATCTCTATCACGGTCTCTGTCAGTCAGAGAAGAGGTCGACCAGAGGAGGTGATCCCTTAACTCAACTTTGCAGGGGGGCCTGCTTTCTTTAATGAATTTGTCCATCTCTCCTTGGCTGGAACCCAATTTCTGGGATCTTGGGATGTCCACTCGGCCCACAACAGGGGTTACTCAGATATGTGCTTTTAGCTCCACTGTCAAACTCTGCCCCCTATAATTATTTTAAAGGATGTTGATGCAAACTGGAAAACCTCTTTAATTATGTCAAAGAAAATATTCACTTTGAAGTCATTAATCATACTGGTCCTACTACTGTAGGTGACAAGTTCTGAGTATTCATTTTTTCCTGGCTATGGCTATGCTATTTTTTTATTTTTATTTTCAAAGTAAAAATTTCAGGGTTTGTCACAGAGACCGAGGTTGTTTATCTCCCACATACCCGCAGAGAAATGTTAGACTTGTCTGACCAGTGTTCACAAAGCAGAAGGGAATACCAAATCGCACAAGCTACAGAACAGATGCTTAAACCCTCATGAGACCTGGCTGTGGTGATGGTATTAACAAAACATAATATTACCTGAGGAATCTGAAGGTTCGCAAGAGCTTATAATTATAGGTTAGTTTCCAGAGAGCTACCTTGGCCCCGTTGCCTCCTGGGGGCTTCCCCTTTAAGTCTATAAGTCTACCTAGAAGGTTCAGTTGTATTGGTGGTGACATTTGAGAGCAGGTGATGAAAAAATAATCAGATCCCTTGTCACTTGTAGTGTATGACAATTATACATCAAACCCTGTAATTAGACATTCTAGAGCACAGCTGAGATTTTATGTCGTACAGCGCCATCACTGATAAATGTCGACTCCAGAAAATATACTGTAGGCTATGTGCACACAATTGAAGATTAATCTTTTTTGTTTCTAATGGATGACATTTTAATTTCCATTGTAATTTATTTTCCCCATCTAAAACGATCCTTTTGTTCCAGTCCAGTGCAGGAAGTGTTGGCTCTGTCTGAGCACTATTCATTTATTGTATACATTTTGTGAAAACGGGAGCATTCAGTCTCTTTTCCCAGGGTTTATTGGAACACACACAGCAAAACCGTACAGGCATGCTTCCGTAATCAAAATAACAGTTCATGGAAATAATAAAGAAACAGTGATACAGACTTCTCACCAGCTTGTAGGTTTTCAGCTAGGGATTCCACTCTGCAAAGTGGTTTTGTCCAGGGGTCTCTCCCGGACCCAAACTCCAGCTACCACAAACTGGTCACAACTTACCGTCGAGATTTATATTACTGAGAGTAGCAGCCTTAGTGATACATACCTGCCATCTATGACTTCACCCATTGAATGTCTACATATCCCCCCCCCCCCTATGCCTAAAGCCGGGGGGCTTGGCACCTTATGAAACAATACAGTGGACTCTTTGAAAGGGCATCTGCATTGATATGCAATTTGCCTGACCTGTGTTCTACCACATAGTCAAAATCCTGTAATGCCAGGAACCACCTTGTTACCCTAGTGTATTGCCCTTGTTTTGACTCATCCACTTCACTAGCGCATGGTCTGAGACCAGTCTGAACTTTCTGCCCAGCAGGTAATACCTTAGGGACTCTAGAGCCCATTTTATTGCCAGACACTCTCGTTCCACAATTGAGTCATTTCTATCACAGGAGTTCAGTTTTCTACTTAAATACATGACTGGATGCTCTTCTCCATTAACTTCTTGGGACATAACAGCCCCTAGCCCCACCTCTGATGCATCTGTCCGCTCTACAAATTCTTTAGAAAAATCTGGCACTATCAGCACTGGCTGTCTACACAAGACGGATATCTGTTCCACAAAGGCCTTTTCTGCCTCAGGCGACCACCAAACCATAACCGACTTTTTCCCTTTTGTGAGGTCAGTCAAAGGGGCTGCAATACCGGCAAAGTTGGGAACAAATCACTGGTAATACCCCTTAGTGTTGATCGCAAATATTCTGATCGCAAATTTTTATTGCGAATATCGGCACTTCAAGAATTTGCGAAGATGTAGAATATAGTGCTATATATTAGTAATCGCGAATATTCTAGATTTTTTTTTTTTCATCAGTAACCTCCCTTCTTGCTTGTGGGCCAATGAGAAGGCTGCAATATCTTTGTCTGAGCTTAGCAACATCCCTAGAAACCAATAGGAAAGTTGCCTACCTCTTACTATATAAGAACCTCTCCAGCAGCCATTGTATGCAGTATTTTGCAGTTCTGAGACAGACAGCAGTGTCATTGCTGTGCTCTGTGCTTTCCTGTGTCATTACATTAGATAGTTAGCTTGCTCATATATTTATATAATACAGATAGTTAGTGGGAGATAGTCAGTGTAGGTTAGATCGTGATATAGTGTAGCTGGTTCCAGTGCAGGGTGTTAGGTAGTGTGATAGGAATTACTGTTTCTCTGCTGTCCATACATACATGCTACAGACACAGTGCTGTGATGTCACAACAATACTTAGTGCACCAATCAGTAATATCTACTCAGACCTGATTAAATGTGAAATTGCATGTATTGCGCAAAAAATATGTGCATCATTAGTGCTGATTTGCGCAATCGTGAAAATAATGACTGGAGATCACGAATTCTAGAATTCGCTAATTTATTATGAATATTATGCGAAAAATTCCCGTAATATCGCAAAAACAAATATTACCTATGCCGCTCATCACTACCCACTATACCTAAGAAAGCCCTCACTTTTTTTTTTTAAGAGGCCGTGGCCAACTCTATATGGCATCTACCTTATTGGCTTGGGGTTTAATCATGCCTCTTCCCACAATGTAACCCAAGTATTTAGCCTGCGCCAAACCTATGGCACACTTCTCCGGGTTGGGTGTATTTGCCAATACCCTTTTGTAAGGTCTAACGTAGTTATGTACCTGGCGGGACCCAACCTTTCAACCAGTTCATCCTCCCTGGGCATAGAGTAGGCGTCCATCTTGGAAACCTCATTAAGTTTCCGAAAATCATTGCAGAAGCGCCAACTTACATTTGGTTTTGGGACCAATACAAATGGGCTGGACCATTCACTTTTTGACCTTTCAATTACTCTCAATGTTAACATCCTCTGAACCTCCTCTGAGACCGACTGTCTACAGGCTTCGGGGATGCAGTATGGTTTTACTTTAACCCTTACTTGGGGCCAGTAATGATCATGTTCCACAACATTAATGCAACCTGGTGAGCTGGAGAATATATCCTTCTTATGTTGCAACAACTCTTTAGTTTCCTGTTTTTGGGAACAAGATAAGGAATTAGCAATTGTCACTTTCTCAACCTTAGGATTAACAGTGGGAGAGATGAGCGTAACCGACAATGACTCCCGTTCTTTCCAAGGCTTCATCAGGTTTACATGATATATCTGCACTGGTTTCCTTTTACCTAGCTTGTGTACTCTGTAATTTACTTCCCCAAACTTTTCCATCACCTCGAAAGGTCCTTGCCACTTAGCCAAGAACTTGCTTTCCACAGTAGGTACCAAAATTAATACCCGATCCCCTGGCTTGAGCTCTCTAGTTTAGGCAGAACGGTTGGAAACACTTCTCTGAGCTTCTTGGGCCCTCTGGAGATGTTCCTTGACTATGGGCATCACCTTAGCAATTCTCTCCTGCATTTGTACCACATGATCAATTACACTTCTATACAGAGTAGCTTCAATCTCCCATGTTTCCTTAGCTATATCAAGCAACCCCCGGGGGTGTCTACCATAGAGCAACTCAAAAGGTGAGAACCCTGTAGAAGCTTGAGGAACTTCCCGGGCTGAGAACAACAAATATGGCAACAAACAATCCCAATCCTTACCATCTTTTTCAATGGCCTTTTTCAACATTGCTTTCAGGGTTTTATTAGACCTTTCTACAAGGCCATTGGTTTGTGGATGATATACTAAAGTTTTTAACTGTTTAATCTTCAGTATTTTGCACAGCTTGTTCATAACCCTGGACATAAATGGGGTCCCCTGGTCAGTCAAGATTTCTTTGGGGAGTCCCACTCTAGTGCATATATGAAACAAGTCCCGAGCAATAGACTTAGCGGAGGAGTTTCTTAAAGGCACTGCCTCTGGGTATCAAGTAGCATAATCGAGTACTACTAAAATATACTGGTGTCCCCGAGCAGCTTAGTCTACCGGTCCCACTAAGTCCATGGCGATCTGTTCAAATGGTACCTCAATAATGGGAAGGGGCACCAATGGACTTTTAAAATCAGACACCGGGGCCTTTAACTGGCATGTAGGGCAGGATTTACAGTTCTCATCTATTTCCTTTTAACACCCCGGCCAATAGAACCTCTGGAATATCTGCTCCCGGGTTTGTCTGTACCCAAGTGACCCCCCAATATATGAGAATGAGCCATGTCTAGCACCATTTTCCTATAGGGCTCGGAACCACCGACTGTTCTATCACCTCATTGTGAGCTTTGGCAACCCGATATAAGAGATTGTTTTGCATTTCAAAATGCGGATACCTGTTATCAGCATCCGGCTCTTGGGGAACACCATTTAAAACAGTTACATTTGCCAGAGCACCTTTCAAAATGGGGTCTTGCAACTGGGCCATCCCAAAATTACCTTGCGGAATATCCACAACGGGTATGGTCTGCTCAGACTCTCCTGTCTCACACTCCATCTCCTACCAAAACAGAAAGCGGAAACTGCCCATCTACCTCTGTGGGTTCACTGGGCATATCCTGGTTTCTAGCTGCATCAACAGGAGACACATCATAAGCAGGTGTAACATTTTCCTGCTTAAGTGACACTTTACCCCACAGTTCCCAAAACGATGGTAGATCACGCCCTATTATCATTGCATGCACTAAGTCCTTCACCACGCCAACCTTATGGGACACTGTCCCACATTCTGTGGTTATGGTGACTTGAGCAACGGGATAGTCTTTCACATCCCCATGACCTATCGAGGGGTTGGCAACACAGGGGAAAGATTCTCTCTGTGAAGCGTTACCATGCTTCCAGAGTCTAGTAGTGCAGTCAGGAGGCTACCATTGACAGTCACCTGGCACATCTGAGGCCCTGTTGCCTGGTAGGATATGGCACTGCAGGTGAGATGTGCAAACAAGGAGCACCGTCATGCCATATCACGCTCCATAGGGTCAGTCGTCTAGGGACAGTGCGTGGCAATGTGCAACGGGTTCTGGCACCTCCAATAAATCAGCTGGCGGGGTTGGGCTCTAAAACCAGTTTTAAGGGGTTCTTGCCCACTGGCACTTGCTCCCGCTCTCCCCCAGGTTTAAACCACCTCTTACTGGGCTCTGCATAGACTTTGGGGTTACCAGGCGCCGCCTTTACTTTCTCTGCACCAGCAAGGAGCTTCTCCGCTGTGGTATACCTCTCCACAAGGTTTACCAGCTGGTCCGCATTCTCAGGATCGACTTGGGCAACCCAGCGCTGTACTTTCCACCACTTAAAATGTTCGTACGAGGGTGCTCTTTCCGAAAGAGAGTCACATGTTGGGGTTTATCATTTCTGGGGACCCAAAGAAGTTTAATGCGACATGGCACCTAAAATACAGGTCTGCCAATTCAGGCCTGTCAGCAAAATTCATATTTTGCAGTTTGCCTGCTATGCGCCCATACAAAAGGCTACAAGCACATATGGGGTGATTGCAAAAAAGGGAGAAAATGGGGAACATATACTGGGGGGCATTTTCTCCTTTGACCCCTTGTGAAAGTTAAAAACTTCGGTGTGCTAGGAATTTTTTATTTTTACAAATGTGTGCTTTGAAAAGCTTTCTCTAGTATTTCTGCCTTCTGTGAGTCACCTGTTTTCTGAAAAGCACCCTTTCCACCATTAAAAATGTTCGTACAGGGGGGCTCTTTCCGAAAGGGGGTCACTTCTTGGGGTTTATCATTTCTGGGGACCTCAGGAAATTTATTTAATGCAACATGGCACCTAAAATACATGTCTGCCAATTCAGGCCTACAAAAAACATGTTTTGCCCTTTGCCTCTAGAGACCTGCTATGCACCAATACAACAGGATACAAGCACATATGGGTTGTTTGCAAAAAAAAGAGGATACAATGGGGAACATATACTGGGGTGCATTTTCTTGTTTAACCCCTTGTTTAAGTGAAAAATTGGGGTCTGCTAGTAATTTTTCATTTTTACAAATGTGTGCTTTGAAATGCTTTCTCTAGTATTTCTGCCTTCTGTGAGTCACCTGTTTGCAGTACCCTTTCCACCACTTAAAATGTTCGTATGAGGGTGCTCTTTCTGAAATGGGGTCACTTCTTGGGTTTTTTTATTTCTGGGGACCTCAGGAAATGTACTTAATGCGACATGGCACCAAAAATACATGTGTGCCAATTCAGGCCTGCAAAAACAATTTTTTGCACTTTACCTCTAGAGACCTGCTGTGCGCCAATACAACAGGCTACAAGCACATATGGGGTGTTTGCAAAAAGGGGAGAAAATGGGGAACATATACTGGGGGGGCATTTTCTCCTTTAACCCCTTGTGAAAGTGAAAAATTAGGGTCTGCTACAAATTTTTCATTTTTACAAATGTGTGCATTGAAATGTTTTCTCTAGTATTTCTGCCTTCTGTGAGTCATTTGTTTGCTGAAAGTACTCTTTCCACCACTTAAAATGTTCATACGTGGGTGTTCTTTCCGAAATGGGGTCACTTCTTGGGGGTTTTCTTTTCTGGGGACCTCAGGAAGTTTATTTAATGCGACATGGCACCTAAAATACATGTCTGTTTATTCAGGAAACCATTTTTTGCACTTTGCCTCTAGAGACCTGCTGTGCGCCAATACAACATGCTACAAGCACATATGGGGTGTTTGCAAAAAGGGGAGAAAATGGGGAACATATACTGGGGGGCATTTTCTCCTTTAACCCCTTGTGAAAGTGAAAAATTGGGGTGTGCTAGTAGTTTTTCATTTTTGCAAATGTGTGCTTTGAAATGCTTTCTCTACTATTGCTGCCTTCTGTGAGTCATTGGTTTGCTGAAAAGTACTCCTTCCACTAATGTTCATAGGGGGGTGCTCTTTCTGAATGGGGTACTTCTTGGGGTTTCTTCTTTTCTGGGGACCTCAGGAATTTATTGAATGTGACATGGCACCTAAAATAAATGTCTGCCAATAATTTCAGCAAAATCCATATTTAGCTGCTGTGCGCCCATTTATCATTTTTTGAGCACATATTGGGTGTTGCCTTATTCGGGGATAAATGGGGAACAAAATTTGGGGTGCATATTGTCCTGTTTCCCCTTGTGAAAGTGAAACTTTGACCCATCAGGCTTTACACCCACATTTTCTGGAATAAAATTGTAATCTTTCATTTTCTCAGCCAAGGGTTTTCTAATTCTGTGGAACGCCTGATGGGTCAAAGTGCTCACTACACACCTTGAAATATTCCTTGAGGGGTGTAGTTTCCGGAATGGGGGTTTTCACTGTAGGGCCACCTCAGGGTTTCTTCACAAACGACATAGCTCCCAATTACCATTTCAGCTAAATCCTCTTTCCTAATGCCATATTGTGCTCCTTCCACTCTGAAGCCTGCTGTGCGCCCATACATAATTTTGAGCACATATGAGGTGTTAGCGTATTCAGGGGAAATAAAGGACAAAATGTGGGGTGCATTATGTCCTGTTACCAGTTGTGAAAGTGAAAATGTGGGTGTAAAGCAACTTTTTCTGGAAAAAAATATAATTTTTCATTTTCACAACCAATTCCATGAATCCCATGTGAGGACAAATTACCATTCCAGCTAAATCCGCTCTCCAAAAGCCATATGGTGCTCCTTCCACTCTGAAGCATGCTGTGCGCCCATACATCAGTTTTTGAGCACACATGGGGTGTTTCTGTAAACTCCAGATTCAGGATAATAGATTTTTTTTTTTTTTTGGCTGTTAACTCTTGTTGTAGAAAATATAGATTAAAATTTTAAATCTGCTAAAAAAAATTGAAATTTTTAAATTTCATTCCCATTTTTATTCACTCCTCGTGGGGCACCTGAAGGGTTAACAAAGTTTGTAAAATCAGTTTTGAATAGCTTGAGGGGTGTAGTTTCTAAAATGTGGTGATTTATGGGTGGTTTCTAATATGTAAGCCCCAGAAAGTGACTTCATAACTGAACTGGTCGAGAAAAAGGGTTTGGAAATGTTCTTCAAAATTCCCAGATTTGCTTCTAAGCCTTCTAACGTCCCCAAAAAATAAAATGTCATTTTTAAAATGATCCAAATATGAAGTAGACATATGGGGAATGTAAATTAAAACCTATATTTGGAGTTATTACTATCTACTATAAAAGTAGAGAAATTTAAATTATCTAATTTGCACAAATTTTTGGTAAATTTTTGCATTTTTTTAAATAAATAAATAAATAAATACAATATATGACGAGAAAACAATCTCAGAATGGCCTGGATAAGTAAAAGTGTTTCAAAGTTATTACCTCATAAAGTGACACATGTAAGATTTGCAAAAATAGGCCTGGGATTTAAGGTGAAAAGTGGCTCATAGTAAAGAGGTTAAATGGACCCATAGAAACCCATAACACCAATGGATGCCAAAATGTGTTCTTTTGGCCTACATTCAGTGGCATCTAAAAAAGTGCAGGAGACTGCACTACCCCATGCAAAGAGTTCCAGTAAAAAATGTATACCATGCAGTATACGTCTTTTTTTAACATGGATGCATATGTGGGACAGATGCCACTCAGTGGCATTATTCTATGGGTTCATTTAACAGAGCTTTCTCAGCGCATATGGTAAATGGATGATCCAGACACCGTGTGAAAAGACCATTATACTGTCTGTGATATCAAGACCATTTTTCTATTACCCAGATAGTATCACAAGAGAATTCTGAAGAAATGCACATTTCCTCCATATTGTTCTATAATATCAAGTATCCTCACAAGAATGACATTTCCTCTTGAAGTTTGGGACTTGATTGAAGCTGTACTAAATAACTCTTACAGCAGCATGATTATTTTTAAGAACAATGCGGAAGATTTATAAAAACGAGTGCAAAAAAACGGATCTGTTATCCATGACATCCAATCAGATTCTACCTCTAATTTTTGCAGAGGCTCTTTGTTGGTCATGGCTATCTATCCACTTTTCTTTTACACCCATTGCCATTCATGATACATTTTCACATTCAAGATTGTAATCCTCAGGATCTCATTAGTATACAAAAAACATGTACCTCTTTCTGCTTAGGGTCCTGTGGGTAGACATCAGGTGGTCCAAGGCGAGGTTTTTTCAGAGGTCTTTGTTCATAGCTAAGAATTCCCAAAGCAGCCATGATCTTTCATGATAATGAGGTGGAATAAGACAAACAGACACCCAGTCGACTGGATAGTTCTTTACTAAATCTGAAAAGACAATACAAGTTACCACCTGCAATGATAAAGTGTTTGGCCAAAAGTAGAGAGAAGAGGTTTTCAACCAGTCCTTTCTTATTGTAGGGTCATGGATTATGACATTAGCTGTATCCTGCAGATTTTTGGTTGTTCTTATGTGAGGTTTTCTGATTTCTTGTATGAGCTTTTACTCTGTCCTTGAAGTACCGTCATTTTGGCATGCAGGCCATGAAGATTTGTAACTGCTACAACTTCTACAACATAATGGCTTTCATTGTGGTTCAGTGGAGTCTCCGTGAGTCTTAGAAACCACTTTGTAACCTTTATCGGGCTGATACATGAATAACTTTTTCCACACAAATCAAAACTGTGTTAAACTTTTGGGTTTCGTATCATAAAATTGTGTTTATGAATTAGAAACTGTTCACTTAAAAAAAAAAAAAAGTGAACTAAGAGCTCATGTATTTGGTAGTTGGAGCTGGTAAGGCAGAATGCAGTCTGACATAAGTCACTTCCATATGCTTGTATATGAAACCAGAGGCACATGGAGGTACAATATGGCTCATCTCTATGGAAGCTATATTACTGTTCCATCTATAGTGCATGAACTGTAACAGTGGACATATGGAAGGGAGAAAATACTTTCTAGCTCCATATATTCATTATAACCTCAGTTTTCATGTTATGCAGTCCAAAATAATGGTTACACTGCACACATGTTCTTCACGTGATTTTAGGCACCTTTCCTACCTATATTTGACGTATGGCTATAGATCTCTTAATTTCTAAGAGGCAACTGAAGCACTAATAACAGATTTTTGTATAAGCAAGAGGTACCCGGTACTTGGAGTGAATGAATTACAATACTGGATCCACCCACAAAATTATAGGTTTTAAAAAAATGATTCCACGTGTATATTCAAGTATATACAGTATCTCACAAAAGTGAGATATATTTTATATCTTTTCCTGGGACAACACTGAAGATAAGACACGTTGATACAACGTAAAGCAGTCAGTGTACGGCTTGTATAACAGTGTACATTTGGTGTGCCCTCAAAATAACTCAACACACAGCCATTAATGTCTAAACCGCTGGCAACAGAAGTGAGTACACACCTAAGGGTCCATTCACACGTCCGTGGTGTGTTGCGGACCTGCAAATTGCGGGTCCGCAACACACCCAACCGGCACCCCCGATAAAAATGTCCATTCTTGTTCTATCTTTTGTAGAGCTGCAGACCGGAAGTTCGGGGCTGCGCTCCGCAAATGCGGAAGCGGAGAGCAAATAGTGTGCTCTCCACTTTACGTCCAGGCCCATAGAGAATGAATGGCTCTGCACTGGTTCCGCAAAATTGCGGAACAGGAGCGGACCCTTTTGCGGACGTGTGAATGGGGCCTTAGTGAAAATGGCGAAATTGTGCTCAAAGTGCCAATTTTTTGTGGGGCCACAATTATTTTCCAGCACTGCCTTAACTCTCTTGGGTATGAAGTTCACTAGAGCTTCACAGGTTGCCACTGGAATCCTCTTCCACTCCTCCATGATTACATCACGGAGCTGGTGGATGTTAGAGACCTTGCACTCCTTCACCTTCTGTTTGAGGATACCCCACAGATGCTCAATAGGGTTTAGGTCTGGAGACATGCTTGGTCTGTCCAGCACCTTTACCCTCAGTTTCTTTAGCAAGCAGTGGTCATCTTGGAAATACAGTATGTTTGTGGTCACAATCATGTTAGAATATTGCTCTGCGGCCCAGTTTCCGAAGGGAGGGGGTCATGCTCTGCTTCAGTATGTCACAGTACATGTTGAAATTCATGGTTCCCTCAATGAACTGTAGTTCCCTTTAGCCGGCAGCACTCATGCAGCCCAAACCATGACACTCCCACCACCATGCTTGACTGTAGGCAAGACGCACTAGTCTTTGTACTCCTCATCTGGTTGCCTGCTTGACACCACCTGACCTAATAAGTTTATGTTGGTCTCATCAGCAAACTGTTTGCAGGGTTTCTTGAGCATCATCTTTAGAATAGGCTTCCTTGTGGAACGACAGCCATGCAGACCAATTTGATGCAGTGTGTGACATATGGTCTGAGGACTGACAGGCTGACTCCCCCCCCCCCCCCCCAACCCTTTAACCTCTTTAGCAATGCTGGCAGCACTCATTTGTCTATTTTGAAAAGACAGCCTCTGGATATGACACTGAGCACGTGCACTCAACTTCTGTGGTCAACCATGACGCGGCCTTTCTGAGTGGAACCTGTCTTGTTAAACCGCTGTATGGTCTTGGCCACCATGTTGCAGCTTAGTTTCGGGGTGTAGGCAATCTTCTTATAGCCTAGACCAGTGATGGCGATCTTTGGCACTCCAGCTGTGGTAAAACTACAACTCCCAAGATGCCCCGCTTGCTTGGCTGATCTTAGAACTCTATAGAAATAAATGGAGCATGCAGGGAGTCGTAGTTTCTCCACAGCTGGAGTGCCAAGGTTAGCCATCACTGGCCTAGGCCATCTTTATGTAGAGAAACAATTCTTTTTTTTAAGATCCTCAGAGAGTTCTTTGCCATGAGGTGCCATGTTGAACTTCCAGTGATCATTAAGAGAGTGAGGAAGTGATAACACCAAATTTAACACACCTACTCCCCATTCACACCTGAAACCTTGTAACACTAACGAGTCACATGACACCTGGGAGGGAAAACGTGAAATTGGCCACAATTTGCCCGTTTTTACTTAAGGGTGTACTCACTTTTGTTGCCAGCGGTTTAGACATTAATGGCTGTGTGTTGCGTTATTTTGAGGGCACACTAAATGTACACAGTTGTACAAGCTGCACACTGACTACTTTACATTGTATCAAAGTGTCATATTTTCAGTGTTGTCCCATGAAAAGATATAGTAAAATATTTACAAAAATGTGAGGGGGGTACTCGCTTTTGTGAGATACTATATCTGATCCAAATGGTGTTCATCAGTTTAGAAGGCATTGAATTATAATGGCTCTTTGGGCAAAAATAAAATGTTTTTTTATTTTTAAGTTGAATCATTTTCTTTTCAGCATAGTTAACATATGGGTAAGATAACACAATCAAAAATGTATTTTCGGTGAGCAAAATTTCCCATTCATCTGTATGGAATATTTTTTCCAAATCTTACTCTTTTTTCATAGAAAAAAAAATCTGCATAGTTTTCAAATCTGCACAGCGTTTTTGTATACAGTAGGTGTTTTAAGACAGTTTCCTGGGGTTTTGTTTTTGTTTTATGTTGTTTTTTGGCCCTTCACATATTTTTTTTCAAATCAAATCACAACACTGTGGTGTTTTTCAGACATTTTGCCATAGCTTTATGAATTTCATGGTGTGGAAGTACCCTTTGAGTACAGCCACATAGTTAGGTTTCCTGATGCAGTTATGGATGCCAAAAACAGGAGTCAGGACAGATCTAATTTATCCTCTTTTAATTCAATACTGGTTTTTGTTTCGAAAACTGCATCAGGAAACCTGGCCACGATGCTGTACCCTAAGGGCTGATGCACATCTGCATTTCACTGATCCAGCAGATCTGGCGTAGCTGGGAACGGCCATGCACAGCCAGACCCCCAGTGTGGTCAGTGATTCCCATCAGCAATTCTGAGCTAAAACCAGAAATGGAGGCTACACAGAGATCAGGTATAATGGACAGATTTGCACCTGTTCTGCGTCTTTTGAATCGCACCTGGTTTTGGCTCACGATCACTGATGGAAATCTCTGATCAAATACTGATGACACACTGTGTGAAAGCGGCCTACAGCTACAATGTGGAATGTGCAAACATCTGACTCTTTTTCTCCTTCGTATCATATATTCAGTGGTCATAATACAATTTCGCATTCAACACCTATTTATGAGAGATCTCTAGCACTGTCATTTTAGGAGATGCTAATATTTAGGATTGTATTTGTGTTACTGAAATGTGACCAAAGACCTCTAGAACATTTGTATGGGCCTAATCTGATTTAGAACTTTATGATACTATGTGAATTTAGCTAATGACATAAAACTCAAGCTGGATATACATAAAATGTTAGAAATGCGCAAATGTTCTAATGGTGCAAACTTGGCAGGTAGGGGTACATGTAGGCCTAGTTTAAGTTGGCCGTACATAAGATGCAATGCAACCAATCCGTTGTTTGTTGGGATCATTCATATAACCAATCCCACCAGCAACATGCTAGACTAAAGCCTCTTTCACAAGTCTGGGTCAGTGATAATGTCCATGACAAAACAGTCAGTGGGCTAGATTTATCAAACTGGTGCAAAGGAAAACTGACTTAGCTGCCCATAGCAACCAATCAGATTCCACCTTTCATTTTCCAGAGCTCCTCTGGAAAATGAATAGTGGAATCTGATTGGTTGTTATGAACAACTTAGCCAGTTTTCCATTACACCAGTTTAATCAATCTGAGTGTCTATCCGTGATGATATCTGTGAAGAGTTAAATGTTGGTCCATGTATTCATTTTTGCCTTCTGTGTGTCATATACATTCCATGGACACTGCTAGGATTTCCAGAGCATCTCCTACCAATGGTCAGTGAAAACCACTGACAGACATCAATTGGCGTGTTTGATCCGTATCATGGACCAAATCAGTGCATGTCTCCACTGGTTTTCCACTGACTCGTGGTTGGTTTACAGGCCAGCTTATAGGCTAAGGCCTCATGCACACGACCATTGATCTGGTCCGCATCCGAGCCTCAGTTTTTGCGACTCAGGTGCGGACCCATTCCCTTCAATAGGGCCGCAAAAAGATATGGACAGCACACGGAGTTCCGTGGCCCCGCAATAAAAATATAACGTGTCCTATTCTTGTCCGTTTTTTTCCAACCTGGTCATCAACCATAACAAACGATTGAGAAACACAAATTTCTCAAACTATGGTTAGATGAACTTTAATCTCCAGCTTCAGTGCTGAGTCCATAAACTTTCCAATATATTCAAAATAATGAAATTCAAAACAATATATATATATCTCACAAGGGATATCCATTTTAACTAAAAATGCCACCGCCTTCATCATTGAAACTTGTAGGCTTTGTACCATGAAAGAATCTTTCAATCCTGAAAGAAAAGGATCTTGGCAAACAATGTCCCACACAACAGCGTGATTGAAGCTTTTGATCCTCACTGACTATGCAAGCTACAATTTAATCCGCTCTGGGTGAACTATTTCCGCTCTACTAACACAATGAAAGGGTTAATAGTAGAAAGCGCCTACATGCCATTATAATTCAGCGACACTATTGTAGTAGTTTTTGACTGCCGTTGCTAAGCACAATTTTAACTCCTACACAACAGCAGTGAACTATTTATGCAACCGGCTACCGAATGGTGTGTGCACTTTTACTTGCCTTGGCCTCAGGCTATGTAGAACCGGTATCCGGCCTCTTGTTGGTGGGAAGACCTCCTAGTCAGGTTACTTGTAGGTGTCACCAGTAATATGGTACATGTCGAGGATGCTGGCGCTCCAGGACTGCTATTGCTGTCATCCCTTATTTAGTGCATGAGGGGGTTGGGAGAGGGATGACAAGGCTTGCAGCCGATATTCAGAACGGGTCAATGAACAGGGCTGTTCTGTGCTGCAGGCTCTGGGAGGGATCCAGTGAGTGCTGCAGTGCTTGCAGAGTCCTGGCTCCTCACAAAATCAAAGCACCACCATGCACTTGTTCTTCCAGCTGCACAGGCTGACGTCTGTCAGGCTGCCGGCTTCCAACCCACTTCACAGCTGGCCACGTCACAGGGAAATTAAAGGGAAAGGACGCTCGTTTGTGTCGGCTCAGCTCAATCAGCGGTGCTCATGGGAATCTGTGATTATTATTATTATGCTGTTTCTTTGTGGTGAAGTCCCGTAGATGCCAGGTAAACCAATTCACCACACAGACCTTTGGAGTTTTCAGAAAATACAGTACATCTTCATCATTGTACAATGAAAGGATCTGCAACTTTCTAACATAATTCATCAGCATCTTCAACATCTGCTGTCAGGTTTAGGGCTCATGTAAACAAAGGTATAACGCACGGGCACCATGTTTCCGCCGTTTCCGGATGTGGACCTATTGACTTGAATGGGTCCGCAATCCGCAACATTCAGTCCACACCGCAAAAAAATAGAATAGAATGTTTTAGTTTTTTGCAGTGTAGAGACATGGACGGAAATCCCATGGAATCGCTCGGTGGTGCTTCCGCTCCATGCCTCTGCTCCGCACCGCTTCATATCTTGCAGGTTGTGGACCCATTTCAAGTGAAATGGGTCTGCATCTGTGAAATGGAGTGCCCATGCCAGTATATTGTGGACCTGCTGTTTGCCATCCACAATACGGCACAGGCTGCACACTTTCGCATGAAAGAGCCCTTACTGTTTATACCCAGAGGTGAAGACCTGTACAGACCTAATGGGGGTCATTTACGTAGCACGGTACAACTCGGGTGTAAAAGAAAAAGCCACAGACCCCCCCATTGCAATTTTTTTTAATGCCCATGTGGCTATATTTTGTCACACTGGTGTTTTTACGCCATGTTCGACATTTGGGCGTGGTAAGAAAGTGACATGAGAATGCTGAGGGCCGGAATAGCAGACCCGGCAAATTTACTAACATTTATGCCTGAAAACAGGCGTAAATGTTTGTGTAAAACTACTCCACTCAGGGAGTGGATTATTTTTACTGGACAGGCAAATGATGCCGGAGATGCACCTAATTTATGACGACGCACAGGTCTCATCATAAATTAGGTGCAAGCTATGGCAGCGCAGATAGGAGACAAAGACTGGCGTAAAAGCTGATGATTGTAAGTGACTTCCAATATCTCCTGGTATTCATAATAGCTGTAACCTCTGACATAAAGGTGCTTAAAGTCTCATGGGTCAAGTGAGCAGGTTTGGTTTGTAGCAACATAGCGTCCAAGATTCGCCTGGCAATACCTATAAGTATCTCCCAGACACCACCCATGTGTGAGGAGTATGGAGAATTAAAGACCCATGTACATCCTCTGTCTTGGAGAAAGTCTTGCAATTGTGATTCGCTTGCACAAATGTTAAGTTCCTTGCAGGCTCCTACAAAGTTTGTTCCTCGGTCAGAACGGAGCAGTTTTGCTGGGCCACGAATTGAGAAGAATCTCCTCAAGGCATTAATAAAGCTTGATGTTGAAATGGCTTCAAGTAGCTCTATGTGTACAGCTCGGGTGGATAAACAAGTGAAAAGGACTGCCCATCGTTTACTGTCCACGCTGCCTCCTCTAGTGCGACGGGTTAAAACAGACTACGGACCAAATACATCTAAGCCCACATTGGTGAAAGGTGGTTGAGCAATTACTCTGTCCTCTGGTAGATCTGCCATCTTTTGACTTTGTAATCTTCTTCGCAGCTTGCGACAGATGACACATTTGTGTATAACAGCTGATACCAAGCGTTTGCCATTAAGAATCCAGAAACCTGCGGATCTAATTGCACCCTCTGTGATGTGTCGCCCTTGGTGAACTACTTGTTCATGATAGTACCTAACAAGCAGTGTTGCAATGTGGTGATCATAAGGTATAATGATAGGCTATTTCTCTTCCTCTGAAAGTTCAGCAAGAGACAAACGTCCACCTACTCTCAACAACCCATTCTTGTCTAAAAAGGGGCTAAGCCTCCTAAGACGGCTTTGTTTTGGGAATGTCTTTTAGTTTTTTGATGCAGTCAATTTCCTTCTGGAAATGTTTGTTTGGAACAGAAGAAATATAACAGACTTTGCCTGAGCAAGTTCTTCTAGATTGACCTGTTCATGGAAACTTTCCCACCTTCTGACCTGATTGCTACTGGTTTCCCTCCGGAAGGTCTTAGCGACATGGATGAGTCTGGCTAGGGTCTTAACTAATATATTCCAGCAAGAAAATCTATTAAAGCAACGTGAGTGAAGTGTGGCTTCAGAAGCTTTGGTACTGAAACTTGTAATTTCCGATCTGATTTCAGGGTCAGTTTCAGGCTCTATGAGTGGATAAACATTAGCAGTGTCTATCTGATCACAGTGTGGTTGGTACAGAAAGGATGGGCCTGAGAACCATATAGAGCTCTGAAGGCATGCTGCTTGAGTAGGTCTAGTGGCATAATCTGCAGGGAAGGTCTGATCCTCTACAGCAGTGGTTCTTAACCTGGGTTCGATCGAACCCCAGGGGTTCGGTGAGTCAGTCTCGCGGGTTCGGCCGCCGGCCCTGGGGGGCCGCTTTGATAGGTGGCTGCAACAAGACAGGAAAATATTTATTTCCTGTTACTCAGACTCCTTTTGTGCCCGCTGCGGCTCATGATCAGAAGAGCTGAGCGAGCCCAATGATTTTGCTTCCGCCAGCCGCCGGATGTGAGCGGCATATGACGACATGACGTCACATCCGGCGGCTGCACGGCGGCGGATCTAGTGACTGCACAGCATGGTGGCGGCGGCGGCATACTGTCCCTCCTGCACACAGACACTGGCATCACTGAGCTAAGCTGACCTGTTGTACTACAGGTAAGAGTAAAGGGGCTTGGAGGACCTATTGTGTATTGTATTTAAGGGGTCAGCATTGTATTGGAGGGGGGTTAGCAGTGTATTAGGGGAAGGGGGTTAGCAGTGTATTAGGCAAAGGAGGGATCATCAGTGTATTAGGGGAAGGGGGATCATCAGTGTATTAGATAGTGGAGAGGGGGGGGCAGTAGTATATTAGGCGCAGTGACTTATGGGGCTGACAGATTTTTTTTCCAGGACTGCTTTGTATCCCCAGTCCGGCCCTGGAGGTCAAGACACACACCCGACTCGCCCCGCTTGTCCATCATTGGCTGCAGGTGATCACGCAACATCGCATGGCCTATCCCTTCATACTAACTATGTCGAGCAAAAAAAGAAAGTGGTCGGATGAATATGTACAATATGGATTCACATGTATAACGGAACGTGATGGGAGTCAGCATCTTAACTGTATGATTTGCAATGCCAAGTTGAGCAATTCTAGTCTAGCACCGGCAAAACTAAGAGAACACTTCCTTAAGCTGCATGGAGATAGAAAATACAAGAACACAATGCTCGCTGAATTCAAGGTGAGGAGAGCCAGATTCGATGAAAAGGCTAGTCTGCCTGTTCTCGGCTTTGTACCCATCAACAAACCGATCCTCATAGCATCGTACGAAGTTGCTTACCTGATCGCAAAGCAGGGCAAACCCCACACCATTGGTGAAACACTCATAAAACCAGCTGTGTTGAAGATGGCGAATATCATGCTGGGAAAAGCGGCTGAAGTTAAGTTATCCCAAATTCCTCTTTCAAATGACACCATCAGCGACAGAATAGAGGACATGAGCAAAGACATCTTGGCTCAAATAGTTGCAGATCTGATTTCAAGCCCGGCAAAATTCAGCCTTCAACTCGACGAGACCACAGACGTCTCCAATCTAAGCCAGCTTGCAGTATTCGTGCGCTATGTGAAAGACGACGTGATAAAGGAAGAGTTTTTATTTTGTAAGCCTCTTACAACAACAACTAAGGCAGCCGATGTGAAGAAACTTGTGGATGACTTCTTCAAAGACAACAATCTTTCGTGAGATATGGTTTCTGCAGTTTGTTCGGATGGAGCTCCAGCCATGCTGGGAAGAAAGTCTGGTTTTGGTGCGCTAGTGAAAGCCGATGCACCACACATCATTGTTACGCATTGTATTCTGCATAGGCATGCATTGGCAACAAAAACCTTGCCTCCAAAACTGGCAGAAGTATTAAAAATTGTAGTGGAATGTGTGAACTATGTGCGAAATAGTGCTCTGAGGCACCGCATCTTCAGGGAGCTGTGTAAAGAAATGGGATCTGAATTTGAGGTACTTTTGTACCATTCCAACGTTCGGTGGTTATCCCGGGGACAGGTGTTGAATCGTGTTTTTGCCGTGCGTGTGGAATTAGCCCTGTTTTTGCCAGAGCACCAACATTGTCATGCAGATTGCTTCAAAGAAGGTTCATTCTCATTTTAGCGTACATGACTGATATCTTTGCAGCTCTAAATCATCTCAATCAACAGATGCAGGGCGGTGGAGTCAACATCATCGAAGCGGAAGAAAACCTGAAGGCTTTTCAAAAAAAGCTACCGTTATGGAAACGACGAATAGAGAACGATAACTTCGCAAACTTTCCCCTGCTAGACGACTGTGTAAGTAAGATCGAAGATGTATCTGGAATCGGAGACATTTCTGTACCCACGGAACTGAAGCAAGCAATTGCCACGCACTTAGATGAGCTTGCAACGTCTCTTGATGGATACTTCCCTACAAGAGAGTCATATCCAGCATGGGTGAGACAGCCGTTCACATTTAGTGTTGAGACAACAGATGTCAATGATGAATACCTCGATGAAATCATTGAACTTCAGCAGAGCCAGGTTCAACAGCAACTCTTCAGAACAACAACGCTCTCAACGTTTTGGTGTCAACAAATGGTAACGTACCCTGTTATTGCTAAGAAAGCTCTGGAGTTTTTCATACCATTTGTTTCAACATATCTTTGCGAGCAATCCTTTTCAAGGATGCTGGACATAAAAACGAAGAAAAGGAACAGACTTTGTTGCAAAAATGACATGAGAGTGGCACTTGCCAAGGTAAAGCCACGCATTTCTGACCTAGTCTCTGAAAGACAACAGCAGAAGTCACACTGATTTGCAGTAAATATTCATTATTATGTTTTTATTTTTGTGTGAAAATCATGTTTTAATGGTTTTGTTCTTTGTTCTTTATGGTTTTGTTCTTTATTGGTTTTATTCACTTTGTGCACCTATGTATAAATATATACCTATGTTTTGAATTTGAAAAAATCATATTTAATTTTTCCAATTAAGAAGGGTTCGGTGAATGCGCATATGAAACTGGTGGGGTTCAGTACCTCCAACAAGGTTAAGAACCACTGCTCTACAGAGAGGGCCTGTTTATCATCATCTTTAGTTTTCTGGAACACTGTTATCCCTAGATTGTCTATCTCAATGTTGGAATTGACTTCTTCTTTACCATATAGTGTAGAAGAGTCACAGTGTTGTGTTGACCTGCCAAAGCTTTCCTTGACATTTGCAGAGAATGGAACCTTCTATCCATTCTAATTCTTCCTCTAAGGAGGGAAGGGTCCGGTTAGTTAGAAGTCAGTGGAGAGTACCCCCTGCTAGGGGAAGGAAGCAGGTACACGTCCCTGCTGGACGTGTCCTGCCTAAGCCAGCTAGAGTACCTTCCGCTCTGCTGGATATTGAGGGCACAGCTTGGAGCCTCTGAATCCAGGAGGAAAAGATCCCTGGTACTGATCTAGAGTCAGACTACAGAGAGAAGTTGCAGCATAAAGTAAGAAGCAAAGTTCCACAGAAAGCTTGTCAGCACAGAAGAGCCAGAGAGCAACAGATTTATCAGAGTTGAGTTTGTTTGCCTGCCAGAGTTCGTGCAAACGCCTGCTGGGAACCAAGATAAAGTCTGTAAACCGTTTGGAGAGACGTTTATGCAGAGTAAAGCTGTTTTCCACCTTCATCACAAGGTCTGGACTCCATTTATTTCATCATCCCCTTCATCAACAACATTGCTTCGGGGCCAACGCCTGGGGTCCAGCATATTTAGGTAGTAACACCGTGACACGTGCACCAACATTAATGGACATTTAGGCCACCCTACACCACTCTGGCATTCCTACACCTAGGTACCATCCACAGTATCACTAAAAGGGGCCCTATGCCCTTGTTGCTTCATTGCAACTGGCATTACAAAACAATTACTAGTACTCTTAAAGGGCCCTGGGGGGAGGCACCCACTGAACAGGCCATCCCAGACTTAGAGGAGAGGTCCGCTGTTGACTTCTCTAAGCGTGCAACTACCGGTGATGACAAGAGGTTAGGGATGTGTGCAAGAGACAAGTGAGGGTGACACAAGTGATGACCAAACAGATGTAGATGATCATGTAGCCGATGGTATGTGGGAGCCAGGTGAAGAGGGTTTTTTGTCATCATCAGGGAACGAGAGTGGCAGCGTGGCCGTTAGACAGCAGGGTGGAAGCGTGCCTGTGAGACAGCAGAGTGGTAGCATGCCCGTGAGACAGCAGGGTGGTAGCAGTGGGAGATCTTCAGCCAAACACAGACGGGGTACACCGTCTGCTACTCGAGAGACTACCTGTGATGGACACACTAGCAGTGCACGGGTTCATAAAAGCAGCAAGAGACAGGGATTGTGCTGTGTTGGAGGGAAAATGCCATACTCGCCAGTGTGAGAATGTTTCACCAAGCCGCTGGGGGACATTAGTGTGGCTGTATGCAGCATGTGTGGACAGAAGGTGAGGTGCGGCCAGGGTGCCAATGTTGGCGCAACAGATCTGCGTCACCACATGGAGCATCACCATAAAGTGTCGTGGGAAAACAGTGCCACTCATGTAGTGTTACAGCTTTATAAAGCAACTGCTGCATCTCCCACCACCCGCACCCCCTCTCCAGCAGTCAGGGCTCGACAACATCAGCATGATGAAGCTGTTATTCCTGAATGTCATCTAGTGCACCTGATGCTTCTTCTCCTCTTACTCCATGGCACTTGTTTTGACAGCAATCACAGAGGCAATTGCAAAAAGACAACAGTATGCTTGCACTCATCCAAGGGCGCAGAAGCTGAACGTACACCTGCCCATGTTGCTGGTACTACGGTCCCTCCCTTTCCATGTAGTTGACTCTGCACATTTCAGAATAATGATGGCTTGTGCCAACCCAAGGTGAAGACTCCCAAGCTGACATTACTTTTCCAAAAAAGCTGTACCAGCCCTGCACACATTCATTGAGCAGAAGGTGGGCCACTCCTTCGGCTTCCCGGTGTCTGATAAGGTTTCACACCAGCGCTGACGTCTGGAGTTGTAACTATGGTCAAGGACTATATACTGTATGCCATTCACAGCTCACTGGGTAAATGTTGTTCCAGACCAGGCACACCAGCAATTTGGCTAGGTGATGGCAATACCACCTCCACATTGTAATCGTGGGATTTCTGCACCAATGCCCTTCTCTGCCTCCTCATCCTTCACCTTGTTCTCACCCTTTCCTCTAGGCACAGTTCACAGTGGTCCTCCAGCATATCACTTAGGCACGGCTAGGCGTTGTCATGCGGTTCTGCACCTGGTCAGCTTTGGCGAACTGAGCAACCGCGAAGAGATACTGCTCAGCGTCATTAATAAAGAAATCGAACACTGCCTGTCTCCTCGATAACTGGAGATAGGAACCATCAGGGCCGGCCTTTGGGGTGTGCGGGCTGTGCGGCCGCACAGGGCGCCGCGCCATAGCAACAGGGGCGCCGGGCGGCCGACACAGCCCGCCGAACTCTAAGTGAAGTCAGTCTACTACTTACTACTACACTACGTGCAGAATTATTAGGCAAATGAGTATTTTGACCACATCATCCTCTTTATGCATGTTGTCTTACTCCAAGATGTATAGGCTCGAAAGCCTACTACCAATTAAGCATATTAGGTGATGTGCATCTCTGTAATGAGAAGGGGTGTGGTCTAATGACATCAACACCCTATATCAGGTGTGCATAATTATTAGGCAAAATGGGTCAAAAGAAGGACTTGACAGGCTCAGAAAAGTCAAAAATAGTGAGATATCTTGCAGAGGGATGCAGCACTCTTAAAATTGCAAAGCTTCTGAAGCGTGATCATCGAACAATCAAGCGTTTCATTCAAAATAGTCAACAGGGTCGCAAGAAGCGTGTGGAAAAACCAAGGCGCAAAATAATTGCCCATGAACTGAGAAAAGTCAAGCGTGCAGCTGCCAAGATGCCACTTGCCACCAGTTTGGCCATATTTCAGAGCTGCAACATCACTGGAGTGCCCAAAAGCACAAGGTGTGCAATACTCAGAGACATGGCCAAGGTAAGAAAGGCTGAAAGACGACCACCACTGAACAAGACACACAAGCTGAAACGTCAAGACTGGGCCAAGAAATATCTCAAGACTGATTTTTCTAAGGTTTTATGGACTGATGAAATGAGAGTGAGTCTTGATGGGCCAGATGGCTGGATTGGTAAAGGGCAGAGAGCTCCAGTCCGACTCAGACGCCAGCAAGGTGGAGGTGGAGTACTGGTTTGGGCTAGTATCATCAAAGATGAGCTTGTGGGGCCTTTTTGGGTTGAGGATGGAGTCAAGCTCAACTCCCAGTCCTACTGCAATGTTTCTGGAAGACACCTTCTTCAAGCAGTGGTACAGGAAGTAGTCTGCAAGGTAAGAAAAACATGATTTTCATGCAGGACAATGCTCCATCACACGCGTCCAAGTACTCCACAACGTGGCTGGCAAGAAAGGGTATAAAAGAAGAAAATCTAATGACATGGCCTCCTTGTTCACCTGATCTGAACCCCATTGAGAACCTGTGGTCCATCATCAAATGTGAGATTTACAAGGAGGGAAAACAGTACACCTCTCTGAACAGTGTCTGGGAGGCTGTGGTTGCTGCTGCACGCAATGTTGATGGTGAACAGATCAAAACACTGACAGAATCCATGGATGGCAGGCTTTTGAGTGTCCTTGCAAAGAAAGGTGGCTATATTAGTCACTGATTTGTTTTTGTTTTGTTTTTGAATGTCAGAAATGTATATTTGTGAATGTTGAGATGTTATATTGGTTTCACTGGTAAAAATAAATAATTGAAATGGGTATATATTTGTTTTTTGTTAAGTTGCCTAATAATTATGTACAGTAATAGTCACCTGCACACACAGATATCCCCCTAAAATAGCTAAAACTAAAAACAAACTAAAAACTACTTCCAAAAATATTCAGCTTTGATATTAATGAGTTTTTTGGGTTCATTGAGAACATGGTTATTGTTCAATAATAAAATTAATCCTCAAAAATACAACTTGCCTAATAATTCTGCACTCCCTGTATATTTTGTTGCCGCCGCGGCCCGCCGGCCATCTAACAGCATGAGCCATGAACATGAAGTCACCGTGACACCGTCACGTCACGGTCCGGAGTCCGGACTAAGAGACTGAGTGAGGAGGGGGCGGGGCCCGCGGCTGCTCTGCGCTCCGCTCTGCTGCCTGGCCTGCCTCTCTCTTTAACAGAGCAGAGCATACCAGTGGCTGCTGGAGTGTGTGTGACGCAGGCAGCTGCAGCACAGGCAGAGAGAAGAAGGAGGCGGAGCGAGCCCGAGCACCAGCCAGCAGCAGCCACGCCCACAACAGACGCCTGAGCCAGCCAAAGCCAAGCAGCAAGTTCCAGTGTTCCACCGGACCAGGACCACCATAACAAGTCAGAACACACAGAACTACTTACAGGTATTTGGTAGTAAAGTACAATTTTGTACAAAGATAAGATAAGATAACATCTGGATGGATCCCATCTGCCACTGGCCCTGTGGTGGCCCATAATGGAGTGGGAAAAATGTGCCATTGGGGGGGGGGCTCATAGAGGACAGGGGGACAGACTGACAGTGTGTGCTTAATCCTGCTACATCACAACCACCTAGTGTCTGAGGGACCAGCCTTGGCACCTGGTCACTCCAGTAGGTGTCAGGTTTACAGTCCACAGCTCTTGATGTAGCAGAGCTGAGCATGTCATCCATGATAACACAACAGGTAGGTGAGCAGCACCTCCAGGCAGCTCTGCTACATCCCCCTCAGTCCCACCCTATGCAGCTCTATCATTGGCACAGTGACTACCGTGCAGAGCACTGACTGCGGTTTATAATCCGCAGCACCTGCTATGACCAGCGACAGGTGCTCAGGTACCGCATGCCCCTAACAAACTTCCTGCCCCACGTGCGGAGCACCCACTCCCTGGGAGCCACAGCGCTCTCTCCTTTTAACCCTTTAAAAGGGGTTAACCCCCCCCCCCCTAATACCAGCGGAATGCAGCCTCCCGCCCATTTCAATGAAGTTGATTGATCTGTAGCGGGACGTGCGGCTGTCAGTCAGCAGTGCTGCAGACAAGTTTGGCGTTGCTGTTACCTGGTGACAGCTCCCCCTCGCTCAGGTCCCCAGAGTCCGTGTCCATGGTGTGCTGAGGTCCGCGCTGTCATTTGCCGCTCCGGCCGCTCTCTCCGCCTGTGACACTGCCGAGCTCCGCCGCCTATTGCCAGGGCCGGCCTTAGGGGTTACAAGTTTAAATACCTTTTGAATAAAAGTTGTATTTTTATCATAGCTTGTAATCTGTTTTTTGGGGACTTAGGCCTCTTTCACACTTGCGTTGTCCGGATCCGGCGTGTACTCCACTTGCCGGAATTACACGCCGGATCCGGAAAAACGCAAGTGTACTGAAAGCATTTGAAGACGGATCCGTCTTCAAAATGCTTTCAGTGTTACTATGGCACCCAGGACGCTATTAAAGTCCTGGTTGCCATAGTAGTAGTGGGGAGCGGGGGAGCGGCATACTTACAGTCCGTGCGGCTCCCGGGGCGCTCCAGAGTGACGTCAGAGCGCCCCATGCGCATGGATCATGTGATCCATGCGATCACGTCATCCATGCGCCGGGGCGCCCTGACGGATGGTAAGTATGCTGCTCCCCACTCCCCACTACACTTTACCATGGCTGCCAGGACTTTAGCGTCCCGGCAGCCATGGTAACCATTGAGAAAAAGCTAAACGTCGCATCCGGCAATGCGCCGAAACGACGTTTAGCTTAAGTCCGGATCAATGCCTTTCAATGGGCATTCATTCCGGATCTGGCCTTGCGGCAAGAGTTCCGGATTTTTGGCCGGAGCAAAAAGCGCAGCATGCTGCGCTATTTGCTGCGGCCAAAAAATGTTCCGTTCCGGAACGGAAGACATCCTGATGCATCCTGAATGGATTTCTCTCCATTCAGAATGCATTAGGATAATCCTGATCAGTATTCTTCCGGCATAGAGCCCCGACGACGGAACTCTATGCCGGAAGACAATAACGCAGATGTGAAAGAGCCCTTAACGGAATGGAAGGTTTTAAATGGAGCCAATATTGGAGAAATGGGTGTGACCACTGAAAGCGTGTGGTTACTGAGGGGCGTGGTTACTGAGGGGCGTGGTTACTGAGGGGCGTGGTTACTATGGGGCGCTGTAAAGCTTTTTCGCACAGGGTGCCTAAAGGCCTAAGGCCGGCCCTGGGAACCATAGTTACTGATAACGGGAAAAACATTTTGTCTGCGCTGCATCAGGGAGGACTCACCCATGCGCCCTGCATGGCGCAAGTCTTCAATCTTGTTGTCACCCGGTTCCTCAAGTCTTCTACTGAACTGTGAAAACTGCTAAAAATGTCCAGGAAGCTATGCATGGACTTCAGCCGCTCTTGCCATGCAAAACACGCCCTCCTTGAGCTGCAAAGGCAAAATGCTTGTGACTCCACTAACACACAAGTACACTCAGGCATGCACTACTCTCAAGCATCAAACAGGTAAAACCCTCTTTGAAAGTTTACGGATTGTTTTCGAACATACAAGGACTAATATATAAAAGTTTCAGAATTTAAAAGAAAAAGGTACAGTGCTTACAGAATACAAAAATATCAAAACAAAATGGCATACAAACAGCAAACCAGTTATACAATAAAAGGGAGAAAATAACAGAAGACCTACCACTTAGATGTAGTCTTTTCTGCTTCCCTGAGGATAGGAGGAATGGATTCACAATGGATTCTCGGCTGCCCTCAAAATCAGAGCCCCGCTTTATTGCTTTAAACATGCTTCTTCTTTTATTCTTTAGTTCAAGTTTTTCCGATGCTCCCAGCAATGTATTAGTCAAAAGCATGGTTGATTTTTAGGCAATAAGCAACGGGGGCTTGGAATATAATATTTATTTGGTGCTTGTCCTTTAACTCCCCATTATGATAGATTGGGGGACTTCACTGTAGACAGGCAGATGCCTGTACAAAAAAACTGTACAAACCAGGCTATTTCACACTTTGTATTGGCCAAGAGAAAAACCTCCTTAGCTATGGTCATATGGTTAAGCACACATACACAAAGATTCATTTACAGAGTGTACTGATTCATTTGAGTAATTTTTTTACATTTTTTGAAAAAAAAGAGAGAGAGAGAGAAAAAAGAGAGGGGGTGAGAGAGAGAGAGAGAGAGAGAGAGAGAGAGAGAGATCTTCCAGGCATTTAAAGCACTTTCAATTTGGGTAGAATACTGTAGATGTGAGTGAGGAAAAATACAGAATGTACACCCAAGGTATCCTTATTTTGCATAGTCATGTGATCATCCAGCAACATTTCCAACACATATATATATAGCAGACTGTCATGTTTCCCTCCAGCCACCAGAGGCCACTGTGGCTGAGTAGGACAGTGAGAGGAGTTGTTTCCAGAGGACAAGGAGTTAAGTGTTTTTCCCGGGCTGAGCAGAGGGCCTGGGCTGAAGGTGTCTGAGTACACAGGAAGAAGGACGCTGTGCACTGAGAGGGAGATCCACAGGGAAGATTAGAGTGATTGCTCCCTGCCTGCTGACACCGTATCTGGGACATTAGAGTGTGTTTGCTCCCTGACTGAGCTGATGTTTCCTGGTGCAGAAGAGAGACTGCTGTAGTGTGAGGCACTTACCAGAGGAACTGTGAGTGAATTCCAGGCCCTGTCTGATTACACGTCCAGAGCTGCTGATTATCTCTAACCAGAGTTACAGAGACTACAAAGAGAGGCCAGAGCTGAGCCATGCTGAAGCAAGCAAGCAAGCAAGCAACCAGATCGGGACCCAGACTGTACCTGCCTGCATGTGCGGACACCGAACTGTGAGTGCACTGATGCTAACCTGAGCTAGGGCATAGTGGAATAGGATTTAGTTTAGTGCACCGTAGAGGTGCACCCCGGGTAGCGGGGACAGATAGGACTACCTAGAAGAGAGTAGCCTGCTATTGTCTGTACTTGTGTTTGTGATTCATTTGTGTTCTTTATGCAAATTTCCATTATCTTTATTGTGAATTCCCAAGCTGTTCATATTGTAAATCTGCTTCTCCGGCAGTTAGAGTTCTCTTTTAATAAAGCCGGTTTCTACTTCAGCCTCCTTGTCTGCTGCACTGTACTTGAGTCCTGCTCTACGGTCTCTTCCTCTGCAGACCGTTACAAGTGGCGCTGCGAGCAGGGTACAGTCACAGAGATGGAGGCGGCTGAAGGCAATGTGCATGATGTTAATGTGAGTACCTCAGGCAATGGTGGAACCCTTGCAAGGGCCCTTCCTATTGGCATGTTGTTCAACTTGCTACCCAAATTTGATGGCCAGAACATGACACTGTCAGACTGGGTGACAAGGTTACAGAGTGCTGTTAGGATTTACAATGTCAGCCCAGAACTACAAGTAGAAATTGCTTTGGCCGCTCTCGAGGGTGAGGCCCGAAGAAATGTTCTCCTACAACCAGAAGCCACGCGCAATACATTGCAAGAGATGGTGAGATTCCTGGAAGAAATATATGGGGAAACAGCCAGTGCAGGGCACCTCCGGGCGAAGTTTTTTTACCGGATTCAACGGGAAGACGAGGGTGTCTCTCAGTACGCTACAGCCCTACAGGAAGTGTTGGCCGAGGTACAAAAAAAAGAGGCAGATGGGGTTACTGGCATGGGACCCATAGACCGGATACTGCGGGAACAATTTATTCTGGGGCTCTACAGCAATCCCCTGAAACAGGCTCTGCGGGAACGAGTCAGAGTAGACCCTACCCTAACCTTTCGACAAATTTTGGCAGAGGCCGTGACGCGAAACAAAGAAGACGGCTATGCTTCTGGAGTAATACGGACCCAGACCGTTACACCCCCCGGGGTTACGAGAAATGAGGAAGCCCTGGTCAGAGTGGTACAAGACTTGCAGAGCTCCCTGAGTGCCATGCACGAAAAGTTGACACACCTGGAGAAACGGATAGAGTCACGCCATACTACTGAGGCTGCCTATCCAGCCCGACAACAAACCTATCAGGCGACTCCGTGGGTTCCTACACCCGAATGCCCTTATGCTAGTTTCCCATACCATCAAGCCCCTCATTACCCTTCAGTGGGGCCATCCAGCCAAGCTCTGAGGGCACCTCCCACTCGCAGGCAAAAAGTGGGCCGTCAAGGGGCACAGTGTTGGCGGTGTGGAGATCTAGGACATTTCGCCAGAGAGTGTCGGAATAATCCAGCTGGACGCCAAGAGCCGCCGTTAAACTACCGACCCCTGCAGTAGTGGGGCGTACTGCAGGGGAGGTGGAGAGCCAAGTTACCCAGCAAAGCTCCGAACACCTGGTCGCAGGGTGCCCCACTATACGAGCTGAGTTCGAAGGTGTTCCTGTCGACTGCTTAGTGGATACTGGGTCTCAGGTGACAACTATGCCCGAGTCATTCTTCTACCGTTACTTTCAAGCGCTGGCCAAGCCAGAACGAGAGACACTGGTCCGGGTTACAGCGGCTAACCAACAGCAGATTCCTGTCACAGGGGTCGTGTGGATGAATGTACGGCTATGTGGACAGGAAGTGGGGCGGAAAGGTATCTTGTTGGTCCCCGAAACGTTCAAAGAAGATGTGCCGGTGATAATGGGCATGAATATCCTGCGAGAATTGGATCAGATCATGTTCACCAAACGGGGGCCGGGTTACTGGAAACAAGCCACCCCGCACAAACCTACCCAGAAAGCATTTCAACGGCTAATCCGTTTTTGTGGAACACAGAAAAGTGTACCAGCACACCAGGCGGTGGGAACGATCCGAGCGCCAGGAAAGGCTACCTTCACCCTTCCCCCTGGTCGGGAGACCGTGCTGACGTTACCCGTGGGAACTTTCCGTAATCTTGAAGGCATGGAGGTGTTCGTTGAACCAACAGGCCTAGGAGAGCTGGGTCAGGACGTCCTGGTGGCCCGGACACTGGGAGTGGTCCAGAATGGACGAGTACCCATAAGAGCTGTGAATGTGGGATATCTAGAAGTTCCCTTGACGCCAGGGGTGGAACTGGCTCGCGTGTACCTACATCAGGGAGAAATCCTGAGTCAGAGAGAAGTGACTCTAGCTCCGGTAGGGGATGCTGGTTGGACCCTGGCAGTTACTGCCAGTGCAGAAGAGGCGCCGACCCCAGAATGGAATGGGGGAACCATCTTGGGTCAAATGGAGATAGATGTTAAGGCTCTCAGTTTAGACCAACAGCGAGCAGTTGAAACCATGCTGTGGGAGAATCAGGCTGCGTTTGCCCGCCACGCCGATGACTTTGGCTGCACGAATGCTATCACACATGATATACCGACGGGGGACACTCCACCAATTCGGGAGAGATATCGACAGATTCCGCCCAAGTTGTACCAGGAAGTGAAGATGCTATTGAAACAGATGATAGATTCCGGAGTGGTGCGGGGAAGCCAGAACCCTTGGGCAGCCCCAGTGGTGCTTGTCAAGAAGAAGGACGGCACTATTCGATTTTGTGTGGATTACCGGCGGTTGAATGCTTGCACTGCGCGAGACTCATATCCTCTGCCACGCATCGAGGAGTCTCTGACGGCTCTAGGACGAGCCAAATACTTCTCCACCCTGGATCTAGCAAGTGGGTACTGGCAAGTACCAGTGGCTGAGCAGGACAAGGCAAAGACAGCATTCATACTCCCCATGGGGTTATTTGAATTCAACAGGATGCCATTCGGACTGACTAATGCCCCTGGAACCTTCCAGCGGCTGATGGAGAGATGCCTGGGAGACCTGAATTTTGAAGCCACTCTGATATACCTAGACGATATCATCGTATACTCTGCTACTTTTCAAGAACACTTGAATCGGCTAGGGCAGGTACTCGAGCGACTGCGATCCCATGGCCTGAAGGTAAAGCCAAAGAAGTGTCATCTCTTCAAGAGGGAGATCGAGTACCTGGGCCATAGGGTGTCCCAAGACGGAGTGCTACCGTCCCAAGACAAAGTGGCTGCAATACGACAATGGCTAGTGCCGAGAACACTGCGTGAGTTGAAGGCCTTCCTGGGACTGACTGGGTACTACCGGCGGTTCATCAAAGACTACGCAAAAATAGCGGGCCCTCTGAATGAGTTGTTGAGAGGAACGGCTGGGCAACCCAAGGGCCAAAGTATCCCCTGGGGACAGAAACAGGAAGAGGCCTTCCAGGCCCTGAAAGAAGCCCTGACATCGGCCCCCATCTTGACTTATGCCGATTTTGATAAACCATTCATCTTAGCTACTGATGGCAGCCTCTACGGACTTGGGGCAGTCCTGTCGCAGGTACAAGATGGACATGAGAGAGTGATCGCTTATGCCAGTAGATCCTTGCGAGATACGGAGCGAAACCCCCATAACTACAGTTCCTTCCGGCTGGAACTCCTTGCCCTGGTGTGGGCTATGACGGAGAAATTCGCAGGATATCTGACAGGAGCTAAGATCTTCGTACGGACGGATAACAATCCCCTGGCCCATCTGGGTACTGCCAAGTTGGGAGCCCTGGAGCAACGCTGGGCGGCTCGCCTCGCAAAGTATGACTTCTCAATTCGCTACCGCTCCGCTACAGAGAACACTAATGCTGATGGTCTCTCGAGGGTTACTTTTGAAACTCCAGTAGGGGATATGGATGAACAAAAGGAAGAAGATGAAACTCCTGACTTCCGCAAGTTCGCTCCCCCAACAGTCGCGGCCCAGACAAGTGGGGAGGCTCGTAAGCTACCCAAAGCATTGGGGAGAACTAATGAAGAATGGGGCAGATTGCAAGATGAAGACATTGGACTGCAGCAAATGAAAAGCTGGGTAACCCAGTGCAGGAAACCCAACAAAGAAGAAAGGACTGATCTGGATGCCGAGATGAAGTCCGTTCTACATCAATGGGACAGACTGGAAGTGCATGGAGCTGTTTTGTTCCGCAAGTGGCAACAGCCTGCTGACCTAGAGGCGAGGTGGCAGGTAGTGATACCCAGAAGAATGGCACGGGAGATAGCCAAAGAGGCTCATGAGTTTGGAGCTCACTTCGGGCCAGTCAAGACATACCAGTGGCTGCAGCGTTATGTGTATTGTCCGCGACTGGAGGCCACAGTTGAAGAAGTTTGCCGACAGTGTCGAGTGTGTGAACTCACGAAGAGTACAGAACAGAGAGCACCCCTACAGTCCATCCAGACCACAGAACCGCTGGAAGTGTTGATGATAGACTATCTTCTTGTGGGACAATCGTCAAGAGGTCCACAGTATTGCCTGGTCATGATCGACCACTTCTCCAAGTTTGCAGTAGTCACCCCAACTCAGGACCAGACGGCTGAGTCCGCTGCACGAGCCATTTGTCAAGACTTCATTCGGGTCTATGGGTGTCCAAAGCGGATCCATTCAGATCAAGGGGCGTGCTTTCAAGGAAAAGTGATGGAAGAGCTACATCGACTGTACGGCATTGAAAAATCCAGGACAACTCCTTATCATCCCCAAGGAAACGGAGCCTGTGAGCGCTTTAACCGCACATTGCTGCAAATGCTGAGGACACTAGAGGAAGACAAGAGGGCACACTGGCCTGACTACCTGCCAGAATTAGTCTGGGCTTACAATAATCGTGTCCACACCACCACCGGTTACACCCCATACATGTTACTGTTCGGTAGGGCTGGTCGAGAGATCGTGGAATTAAACCTAGAACAGCCAGAAGACCTAATAGAGCGATCAACCACCTCATGGGTGAAAGAACACCGTCGGCGTCTCCAGACCATTCGCCGGTTGGCAGGTCAGCGGTTACAGGAGAGAGCTCATACAGACCGTCCTCCAGTTCAGGAGGTTCCATTGCAGCCTGGGGATCGGGTACTGGTACGAGAGAAACTTCCCAGAGGCAAGTTGAGTGAGCGTTGGGAAGTACAGCCGTATAAAGTGATCAAGAGAGTGTACCCTAATGGTCCGGTCTACGAAGTGCAGGTTGAGAATGAGGAATTTGCTTCACGGACTCTACATAGGAATATGTTACGGCCATGCCGGTCCAAAGATCTCGCACCTGTTCAGAGGACACCTCCTCCTGCCCCATACTCAGAACTTGTTATCTCTGATGGAGATTATGGTGAAGACTGGTGGACTGCTCCCAACACTGAAGAAGCCTCCCAGGTTACAGGTGATGAAGGCACTGTCACAGAACCATTGCCAGCCCGTAATGGAGAGGGGCCCTCGGACACACCCGAACCTCCTATTGTGGTGGATGAATCCAGACTGGCAGTTCCTAGTGGAGAGAGTCAGGTCGTAACAGATAGCCAGGACCTCCGGAGATCCAGTAGGCTTACTGCAGGGGTTCCACCAAACAGGTACGCTGCTGATGAGTTCATTTGGTCCACCTGTATGTATTGTGGACAATGTTGTACTGCTGTATAAAAAGTTACATTAACCATTATTTCTATGGACTATATAGCAAGGCCGAGGACGGCCACCTTTAAGTGGGGAGGCATGTAAGAGGCAGCCCTGATCATCCAGCAACATTTCCAACACATATATATATATAGCAGACTGTCATGTTTCCCTCCAGCCACCAGAGGCCACTGTGGCTGAGTAGGACAGTGAGAGGAGTTGTTTCCAGAGGACAAGGAGTTAAGTGTTTTTCCCGGGCTGAGCAGAGGGCCTGGGCTGAAGGTGTCTGAGTACACAGGAAGAAGGACGCTGTGCACTGAGAGGGAGATCCACAGGGAAGATTAGAGTGATTGCTCCCTGCCTGCTGACACCGTATCTGGGACATTAGAGTGTGTTTGCTCCCTGACTGAGCTGATGTTTCCTGGTGCAGAAGAGAGACTGCTGTAGTGTGAGGCACTTACCAGAGGAACTGTGAGTGAATTCCAGGCCCTGTCTGATTACACGTCCAGAGCTGCTGATTATCTCTAACCAGAGTTACAGAGACTACAAAGAGAGGCCAGAGCTGAGCCACGCTGAAGCAAGCAAGCAAGCAAGCAACCAGATCGGGACCCAGACTGTACCTGCCTGCATGTGCGGACACCGAACTGTGAGTGCACTGATGCTAACCTGAGCTAGGGCATAGTGGAATAGGATTTAGTTTAGTGCACCGTAGAGGTGCACCCCGGGTAGCGGGGACAGATAGGACTACCTAGAAGAGAGTAGCCTGCTATTGTCTGTACTTGTGTTTGTGATTCATTTGTGTTCTTTATGCAAATTTCCATTATCTTTATTGTGAATTCCCAAGCTGTTCATATTGTAAATCTGCTTCTCCGGCAGTTAGAGTTCTCTTTTAATAAAGCCGGTTTCTACTTCAGCCTCCTTGTCTGCTGCACTGTACTTGAGTCCTGCTCTACGGTCTCTTCCTCTGCAGACCGTTACAGTAGCATTACATGGTTCCTAATTTTTCAACAATATGTAAGTACATGGCAAAGTCAGATGTAATGGCCAATATATTTCATAAATCATTTCTTGAATATCAAACCAGCTGGCACAAAGTGACAAAAAATGCCTATTATCGGTGTGAGTCAGCTACTGGTAATGCCAATGCGTCTTCACGATATTAGGCAGAAAAATCCACAACTGCATGCCTGCTCCAAGGGCAGTCAACAAAAAAAAACTTTAGATTTCTACCATTTGACCCCTCAGTAAAAAAAAAAGAAAGAAATAGACATGCAGAAACCGACCATTGATCAGGTCACAGGAAATTCAAGTGACTTGATTAGTGCCCATACTTTATATGATCAGAAGGACCCAAAGGCTGTATAACTACCTCGCTTGTTGTACTATTAGAGTAAGGATGAGTTCGGACCAAACCGAGTTTGGTCTGAACTTTGCTATTTTTTGGATGGCAGAAGAACCCGAATCTTTCCAGATTTGTTTCAGAGGAATCTACTAAAACAGCGTGTAGCACCATTTTATTGCACATGTCAGTGGGAAAAAAGCACTAGGGCGGGAAGAAGAAGGGTTCTCAATGTCACATGACCCTGAGAGGAAGTGGGGGGCTTGCCATGATTGGATCCCAGGATGACAGACAGCCTGGATGAGCCAATCAGTGCTACAGCAGGCAGGGAGGTGCCCTAGCAGAATGAGCAGAATGCTATTCTGTGCTGGGCTCTGAAAGAGGGTGGTCGTGTCTGCCAGAAAAATTATCTTAGGGAGTCAGAGAGAGTGAAAAATCAATCAGGGACAGACAGAAGTCAATCAATCAACCTTATTGACCGGGAAAGTGAATGGAAAGTCTAGCATTCCAAAGAAGAACTGTGTTTGTTGTGCACAATAGAGAGTAGAGTAGCTGACATACAGGGAAAGAGGAGACAGGACCTATGGCTGTGCCTGCTATCAGAAGTGCAGCTGCTCCTCAAAAGTAGCTACCTGCAAGCAAATACTTTCATTTTGTGTCTCCATTTTCACAGAAATTATTTTTATTGGTGGGGTTCAAAATATAATTAAGTAGTATATATGTAATATATATAGCTGAGTATATGTCACGACCATGTTTATGGCCGTGACTCCTTGGGAGCCGCATACAGTTGCCCGCGGTTTTTGGGTTGTTGTGTCAACCGCAGCTGGAGGCATTTTGTTGTGTGCGGTTGCCTTGGAGTTTGTGTGCGTGTATGTATGCACTTTTGTATGTCTGTGTGCACTCTAATTTATGTTTGGTGTGCACTGACATCTTTCCTTCACTGTGGTTGCCCGGGGCAACGTTTGGTTGTATGTGTACATGTGGTGGCAGTGTCCCGGCCTTCGGGCTGACTCCCTGGACATGGTTGCCACCCATGTCGTTGCCTGCGGCAACAGCCACAGTGTTTGCTTGGTTTGGACACTTCCCCTTTAAGTTGTGTTTTCCCTTCTTTGGTTTTGGAAGGGTTAACTCCCTTTCTGTGTGTGTGGTTCACGGGGTGTGTCTGACTGTAGGGTGTGGCTTCTTGGCCCTATAAAGCCTCAGTTGAAGGCAGTAGTCAGTGAGGGTGCTTCAACCATGCTTGCTGGAGACATCCTCCTGTCTATTTACCAACTGCCAGTGGGGGCCTAACTTCTGGTCATAAAAAAATATAATGTCGTTTGGTGTTTGGAAGATGTTTGTCTTTATGCTTCTTTATTGCAGCTTATGGATCTGGGTTCCTGTACGTGTATGTGTGGTTGCTGGGTTCATCTCAGGTTGTGTGGACATCAGCTTGCCAGCACAGGGATCCAGTCAGCAAGGCTGTGGCAGGTAGGTGGAACTAGTACTGTTCACCTGCCATATCCGTAAGTCTGTTGGTGTTCCCCTTTTCCCTGCAGCTTGGCCAGTGAGACTCCTGTTCCTCCGTATCCAGAAGGAACAGGCCGTCTTACCCTGACTCCTAGTCCAGGGACCGGTCGGAGGGTGAGTCAGGGATCCGAGGTTCCTGAGCATGGGTCCTCCTACCTTAAAGGTCGGCCCATGCAGCTAGGAGTTAGGGTCAGGTTAGGGACGCTTTAGGAGGTGACCTGCTCCCTAATCCTGTTGTCCTGGCCGAGCAGAGACCATCTTCCGGCATCGCACGGCTGAGGGTTTTCCCCATCCTCAGCCATGACAGTATATGTGTGTATGTATGCATGTACTGTATGTCCGCTAAAGGAATCCGCACTGTCACATTTACAATCACGAAATGTGGCACACAGGTACATCAGGTGTCCGGTAAGGTTTTAGACTGGGTCTCAGCTCTCTAGCAGGTACCTGAGATATTCCCAAAAAATTCATTAGCTAATAGAAGCGTGGTCGCATGACCGTTATCAGCCAATAGAAGCTCGCAGGCCCTTAGTCTCCACATACACAAAGTTTTACACCAGGTTTCCATAACAACCCAGCCATTTTTCTTCAATGGCGCTGTGGAGGACACTGTTAAGGGAGAAGAGTGCTGTGAAGGTCACAGTTCAGGGGGCAGGTAGGGTGGTCATTCAGTCCACCCTCAGAAGACAGACTTAAAAACCTCACCCCCAGGCCCTTATAAGCCATGCCCCTGACCTGATCAGGCCACTCCGCCTCTCACTTCGCAGCCGACAGGGATTGAGAAAATAATGGTAAAAATCAACCTGTGTAAGCTGCAGGGGTGGGGGGGAGGTGACTTTCTCCCTGTAGCTCACGCTCAGAGAGCACACTGCTGCTGTCTGAGAGTGGGCTGTTCAAAAGGACATCCCTGTGTCTGTACAGACCCTGCGCCTGGACGGAGGAAAGGGAGTCTTAAAGACGGACTTTCTGGCCTAAAAGAAAAATAACTTACACAGCGGTGTACTATGATGGCGTCCATCTCGGCAGGTTACCGGTGCACGCCTCGCGACTGACGTCACGCATCAGGTGGTGCGTCACGGGATGTGTGTACCGCAATGATGGACAGGGGACGCCGAGATGGATGCCATCATAGTACACTGCTGTGTAAGTTATTTTTCTGTATAACCTATGCGGCTGATTGACCGCCACTTAACGCACACAGGTGATCACTTTGAGGGTATAAATGTGGATACTCTGACACCAGCATGTAAGCTTGATAAAGACTGCAATGAGCAGTTGAAACGTTGCAGAGGGGAATAAAGCGGGTCATTTCACCTTTACATTGGAGTGCTGCCTCTTTTTTTGAAAACTACAACCATTGATGACCGACGTGCCCATGGTCTGAGGATTTTGCACCGGATTTTACTAATAAGTGCTGCTGTTTTTCTTTGTGTGATATACAGTATATATACAGTACAGACCAAAAGTTTGGACACACCTTCTCATTCAAAGAGTTTTCTTTATTTTCATGACTATGAAAATTGTAGATTCACACTGAAGGCATCAAAACTATGAATTAACACATGTGGAATTATATACATAACAAAAAAGTGTGAAACAACTGAAAATATGTCATATTCTAGGTTCTTCAAAGTAGCCACCTTTTGCTTTGATTACTGCTTTGCACACTCTTGGCATTCTCTTGATGAGCTTCAAGAGGTAGTCACCTGAAATGGTTTTCACTTCATAGGTGTGCCCTGTCAGGTTTAATAAGTGGGATTTCTTGCCTTATAAATGGGGTTGGGACCATCAGTTGCCTTGTGGATAAGTCAGGTGGATACACAGCTGATAGTCCTACTGAATAGACTGTTAGAATTTGTATTATGGCAAGAAAAAAGCAGCTAAGTAAAGAAAAACGAGTGACCATCATTACTTTAAGAAATGAAGGTCAGTCAGTCCAAAAAATTGGGAAAACTTTTAAAGTGTCCCCAAGTGCAGTCACAAAAACCATCAAGCGCTACAAAGAAACTGGCTCACATGCGGACCGCCCCAGGAAAGGAAGACCAAGAGTCATCTCTGCTGCGGAGGATAAGTTCATCTGAGTCACCAGCCTCAGAAATCACAGGTTAACAGCAGCTCAGATTAGAGACCAGGTCAATGCCACACAGAGTTCTAGCAGCAGACACATCTCTAGAACTGTTAAGAGGAGACTGTGTGAATCAGGCCTTCATGGTACAATATCTGCTAGGAAACCACTGCTAAGGACAGGCAACAAGCAGAAGAGACTTGTTTGGGCTGAAGAACACAAGGAATGGACATTAGACCAGTGGAAATCTGTGCTTTGGTCTGATGAGTCCAAATTTGAGATCTTTGGTTCCAACCACCGTGTCTTTGTGCGACGCAGAAAAGGTGAACGGATGGACTCTACATGCCTGGTTCCCACCGTGAAGCATGGAGGAGGAGGTGTGATGGTGTGGGGGTGCTTTGCTGGTGACACTGTTGGGGATTTATTCAAAATTGAAGGCATACTGAACCAGCATGGCTAACACAGCATCTTGTAGCAGCATGCTATTCCATCCGGTTTGCGTTTAGTTGGACCATCATTTATTTTTCAACAGGACAATGACCCCAAACACACCTCCATGCTGTGTAAGGGCTATTTGACCATGAAGGAGAGTGATGGGGTGCTGCGCCAGATGACCTGGCCTCCTAGTCACCGGACCTGAACCCAATTGACATGGTTTGGGGTGAGCTGTGCCGCAGAGTGAAGGCAAAAGGGCCAACAAGTGCTAAGCATCTCTGGGAACTCCTTCAATACTGTTGGAAGACCATTTCAGGTGACTACCTCTTGAAGCTCATCTAGAGAAAACTCTTTGAATGAGAAGGTGTGTCTAAACTTTTGGTCTGTACTGTATATATATATATATATATATATATATGTATCACATATATCACACATGATTACTGCAGCAATACCCACAGCGTGGCAGCAATCTACCTGTGTGTTAAGTTGAAACTGAGCGTCAAGTCTCAGTCATCCATTTACATATTTTTAGTTTCCAATGTAATTTTTTTTTTGAGGGGTGCTTTCAATTTAATTAAGTAGCATATATGCATGATTACTGCAGCAATACCTATGGTGTGGGAGCTATCTACCTGTGTGTGTTAAATTGAAATTAAGTGTCATGCCTCAGTCCTCTATTTACATATTCAATTATATTGTATTTTTGGGGGTGCTTTCAATTTAATTAAGCAGCAGATATATGTGATTACTGCAGAAATACCCACAGTGTGGCACCAATCTACATGTGTGTTAGGTTGAAATTGAGCATCACACCTCACTCGTCCATTTATGTATTTTAGTTTCCACACGTTTCCAATTTTTTTTAATTTTTTTGGAGGGTTTGGAGGGTGCTTTCAATTTAACTAAGAGCATAAATACGCGATTACTGTAGCAATACTCACAGTGTGACAGCAATCTACCTGTGTGTGTTAAGTTGAAATTGAATTAAAGCCTCAACCATCCATTTACGTGCTTTCAGTTTTCACACATCACAATTGAATTTTTTTTTTGGGGGGGGGGGGGGGGTTTCAATTACCTGTGTGTGTGTTAAGCTGAAATTGAGCATCCTGCCTCAATCGCCCGTTTACATCTTTTCAGTTTCCACATGGTTGGAATTTAAATCTTTTTTTGGGAATGTTAAATGTAATTAAACTAGCATAGATAGGTGATTACTACAAGACACAAGGTATAGCAGAAATCTACCCGTGTGTATTATCGAGAAATTCAGTGTCAAGCCTCAGTCACCCTTTTATGTATTTTCTGTTTCCACATGGTCGCAATTTAATTTTTTGGGGCATTGTTAATTGTAATTAAACCAGAATATATATGTGATTACTACAAGGGACAAGGTATAGCAGCAAGCTACCTGTGTGTATTAAGGAGAAATTGAGCCTCAAGCCTCAGTCGTCCATTTACATATTTTCTGTTTCCACACAGTTAAAATTTAAATGCTTTTTGGCACTTGTTCATTTTAATTAAACCAGTGTATAGGTGATCAACACCTATACACAGGCCAGCATACAAAAGTATATGTGAAAGACAATGAATTTAGACCTCAATCAGTTTCCCTTTATTTCTGTGTTCACAAACACGTTTCCAATCTTTTATTTTTTTTATAGGGGACTGATAATATTCAAACTAGTAGAATATATACATAATTACTGAACCAAGAGTTCCAAACAAAAGACCGAGAGCCAGAATACGGGTAGTAGCAGCACCATCAATCCAGCCAGAAGTAGTAGTGGTAGTAGTAGTAGGCAGTAGTTGACCCTGCTGACTTCAGAAAAGCACATTATAGTTGTAAAGAAAGAGGATGAGATAGTAGATTGGATGGCTCACTCCTCCTCTCACTCATAGGAGGATGATGTGGAGGTGACTTCAGAGTCAGACACCATGCTGTAGAGCCAGGGGTCACAGCATTCCTCCTCCTCACTGCCCCAAAGAAGGCTTTCAGTAGAGTCCTCTAAGTCTTCACTGCCCCTTCCTTGAGGGGCGCCTTCCTTTTTCCTAAGAATTGGCAAGAAAATCCCACCACACCCAACGGCAGATAATCACGAGGGTCTCCCTGTTGACGACTTGTGTGAGAGCAGTCAGCATTTGTACTGCCCTGAGGAGGAGGTGGAGGAGGTGGTGGTAGTATTAGTGGTCCCTGTAGCCGTTATTAGCGTTGTCTTTAACATCATCCCTTTCCTACTACTCTACGTGCTCAGCAATCTGACAGTGTGCAAGCTTAATTCCCACCTGACCAAGTTGCCGCCATACGATTTGGTCGAGTCTGCTGCCTTTAGGGAGCTAATGGGGTGCGCTCAGCCTTGCTGGAAGATTCCTAGCCATCATTAGTTCTCCAAAAAATACATCTTTGCCCTGTACTCTCATATGGCAGATAACGTGGGGTGCTCTCTGCGATTCTCGCTGTGCGGCAAGGTTCACGCCACAGTGGACAGGGACAGTACATGTCTTTCAAGGCGCACTGGGTCAATGTTTTTTCCTGGCTGTGGTGAGGCAGCACCCCAGCAACGAGGCAAGGTCTTTTGAACATCCCCACACTTGTGTCAACCTGGCTCCCACACCAGGCACTTATCCAGCAGCTGAGCACAGGGTTGCTTACACTACTCCTCCTTCCTTTCACATGTGTCAGGTCAAGTGTTACCACAATGAGTTGGAGCTGATTGGCCTGAGAGAGTAGCCACACTGGTGAGAAGCTTCTCAAGTACACCAAGCAGCAAACATTGTGCTGGCTGTCACCTCGCCCACTCCAACTGGGCAAGGTGGTCAGCGACAATGTGCGCAACATCGTGGCCACCCTGAACCTGTGTGAAATAACACATGCTTCCTGCATCGCACATGTCATCAACATAGTGGTTCAGCGCTTTCTAAATAAGTACACTGGCTTGCGGAAGGTGCTGGCATAGTCCAGGAGACTGTCTAAGCATTTCAGCCACTCTTACGCTCTCCTGCACCTGCAGCGACAGAGTGGACTGCTGCTAAACTGCTTAATCCGCAACATGCCAACTGGCTAGAATTTGACATTGCACATGCTCACACATCTGTATGAGCAGCAGAAAGCCGTGAACTATTTTGTCATGCACCAGACAGCCTCAGCAGTAGGGAGCATGTGTTGCTTCGAGGACAGGCAGTGGCAGCTCATCTGAGACGCCTATCGAGTGCTGAAGCCCTTCGAAGAGGCCACAAAGTTTGTCAGCAGGAACAACTGTAACATAAACAATGTCATCCCTCTCATATTTATCTTAGAACAGACGCCGCTGGTGCTCATGCAGCAGGAGACAACAGCGGAAGAAGAGCAGCTGATGCACCTTCCTGTCTGCCCTATAGCTGTATAGCAAACAAAGGGAATCTGCCATGGAGGAGGAGGAGGATCATGAAGATGAGGAGCCATCACTGCAAGCTGTCTGATTATTACTGGATAGCCATGCTTTTAGACCCTCGCTACCAAGGCAAAATGGGGGAATGTTTTACTCTGGCAGAAAGGGAGGACAAATTACTACTACTACTACTACTATCAGGAAACACTGTGTACGCAGACGCCTGCTGCCAGCATATCTGAAAGGGAAGCCACTCCCCGCAGAGATAACAACCCCCCCCCCCCCCCTCTACAAACAGCAGAAGCCGCCGCAGCAGACATTTCAGTTTCTGCAACATGGTGGAGCAGTTTTTCCACGTGCCACACCCGGCTGAGGCCAGTCAGCAAGCCGACAGCTCCTACCTCAATGCTCAGGTTCAGGCCTGCCTAAACTATGCCCAGTCTCTTTTGCATACCCTGTTCCCTGACCCCATGAACTTCTGGGCAGGCAAACTGGAAAAGTGGCCCAAACTGGCACAGCACGCTCTTTATCCTATTTCTTGCCCTGCCTCCAGTGTCATCTCAGAGTATTTTCATCTCCATTTCTGGCATGGTTTACCCAAATGGACCAAGTTGTCCCTCCACCAGTGTCCAAACATCACTTTTGTCAAAATGAACATAGCCTGGATTGAGGGGAATTTTCACTCTCTGGCTGATTACGATGTATAGACCTCGCCCACCTCGTCTTGCTGGCGGTGCCCCATCTTGCCACTCTTGCTGTCTGTCTGCCTATTATCACGTTCTGTACAGCTGTTGCTGCCTTCATCATGCTACGTGTACTCAGTTTCCACAGGGTTTAAATTTTTTAATTCTTTGGGGGTAGGGGTGTATTCATTTAAGGTGCCACTAATGCCTCAATCGTCACTTTCCGTGTACTCACTTTCCACACAGTTGAAATTTTAACATTTTCTTGGGGAGGGTTTAAATTTGTTTAAAGAGCAGCATAAATATACCTGATTACTGTATTAATACAGACATTTTCTCACAGTCCAGGCAGGCTATATGCAATCAATAGAGCTCTCCTTGCTGCCGGTGCCCCATCTTGCCACTCTTGCTGTCTGTCTGCCTACCTGCTATCATGTTCTGTACAGCTGCTGCTGCGGCCTGCGACATGCCACTAATGCCACCTGCCATAAATAATTAATAAATAAACGAAAAGGGATAACAAGTTTTCCTAAAACTTATGGGGGTCAGTTATTAAACAGAAATATACCTAAATTAGGTGTATTTTGCACGCAGGTTGTGGCACAATGGTCCTTTGCGCCGCAATCTGCAACTTGTCCCCACTCATGCCAGGTCTAAAAAAGGGGACGTGATGTGGGCGGGGGAGGAGACAGGCCAGCAGGCCCATCTCATTTACCATTTTATACTCCTGTTTTAGGCATGGAAAATGGTCTAAATGTAAGACCACTAGGAAGCTGTCTTACATTTAGAAGCGGCGGTGGGTCCACCTCCAGCTATAGGGGATATTAAGACTGGCATCATAATAAATGTACCAGTCTTAATAAATGTGCCCCTATGAGTACTATGAGACTGAATAGGTTCGGGCCAAACTGAAGTTGCTCCATTTCAGGGCAAATGGAGAAACTTCAGTTTGGCCCGAACCTATTCAGTTCTGAACCAAACTTTTTACAAAATTCAACAAACTGGACCTGAAATCAACCTCGACTGGTTCGCTCATCTCTAGTACAGAGGCTAATGTACTGGTATATATTAAAGTTCTAAAATAAAGACTGTAGATTAAAGTTAATGGGCATCTTTGGGGGCAATTTTTTATAATTGCATTTTTACTCATATTTTTTTTCAACTGATCTTTATTAAAAACAAATTAACAGTTTTTCTTCTACAGACTTCTGTTTCACTGCATCTGCAGACTATTTTTCTGCTTCACACTGAATCTAAATTTACATGGGGCGGTCAGGAAGGGGCAGCAGGGGTTCTCCAAGACTTTATTACTGATGAACTATCCTCTGGTAGGTAATCAGTATCTGATTGGTTGATAAGGCACCGGCGCTCGCAGTAATCCAGCTTTTCCTAAGCCATGTGACGTCACGGTTATTGGTCACATGGCCTACAGTAGGCATAGCTCAGCCCCATTGCGATGAAGGGGGCTGATCTCCAATACCACACACCGGTGCAGTGTTTGGTGAGCTGTGAGAAGGCCACGGCGCCACTGGGAGCCCCGGTGCCTGACTGATAGGTCATTAGTAGAGTTTAAGAAAACCATTTTAACACAGATTGTCATGCTGCAATGCATTTTGTATAACGGAACCCCCTAGAAGGATTGCTTCTAGGGGAGAGAATACAGCACCTCACAAAGGTACCATGCAATGACTTATGGAGTGTCTACAGGTCCTTAGGGACCTTGAGTATTTTTCAGGGTAGATATTGCTGACATCATCAAAGCGCTCATCAATCATTAGGGGATTTTTTGCCTGTCCCCTTACTGTGTTGAAAAAAATCCTACTTACTTGCTCCCCGCTCTGTTCCGGCTCCTTGTCTCCATTCAGCGATTTTTTGGTCCCCGGCCTGAGCACGCACCCGCGCCGCAACCCCTTCACACAGCTGATCGACAGGAATGCTGGGAGTTGGACCCCCGCCAATCTGATATTAATGACCTATCCTACGGATAGGTCACCAGTATTATGCTACTGTACAACCCTTTTAAACCATTGTGTAGTCCCAGTCTAAGGAAAATACTCCAAATGATGTAATGCTGAAGGCAGCCAGCAGGTGGCTCTGTGAAGTCCTACAATTTTGTATTTTGCCTTTCAGAGTTATTGAAAAGAGTGAGAAAAACTTAACCACTTCATTAACAGTGTAGTTTGGCTGCTGATCATCAATTTAAAGATTTTTGGTGTTTACTGTAACTGGTTAGTGTGCAGTTTATTTTCATGAATATATTGCATCAGTATTTGTGTATTTAACATCTTTTTTTTTTAGGCTACTTTCACATTAGCGTTTTGGCTTTCCGTTTCTGAGGTCCGTTCAGGGCTCTCACAAGCGGTCCAAAACGGATCAGTTTGCATTCGAATACATTCTGAATAGAAAAGGATCCGCTCAGTTTGCATCAGTCCAGTCTCCATTCCGCTTTGGAGACGGACACCAGAACTCTGCCTGCAGCGTTTTGGTGTCCGTCTGATGAAACCGAGCCAAATGGATCCGTCCTGACACACAATGTAAGTCAATGGGGACAGATCCTTTTTCTCTGACACAATAGAAAACGGATCCGTCCTGGCACACAATGTAAGTCAATGGGGACAGATCCTTTTTCTCTGACACAATAGAAAACGGATCCGTCCTCCTTTGACTTTCAATGGTGTTTAAGATGGATCCGTCATGGCTATAGAAGACATAATACAACTTGATCTATTCATAACAGATGTATGTGGTTGTATCACTGTAACGGAAGCGTTTTTGCAGATCCATGACGGATCCACAAAAAATGCTAGTGTGAAAGTAGCCTTATTCTGCTTAGCCATTAACCCCTCAGGACAAGCCTATTTTGGGCCTTTAGTACAAAGGCATTTTTTTCTGTTTTGCCATTGTTGCATTCCAAGAACTATAAGACTTTCATGTTTATGGGAGGCCCCCTTCAATGGCATTATTTTGAGGTACATATAGCTTATTGATTAACCTTTCTGGGGGAATGGGGAAAAAACTGAAATTCTGCTATTGATTTTTGCATTATAAATATTTTTGTATTCACCATGAGGCATACATAATGTATTATCTTTATTATATTATTATTTTACCTTCTGTGTCACCCCCATTTCCTTGCGAGCAGGGTCCTCACTCCTAGAGTTCTAGTTGATTATTATCCTGTAATGTTGTGATGCCTTTTGATTTGTACATGAACCCTCTGAATTGTAAAGCGCTGCAGTGGCATATGGTGGCGCTATATAAATAAAGATTATTATTATTATGTGGGCATTATGATTACATTGATACCAAATGGCATGGGGCTTCATTTTTTCGCAGAACAAGCTGTCTTTTTTATTATATACCTCCCCAGCAGAACCAAATACCACAGTGCAGCACATTATACTGCCTCAGCAGAACCAAATACCACAGTGCAACACATTATACTGCCTCAGCAGAACCAAATACCACAGTGCAACACATTATACTGCCCCAGCAGAACCAATTACCACAGTGCAGCACAATACACTGCCCCAGCAGAACAAAATACCACAGTGCAGCACAATATACTGCCCCAGCAGAACCAAATACCACAGTGCAGCACAATACACTGCCCCAGCAGAACCAAATACCACAGTGCAGCACAATACACTGCCCCAGCAGAACCAAATACCACAGTGCAGCACAATATACTGCCCCAGCAGAACCAAATACCACAGTGCAGCACAATACACTGCCCCAGCAGAACCAAATACCACAGTGCAGCACAATATACTGCCCCAGCAGAACCAAATACCACAGTGCAGCACAATATACTGCCTCAGCAGAACCAAATACCACAGTGCAGCACAATATACTGCCTCAGCAGAACCAAATACCACAGTGCAGCACAATATACTGCCTCAGCAGAACCAATTACCACAGTGCAGCACAATACACTGCCCCAGCAGAACCAAATACCACAGTGCAGCACAATATACCGCCCCAGCAGAACCAAATACCACAGTGCAGCACAATACACTGCCCCAGCAGAACCAAATACCACAGTGCAGCACAATATACTACCCCAGCAGAACCAAATACCACAGTGCAGCACAATACTCTACCCAGCAGAACCAAATACCACAGTGCAGCACAATATACTGCCTCAGCAGCACCAAATACCACAGTGCAGCACATTACACTGCCTCAGCAGCACCAAATAATACAGTGCAGCACATTACACTGCCTCAGCAGAACCAAATACCACAGTGCAGCACAATATACTGCCTCAGCAGCACCAAATACCACAGTGCAGCACATTACACTGCCTCAGCAGCACCAAATACCACAGTGCAGCACAATATACTGCCTCAGCAGCACCAAATACCACAGTGCAGCACATTACACTGCCTCAGCAGCACCAAATACCACAGTGCAGCACAATATACTGCCTCAGCAGAACCAATTAACACAGAGCAGCACAATATACTGCCTTAGCAGAACCAATTACCACAGTGCAGCACAATATACTGCCCCAGCAGAACCGATTACCACAGTGCCGCACAATATACTGCCTCAGCAGCACCAAATACCACAGTGCAGCACAATACACTGCCTCAGCAGTACCAAATACCACAGTGCAGCACAATATACTGCCCCAGCAGAACCGATTACCACAGTGCCGCACAATATACTGCCTCAGCAGCACCAAATACCACAGTGCCGCACAATATACTGCCTCAGCAGCACCAAATACCACAGTGCAGCACAATATACTGCCTCAGCAGTACCAAATACCACAGTGCAGCACAATATACTGCCCCAGCAGAACCAATTACCACAGTGCAGCACAATATACTGCCCCAGCAGAACCAATTACCACAGTGCAGCACAATATACTGCCCCAGCAAAACCAAATACCACAAGGTAGCCCAAAATACTGGCCAAGCAGAACCAAATACCACAGTGCAGCACAAAAGCCACAGTATGAAACTATATGTCGTCCTGAGGACGACAATACAGTTGAGTTCAGGAGGACAGCTGCAGCCAGTGGCAAGGTGTATAAGTGCCTGATGCTCCTACATTAATTAATGCTGAGAGCATCAGATCTTTATATATTTGGCTGGTGGTCGAGGAGGGCCTGGGTTGCCCTCTTGGTATTGGCCCACTGGGAAATTTCCCTGTAGGGTCTACGGCCAGTCACCCCATGCTTCCCTTAATAAACTGGGAACTTGAGGATCTACCCAGAGGTACTCTCACACAGATTATACATTTAATGCCATACTTTGCTGGGCAGGTATTGAATTTTACCCTCCCTTTAAAATATATAAGGGACCCATCTATACAGATAATTTTTTGGGGGTGTGTACACCTTAGCTAAGTGGTCAAGAACTGACCTAATTTTAAATAGACGGTCAAATCTCAGTTCATTTCTGGACGAGTATGGGTGGGTTAATTTTCATTGTAATTCAGACTTTTGGGAAAATTATTTTGGGCACCATTAAATTTTAAAAATTCACAGGAAAAAAAAAAAGATTTTGAAAAAAACTATTTCTATGAAGCCCACAGTGTCAACCTGAGCTGCTCAGAAACTCAGGCCTTTGAGGCTGATAATCCTTAGGGGGTGGGGTCCATATGGGATTACTCTGGGTAGCTGCCATAGCTGTTATCCTGGGGTGCCATCTTGAGGGTCCCTCAACATTGGATGATGACAACAAGGAATAGGACAAGGGGAATGTAGGATCCTCTTCTCCCTCGCTGACTGTATCAGAGGCAGCGATGGAATATGCGTCCTCAGCTGAATACTGTCTTTGGGATGATTGGGACATATTTATTTCTATAGGGTTTTGTAAATGTGTATTATTTAACACATGTAAATCAGTGGCATACCTTCAATAAAGGCACGCCACGTGATTGCTACATGGCCCGGGGGAGCGTGGCTCAATGCTGATCTCCCGCCACTATGAGGAGCTCAGGACAAAGACATTAATATAGCTTCCATTGCACTGTAAACTCCTATGCACTGTGTGCCCCCTAGTGGTAGCTGCAAGGCAGACAGCTTTGTATATGTGAAGTGAAGCTGTTATCAATGTATTTATGCCACTTGTCTGGTGGAAAGATGCTGTTCAGGACTAGTGCCATATTTTTGAAGCACCTGTTCCACTTTTTCCAAAGTTGGATACGGTGGGTTAGGCAGAGGATGACTTTTTTTAAATTGCATTTTTTTAAATTAAAATTTCTTTTGTGTAATAGTAAAAATCAAAAATTCATTAGAAATCTGGAGCCCTGAGCTTTGCGTTCCTCATTGCCTGGGAGTGTTTGACGCATGTGTACTGGGAAATTTGTGGCACAGAGGGGGGCCATGCTGTTTTCCTATGGGGCCCTATGGGATCTGTGAACCTAGTAAATTGTGTATTAATTTTATTTATTCACATGTGTAGTGTGTTTAAACATGAAGGGTCTTGTAATACATTTGAAATACAATTTAGAAGAAAGAAAAAAAAATTAAATAAATTTATATACAAATTTACTAACAGAAAAAAATTGTATTTTACACAGTAAAAAAAAAAAAAAAAAACCTGCACCACAAACTGAGCATAGATACGATCAGAGATGGAGGTCACTGATCAGTGCTCAACGGGTGCAGGACACATGCAAGCAGATGTTTTGTGTGTATGCAAAAACCTGTAGTATAAAAATATACTACTGTAAAAAATCTGAACCAACACTTCTATCTACTCCAAACACTATTTTTTTTTTTTACACAAAATAAAACGTTGACCACAGATACAATCAGTAATGTACTGTACTGATTAGCAGCCGCAGGACACATGGAGGAAAGTTGGTGCAAAAAGAGAAGAGAAGACAGAAGCTCTTTATTAGCACCTCTGCCTTCTCCTTTACAATGATTGCTCTGTAGTGAATAAAGGAAGCGGCTACGATCACATTATTGTTGGGTGTACTGAAGGCAGGGCAGAGCTGCAGGGTCTTAGCAGACCGTCATTAGCTCTGCCTGTGTAAAACAGGCCATGTCCATAGCTTAGGGGAGCACAATACTTGGCTTACCCTGGGCACTGGCAAACCATGCTTACACCACTGATGGCAAGGAGCAGGAAGAAGTTAAAAGTTATATCTACGGACAAGAAATGGCTGAATGCAGCCAACTGTAGACTGAAGAGATGATTGATGTCCATATGAAAACAAAATCTATTAAGTCGGGATATATTGTGTAGGGCAGCACAAGGATCAGCACAGACACCAGGTTCAGTCCAGGATGCAGATATTGAAAGCCTGAGATGAGTGTGTACACAGTCATTCCCATGAAGATTTATGGGTCTCCCGGGACATTACAGGATGAGCTGTGCATTTTCCAATAGACAGTGAATTAAAATGGGAATGTTGCCCGTTTCTGGAATTTCATCTCCACCAGTGAGGCAGAATGCATTTACTTAGAGAAGAAGCATCTATCAGGTTACACAAAGGTGCCATCTGCTGCCTGAGTCATCAAGTCAAAGGGAAGAAATAAGGAATAGCACTTTGTTCTTTATGCCGGCTCATATTAGGAGATCCTATGGCTTGCCTATAGCTTGGGTAAATTCAAGTCTCCTCTATGCACTCCACTGATAATTGGATTTAAGATAGCTGTAGACTTTTGGAGCAGTCATGCCTAAACTGCCGAAGAAAGTTCTCTTCTGTCTGGCTGGCACACTGAGCTTCGCCTGTGCCCTGGCAATTGCAGCTGCATTAGGCATTCAGCTATGGGTGAAAGGAACAGTATTGTGTAAGACAGGAGCCCTCTTAGTTAATGCTACAGGAGATGAACTGCACATGTTCACTGGGGAGATCCAGTACGGCCTGTTCTACGGACAGCGGGTGAAGCAGTGTGGACTTGGTGGGAGACCGACTACATTTTCATGTAAGTAGCACCCTTGGTGTTGTGTCTTTGTGTCTTATTTGATATTATCGGACGAAATAAGCACTGTGCAGTTTTACATGCAAAACCTTAATATAGCTGAGAAAATGGGCATGGCACTTATGTTATAATTCATCTCCCAAATGTAAATCTAATTTTTGTCTATGGATATAGGGTATATGTATCCCTCTCCATAAACGTCCCCAAATCTGAACATTGCAGCAATAAGTCTACTATTGTCTGTGTGTGAGTTTCTGTTTATGTGGCTGGGTATGATGAGGCCTGGACAGTTGGGTCATTTCTTGAACCTATATACTTTATTCTAAGTATTGGGCTTTGGTTTAGGCTCGGGCTACACGATGCCTAATCGTGGCGCGTAAATCATAGTAAAAATGTAGTCGCAATGCGACTTCAATTGTCCCTTAAAGGAAAAATCATGTAAATGTGTGAATGTTGCAAATTTTAAGACAGGTGAAAGATTTGGGATGGACACAAGGTCACTGAAGACTTTTCCTCCATAATCATTAAAGTCGCCTTCTGACTGCAATTCGCACATCCCATGAGGCACAATGAGGCACAATCTATACGTTTAGGGCTCTGTCCATTATATTATAAATTGTCACAGGTATATATGTAAAGTAAAATATTCTTCTATAGCTGACACAGTTTCTGAGTACTATTCTATTTTCCTAATGCTTTCTCAAATATAATATTTGAGTTGTCTGGAGAAGATTTATGGGACAAATTCACTTAAATGTCACAAATGTGAATGTTTGTTTACTATATATTTGACTAATTGTTCCCAAAAACCAGCTGCAATCATTGACGTATATCATATAAAGCAACGCAATAAGGAGCAGGGTACTCTTTGCAAAAAATGGCATATTTTCTATATAAATCTAAAACTAGGTACATATTGTGTTCTGTAATTACAGCTGGCAAGCTGAATATACACCCACACACCACAGTATGCCTATACAGTTCCACTGGATTCTCAGTAATCCCCAATGTATTGGTATTCAAAAGTATTCATTTGTATTTTCAGTCCAGTTCAGGCTGTGGGATTCCAATGTCTAATTGGCAAAAATATTTCAAATTTTTTTTTTTTGTCATACATTTAACCCCTTAAGGACCAGGCTCATTTTCACCTTAAGGACCAGGCCATTTTTTGCAAATCTGACCAGTGTCACTTTAAGTGCTCATAACTTTAAAACGCTTCGACTTACCCAGGCCGTTCTGAGATTGTTTTTTCGTCACATATTGTACTTCATGACACTGCTAAAATTGGGTCAAAAAAGTTAATTTTTTTGCATAAAAAAATACATTTTTTACCAAAAATTTTGAAAAATTAGCAAATTTCAAAGTTTCAGTTTCTCTACTTCTGTAATACATAGTAATACCCCCAAAAATTGTGATGACTTTACATTCCCCATATGTCTACTTCATGTTTGAATTGTTTTGGGAATGATATTTTATTTTTTGGGGATGTTACAATGCTTAGAAGTTTAGAAGCAAAATTTGAAATTTTTGAGAAATCTTCAAAATCCCACTTTTTATGGACCAGTTCAGGTTTGCAGTCATATTGTGAGGCTTAGATAATAGAAACCTCCCAAAAATGACCCCATTCTAGAAACTACACCCCTCAAGGTATTCAAAACTGTTTTTTCAAACTTTATTAACCCTTTAGGTCTTCCACAAGAGTTGATGGCAGATGGAGAAACAATTTTGAAATTTCTATTTTTTGGAAAATTTTCCAATATAATCAATTTTTTCCAGGAGTAAAACAAGGGTTAACTGCCAAACAACACTCAAAATGGGTTGACCTGATTCTGTAGTTTGCAGAAACACCCCATATGTGGTCGTAAACTACTGTTTGGCCGAACGGTAGCACATAGAAGGAGGGGAACACCATATGGGTTTTGGAAGGCAGATTTTGCAGGACTGGTTTTGTTTATACCATGTCCCATTTGAAGCCCCCTGTTGCACCCCTAGAATAGAAATTTCAAAAAAGTGACTCCATCTAAGAAAGTACACCCCTCAAGGTATTCAAAACTGGGTTTACAAACTTTGTTAACCCTTTAGGTGTTCCACAAGAGTTAATGGCAGATGGAGAAACAATTTTGAAATTTCTATTTTTTGGAAAATTTTCCAATATAATCAATTTTTTCCAGGAGTAAAACAAGGGTTAACTGCCAAACAACACTCAAAATGGGTTGCCCTGATTCTGTAGTTTGCAAAAACACCCCATATGTGGTCGTAAACTACTGTTTGGCCGAACGGTAGCACATAGAAGGAGGGGAACACCATATGGGTTTTGGAAGGCAGATTTTGCAGGACTGGTTTTGTTTATACCATGTCCCATTTGAAGCCCCCTGTTGCACCCCTAGAATAGAAATTTCAAAAAAGTGACTCCATCTAAGAAAGTACACCCCTCAAGGTATTCAAAACTGGGTTTACAAACTTTGTTAACCCTTTAGGTGTTCCACAAGAGTTAATGGCAGATGGAGAAACAATTTTGAAATTTCTATTTTTTGGAAAATTTTCCAATATAATCAATTTTTTCCAGGAGTAAAACAAGGGTTAACTGCCAAACAACACTCAAAATGGGTTGCCCTGATTCTGTAGTTTGCAAAAACACCCCATATGTGGTCGTAAACTACTGTTTGGCCGAACGGTAGCACATAGAAGGAGGGGAACACCATATGGGTTTTGGAAGGCAGATTTTGCAGGACTGGTTTTGTTTATACCATGTCCCATTTGAAGCCCCCTGTTGCACCCCTAGAATAGAAATTTCAAAAAAGTGACTCCATCTAAGAAAGTACACCCCTCAAGGTATTCAAAACTGGGTTTACAAACTTTGTTAACCCTTTAGGTGTTCCACAAGAGTTAATGGCAGATGGAGAAACAATTTTGAAATTTCTATTTTTTGGAAAATTTTCCAATATAATCAATTTTTTCCAGGAGTAAAACAAGGGTTAACTGCCAAACAACACTCAAAATGGGTTGCCCTGATTCTGTAGTTTGCAAAAACACCCCATATGTGGTCGTAAACTACTGTTTGGCCGAACGGTAGCACATAGAAGGAGGGGAACACCATATGGGTTTTGGAAGGCAGATTTTGCAGGACTGGTTTTGTTTATACCATGTCCCATTTGAAGCCCCCTGTTGCACCCCTAGAATAGAAATTTCAAAAAAGTGACTCCATCTAAGAAAGTACACCCCTCAAGGTATTCAAAACTGGGTTTACAAACTTTGTTAACCCTTTAGGTGTTCCACAAGAGTTAATGGCAGATGGAGAAACAATTTAGAAATTTCTATTTTTTGGAAAATTTTCCAATATAATCAATTTTTTCCAGGAGTAAAACAAGGGTTAACTGCCAAACAACACTCAAAATGGGTTGCCCTGATTCTGTAGTTTGCAAAAACACCCCATATGTGGTCGTAAACTACTGTTTGGCTAAACGGCAGGACATAGAAGAAGGGGAACGCCATACGGTTTTTGGAAGGCAGATTTTGCTGGACTGGTTTATTTACACCATGTACCCTTTCAAGCCCCCTGATGCACCCCTAGAGTAGAAACTCCATAAAAGTGACCCCATCTAGGAAACTACGGGATAAGGTGGTTGTTGTTTTGGGACAATTTTTGGGGTAAATTAGATTTTTGGTTGCTCTATATTACTCTTTTTTGAGGCAATGTAACAAAAAAATTTAATACTAAAATTGTTTCTACATTCGCTATTTAGTTTTGTGGAACACCTAAAGGGTTAACATAGTTTGTAAAGTAATTTTTGAATACCTTGAGGGGTGTAGTTTCTTAGATGGGGTCACTTTTTTGGAGTTTCTAGTCTAGGCTACATCAGGGGGGGCTTCTAATGGGACATGGTGTAAAAAAAAAAAACTGTCCATCAAAATCTGCCTTCCAGAAACCGTATGGAGTTCCCTTCGTTCTATGCCCTGCCGTGCGGCTATATAGCCATTTACGACCACATATGGGGTGTTTCTGCAAACTACAGAATTGGGGCAATAAATGTTTAGTTTTGTTTGGCTGTTAACCCTTGCTTTATTACCGGCAAAATGGATTTAAATTTAAATTTTGCCCAAAAATAGGTGTTTTGGCACCGTTTTTATTTTATATTTTTAACACCGTTCATCCGAGGCGTTTGGTAAAAAGTTATTTTTATAGCGACGACTTTTACGCACGCGACGATGCCCAATATGTATGGCTCTCAGACTTTGGAGACACTAAGCAGGCATCCTAAAACTGCGGCCCTCCAGATGTTGTAAAACTACAATTCCCACCATGCCCTGATGATGGCTGTAGGTTGTCTGGGCATGCTGGGAGTTATAGTTTTACAACATCTGGAGGGCCGCAGTTTGAGGATGCCTGCACTAAAACTAATATTTTTTGGGGAAAGAAAAATTGTTTTCGTGTCTCCAAAGTCTGAGAGCCATAGTGTTTTATGTTCTCTAGTGAACTGTTGGGGATTATAAAAATTTAGTACTCCATGGAAGTGTGATACTCCCTGAAGCAATCGATAATGCAGAGGCCCGGATGATCGGGGCACGTGTCACATTGAGTTGTGGTGTCCTTCCGTATCCCCCTCTTGTGACACACTCTGCACTTTTTTTGGGTTCGTCCCTTCTTTCCAGTATGGGGGACCACACCTGGAAAGTGTTGGCCAGGGACGATCCGGGCGCCTCCAGTTCCCGAGGTACTCCGGCCTGCTCTTTCCCGGTCCGAAAAGATCAGGTCTTTGAGGACTGCCTCATAGAATTGGAGGAATGTCCCTGTGCTGCCAGCGCTTCGGGATAGTACAAAAGAGTTGTACATGGCAACCTGCACCATGTAGACCGCAACTTTTTTGTACCATGCCCGGGTTTTGCGCATGGCGTTATATGGCGTGAGGACTTGATCAGAGAGATCAACTCCTCCCATATACCGATTGTAGTCGACGATACAATCGGGCTTGAGGACCGTTGCCGCGGTACCTCGCACAGGGACTGGGGTGGTGCTGTTACCGTGGATTGTGGACAGCATAAGGACATCCCTCTTGTCCTTATACCTGACCAGCAACAGGTTTCCACTGGTAAGTGCACGGGTCTCACCCCTGGGGATAGGTACCTGGAGGGGGTAGGCAGGGAGGCCGCGTTGATTTTTCCGCACGGTCCCACAAGCGAACGTGGATCTGGCGGCAAGGGACCTGAACAAGGGAATGCTGGTATAAAAGTTGTCCACGTACAAGTGGTAACCCTTATCCAGCAGTGGGTACATAAGGTCCCACACGAGTTTCCCGGTAACACCCAGAGTGGGGGGACATTCTGGTGGTTGAATCCGGGAATCTCGCCCCTCGTACACACGAAATTTGTAAGTGTACCCTGAGGTACTCTCACAAATTTTGTATAGCTTCACGCCATACCTCGCCCGCTTTGTGGGAATGTATTGGCGGAAACTGAGTCTCCCCTTGAACGCAACGAGAGACTCATCAACCGCGACCTCCCTTCCAGGTACGTAGGCCTGCTGAAATGTGGCCCCAAAGTGATCGATGACCGGCCGTATCTTGTACAGCCGGTCATAGGCAGGATCACCTCGGGGGGGACATGCTGCATTATCGGAATAATGCAGACATTTCCGGATGGCCTCAAACCGGTGACGTGTCATGACCATACTGTACAGTGGGGTCTGGTATAGGACGTCCCCACTCCAGTATTGCCTGACACTGGGTTTTTGGACTAGACCCATATGCAGCACGAGGCCCCAAAATGTCCTCATCTCGGCTGCACTGACCGGCGTCCAGCCACCGGGTCTAGCCAAAACTGAGCCTGGGTTTTGAGCGACGAACTGTTGGGCGTACAGATTCGTCTGCTCCACCATCAAATTCACCAGTGGGTTACTGAAAAAAAAACTAAAAAAGTCTATTTCAGTAAACCCCACTGTGGGAATCTGGATTCCAGGATTGCCAGCGAAATCCGGAATCTCAGGCTCAAAGTCCACTGGGGGACACCAGCTAAGTTCATCGGCAGGGGGCTCCGGTGAACTTATTTGGTGGGCCGGGAAACCAGTACGAACCCCAGGGCGGCTCGTACTAGGGTGGGCCACAGGATCCCTAGCATGTGTGGCCCCTGGCTCCGCCTGGCGGCGTCTCCGCTGCCCTGGTGGCTCATCGTCATCCGATGATGATGAGGAGGATGCGGATGACAAAAGGAACGTGGGGTCATCCTCATCCTCACTGGGGCTCTCAGAGTCGGAGGCAATCTGGGCATATGCCTCCTCGGCTGAGAACACCCGGCGGGCCATGGGTGTGTGTGTGTGCGTGTGTATGTGCGTGCGTGTAAACCTTTATTCTATGTGCGTGTGTGTGGGGGCACGGGTGTTCACGTACTAAAAAGTCCAGGCAAAAAAAATGGGCAAGTGTTAGAAAAAAAAAAAAAAAAAAAAAGTTCAAACTTGCTGATCTGCGGTTCAACGCTGATCAGCGGTCGGTGGGGTGGTGGGGCGGGCGATGCGCTAACAGTGGACGGACGCTAAAAAGTGCCGGCCAGTCAGCGCACGCAGAAAAAAAAAAATGTGGTGGTGGGGGAAGGGTCTGGTGGTGGGGGGAGGGGGTTGGTGGGTGGGGGGGGGGGGGCTGGTGGTGGGGGGGGGGGGCTGGTGGTGGGGGGGATGCGGGGGGGGCAAGTGGCGTGGGGTCTGGGGTCTGAAAGTTGTAAAAAAAAAAAGTTTGGAATAAATGTGTTTTTTTTTTTTTTTTTTTCTCTAACTTTTCCCTTCTTTCCCTGCCTAACGGTGCCTCTCCCTCACTGACCCTAACCTACCTGGGTGGCGATGGGTGCAGGAGGGTGATGGATGCCGATTTAGGGGGACACAGGAGCTGGTGCTGGACGATGCTGCACGGTCAGGGTGCTGGACAGGAAGAGGAGGGGAGAGAGGAGCGCAGGAAGTTTGAATCTCGCGCCTCTCTCCCCTGCACCAATCAGCACCCTGGACAGCGGCGTTCAGCACCAGGGCCAGCTCCGCCTCTGCAAATCCTCGGACTGCGATTGGTGGTGTAAAATTACGCCACCGATCGCAGTCTTTTTCCGGTTCATCGGGTCACAGGACACCCGAATGGACCGGAAACGCAGAAAACCGCCGGTCTGAATTGACCTGCGGTTTTCTGCGATCGCCGATACGGGGGGGTCCAATGACCCCCCCCTGCGTTGTTACGGGATGCCGGCTGAATGATTTCAGCCGGCGTCCCGTTCCGATTAACCCCTGCGGCGCCGGAATGCAGATTTTAAGTCAGGACGTACCGGTACGTCCTCGGTCCTTAAGGACTCGGGAAATAGGGCGTACCGGTACGTCCTCGGTCCTTAAGGGGTTAAATATTCAAGTTTATGGGTGTTTGTGTCATGGGATTTTCCCATATAAATTGCACAGTACATTACGATGACATAATTCCTTGGGGTAAGCTCATATCTGCGACCAGTAACTCCAGTAGTCTGTTCCAGCAGAGACGCAGACTACCGGAGTTACCGTATCCAGCATAGCCAGCCATTATAGTGAATTGGGACCTGGAGGGGAACCTGTGGTTTTCCAGCATAAATGCCGGCTTTATGCTGGAAAAATAGCACAGTAACTCCAGTAGTCTTTTTTTTGCAGAGGAGCAAACTAACGGAGTTACTGTAACCATCGGAAAGCCGGCATTTAGGCTAGGTCTTCACGAGGACATTTGTCGCGCGACAAAAAGGGCACAACTACACTGCAACATTTGTTGCACCAATATCATGCGCCAATTTTTATAATGGTAGTCTATGGTGTCGCACTGCAACATGCGACATGCTGCGACTGCAACACGACAGTCGCAGAAAAATCCATCTCGCATTGCAGTCGCAGCATGTCGCATGATGCAGTGCGACACCATAGACTACTATTATAAAAATTGTTGCGTGACATTGGTGCGACAAATGTCGTCATGTAGACCTATCCTTATGCTACGCCAGATATGGCAACTCTGGTACTCAAATATATATTTTAAAAGTATCACGTATGCAGTGTTGTTTTTGCAGTTTTTGGCCAAATAGTGTTTGATCACAGCTGATTTTTTTAAATGGCCTTTTTTTTATGTCCTGCACTTTCATATAGGAAAAAGAAAAACTGTTTGCCTATAAGCCATTAAAAACCGCAACACACGTGTTTTTTCATGCAGGATAAGAAAATCAATGGATGTCTACGGGACAAAAACACCACACCACAAACAGATCACAATGCGTTTAAAAAAAAAATGCTTCTGAGAGACAAACATAACTCCAGGGTCAACAAGCGTCCCTGTTTGTATTGCGTTAAAAAAAAGCCTAAGATTTCACTTTCTAAGGGCTCATGCACACGACCATATGTATTTTGCAGTCCACAAAAAATACGGATGACGTCCGTGTGCATTCTGTATTTTGCGGAACGGAACAGCTGGCCCCTAACAGAACAGTCCTATCCTTGTCCGTTATGCGGATAATAATAGGACATGTTCTATTTTTTGCGGAAAGGAAATATGGACATACGGAAACGGAATGCACACAGAGTAACTTCAGTTTTTTTTGCAGACCCACTGGAATGAATGGTTCCGCATAAGGTCTGAAAAAAACCCAGAACGGACACGGAAAGAAAATATGTTCGTGTGCATGAGCCCTAAACTGTACTTGTACTAACTGTACTACGTGAAGTGAAATGAACACACAAATGCGTATAGATACATTTACACTTCATACCTTGCCTGATTTATTTTTTTGCCTCCCACATGCTGCTCGAAGTGTAAGGCCTCTTGCACACTACCGTGCTGTTCTATGCAGTCCGCAAACCACGGATCCCCAAAAAACGGAAGCCGCCCGTGTGCCTTCCGCAATTTGCGGAACAGAACAGGCGGCCCATTGTAGAAATGCCTATTCTTGTCTGCAAAACGGACAAGAATAGGACATGCTATATTTTTTTTGCGGGGCCTCGAAACGAAGCAACGGATGCGGACAGCACACAGAAGTGAATGGGTCCGGATCCAAGCCGCAAAAACTGTGGCTCGGATGCGGACCATAACTACGGTCCTGTGCATGAGGCCTAAAATCTGCATGTTCCCTGTGAGGCTCTCTCTAAAAAGTGATGGAAACCTTAATGGTAAATCCCAATCAAGGCACATATGAGGCTGATTTAAGGCTAATGTTTTATATGTTAGTCTTAGGGGGTCCTTTATTATACAGAAATACGCCTATAATAGGTGTATTTCTGGAGCAGATTGTGGCGCAAAGGTTATTTGTACCGAAATATGCAACTTTTTCCAACTGACGCCAGGTCTAAAAGAGTGGGCATGGCGTGGGTGGGGAAGGGGTCAGGCTGGTAGCCCCGTCTCATTCATAATTTTCTACACCTGGTTTAGGCATAGAAAATGGTCTAAATGTAAAAGAAGGAGGCTGTCTTCCATTTAGAACTGGAGCTGGATGCGCCAAAGTTATGTAGAGGCCTGCAGCTCTTCATAACTTCAGCGGATCCACTGCCAGATATAGGGGTTATTAAGACTGCTGTCTAAAACGCTGATCTTAATAAATGACCCCCTTATTTCTGTCTTTATGGCATAAGATGCACTTGGCCGTCCATTTTTTTAGAAGTGGTGAGCCAGCGTAAAATCACCAAAATGTCCCAAAATGTGTGAGTTTTTGCTGGTAGAAAGCTGTCATAAGTGGTTCAATAAATCCCCTCCTCGGAATAGACTGTTTTCTAAGTAGAGAAGTAGAACAGTAAAAGCAATTACCTGCCGAGCAGTATTGATTGAAATAGGTATTGAATACTGCTGCTAAATTGGTCATTGACGATTTGCGGAGAGCAATTATCTGTCCTGAGCCCCGAGATCAGTTATGTCCTCATATTGTCTGTAGTTGCTAATATATATATAGTCCAGAAATATATATATGGGCTGCTGGTGCCGCCATTTTTCTCAAGTATATATATTTCTGTGGAAGATATATAACTTTTGTGCCATTTTCCTTTACGTATTACTTATTAAGTATCAACAAATTCCAGAAGTTATGCAACGCTAGGTAACTATATACTGAGAGCCTGGCGTGCTGTAATAGGATAGTGAGATTATTATCTAACACTGTCAGAGCTGCATTTAGACTTCATGCTGCCAGAGCCATGCTGTCACAGTGGGGAGTGGGGTAAACCCCCACCGTACATTGTCAGGTATAACGTGGAAGCAGCTACGCCAGGATCATTGCGACCCTAATCCTCACCCTAACGCCTAACCGTATGAGCGGACTTTGATAGTAGGACGGCTCATACCCTGGATACCTTTGGCCCTGAGAATCCCTCACATAGGAGCAGGGGAGAGACGACCTGTTCTTCCCAGACAAATGACCTAGCTGCAGGGAAAAGTAGAAGACTGAATACAGCAACAGAGTCGGCAGGTAAGAACACCAGACAACACGGTTACCTGCCACTGCCACAACGACTGAAACCCGTGCATACGTACAGGAGCCCACACACCAAACAGGACTCCGTACAAACGACACCACACAGGTATCCAGCACACCTGATACTGCCTGGGCCCCATCCAGCAAGGTGCACGGCAGCCCCAAGCAGCACTGCATACAGACTTATGGTTCACCCCTCCGGGAAACAAGCCCCCTTACGGAGGTAGACAAGTAAATGTCTAGCATACATGCTGGATGACAACACCAAACACACCAAGCATGGAATAAAGCTAGACATAACACACCACATACCTAACCCCACACCAAACATACACCACATGTAAGGGAGGGAAGACATAGCTGGAGAACTCGGGATGACATCAATGTCCTACAATGTGGCCCTCAAGGACTAGGCAGACAGAACACCCTGGACTGGAGCAGAGCTCCAGCACCAACGACGGCTAGAGTACCACTGACTCCAGCCAGGAAGCCACAGATAATGAAACCCAAGTGACCACACCCAGTCATGGAGTTAACTCTTTCAGCACCAGACAGAGGGAGGAAACCACTAAAAGGGGAAGTACACACACCAGCCCACAGGCAACAGCATGCGTGGCAACCATGTCACTGCACACACAGCAAAAGCCAAGACACTGCCACGACATGTAATAACAGCAACACGTTGACACCGGCAACAGCATGCGTGGCAACAGTGTCACGGCGCACACAGCAAAGGCCATGACCAATGCCCCCTCCCCATACAATTTAGACAACAGTGACTGCTAGCCTTTGGCGATTTAGGTGTGATGAAACTACAACTCACAGCATTCTCCTTTCATTTCTATGGAGTTGTGAGAACAGCCAAGCAAGTGTACAGGGAGTCGTAGTTTAAGTGCCGGAGGTTAGCCATCACAGTGTCAGCTATACCTCACAACTCTCCCATATACATGCACGCTTAATTGAAAGCCACATTTTGGGTCCTATTAACCCCTTAAGGATCCACGCCGTACATGTAGCTAAACGTGACTTAAGGACCAGCGCTGTACCGGCGCAAGGTCCGCCGACTGCTGGGGCAGGATCGCGGGTGAATCGGGGCACCATGGCTGCTCTTACAGGAAGGCATCCATGCCGGGTAAGGGCAGCATGATGTCTTTTCACCCCCCTGCAGCTCCAAGCTCTAAGATTGGCCGGCCAATGAAGACCGGCACATCGCAGCGCCAGAAGCAGAAGGAATCTGCGGGGCGGGGGGGTGGGGTCATGGGAAGGTGACTGGTGATGAACTAGTCAGCACTGGTCTCATCCGAGGTCAGACAGAGGACTCCAGTGTTTGGTGTCCCCTGCCAGCGTTGTGATTAGCTGGAACACTCCAGCTAATGGCAGCGCTATAGCAGCACAGGAAAGGGCAGAACCTCTCTGCAGGCACCCATTATAGCTGGTGACTGCATGCAGAGAGGTTCTGTGCTTCTCTATGCTGCTTGTTAGCATGCTGGGACTTGTGGTGCACCACCACTGCGATTTAAGCTTTTCCTGCTGAAAGAAGAAAGAGAAAAAGAAGAAGAACATCTGGAATTGCTGCACTGATTATTTATTTGCAGCTGTTGTAGATCCCTAAACCACCCTCTATCCCTGTCCGGATTTTGAGGGCAGCTTCAGAATACAGATAGACGGTGCAGGCTTTACTGAACTAGATTTTTTCAAAATCTTCTTCTCTGAAGATTTTGTAAATTTATTGATGGCCCAAACCAATTTATACGTCCAACAATTTATTGCTCAGAATCCTACATTGGCATACGCTAGACCCCTAGGTTGGACCCCAGTAAGTTCAGCAGAGATGATGAAGTTTTGGGGACTCGTGCTGCATATAGGCGTTGTAAAGAAGGTAAACGTTAGACAATATTGGAGTTCAGACATTTTCTACCAGACTCTAATTTACAGTAAGACCATGACCCGGAAGCGATTTGAGTCAAGTCGGAAACTCCTACACTACAACGACAATGCACAGTGCCCACTATTGATGATCGAGCACCAAAGTATTCAGGTGTTCGGCCAGAACACATTGCTATATTCGTGTTCTCGGCCGAGCACCCGAGTATAATGGAAGTCAACCAGGCACCCCCTGCTCTGAAGAGGGGAGGGTGCCTGGTCCATTGTAAAAAGTCAGAAAGTGACAGAAACACCACCGAAATGGATCGGGAACAGCATGGGGATGATGTCTGGATTCATCTTTGACTCCCAGGTCTGCTGGGAACCATATTGTCCGAGTTGTACGCCACTTTTACAGACTGACAAAAATACGCACACAAAACCCCACCCAAAAAAACATTCTTCCCTGTACAGGTCCTTCTAAAATAATTAGCATATTGTGATAAAGTTCATTATTTTCTGTAATGTACTGATAAACATTAGACTTTCATATATTTTAGATTCATTACACACCAACTGAAGTAGTTCAAGCCTTTTATTGTTTTAATATTGATGATTTTGGCATACAGCTCATGAAAACCCAAAATTCCTATCTAAAAAAATTAGCATATCATGAAAAGGTTCTCTAAACGAGCTATTAACCTAATCATCTGAATCAACTAATTAACTCTAAACACCTGCAAAAGATTCCTGAGGCTTTTAAAAACTCCCAGCCTGGTTCATTACTCAAAACCGCAATCATGGGTAAGACTGCCGACCTGACTGCTGTCCAGAAGGCCATCATTGACACCCTCAAGCAAGAGAGGTAAGACACAGAAATACATTTCTGAACGAATAGGCTGTTCCCAGAGTGCTGTATCAAGGCACCTCAGTGGGAAGTCTGTGGGAAGGAAAAAGTGTGGCAGAAAACGCTGCACAACGAGAAGAGGTGACCGGACCCTGAGGAAGATTGTGGAGAAGGACCGATTCCAGACCTTGGGGGACCTGCGGAAGCAGTGGACTGAGTCTGGAGTAGAAACATCCAGAGCCACCAGTGTACAGGCGTGTGCAGGAAATGGGCTACAGGTGCCGCATTCCCCAGGTCAAGCCACTTTTGAACCAGAAACAGCGACAGAAGCGCCTGACCTGGGCTACAGAGAAGCAGCACTGGACTGTTGCATGTCATTCGGAAATCAAGGTGCCAGAGTCTGGAGGAAGACTGGGGAGAGGGAAATGCCAAAATGCCTGAAGTCCAGTGTCAAGTACCCACAGTCAGTGATGGTCTGGGGTGTCATGTCAGCTGCTGGTGTTGGTCCACTGTGTTTTATCAAGGGCAGGGTCAATGCAGCTAGCTATCAGGAGATTTTGGAGCACTTCATGCTTCCATCTGCTGAAAAGCTTTATGTAGATGAAGATTTCATTTTTCAGCACGACCTGGCACCTGCTCACAGTGCCAAAACCACTGGTAAATGGTTTACTGACCATGGTATTACTATGCTCAATTGGCCTGCCAACTCTCCTGACCTGAACCCCATAGAGAATCTGTGTGATATTGGGAAGAGAAAGTTGAGAGACGCAAGACCCAACACTCTGGATGAGCTTAAGGCCGCTATCGAAGCATCCTGGGCCTCCATAACACCTCAGCAGTGCCACAGGCTGATTGCCTCCATGCCACGCCGCATTGAAGCAGTCATTTCTGCAAAAGGATTCCCGACCAAGTATTGAGTGCATAACTGAACATAATTATTTGAAGGTTGACTTTTTTTGTATTAAAAACACTTTTCTTTTATTGCTCGGATGAAATATGCTAATTTTTTTAGATAGGAAATTTGGGTTTTCATGAGCTGTATGCCAAAATCATCAATATTAAAACAATAAAAGACTTGAACTACTTCAGTTGGTGTGTAATGAATCTAAAATATATGAAAGTCTAATGTTTATCAGTACATTACAGAAAATAATGAACTTTATCACAATATGCTAATTTTTTGAGAAGGACCTGTATATTCAATTGTATATAAAGTGCAAGTGCTGCAAAAGATTACAAGCAAGATGCACTACGAAACAGAATTAATATCACATAAAGGGGGGCATCATACACACCCTTGAAAAATTATGATTGATGGCCTGCTGGTGACCCTCAAAAACATTTGAAGCAAGGGCCTACTGATCTTACCATCTAAAACCTTAGGGGCGAGGGCCTGCTGCCACATTGGTGACTCTAGATAACCTCTGGGCGATTGAACGTCCCTGTGACGGCGACGATCCATTTGGATGTCTGGCCTATGAACTTTCGATGTTCTTTTCTGCGCCTACTATGGTGATCACGGGTAACGGGGAATCAGGGTTCGATGCCGGAGAGGGAGCTTGAGAAAGGGATACCACATCCAAGGGAGGTCAATGGCTGAAATCTGATTGGATGTTGTTACCTTGCCCCTTTTTTTCCCTAATTGTGAACCACCCAGAGAGGGTGGGACAAGTTATTAAAGCTCAAGCATCCAACGAAGGCAGCAGGCGCGAAAATTACCCACTCCAGACTCGGGGAGGTAGTGTCACAGCTGAGGATGGGGCAAACCCTCAGCCGTGCGATGCCACGAGATGTTAGTCGCTGCTTGGCCAGGACAACAGAATAAGGGAGCAGGTCACCTCCTAACGCATCCATAATCGGACCCTGACTCCTAGCTGCATAAGCCGACCTTGAAGGTAGGAGGGCTGATGCTCAGGAACCTCGGATCCCTACTCACCCTCGGCCGATCCCTGAGCTAGGAGCTGGGTAGACCACCTGTTCCTCCTGGACGCAGAGAAACAGGAGTCTAAACTGGCCAAGCTGCAAGGGGATATAAACATAAACAGACTATGGATATGGCAGGAGAGTGAAAGACTTCCACCCCTACCTGCCACAGAGACACTGACTGGATCCCTGAGCTCAAGTGCTGAAGTCCACACACAGACATAAAAGGACACAGCACACATAAACAAACAGGAAGCCAGAACCATAGCTGCAATAATAACAGACACCACATAAACATAAACTTAACATCACATAACAACTAGAGTTGAGCGAACACCTGGATGTTCGGGTTCGAGAAGTTCGGCCGAACTTCCCGGAAATGTTCGGGTTCGGGATCCGAACCCGATCCGAACTTCGTCCCGAACCCCATTGAAGTCAATGGGGACCCGAACTTTTCGGTACTAAAAAGGCTGTAAAACAGCCCAGGAAAGGGCTAGAGGGCTGCAAAAGGCAGCAACATGTAGGTAAATCCCCTGCAAACAAATGTGGATAGGGAAATGAATTAAAATAAAAATTAAATAAATAAAAATTAACCAAAATCAATTGGAGAGAGGTCCCATAGCAGAGAATCTGGCTTCACGTCACCCACCACTGGAACAGTCCATTCTCAGATATTTAGGCCCCGGCACCCAGGCAGAGGAGAGAGGTCCCGTAACAGAGAATCTGTCTTCATGTCAGCAGAGAATCAGTCTGCATGTCATAGCAGAGAATCAGGCTTCACGTCAGCCACCACTGCAACAGTCCATTGTCATAAATTTAGGCCCAGCACCCAGGCAGAGGAGAGAGGTCCCGTAACAGACAATCTGGCTTCATGTCAGCAGAGAATCAGTCTTCATATCATAGCAGAGAATCAGGCTTCACGTCACCCACCACTGTAAGAGTCCATTTTCATAAATTTAGGCCCAGCACCCAGGCAGAGGAGAGAGGTCCCGTAACAGACAATCTGGCTTCATGTCAGCAGAGAATCAGTCTTCATGTCATAGCAGAGAATCAGGCTTCACGTCAGCCACCACTGCAACAGTCCATTTTCATAAATTTAGGCCCAGCACCCAGGCAGAGGAGAGAGGTCCCGTAACAGACAATCTGGCTTCATGTCAGCAGAGAATCAGTCTTCATATCATAGCAGAGAATCAGGCTTCACGTCACCCACCACTGTAAGAGTCCATTTTCATAAATTTAGGCCCAGCACCCAGGCAGAGAAGAGAGGTCCCGTAACAGACAATCTGGCTTCATGTCAGCAGAGAATCAGTCTTCATGTCATAGCAGAGAATCAGGCTTCACGTCACCCACCACTGTAAGAGTCCATTTTCATAAATTTAGGCCCAGCACCCAGGCAGAGGAGAGAGGTCCCGTAACAGACAATCTGGCTTCATGTCAGCAGAGAATCAGTCTTCATATCATAGCAGAGAATCAGGCTTCACGTCAGCCACCAATGCAACAGTCCATTGTCAGATATTTAGGCCCAGCACCCAGGCAGAGGAGAGAGGTCCCGTAACAGACAATCAGGCTTCACGTCAGCCACCACTGCAACAGTCCATTGTCATAAATTTAGGCCCAGCACCCAGGCAGAGGAGAGAGGTCCCGTAACAGACAATCTGGCTTCATGTCAGCAGAGAATCAGTCTTCATATCATAGCAGAGAATCAGGCTTCACGTCACCCACCACTGTAAGAGTCCATTTTCATAAATTTAGGCCCAGCACCCAGGCAGAGGAGAGAGGTCCCGTAACAGACAATCTGGCTTCATGTCAGCAGAGAATCAGTCTTCATGTCATAGCAGAGAATCAGGCTTCACGTCAGCCACCACTGCAACAGTCCATTGTCATAAATTTAGGCCCAGCACCCAGGCAGAGGAGAGAGGTCCCGTAACAGACAATCTGGCTTCATGTCAGCAGAGAATCAGTCTTCATATCATAGCAGAGAATCAGGCTTCACGTCAGCCACCAATGCAACAGTCCATTGTCAGATATTTAGGCCCAGCACCCAGGCAGAGGAGAGAGGTCCCGTAACAGACAATCAGGCTTCACGTCAGCCACCAGTGCAACAGTCCATTGGCATATATTTAGGCCCAGCACCCAGGCAGAGGAGAGAGGTCCCGTAACAGACAATCTGGCTTCATGTCAGCAGAGAATCAGTCTGCATGTCATAGCAGAGAATCGGGCTTCACGTCAGCCACCACTGCAACAGTCCATTGTCATAAATTTAGGCCAAGCACCCAGGCAGAGGAGAGAGGTCCCGTAACAGACAATCTGGCTTCATGTCAGCAGAGAATCAGTCTTCATATCATAGCAGAGAATCAGGCTTCACGTCACCCACCACTGTAAGAGTCCATTTTCATAAATTTAGGCCCAGCACCCAGGCAGAGGAGAGAGATCCCGTAACAGACAATCTGGCTTCATGTCAGCAGAGAATCAGTCTTCATGTCATAGCAGAGAATCAGGCTTCACGTCACCCACCACTGTAAGAGTCCATTTTCATAAATTTAGGCCCAGCACCCAGGCAGAGGAGAGAGGTCCCGTAACAGACAATCTGGCTTCATGTCAGCAGAGAATCAGTCTTCATATCATAGCAGAGAATCAGGCTTCACGTCAGCCACCAATGCAACAGTCCATTGTCAGATATTTAGGCCCAGCACCCAGGCAGAGGAGAGAGGTCCCGTAACAGACAATCTGGCTTCATGTCAGCAGAGAATCAGTCTTCATATCATAGCAGAGAATCAGGCTTCACGTCACCCACCACTGTAAGAGTCCATTTTCATAAATTTAGGCCCAGCACCCAGGCAGAGGAGAGAGGTCCCGTAACAGACAATCTGGCTTCATGTCAGCAGAGAATCAGTCTTCATATCATAGCAGAGAATCAGGCTTCACGTCAGCCACCAATGCAACAGTCCATTGTCAGATATTTAGGCCCAGCACCCAGGCAGAGGAGAGAGGTCCCGTAACAGACAATCAGGCTTCACGTCAGCCACCAGTGCAACAGTCCATTGGCATATATTTAGGCAAAAGGGTGGTCCCTAGAGGGAGATAGTGTTAAAGCACTCTCCCAAGGTATACTGCTCTGTAACAGGGAATGTATAGAACGAGTGAGGGGCAGTAACGTTTTAAAACTTAAAGTTTAATTAGGACTGTTTTAAGAAAAAGCCCCTACCAGACAAACAAGACAAACGACAATTAACAGTATGGGACCCACATTAATGAGTCACCATTGTACGAATCCGCAGATAATATTACAAAACTGCGGAGCCGAACAAAAAAGCAGCACCATATGCAGTCTTTTGGTGGGGTGCCGCAGACTAATAGAGATGCCAGAGGCAGATAAAAGGGTGGATCTTACCGGTGGTGCCAGTTGGAACTTTGTAGTCCAAAACCCTGGAGGATGAGGGGCTTCTCGGATCCGAAAAACGTGTCCTCTTTACGATTTCACCTGGTGCCAGGGGCTGCAGGGAGAAACTATCCCTGTTTTTGCCCTACTTGGCCTGTAAATCCCTAGGTGCCTCCTAACACGGGGTCCTTGCCCCGCAAGGTGTGGCCTCGTCCAGAACCTAACCCTAATAAGTGAACCCTAATTGACCCTATAGGGACAGCATAGATTGGCCCCAAGGGTGATGATAGCTAGTAGGGTGAAAAATGATCTAAGTTCAGATGGATTTATTCTGCGTCCCAGGGGCCAATCTATGCTGTCCCTATAGGGTCAATTAGGGTTCACTTATTAGGGTTAGGTTCCGGACGAGGCCACCCCTTGCGGGGTAAGGACCCCGTGTTAGGAGGCACCTAGGGATTTACAGGCCAAGTAGGGCAAAAACAGGGATAGTTTCTCCCTGCAGCCCCTGGCACCAGGTGAAATCGTAAAGAGGACGCGTTTTTCGGATCCGAGAAGCCCCTCATCCTCCAGGGTTTTGGACTACAAAGTTCCAACTGGCACCACCGGTAAGATCCACCCTTTTATCTGCCTCTGGCATCTCTATTAGTCTGCGGCACCCCACCAAAAGACTGCATATGGTGCTGCTTTTTTGTTCGGCTCCGCAGTTTTGTAATATTATCTGCGGATTCGTACAATGGTGACTCATTAATGTGGGTCCCATACTGTTAATTGTCGTTTGTCTTGTTTGTCTGGTAGGGCTTTTTCTTAAAACAGTCCTAATTAAACTTTAAGTTTTAAAACGTTACTGCCCCTCACTCGTTCTATGCATATATTTAGGCCCAGCACCCAGGCAGAGGAGAGAGGTCCCGTAACAGAGAATCTGGCTTCATGTCAGCAGAGAATTAGTCTGCATGTCATAGCAGAGAATCAGGCTTCACGTCACCCAACATTGGAACAGTCCATTGGCATATATTTAGGCCCCGGCACCCAGACAGAGGAGAGGTTCATTCAAATTTGGGTAGCCTCGCAATATAATGGTAAAATGAAAATAAAAATAGGATTGAATGAGGAAGTGCCCTGGAGTACAATAATATATGGTTAAGGGGAGGTAGTTAATGTCTAATCTGGACAAGGGAGGGACAGGTCCTGTGGGATCCATGCCTGGTTCATTTTTATGAACGTCAGCTTGTCCACATTGGCTGTAGACAGGCGGCTGCGTTTGTCTGTAATGACACCCCCTGCCGTGCTGAATACACGTTCAGACAAAACGCTGGCCGCCGGGCAGGCCAGCACCTCCAAGGCATAAAAGGCTAGCTCTGGCCACGTGGACAATTTAGAGACCCAGTAGTTGAATGGGGCCGAACCATCAGTCAGTACGTGGAGGGGTGTGCACACGTACTGTTCCACCATGTTAGTGAAATGTTGCCTCCTGCTAACACGTTGCGTATCAGGTGGTGGTGCAGTTAGCTGTGGCGTGTTGACTAAACTTTTCCACATCTCTGCCATCCTAACCCTGCCCTCAGAGAAGCTGGCCGTGACACAGCTGCCTTGGCGACCTCTTGCTCCTCCTCTGCCTTGGCCTTGGGCTTCCACTTGTTCCCCTGTGACATTTGGGAATTCTCTCAGTAGCGCGTCTACCAACGTGCGCTTGTACTCGCGCATCTTCCTATCACGCTCCAGTGCAGGAAGTAAGGTGGGCACATTGTCTTTGTAGCGTGGATCCAGCAGGGTGGCAACCCAGTAGTCCACACAGGTTAAAATGTGGGCAACTCTGCTGTCGTTGCGCAGGCACTGCAGCATGTAGTCGCTCATGTGTGCCAGGCTGCCCAGGGGTAAGGACAAGCTGTCCTCTGTGGGAGGCGTATCGTCATCGTCCTGCCTTTCCCCTCAGCCACGCACCAGTGATGGACCCGAGCTGCGTTGGGTGCCACCCCGCTGTGACCATGCTTCATCCTCATCCTCCTCCACCTCCTCCTCGTCCTCCAGTAGTGGGCCCTGGCTGGCCACATTTGTACCTGGCCTCTGCTGTTGCCAAAAACCTCCCTCTGAGTCACTTCGAAGAGACTGGCCTGAAAGTGCTAAAAATGACCCCTCTTCCTCCTCCTCCTCCTCCTCCTGGGCCACCTCCTCTTCCATCATCGCCCTAAGTGTTTTCTCAAGGAGACATAGAAGTGGTATTGTAACGCTGATAACGGTGTCATCGCCACTGGCCATGTTGGTGGAGTACTCGAAACAGCGCAACAGGGCACACAGGTCTCGCATGGAGGCCCAGTCATTGGTGGTGAAGTGGTGCTGTTCTGTAGTGCGACTGACCCGTGCGTGCTGCAGCTGAAACTCCACTATGGCCTGCTGCTGCTCGCACAGTCTGTCCAGCATGTGCAAGGTGGAGTTCCACCTGGTGGGCACGTCGCATATGAGGCGGTGAGCGGGAAGGCCAAAGTTACGCTGTAGCGCAGACAGGCGAGCAGCAGCAGGATGTGAACGCCGGAAGCGCGAACAGACAGCCCGCACTTTATGCAGCAGCTCTGACATGTCGGGGTAGTTGTGAATGAACTTCTGCACCACCAAATTCAGCACATGCGCCAAGCAAGGGATGTGCGTCAAACTGGCTAGTCCCAGAGCTGCAACGAGATTTCGCCCATTATCACACACCACCAGGCCGGGCTTGAGGCTCACCGGCAGCAAACACTCGTCGGTCTGTTGTTCTATACCCTGCCACAACTCCTGTGCGGTGTGGGGCCTGTCCCCCAAACATATGAGTTTCAGAATGGCCTGCTGACGTTTACCCCGGGCTGTGCTGAAGTTGGTGGTGAAGGTGTGTGGCTGACTAGATGAGCAGGTGGAAGAAGAGGAGGAGGTAGTCGAGTAGGAGGAGGTGGCAACAGGAGGCAAAGAATGTTGCCCTGCGATCCTTGGCGGCGGAAGGACGTGCGCCAAACAGCTCTCCGCCTGGGGCCCAGCTGCCACTAAATTTACCCAGTGTGCAGTTAGGGAGATATAGCGTCCCTGGCCGTGCTTACTGGTCCACGTATCTGTGGTTAGGTGGACCTTGCCACAGAAGACGTTGCGCAGTGCACACTTGATTTTATCGGATACTTGGTTGTGCAGGGAAGGCACGGCTCTCTTGGAGAAGTAGTGCCGGCTGGGAACAACATACTGTGGGACAGCAAGCGACATGAGCTGTTTGAAGCTGTCTGTGTCCACCAGCCTAAATGACAGCATTTCATAGGCCAGTAGTTTAGAAATGCTGGCATTCAGGGCCAGGGATCGAGGGTGGCTAGGTGGGAATTTACGCTTTCTCTCAAATGTTTGTGAGATGGAGAGCTGAACGCTGCCGTGTGACATGGTTGAGATGCTTGGTGACGGAGGTGGTGGTGGTGTTGGTGGTACATCCCCTGTTTGCTGGGCGGCAGGTGCCAACGTTCCTCCAGAGGCAGAGGAAGAGGCTGAGGCGGCAGCAGCAGAAGAGGTAGCAGGGGGAGCCTGAGTGACTTCTTTGGTTTTAAGGTGTTTACTCCACTGCAGTTCATGCTTTGCATGCAGGTGCCTGGTCATGCAGGTTGTGCTCAGGTTCAGAACGTTAATGCCTCGCTTCAGGCTCTGATGGCGCAGCGTGCAAACCACTCGGGTCTTGTCGTCAGCACATTGTTTGAAGAAGTGCCATGCCAGGGAACTCCTTGAAGCTGCCTTTGGGGTGCTCGGTCCCAGATGGCGGCGGTCAGTAGCAGGCGGAGTCTCTTGGCGGCGGGTGTTCTGCTTTTGCCCACTGCTCCCTCTTTTGCTACGCTGTTGGCTCGGTCTCACCACTGCCTCTTCCTCCGAACTGTGAAAGTCAGTGGCACGACCTTCATTCCATGTGGGGTCTAGGACCTCATCGTCCCCTGCATCGTCTTCCACCCAGTCTTGATCCCTGACCTCCTGTTCAGTCTGCACACTGCAGAAAGACGCAGCAGTTGGCACCTGTGTTTCGTCATCATCAGAGACATGCTGAGGTGGTATTCCCATGTCCTCATCATCAGGAAACATAAGTGGTTGTGCGTCAGTGCATTCTATGTCTTTCACCGCTGGGGAAGGGCTAGGTGGATGCCCTTGGGAAACCCTGCCAGCGGAGTCTTCAAACAGCATAAGAGACTGCTGCATAACTTGAGGCTGAGACAGTTTCCCTGGTATGCATGGGGGTGATGTGACAGACTGATGGGGTTGGTTTTCAGGCGCCATCTGTGCGCTTTCTGCAGAAGACTGGGTGGGAGATAATGTGAATGTGCTGGATCCACTGTCGGTCACCCAATTGACTAATGCCTGTACCTGCTCAGGCCTTACCATCCTTAGAACGGCATTGGGCCCCACCATATATCGCTGTAAATTCTGGCGGCTACTGGGACCTGAGGCAGTTGGTACACTAGGACGTGTGGATGTGGCAGAACGGCCACGTCCTCTCCCAGCACCAGAGGGTCCACTAACACCACCACGACCATGTCCACGTCCGCGTCCCTTACTAGATGTTTTCCTCATTGTTATCGTTCACCACAACAACAAAAATATTATTTGGCCCAATGTATTGTATTCAAATTCAGCTGAATATAAATTTGAGGCCTAGTATTTAGGCGCTGGGTGACCGGTATAGATTTACTGACAGAATTAGACTTGGAAATGCACAGTAGCATGTGTGTGAAGTTATTCTGAATGACCCTATGTGCACCTTGAATATTATATACCCTTTTAGGGATAGATTTCAAATAGCTCTGATACAGCAGAAACCACTAAATTATGAAATTGCTAAATTGGGAATTGTATTTCAACCCAGAACAAAAAATGTGCTTTGACGGACACTAAATAACTTGCCCAGCCAGAACAGTACAGTGGTAAAGACAGATTTAGCGGGATATAAATTTGAGGCCTAGTATTTAGGCGCTGGGTGACCGGTATGGATTTACTGACAGAATTAGACTTGGAAATGCACAGTAGCGTGTGTGTGAAGTTATTCTGAATGACCCTATGTGCACCTTCAATATTATATACCCTTTTAGGGATAGATTTCAAATAGCTCTGATATAGCAGAAACCACTAAATTATGAAATTGCTAAATTGGGAATTGTACTTCAACCCAGAACAAAAAATGTGCTTTGACGGACACTAAATATCTTGCCCAGCAACAACAGTACAGCGGTGGGTAACGAGAGATTTAGAGGGAATTAAATTTGAGGCCTAGTATTTAGGCGCTGGGTCACCGGTATGGATTTAGTGACAGAATTAGACTTGGAAATACACAGTAGCGGGTGTGTGTGAAGTTATTCTGAATGACCCAATGTGCACCTTGAATATTATATACCCTTTTAGGGATAGATTTCAAATAGCTCTGATACAGCAGAAACCACTAAATTAGGAAATTGCTAAATTGGGAATTGTTTTTCAACCCAGAACAAAAAATGTGCTTTGACGGACACTAAATAACTTGCCCAGCCAGAACAGTACAGCGGTAACGACAGATTTAGCGGGATATAAATTTGAGGCCTAGTATTTAGGCGCTGGGTGACCGGTATGGATTTACTGACAGAATTAGACTGGGATATGGCCAAAAAATAACCACACTATTGCTGGTTAAATGCACTTGGTGTGACAGCTTGACCAACCACACTACTGAGGTTTAAATGCACATGACAGGCGCAGCTTGCCCCTGATGTAGTATATGTCACGAGGGTGTCAAGAGCCACGTCTGACTCCGTTATACCCGGGGTCAGGAAGTCGCAGCGGGTGGCTGCGCGCTCTATGTCTAAAGATCACGTTGTTTCTTAGTGATTGTTTTCTGTGTTTGCCTTGCAATCCTTTTTGTCTCACTCAGGGATCCGTAGCTTCTCCTCCTCAGCTATTTCTTGTCTGCCACTCCCAACCTCCTTATATTCTCCTCTCACACTTCTCTAGTTGCCAGTTATAGAGCTTCCTGCCTGGACTTCTATACTGACCCACTGGAGCTGTGAATCCTGGTTGTTGTTCCAGAGTTATACCCTCCGGATCCCTGTTGGGCTTTTTATTGTCTCCTGTTGTCGCCCACCTGGGATTATATGTTGAGTCTGTATTGTCTGTCCTCCCCTTGGTGTTTTCCTTTAGAGCTAGTGGTGCGGACTAGTGTTCCCACCACCCTGTTCACTATCTACGGCTCATCTTAGGGATAGCCAGGGTTTTAGGCACGTGATCGGCGTACGGGTGAGGAACCCGTCTAGGGACGTCAGGGCAGCCAGGTGCCAGCCGCAAGGTGAGTCAGGGGTCACCACCTTCCCTCTCACTTGGGCAGGGCCTTCCTCTTTCCCTCCCTCTGTGTCACGTATGTGATAGTCACGCCGATCGTGATAGTATATGGCCAAAAAATGAACAGACTATTGCTGGTTAAATGCACTTGGTGTGACAGCTTGACCAACCACACTACTGAGGGTTAAATGCACTTGGTGACGGGCGCAGCTTGCCCCTGATGTAGTATATGGCCAAAAAATAATCAGACTATTGCTGGTTAAATGCACTTGGTGTGACAGCTTCACCCTGATGTAGGCTTTAGCCAAAAAACAACCACACCATTGATGGTTAAATGCACTTGGTGACAGGCGCAGCTTGCCCCTGATGTAGTATATGGCCAAAAAATGAACAGACTATTGCTGGTTAAATGCACTTGGTGTGACAGCTTGACCAACCACACTACTGAGGGTTAAATGCACTTGGTGACGGGCGCAGCTTGCCCCTGATGTAGTATATGGCCAAAAAATAAACAGACTATTGCTGGTTAAATGCACTTGGTGTGACAGCTTCACCCTGATGTAGGCTTTAGCCAAAAAACAACCACACCATTGAGGGTTAAATGCACTTGGTGACAGGCGCAGCTTGCCCCTGATGTAGTATATGGCCAAAAAATAAACAGACTATTGCTGGTTAAATGCACTTGGTGTGACAGCTTCACCCTGATGTAGGCTTTAGCCAAAAAACAACCACACCATTGAGGGTTAAATGCACTTGGTCGCAGCTTGTGCTGGCGCACCACAAGACACAAAATGGCCGCCGATCACCCCAGAAAAAAGTGACTGACAAACGGTCTGGGCAGCCTAAAAACAGTGAGCAATTGAATTTCAGCAGCTCAATGATGCACAGCTGCAGATCGATCGATTAATCAAGTCCTTTGGAGGAGTTAATCTGCCTAATCTCGCCCTACTGTCGCAGCCGCAACCTCTCCCTACGCTAATCAGAGCAGAGTGACGGGCGGCGCTATGTGACTCCAGCTTAAATAGAGGCTGGGTCACATGGTGCTCTGGCCAATCACAGCCATGCCAATAGTAGGCATGGCTGTGACGGCCTCTTGGGGCAAGTAGTATGACGCTTGTTGATTGGCTGCTTTGCAGCCTTTCAAAAAGCGCCAAGAAAGCGTCACAAAAGCGCCAAGAAAGCGACGAACACTGAACCTGAACCCAGACTTTTACGAAAATGTCCGGGTTCGGGTCCGTGTCACGGACACCCCAAAATTCGGTACGAACCCGAACTATACAGTTCGGGTTCGCTCATCCCTAATAACAACATTTATAACCACAAGGGTGGCCCTCACTGGCAGATGGTAAATAAGGAGAAGAATGCCTCCAGCTTACCATAGCTGAAGTACCCCTCAGACTTCTGAATCACAGCAGAAGCTATATAGGCCCAAGTAGCCACACCCACACAGACACACCCAGTGCACACACACTAGGAAGGAAGTTAACCCTTCCAACACACCAGGGAAGGGAAGACAGCAACTTAAAGGGGAAGTGTACACAACTCAAAACCCATGCACACCAAACAGGGAGTGTGCACACATATAAAGGCAGGTGTAATGACCGGCGTCACGCACAGGGAGGGAAAAGGGAAAGCCCTGCCCAAGGGAGAGGGAAAGGTGGTGACCCCTAACTCACCTTGCGGCTGGCACCTGACTGCCCTGACGTCCCTAGACGGGTTCCTCACCCGTGCGGCGATCACGTGCCTAAACCCTGGCTTTCCCTAAAATGAGCCCTAGATAGTGAACGGGCCGGTGGGATCGCTAGTCTGCACCACTGACATTAAGAGGGAAACACCAGGGAGAGGACAGACAATACAGACAAACACATAAACCCAGGTGGGCGACCACAACAGACCACAAAGGCCCAACAGGGATCCGGAGGGAAACGTTCTGGACCAACAACCAGAGAACTTAGCAACACAGCTCCAGTGGGTCAGTATAGAAGTCCAGGCAGGAAGCTCTATATCTGGCAACCAGAGAAGTGTGAGAGGGGAATATAAGGAGGTTGGGAGTGCTGGACAAGGAACAGCTGAGGAGAAACAGCTACGGATCCCTGAGTGAGCTAAAAAGGGTTGCAAAGCAAACCCAGAAAGCTACCATGAGGAAACAGCCCTATCTTACATAGAGCGCGCAGCCAACCGCTGCGACTTCCTGACCCCGGGTATAACGGAGTCAGACGTGGCTCTTGACACCCTCGTGACAGTACCCCCCTCTCTATGAGGGGCCTCCGGACACTCAGGACCAGGTCTCTCAGGATGAGAGGCATGAAAAGCCCGAACTAGCCTGTCGGCGTTTACCTCAGACGCAGGAACCCACATTCTTTCCTCGGGACCGTAACCTCTCCAATGCACCAGATATTGAAGAGAGCGGCGGACCCGACGAGAATTAACAATTTTGGATATCTGAAACTCTAGATTACCATCCACAACAACAGGAGGGGGTGGCAGCGGTGACAGTTCTAGAGGTGGAACATATTTCTTGAGTAACGACTTATGAAAGGCGTTATGGATTTTAAAAGTCTGAGGTATCTCCAGGCGAAAAGCCACGGGGTTGATGATGGCTACAATTTTGTAAGGGCCAATGAACCTAGGACCCGGTTTCCAAGAGGGAACCTTCAATTTAATATTCCTAGTAGACAACCACACATAGTCATTTACTCCTAGGTCCGGACCTGGCGACTGTCTCTTATCAGCCATGCATTTGTATTTACCTCCCATATTTTTCAAGTTAGCTTGCACCTTCTGCCATACCGATGAAAGAGATGACGAAAACCGTTCCTCTTCGGGAACCCCAGAAGACCCCCCCTCTTTGAAAGTACAGAATTGGGGATGAAAACCATATGCACCAAGAAATGGTGGCTTGCCAGTGGATTCCTGACGGCGATTATTTATGGCAAACTCGGCTAACGGTAAATATGATGACCACAACTCTTGGTTTTCAGACACAAAACATCTTAGATATGTCTCAAGGTTTTGGTTGGTACGCTCAGTCTGTCCATTCGACTGAGGATGGAAAGCTGAGGAAAATGACAAGTGTACCCCCAAACGGGAACAAAAAGCTTTCCAAAATTTTGAAATAAACTGGGTACCCCGATCCGAAACAACATCGGAAGGGACCCCGTGAAGCTTCACGATTTCACTCATGAATACCTGAGCAAGAGTCTTAGCATTAGGTAGTGCGGGTAACGCAATGAAGTGTACCATTTTGCTAAACCTGTCCACTACTACCAAAATAACTGTTTTACCCACAGACAAAGGTAAGTCAGTGATAAAATCCATTGACAGATGTGTCATTGGGAATGACTAGTGGTAATAGAGACCCTGCAGGACGTGTATGCGAAACTTTTGCACGCGCACAGGTAGAACAAGAAGACACAAAATCCAATACATCCTGACGCAACCTTGTGCAGTGTCCCAGGGGGTCAGTAGTGTATGCTGGGCTTTGTAGTGCAGATTGACTCACTAAACTGGGATCCACTGTCGTCTTCAATTGGGGCAAATACTGGAACAGGCGGGTATTTAAGAGTTCGTGACGCCAGTGTCAATTAAACGGTGACACGCCGTGTATGGTATTGTAGAAGAATGAAGCAAGCATAGGATAGCCAACAAAAACTGGAACTTTTACTGAATATCAGTGAGTATAATACATGGACGCAGTTGGAAGCGCAGTTCCATGAAAGACAGTCGGTGACTATTGGAATACAGCTGGTTCTTGGAAGTACAGAATGGCCGGTCTTAGCAATGTTTTATACAGAGTGTTGATTACAGGAGATGCAGTACAGGCGGCTTGCACACTATTCCTGACTGGTCCTGAAACATGTGACTTTCTCTCCAAGGTCTAATGCCCTTTATCTGGCGTACCCTTGAAGCTGTCCTTATCTAGTACCTCCTCTGTTATCTTGAGTACCTCTTGCTTTATCTGATCGGCCTCTGTGGTATTCTGTGTCTTGGCTGGTGGCTTGCTTATGCTGTTTCAGCTAAACGGATGATGACTCAGGAGGGGAACCTTTTCCTTGGATCCGGAACCCGGTTACAGGGCCTTTACTACCCTCTCCTAGTCGGCAGGCTTCAGGCCTGCTATGCTCTCACAGGCCCATAGCCTGGCCTTCACTCAGACACAGGATCATTTCTGACCTCTGCTCCCACTGTCTGTCTCCTACTACTACTTCCTGACTGGGCCTTATATAACCTAGGGTTCCCTAGCTCCCTCTAGTGACTCAGAGCTGGAATGACACCCTAGCCGGCCTGCACATGCACGTTTCACAGTAACAGTAAAATACATAGCAGTACATTGACAAGATGTTCTATACCAACCTCCCCATAAATACAGGGGGAACGACAATACCCAAGTGACCCTTCTGTAGTGACGGGGTATTACTCTCCCGTACACTACACTTGGCCACCAAAAACGACGAGACAATAGCTCCAAGGTTGCTTTACTACCCAGGTGCCCAGCAAGTGCCGAATTATGATGTTCCTTTAATTCGAAACGCAGGTTGAACGGTACAAACAATTTCTCTGAGGGGCAAGAGACCGGGGCGTCCCCCTGGGCCTCTAACACCTTCCCCTCCAGAGCAGAGTGTACCGCAGAGACAACCACTCCTCTTTGAAGAATGGGTACCGGATCACTCACATTACCCCCTCCAGGGAAACAACGAGATAGTGCATCAGCCTTGGTATTTTTTGCCCCAGGACGATAGGTAATAACAAAGTTAAACCTGGTAAAAAATAGCGACCGCCTAGCTTGTCTAGGAGTGAGACGCTTAGCTGATTCGAGGTACAGAAGATTTTTGTGGTCTGTAATCACAGTGACGGGGTGGACTGCCCCTCTAAAAAGTGACGCCATTCTTAAAATGCTAGTTTAATAGCTAATAGTTCCCTATTGCCAATATCGTAGTTCTTTTCTGCTGCAGATAGTTTTTTAGAAAAGAAAGCAGAAGGATGCCATTTGCCAGGAGACGGACCCTGAGACAGCACCGCCCCCACTCCCACCTCTGACGCATCGACTTCAACAATAAAAGGCTGGGAGACATCAGGTTGGACTAGTACAGGTGCTGAGGTAAACCTCTCTTTTAGAGAGGAAAAAGCAACTTTAGCGGCGTCAGACCATTTAGAAAAATCAGTCCCCTTCCTAGTTATGTCAGTAAGGGGTTTTACAATAACTGAATCATTTTTAATGAATTTCCTATAGAAATTCGCGAAGCCCAAGAACCGTTGCAGTGCTTTGAGGTTCTCAGGAAGATCCCAATCTAAAATTGCCTGGACCTTCCTAGGATCCATACGGAAACCTGAAGCAGATAAAAAATAACCTAGGAATTGTATCTCCTGAACATATAATTTATTCGTCCATAGGACCTGCAGTACTTGTCTGACATGCGCCTCATGTGTTCTCAGATCAGACGAATAAATTAAAATATCATCTAGGTATATTACCACAAACCTGCCGATTAGACGACTAAAAATATAATTAACGAAATGTTGAAAGATGGCAGGAGCATTGGTCAGACCGAAAGGCATAACTAGATTTTCATAATGCCCCTCAGGGGTGTTAAACGCTGTCTTCCACTCATCCCCCTCCTTGATACGAATCAGATTGTAGGCCCCCCTAAGATCAAGTTTGGAGAACCACCTAGCACCCGCAATCTGGTTAAACAGGTCAGGAATCAGAGGAAGAGGGTATGGGTCTCGGATGTTTATCCGATTTAATTCGCGAAAATCTAGGCAAGGATGCAGGCCCCCATCTTTCTTTTTAACGAAGAAAAACCCTGCAGCCACGGGTGAAGAAGAGGGTCTGATGTGTCCCTTAGCCAGACTCTCGGAGATATAATCTTTCATGGCTTGTCTCTCTGGACCCGAAAGATTATATAACTTGGTCTTGGGTAATTTTGCGCCGGGAATAAGGTTAACCGGGCAATCATAAGGACGGTGAGGTGGTAACTTCTGACAACTCTTTTCAGAAAAAACGTCTTCAAAATCCGAAATAAATGTAGGTAGGGTAGTTATGGAGGCGACTAAGCAATTTCTATTTAAGCAATTTTCTCTGCAATGCTCACTCCACTCCGATATCTCCCTGGCCTGCCAATCCACCACTGGATTGTGCGCTACCAACCAGGGAAGGCCCAGCACCACCGGAGTGGGAAGCCCCTCCAGAACATAACATGAAAGCATCTCGTTATGGTGGTCCCCTACCCGAAGGTGTAAATTATGAACAACGTGGGTGAGGTTTCTCTGAGACAGAGGAGAAGAATCAATAGCGAATATGGGAATAGGTCTCTGTAGCGTACAGAGAGACGAACCCATAGTGCAGGCAAAATGGGCATCTATCAAATTTACCCCTGCTCCACTGTCTAGAAAGAAAGAAATAGTCGCCGTCTTAACACCAAAAACAATAACCGCTGGCAACACAAATTGCGATGTACGTATGGAGGAAACATATACCCCCCGACGAACCTCAGGAGGACGGACCTGACGAGTGGTTCCTCCTAGCTGCATAGGCTCGTCTAAGTCCGTACAGACTAACTGCTGCTTGGGAGGGGTTACCAATTGCTCCGGTTTTTTCAACCTGTCCCTAAGGCGTCTATCAATTCAGATAGAAAGGGACATAACCGCATCAAGGGAAAAGGGGGTCTCATATAATGCAAGCGCGTCCTTAACCCTTTTGAATAACCCAGAGCAGAACTGACTCCTGAGAGCCGGGTCGTTCCATTGGGTATCCGTAGCCCACCTACGGAAGTCAGAGCAATACTCCTCTACCGGCCGCTCTCCCTGTAGGAGTCTCCGTAATCTTGATTCAGCCAGTGCGACTCGGTCAGGGTCGTCATATATGAGACCCAAGGCCCCGAAAAACTCATCCACTGACCGAAGAGCCTGGGAATCAGTGGGTAAAGAGAACACCCAGGACTGCGGGTCCCCCTGCAGCAGGGAAATAACAACCCCCACCCGCTGTTCTTCATTACCAGATGAGTAAGGGCGCAGTTTAAAATATAATTTACAGGCCTCACGGAATGTCAAAAACTTGTCCCTTCCCCCAGAAAATCTGTCAGGGAGAGGGACCTTGGGTTCCGCAACAACCTGGTTACCAGTAGCAACCGATGGGCTTGCGGTCAGTTGAAGTTGCTGCTGTTGCTGGAGGACCGACGCCTTTAATCCTGCCACCTCCAAAGACAGGCCATGAAATTGTTTGGACAGAGCAGCAATTGGATCCATACTGGATTCTAAGTAGGTAAAAACATATTTTTTTTTTTTACCCACACAAAATAAGGGCCAGATATAATGTAATGACCGGCATCACGCACAGGGAGGGAAAAGGGAAAGCCCTGCCCAAGGGAGAGGGAAAGGTGGTGACCCCTAACTCACCTTGCGGCTGGCACCTGACTGCCCTGACGTCCCTAAACGGGTTCCTCACCCGTGCGGCGATCACGTGCCTAAACCCTGGCTTTCCCTAAAATGAGCCCTAGATAGTGAACGGGCTGGTGGGATCGCTAGTCCGCACCACTGACACTAAGAGGGAAACACCAGGGAGAGGACAGACAAACACATAAACCCAGGTGGGCGACCACAGCAGACCACAAAGGTCCAACAGGGATCCGGAGGGAAACGTTCTGGACCAACAACCAGAGAACGCAGCAACACAGCTCCAGTGGGTCAGTATAGAAGTCCAGGCAGGAAGCTCTATATCTGGCAACCAGAGAAGTGTGAGAGGGGAATATAAGGAGGTTGGGAGTGCTGGACAAGGAACAGCTGAGGAGAAACAGCTACGGATCCCTGATTGAGCCAAAAAGGGTTGCAAAGCAAACCCAGAAAGCTACCATGAGGAAACAGCCCTATCTTACATAGAGCGCGCAGCCAACTGCTGCGACTTCCTGACCCCGGGTATAACGGAGTCAGACGTGGCTCTTGACACCCTCGTGACAGCAGGTTGCCAGGTGCAACCGCATGCACTTACAGCAAGCTGCCTAGCACAGCTCAGGCTGCTATGCTGCCACATAAATTATGTTGCCAGCGGCAACCACAGGTGAGGCAACATACTACAGCCCTCACCTGTGATTGACAAAGAGACCAGACCGCAGGCAACTGCATGCGGTTACAGGAGTCACGACCATGACCATGGCCGTGACAGGTAGTGATAATAAATAACAATACAGCACTCCTAAGTGGCCCTGTTATTGGAATGAGTACACTTTCCATTAACAAGGATCTATTGGAGGGAAAGTCTGGTGCCAGCAGCCAACTTGCTCCCGGCCTTCACAATGTTCACCCAGTGTGCCAGCATGGTGAGGATTGTGTTGACCAGACTCTTGGCTTCTGAGACTGGACTTGTAGGTGAGGGCCTGCTGCCGCTTTGTTGACTCTAGATAACTTCTAGGTGATCACACGTCCCCGTGATGGCAACAATCCATTTGGATGTCTGCCCTATCAACTTTGGAGCAATTTTTCAACAAGGACCTTCTGGTATAGCACCGTTTTGCTTGTCCTCTCCACCAGAGGAATGAGAGATGAGAAGTTCTCTTTGTAGCGGGGGTCAAGAAGGGTGAACAACCAGTAATCCGTGTTGTCTTAAATGCATATAACGCGCGGGTCGCGGGAAAGACAGCCTAACATGAAGTCAGCCATGTGTGCCAGAGTATCAACAGGCAAGACTTTGCTATCGTCATCAGAAGGTGAGCTGACCCTGTAAAAGATTTTAGGTGAGGGCCTGCAGGTGACCTGACCCTGTAAAACATTATATGCGAGGGCCTGCAGTTGAGCTGACCCTGTAAAACATTATATGCGAGGGCCTGCAGTTGAGCTGGCCCTGTAAAACATTATATGCGAGGGCCTGCAGGTGAGCTGACCATGTAAAACAATAGGGGGGAGGGTCTGCTTGTGAGCTGACCCTGTAAAACATTATATGCGAGGGCCTGCTGCTGAGCTGACCCTCTAAAACATTAGGGGTGAGGGCCTGCTGGTGAGCTGACGCGCAAAAACATTATATGCTAGTGCCTGCAGGCGAGCAGATGCTGTAAAACATTATATGTTAGTGCCTGCAGGTGAGCTGAGGATGAGAAGAAAACAATCAACCATATGCTCTTTTTTTTGTGGTGGAAAAGGTGCATGGGAATACACTACAGTAGATTGAGTACATTATAAATGATAGATTGAAATTGCTTTTATGTTCATCATCAGCTCAGCTCTCCTCTGGTGGTGTTGAGAAGTCAGGGGCAATCCAGGCCTTGTTCATTTTTATCTGAGTCAACCTGTCAGAATTGCCAGTGGACAAGTGGATACGCTTATCTGTTATAATGCAACCAGCAGCACTAATTACACGCTCAGACAAAATGCTGGCGGCAGGGCAGGCCAGCACCTCCAAGGTGTACAGCACACGTTCGTGCCACGTGTCCATCTTGGACACCCAGTACTTGTAAGGCACTGAGGGATCATTTAGGTCGCTGACACGGTCTGCTATTTATTCCTTCACCATCTTCTAAAACTTTTCCCTCCTTGTATCACTAGGCCGCGCTTCAGGTTGAGGTTGCTGGCGGGGTGTCGTGAAAGTGTCCCATGCCTTGGAGAGTGTTGCCCTGCCTTTGTTGGAACTGCTGTGTGTTCCCTTTGTCTCCCTTCCTCGGTTGCCTAAGGAAGTACGTACTCTGCCGGCTGTGTTGTGAGATGGAAACTTTTGGAGCAATCTCTCAACAAATACCTTCGTCCTCTCCACCACAGGAATACTAGATGAGAAGTTCTCTTTGTAGCGGGGGCTGAAAAGGGTAAACCCAGTAATTTGTGTTATCTAAAATGTGTGTAACGCAAGGGTCCCTGGAAAGGCAGCCTAACATGAAGTCAGCCATGTGTGCCAGAGTACCAACAGGCAAGATGTCGATGTCGACATCAGGATGACTTTCCATCTCCTCATCCTCCTCATCCTCCTCTTCTGCCCATCCACGCTGAACAGATGGAATTAAAATTCCATGGATATTACCCTCTGTAGCAGAGGCAACTGTCTCCAGCTCCTCCTCCTCCTCATGGCTCAATTCGCGCTGAGAAGACAAACTGTGGGTGGTCTGGCTATCACTCTGTGTAATGTCCTCCCCCATTTCCTCGTCTGCCACATTCAGAGCGTCGTCCTTAATTGTGAGCAGCGATCGTTTGAGTAGACAGCAGTGGGATGGTTACGCTGATAATAGCGTTATCGCCACTAACCTTCTGTGTGGATTCATCAAAGTTTTTTAAAACCTCACAGAGGTCTGACATCAATGTCCACTCCTCGCTTGTGAATAGTGGCAGTTGGGCGATGACCATGTTGCAGCTGGTATTCCACAACTTCCCTCTGCTGTTCACAAAGCCTGGCCAACATTTGGAACGTAGAGTTCCAGCACGTGCTCACATCACACAACAGTCGGTGAGCTGGAAGCCCCAAGCGCTACTGCAGCGTTGACAGACCGGCTGAAGCTGTGGACTACTTGTGGAAATGGGCACACACGCGGTGCGCCTTCACTAGTAGCTCTGGCAAATTGGGGTAGATTTTGATAAACCGCTGAACCACTAAGTTTAAGACGTGGGCTAGGCATGGGATGTGTGTCAGGTTACCGAGCTCCAAAACCACCACCAAGTTACGGCCATTGTTAGACACAACCATGCCTGGTTGTAGGTTGAGTGGCGAGAGCCACAGCTTAGTCTGGTCCCTTATACCCTGCCACAGCTCTGCGGTGGTGTGCTGTTTGTCCCCTAAACAGATCAACTTCAGCACGGCCTGTTGACGTTTACCCACAGCAGTGCTACACTGCTTCCAGCTAGCGACTGATGGCTGATTGCTGCTGGAGGTGGAAGTGGAGGCAGCAGAGCAGGAGGAGAAGTGGGGGTTGGAGCCAGTAACATAGCTGCTGGCGGAGACCCTGATGGACGTAGGGCTCGCAATCCTGGGCGTGGGTAGCACCTGTGCCATCCCAGAGTACGACTCACTCCCGTCTTCCACAACATTCACCCAGTGTGCGGTCAGGGAAATGTAGCGTCCCTTGCCACCGGCACTTGTCCATGTGTCCGTGGTTAAGTGGACCTTTTCAGTAACTGCGTTGGTCAGGGCACGGGTGATGTTCTGGGACACACGCTGGTGTAATGCAGGCACGGCACACCGTGAAAAATAGTCGCGGCTGGGGACTGCGTACCGAGGGACGGCCTCCGACATCAGGCTGCGGAAGGCCTCAGTGTCAGTGGTTTTAACCCTTTGGGCCTTTGGGAAAGTAAAAAATGTGGGTGTAAAGCAACTTTTTTTTGTGAAAAAAAATGCAATTTTTCATTTTCACTGCCAAGTGTTTCCTAATTCTTTTGAGGTCAAAGTGCTCACTACACACCTTTGACACCTGACCGTATGCCACCAATCTAGGAGGCAGTACTCCTGGTGTCTAGCATATGTATATATATTGATGATACATTGGCATGTACAAATGTGTACGGTAACTTTGACATCGTTTGATTATATATAGACCCATAGGTAATCACACCTGTGGTTGTCTGTGAGCCTTGTATGACATCATCTCTGTAAGCAATTGTCCACCCACAAGACGCAGTATCTATGACTGTGGGGGATCAATTACTCATTATACTGTAATTTCCCTTTTTTTTTTTTGTTCTGTGTACCTAGAGTAGGCCCCGGCATAGGTAGTCACCTACATCACAGGGTATATTTAGGACCCAGTAGGAGGTTCCAGAACACGGGATCGTCCTTATCAGGGCGGCTATTCCGTTCCTAGGCAGGGGCTTGAGCCTAGTGCTCGGCATAGGGACAGATCAGAATCTATGACTGTCCACCTTATCCATCATTGAGCCTGACACTTGGACATTACAGTATCATCCCATGCCATCAAGTTTATATCTTTTTTTGTTCTTTTTCTATGTATGTTTGTGGGAGTTTGTTATTTTATGTAAATTAGATTAAAGGCTTCGTTTTATAACAGGTTGTTTCCTGTGATTGCCTTAATTATACATAGACACTACCTGTGGTTATTACTCCCTCTGACGGGATATCGTCTTAGCTGTGATTTATCACTACACACCTTAAAAGATTCATTGAGGGGTGTAGTTTCCAAAATGGGGTAACTTTTTGGGGGTTTCCACTGTAGGGCCACCTGAGGGTGTCTTCATATGCGACATAGATCCCAATTACCATACCAGCTAAATCCGTTCTCCTAAAGCCATATGGTGCTCTTTCTACTTTGAAGCTTGCTGTGCGCCCATACATCAGTTTTTTAGCACATACGAGGTGTTGCTGTATTCGGGGGGAAATAGGGAATATAATGTGGGGTGCATTTTGTCCTGTTACCCTTTGTGAAAATAAAAAATGTGGGTGTAAAGCAACTTTTTTGTGAAAAATATGGGGTGTTTCTGTAAACTCCAGAATCAGGGTAATAGATTTTGAGTTCTGTTTGGCTGTTAACCCTTGATGTGTTGCAGATTTATTTTTTTTTAATTAAAATTTAAAATCTGCTAAAATAAATAAATAAAATTGTGAAATTTAATTTCCATTTTCCTTTAAAGGGAGTCTGTCATCAAAGTTTCACCTTTTTAACCCTTCCCATAGCTTTCCAGAAGCCTTACAGATAATAAAAACGTTACCTTTATGAGCAATCCTGGACTTATAAAACCGGCAAAAAACATCTTAGTAGCATATGCAAATAAGGGCTCGCAAGTGCCCAGGAGCGGCGTTACCCTCGTAGGTGCCCAGCTAGCTCAGCCTTATCGTCGCTTCCCCCGCCCATTTGCAGTAGGCCGGATTGGGACTAATGCACACTGGCGCAATGACATGCACTGACTGGGTCAGGTGTAGATAATAATTCATAGTTTTTGTTCGTGATGCCAATTGCAATGTGAGCAGGTTATAGTCTCAGGGACCTTTAAGATGTTATAACGCACGTACCAGGTGAGGAATGTCAGAGGGGGGTAATGTCTCTGTGTAGTAGGTATAGTGTCAACGGTGTCTCCTACCTTGGTACGGCTGAACTCTAGGATCCTGGCTCCCTTGCAATAAATTGAGTGTTGCTAGTAGGAGTAATTGAGGAACTTTGGTAGCAGTAAATGAGATCCAGACTGGTAATATGATCCAACTTATCTTTATTTAATGTCTTGGGTCCCAGCAGGTATTGGCAATGTATGGCAGGGATCAATATCTCTTCTGCTCCTATACTATGTGCCTGGAGAATCTGGCAGGTATCTATCTTCTGCTCTGTCTATCTTCTGCTTGGTATGGGACTGACTAGCTGAGGAGGAATTTGGCTTCTCCTGATCTCTGGATAAGTTACTTACAGTACTGCCCGCAGGGAATGGTTTGTCCTTGAGATCTGTAGTTCTAGAGGTGCTGCTTGCTGGTCAACCAGCTGAGGCTGATGGCTCAGGCTGGGAAGGTTCTCTGGTCTCAACCGAGACAGGGTCCTGATTTGGGATCCCTATTTTCTGAGAGCTCCTACTAACACAGCCTTCCCCTAGCAGGGGAAGCTGGTACACTAACAAGACGTCCTTCTCCTCCCCAGGAGACAGGACATGGGACCGGCCCACTTCTGCTCACAGAGGGGGGAGAACTAAACTGGAATGAACTATTCCAGCCTAGATATACTAAACTGGCTAAGGTCCTGCTGAACACATTGCTGCCACCTGCTGGTGGACATGGAAATTACAGCAAATATATATATATAACAGGCTTAGCAAATGCACATAATGACAATGCAATGTTAGATTTACACAAGATGACAATATACATACACTTAACATGTAGTAGCGGGGTAACAGAGTGTAGTAAAATAACTCCGGGATGTTACCCATTCTTTCCCTCTGCCCGCCCATCCTTTCCCTCTGACCGCCCATCTACTTACTTCTTGTTTTGCCGAGATCCCGCACTGTCGGCCGGCGCATTCCTTGTACGGCATCACAGTAATTAATGCGCATGCACCGATGGACCGCCTCCTTTGTGGTGTTTTTGCGCCGTTAGCTGGTGCATGCACATTAATTACTGTGATGTCGTACAAGGAATGGGCATCGCAGTGCGCATGGGCTGGCCAACGGACTGAGTGCGCAGGCGCGGGATCTCGGCGAAACAAGAAGTAAGTAGATGGGCCGGTCAGAGGGAAAGGATGGTCGGGCAGAGGGAAAGAATGGGCGGGGGGAAGAGACGATAAGTCCCTCATTTGCATATGCTACTAAGATGTTTTTTAACGGTTTTATAAGTCCAGGATTGCTGATAAAGGTAATGTTTTTATTAACTGTAAGGCTGCTAGAAAGCTATGGGAAGGGTTAAAAAGGTGAAACTTTGATGAGAGACTCCCTTTAATTCTCGCGGGAAACCTAAAGAGTTAACAAAGTTTGTAAAATCAATTTTGAATAACATGAGGGGTGTACTTTGTAAAATGGGGTCATTTATGGGTGGTTTCTAATATGTAAGCCCCACAAAGTGACTTCATAACTGAACTGGTCCTTATAAAAATTGGGCTTTGGAAATTTTCTTAAAAATTTAAAGATTTGCTTCTAAACTTCTAAGCCTTCTAACGTCCCAAAAAATGTCATTTTCAAAATGATCCGAACATGAAGTAGACATGGGAAATGTAATGTAATAGCTATTTTTGAAGGTATTACTATGTATTTTAACCCCTTAAGGACTCAGCCCTATTTCACCTTAAGGACTTGGCCATTTTTTGCAAATCTGACCAGTGTCCCTTTAAGTGCTCATAACTTTAAAACGCTTTGACTTACCCAGGCCGTTCTGAGATTGTTTTTTCGTCACATATTGTACTTCATGACACTGCTAAAATTGGTTCAAAAAAGTTAATTTTTTCGCACCAAAAAATAAAATTTTTACAATTTTTTTTGAAAAATTAGCAAATTTCAAAGTTTCAGTTTCTCTACTTCTGTAATACATAGTAATACCCCCAAAAATTGTGATGGCTTTACATTCCCCATATGTCTACTTCATGTGTGTAGCATTTTGGGAATGATATTTTATTCTTTGGGGATGTTACAAGGCTTAGAAGTTTAGAAGCAAATTTTGAAATTTTTCAGAAATCTTCAAAATCCCACTTTTTATGGACCAGTTCAGGTTTGCAGTCATATTGTGAGGCTTAGATAATAGAAACCTCCCAAAAATGACCCCATTCTAGAAACTACACCCCTCAAGGTATTCAAAACTGTTTTTTCAAACTTTATTAACCCTTTAGGTCTTCCACAAGAGTTAATGGCAGATGGAGAAACAATTTAGAAATTTCTATTTTTGGGAAAATTTTCCAATATAATCAATTTTTTCCAGGAGTAAAACAAGGGTTAACTGCCAAACAAAACTCAAAATGGGTTGCCCTGATTCTGTAGTTTGCAGAAACACCCCATATGTGGTCGTAAACTACTGTTTGGCCAAACGGCAGGACATAGAAGGAGGGGAACACCATATGGGTTTTGGAAGGCAGATTTTGCAGGACTGGTTTTGTTTATACCATGTCCCATTTGAAGCCCCCTGTTGCACCCCTAGAATAGAAATTTCAAAAAAGTGACTCCATCTAAGAAAGTACACCCCTCAAGGTATTCAAAACTGGGTTTACAAACTTTGTTAACCCTTTAGGTGTTCCACAAGAGTTAATGGCAGATGGAGAAACAATTTAGAAATTTCTATTTTTTGGAAAATTTTCCAATATAATCAATTTTTTCCAGGAGTAAAACAAGGGTTAACTGCCAAACAAAACTCAAAATGGGTTGCCCTGATTCTGTAGTTTGCAGAAACACCCCATATGTGGTCGTAAACTACTGTTTGGCCAAACGGGAGGACATAGAAGGAGGGGAACGCCATATGGGTTTTGGAAGGCAGATTTTGCAGGACTGGTTTTGTTTATACCATGTCCCATTTGAAGCCCCCTGTTGCACCCCTAGAATAGAAATTTCAAAAAAGTGACTCCATCTAAGAAAGTACACCCCTCAAGGTATTCAAAACTGGGTTTACAAACTTTGTTAACCCTTTAGGTGTTCCACAAGAGTTAATGGCAGATGGAGAAACAATTTAGAAATTTCTATTTTTTGGAAAATTTTCCAATATAATCAATTTTTTCCAGGAGTAAAACAAGGGTTAACTGCCAAACAAAACTCAAAATGGGTTGCCCTGATTCTGTAGTTTGCAGAAACACCCCATATGTGGTCGTAAACTACTGTTTGGCCAAACGGGAGGACATAGAAGGAGGGGAACACCATATGGGTTTTGGAAGGCAGATTTTGCAGGACTGGTTTTGTTTATACCATGTCCCATTTGAAGCCCCCTGTTGCACCCCTAGAATAGAAATTTCAAAAAAGTGACTCCATCTAAGAAAGTACACCCCTCAAGGTATTCAAAACTGGGTTTACAAACTTTGTTAACCCTTTAGGTGTTCCACAAGAGTTAATGGCAGATGGAGAAACAATTTAGAAATTTCTATTTTTTGGAAAATTTTCCAATATAATCAATTTTTTCCAGGAGTAAAACAAGGGTTAACTGCCAAACAAAACTCAAAATGGGTTGCCCTGATTCTGTAGTTTGCAGAAACACCCCATATGTGGTCGTAAACTACTGTTTGGCCAAACGGCAGGACATAGAAGAAGGGGAACGCCATACGGTTTTTGGAAGGCAGATTTTGCTGGACTGGTTTATTTACACCATGTACCCTTTCAAGCCCCCTGATGCACCCCTAGAGTAGAAACTCCATAAAAGTGACCCCATCTAGGAAACTACAGGATAAGGTGGTTGTTGTTTTGGGACTATTTTAGGGGTAAATATGATTTTTGGTTGCTCTATATTACTCTTTTTTGAGGCAATGTAACAAAAAAATTAAATTCTAAAAATTTTTCTACATTCGCTATTTAGTTTTGTGGAACACCTAAAGGGTTAACATAGTTTGTAAAGTAACTTTTGAATACCTTGAGGGGTGTAGTTTCTTAGATGGGGTCACTTTTTTGGAGTTTCTAGTCTAGGCTACATCAGGGGGGGCTTCTAATGGGACATGGTGTCAAAAAAAAAACTGTCCATCAAAATCTGCCTTCCAGAAACCGTATGGAGTTCCCTTCGTTCTATGCCCTGCCGTGCGGCTATATAGCCATTTACGACCACATATGGGGTGTTTCTGCAAACTACAGAATCAGGGCCATAAATATTGAGTTTTGTTTGGCTGTTAACCCTTGCTTTATTACCGGCAAAAGGGATTCAAATTGAAATTTTGCCCAAAAATGGGTGCTTTGGCACCGTTTTTGTTTTATATTTTTAACACCGTTCATTCGAGGCGTTTGGTCAAATGTTATTTTTATAGCGACGACTTTTACGCACGCGACGATGCCCAATATGTATGGCTCTCAGACTTTGGAGACACTAAGCAGGCATCCTAAAAACTGCAGCCCTCCAGATGTTGTAAAACTACAATTCCCACCATGCCCTGCTGATGGCTGTAGGTTGTCTGGGCATGCTGGGAGTTATAGTTTTACAACATCTGGAGGGCCGCAGTTTGAGGATGCCTGCTCTAAAACTAATATTTTTTTGGGGAAAAAAATTGTTTCTGTGTCTCCAAAGTCTAAGAGCCATAGTGTTTTATGTTCTCTAGTGGACTGTTGGGGATTATAAAAATTTAGTACTCCATGGAAGTGTGATACTCCCTGAAGCAATCGATAACGCAGAGGCCCGGATGATCAGGGCACGTGTCACATTGAGTGGTGGTGTCCTTCCGTATCCCCCTCTTGTGACACACTCTGCATCTTTTTTGGGTTCGTCCCTTCTTTCCAGTATGGGGGACCACACCTGGAAAGTGTTGGCCAGGGACGATCCGGGCGCCTCCAGTTCCCGAGGTACTCCGGCCTGCTCTTTCCCGGTCCGAAAAGATCAGGTCTTTGAGGACTGCCTCATAGAATTGGAGGAATGTCCCTGTGCTGCCAGCGCTTCGGGATAGTACAAAAGAGTTGTACATGGCAACCTGCACCATGTAGACCGTAACTTTTTTGTACCATGCCCGGGTTTTGCGCATGGCATTATATGGCGTGAGGACTTGATCAGAGAGATCAACTCCTCCCATATACCGATTGTAGTCGACGATACAATCGGGCTTGAGGACCGTTGCCGCGGTACCTCGCACAGGGACTGGGGTGGTGCTGTTACCGTGGATTGTGGACAGCATAAGGACATCCCTCTTGTCCTTATACCTGACCAGCAACAGGTTTCCACTGGTAAGGGCACGGGTCTCACCCCTGGGGATAGGTACCTGGAGGGGGTGGGCAGGGAGGCCGCGCTGATTTTTCCGCACGGTCCCACAAGCGAACGTGGATCTGGCGGCAAGGGACCTGAACAAGGGAATGCTGGTATAAAAGTTATCCACGTACAAGTGGTAACCCTTATCCAGCAGTGGGTGCATGAGGTCCCACACGAGTTTCCCACTAACACCCAGAGTGGGGGGACATTCTGGGGGTTGAATACGGGAATCTCGCCCCTCGTACACACGAAATTTGTAAGTGTACCCTGAGGTACTCTCACAAATTTTGTATAGCTTCACGCCATACCTTGCCCGCTTTGTGGGAATGTATTGGCGGAAACTGAGTCTCCCCTTGAACGCAACGAGAGACTCATCAACCGAGACCTCCCTTCCAGGTACGTAGGCCTGCTGAAATGTGGCCCCAAAGTGATCGATGACCGGCCGTATCTTATACAGCCGGTCATAGGCAGGATCACCTCGGGGTGGACATGCTGCATTATCGGAATAATGCAGACATTTCCGGATGGCCTCAAACCGGGGACGTGTCATGACCATACTGTACAGTGGGGTCTGGTATAGGACGTCCCCACTCCAGTATTGCCTGACACTGGGTTTTTGGACTAGACCCATATGCAGCACGAGGCCCCAAAATGTCCTCATTTCGGCTGCACTGACCGGCGTCCAGCCACCGGGTCTAGCCAAAAATGAGCCTGGGTTTTGAGCGACGAACTGTTGGGCGTACAGATTCGTCTGCTCCACCATCAAATTCACCAGTGGGTTACTGAAAAAAAAACTAAAAAAGTCTATTTCAGTAAACCCCACTGTGGGAATCTGGATTCCAGGATTGCCAGCGAAATCCGGAATCTCAGGCTCAAAGTCCACTGGGGGACACCAGCTAAGTTCATCGGCAGGGGGCTCCGGTGAACTTATTTGGTGGGCCGGGAAACCAGTACGAACCCCAGGGCGGCTCGTACTAGGGTGGGCCACAGGATCCCTAGCATGTGTGGCCCCTGGCTCCGCCTGGCGGCGTCTCCGCCGCCTTGGTGGCTCATCATCATCCGATGATGATGAGGAGGATGCGGATGACAGAAGGAATGTGGGGTCATCCTCATCCTCACTGGGGCTCTCGGAGTCGGAGGCAATCTGGGCGTATGCCTCCTCGGCCGAGAACACCCGGCGGGCCATGGGTGTGTGTGCGTGTAGGTGTGCGTGTGTGGAAACCTTTATTATATGTGCGTGTGTGTGGGGGCAACGGGTGTTCGCGTACTAAAAAAAGGAAAATAAAGGGGCAAGTGTTAGGAAAAAAAAAAAAAAAGTTCAAAGTTGCTGATCAGCGGTACAACGCTGATCAGCGGTGGGGCAGGCGATGCGCTAACAGTGGACGGACGCTAAAGTGCCGACCAGTCAGCGAACGCAGAAAAATAAAAAAAAAGTGGTGGTAAGGGGGCTAGTGGTGAGGGGGGGGGAGGCTGGGGGAGGGCTGGTGGGGGGATGGGTGGGGGGGGTGGGGGGGGCTGGTGGTGGTGGGGGGCTGGTAGGGGGGGGGCAAGTGGCAGGGGGGGCTCTGGGGTCTGATAGATGGATCAAAAAAGTTTTGTGTAAAAGTTCTTTTTTTTTTTTTTTTTTCCTAACTAACTTTTCCCTTCTTTCCCTTCCTAATGGTGCCTCTCCCTCACTGACCCTAACCTACCTGAGTGGCGATGGGTGCAGGAGGGTGATGGATGCCGATTAGGGGGACACAGGAGCTGGTGCTGGACGATGCTGCACGGTCAGGGTGCTGGACAGGAAGAGGAGGGGAGAGAGGAGCGCAGGAAGTTTGAATCTCGCGCCTCTCTCCCCTGCACCAATCAGCACCCTGGACAGCAGTGTTCAGCACCAGGGCCAGCACCGCCTCCTCAAATCCTCGGACTGCGATTGGTGGTGTAAAATTACGCCACCGATCGCAGTCTTTTTCCGGTTCATCGGGTCACAGCACACCCGAATGGACCGGAAACGCAGAAAACCGCAGGTCTGAATGGACCTGCGGTTTTCTGCGATCGTCTATACGGGGGGGTCAAATGACCCCCCCCTGCGTTGTTACGGGATGCCGGCGGAATGATTTCAGCCGGCATCCCGTTCCGATTAACCCCCGCGGCGCCGGAATCGCGAATTGAAGCCATGACGTACCGGTACGTCATGGGTCCTTAAGGATTCGGGAAACATGCCGTACCGATACGTCATGGGTCCCTAAGGGGTTAAAAGTAGAGAAATTAAAATTTGCTAATTTTTCCAAAGTTTTTATAAATTTGGTACTTTTTTTTATAAATAAAATTAAATATTTTGACTCAAATTTGCCACTGTCATGAAATACAATATGTGATGAGAAAACAATCTCAGAATGGCCTGAATAAGTAAAAACATTTTAAAGTTATTACCACATAAAGTGACACTGGTCAGATTTGCTAAAAATGGCCTGGTCCTTAAGGTGAAAAATGGCAGGGTCCTAAAGGGGTTAATCAACAGTATCAAGAGGACAAAAATAACAGAGGTTCCCCTACCTGAAGACTCACATGAAGGAAAAGCTTCTAATAGCTTTAACCCCTTAGTGACCAAGCACATTTTTTTTAAATTGCCTTCCAAGAGCTAGAACTTTTTTGTTTTTTCAAAAATGTACTTGTATGAGGTCTTATTTTTTGAAGGACGAGTTATAGTTTTTAATGCACCATTTTAAGTACATGTGATGATTGATTAAAGCCAGTTGTTTCGCTAAAACCCCCTTTGTTTGCGTCAGTAAAAACACGTATGTGTGGTCACTAAGGGGTTAAGGATGTCATAGACTAATTTCCCATGATGCGCCAGAGTCTGCTCCCCCTGTATTATAGCACCCAGATACAGACAATACACCAGAGTCTGCTCCTCCTGTATTATAGTGCCCAGACACAGACAATACACCAGAGTCTGCTCCTCCTGTATTATAGTGACCAGATACAGACAATACACCAGACTCTGCTCCTCCTATATTATAGTGACCAGATGCAGACAATACACCAGAGTCTGTTCCTCCTGTAAGAAAAACTTTCCATCCTACTCTCCAGATCACATCTCACCACCTGTGCACTTGACCCAATCCCATTCTACCTCATCCCCAACCTCACACAGTGTTTATCCCAGCCCTAACCTATCTCTTCAACCTATCGATATCCACAGGTGACTTCCTCTCTGGTTTTAAACATGCTACCATTACACACTCAAAAAACTTTCCTTGACCCATCTTCTTTGTCCAGTTATCGCCCCATATCACTTCTCTAATATGCCTCAAAGGTACTTGAGCAACATGTCCACTCTGAATTGTCCTCTCAGCTCTCTTCCTGCTCCCTCTTTGACCGGCTACAATCAAAGACAGCCAAAGCCAAAAAAATGATTCTGTCCTCCTCCTCTTTGACCTGTCCTCTACCTTTGACACCGTCGACCACTCCCTTCTATTACAAACTCTCTCATCTCTTAGCATTACGGACCTGGCCCTCTCCTGGATCACATCATACCTCACTGACTGGACATTTAGTGTCTCTCATACCACCTCCTCGTCTCATTCCCTCTCTGTTGGTGTTCCACAAGGCTCTGACCCGCTCTTCTCAATCTACACCTACAATCTACAAATTTACCTCTCTTGTCCAGACATCACCACCTTAGTATTCAAAATCCCACAATGCCTATCTTCTATACCCTCGTTCTTCTCCTTTCGCTTTCTAAAACTTAACATGGTTAAAACAGAATCTATCATCTTCCCCCCATCTTGCTCAACCCCCTCCAATAAATCTATCACAATTAATGGCTACACACTCTCCCCGGTCAACCAAGTCTGCTGCCTTGGAGTAACCTTGGATTTTGCCCTGTACTTCAAACCGCACATTCAATTTCTTTCTACCACCTGCCACCTCTAACTCAAAAATATCTCCCACATCTGCGCATTTCTCAACCAGGAGTCTGCAAAAATGCTTGTATATGCCCTCATCATTTACCGCCTAGACTACTGTAACATCCTCCTATGTGGCCTTCCATCTAGCACCCTCACACCTCTCCAGTCTATCCTAAACTCTGCTGTCTGACTAATCCACCTCTCACCCCATTACTCCACTGCCAGTCCCTTCACTGGCTCCCCATTGCCCAGTGAATTCAGTTCAAAATACAAAAAAATACATGTAAGGCCATCCACAACCAGTCCCCTGCATAAATATCTGAGCTACTTTCCTGATATCCCCACAAGTAATCTCTGATCCTCACAAGACTTTCTTTTCCTCTTATCACCTGTCCTCTCCTCACCTCTTCCCACAATCTTCTCCAAGATTTCTTCTGTGCATCCCCCATACTCTGAAATTCTCTACCCCAACATATCAGACTCTCACCTGCAGTGGAATACTTCAAAAGAAACCTGAAAACCCACCTCTTCTGACAAGCCTACAACCAATGACCCTGCTGCTGCCATATCGCCATGACCTTCACCTACTGTGTCCTTCCTCCATAGCTTGTAAGATTCTCTTCTTGCCTCAGCGGCCATGGCTGTAATTTTATAAAGTATTTATTTTATCTTTATTGCCCCTATTTCCCATTAAGGACTGTGGTCCATGGGCTGTTTCTCTTCTTTATTGGAAATCTTCTTTGTGCCTGCTCCTGGATTCGAACCAGCGACCTTGGGAGCTGAGTGAGCTATTAGGGAATGTGAGAACCGGTTGTAATTTGTAGTATACAAGAAGAAAGATTGTTCCAACACCAGGAGCAAAACAGTAACAATGCAGTTACATTACAAGATCTGCATAACTAATCATATGCTAAATAGTTGCAAGTCTAGTTTATGTATGAGATAGCCACAAGATGATTGTCTATAAAATGATGGTAGTCTCATATTCGAAGCTGTAGTGGATGGTGAGTTATGGAGCCTGAAAATCTAAATCTTAAAACACTGTTACCCTTTTGTTTATCAGTGTATCTGTTAAAAAAAAACACAGTTAGGGTCCATTCACACGTCCGTTGTTTCTTTCCTGATCTGTTCAGTTTTTTGCGGAACAGATCTGGACCCATTCATTTTCAATGGGTCCTGAAAAAAAATCTGACATTGTGCTGTCCGATTTTTTTCAGGACCCATTGAAAATAAATGGGTCCAGATCTGGTCCAGATCTGTTCCGCAAAAAACGGAACAGATCAGGAAAGAAACAACGGACGTGTGAATGGACCCTTATCCTGGAAAATCCCTTTAGGGGGACATATTGAGTGGGTTCACGAGTTAAGCCCACTCCGTATATGGCAGGTGCTGACTGTATAAACTACAGCAGACACATGCTGGCCGGTGATATTGTGTGGCTATGATCGGTTGGTATGCTAGCCTGGGGTTTTGTGAAGCCAGTAAAAATTCGACTGCAACAGTGTATGGATGCAAGCGTTCACAAGCTTGCATATTCAAACCCCATTACAAAGTACAATACATTTAAAATAAAAATAAAAAAAATGTATTAAAACATCATTGGTGTCTCTGCTTATACAAATGTCCAAACTGTTAAAATATAAAAATATTTATTGTGCACAGTCATGTTGCAAATGTAAAAAGCACAGCGGATATGTTTTTTTTAAATATTTTTTTATTGTGCCACAAGGATTTTTTTTCCTTTTTTCCAATACCAGAAATAATAAACTAAAGGGTGCTTTGAAAAAAATCAACTTGCCCTGCAAAATATAAGCCTTCATATTGCTCTTGGAATGAAAAAAGGAAAAAAAACGAAAGCATGGAAAAAAAAAAATCCCGGTCTTTTAGGGGTTAATGTTGCCTGGATAAGAAGTCTCTCCTTGTTGCTAAGCTGTGGAGAGTCACTTTATATTTCATGCTACACATGCGGAGGAAGATATTTGTTGGACATCTTGTAACTAGATTTGTATTGTAGATGTATACTATATGCTGCATTGTACAGATACATTTCCATATAGTACACTGAGGCTTCACAGCATAATTCCAGAGCGGAGAGACATTTCCCCTGCTAACCAATCTATCTCTTTTAATTATACAGGAATTTGCTTGTCCTGTAAGCTTGATTGTTGTGGGAAAACCCATCTGCCTCGTCTCTCCTGCTAATTCCCATCAATTTCTGGGTCATCCGCTTATTTTCACAAAGGTCATTGACATCCGCACACATAAGAGAATCATTCATTATCTTCTCTGGTGCCTATATTTTTTTTACTAGTTGAACATTGAAGTCGCATGTAAAATTTTAATGATGTGTTTGCTGACCTGCCAATAAAATGTCACATTGGACCACATAAATAAAGGACTCCAATTTGCAATGCTACACCAAGCAGCTGAGTACTGCACACTGTAACAGGCAGAATTATCTGCTAGTAGGGTAATATGAAAAAGTAACATACGGTATTAGGGTGGATTTAGAAGTGTTCCTCACACGCCTAGTTCACACGAACGTATGACTTTTAGGCCTTGTTCACACTTCAGTGTTTGGTCAGTGATTTCCATCAGTGATTTGTGAGCCAAAACCAGAAGTGGAGCCTCCACAGACATGAGGTAGAAGGGAAAGATCTGCTCCTGTTCTGTGTTTAGAGCAGCACCTGGTTTTGGCTCACAAATCACTGATGGAAATCACTGACCGAACACTGAAGTGTGAACGAGGCCTTATTGTTTTTTGCGGTCCGTTTTTCACGGATCCGTTGTTCCGTTTTTGAGTTCCGTTGTGTTTCCGCTTTCTTTCAGTTTTTCCGTTCCGTTTTTCCGCATGCCATATACAGTATACAGTAATTACATAGAAAAAATTGGGCTGGCCATAACATTTTCAATAGATGGTTCAGAAAAAACGGAACAGAAACGGAAGACATACGGATGCATTTCCGTATGTGTTCAGTTTTTTTGCGGACCCATTGACTTGAATGGAGCCACGGAACGTGATTTGCGGGCAATAGTAGGACATGTTCTATCTTTCAACAGAACGGAAAAACGGAAATACGGAAACGGAATGCATACGGAGTACATTCAGTTTTTTTGCGGAACCATTGAAATTAATGGTTCCGTATACGGACCGTATACGGAACACAAAAAAAGGCCCGTACACTCGAAAAAAAAACGTTTGTGTGAACTAGGCCTTAGGCCTCTTTCACACAAGCGAGTTTTCCCGCGTGGGTGTGATACGTGAAGTGAACACATAGCAGCCGCACTGAATCCTGACCCATTCATTTTAATGGGTCTGTGCACATGAGCTTTTTTTTTTTTTTACGCATCAGTTCTGCATTGCGTGAGAATCACAGCATGTTCTATATTCTGCGTTTTTCAGGCAGCCCTGGTCCCGTAGAAGTGAAAAAGGCATTGCACGGGTGCAATGCGTTTTTCACTGATGGTGGTTGCTAGGACATGTTGTTTGTAAACTTTCAGTTCATTTTCACGCGCTTGAAAAACGCATCAAAACGGATTGCACTCGTGCTGAAAGAACACAATCGCGGACAAAACTGACGGAACTTGCTTGCAAATTTGCGCACATTTCATTGAATGCGTCCTGAGCCAATCCGTATAGTTCGTGTGAAAGAGGCCTTAGGCCTCATGCACACAACTGTGGTTTTGGTCCACATCCGATCTGCATTTTTTGCGGATCAGATGCGGACCCCATTCATCTAAATGGGGCCGTAAAAGACATGGACAGCACACCGTGTGCTGTCCACTTCCACATGTCCATTCCGAGACATACGGACTGTAGGTGGGCCATATGTCTCGGAGCGGCATACATCGTGTGCACAGGAGCGCACAGCATCAAAGGTTACTATGATGCTGTGCGCATCGGGCAACCCACAGGGCTATTGTCCTGCACTCATATTATATTATGAGTGCAGGACAATAGCTCCGCGGGCGGCCTGATGCGCACAGCATCATAGTAACCTTTGATGCTGTGCGCTCCTGTGCGCACGATGTATGCCGCTCCGAGACATATGGCCCGCTCACGAACCGTATGTCTAGGAGGGCATATGGTCGTGTGCATGAGCCCTAAGGCTACATGCACACAAACGTATTTTGTTTCCGCGTCCATTTTGGTTTTTTTGTGGATAGGATGCAGAGCCATTCATTTCTATGGAGCTGTTAAAAAATGCGGATAGTCAACAGTTTGTTTTCCGCGTCCGTTGTCCATGGTTCCATTCCGCAAAAAAATAGAGCATGTCCTATTCTTGTCTGTTTTGTGGACAAGGATAGGCATATACAATGGATCCGCCCAAAAAAAACAGATGCCATACAGACTTCATCCATTTTATTTTTGCGGATCCGCAATTTTCGGACCGCGAAACACATACGGTTGTGCATGTAGCCTCTTGCACACGACTGTATGGCTTTTTTAGTATTTTGCGGTCTGCAAAAAACTGATCCGCAAAAAATCAAGATGACATCTGTGTGCATTCTGTTTTTTGCGGAACGGAACAGCTGGAAACTGTTAGAACAGTACTATCCTTGTCCGTAAGGCTCCATTCACACGTCCGCAGAATGTGTCCGCATCCGTTCTGCAATTTTGCGGAACGGATGCGGACCCATTCATTCTCTATGGGGACGGAATGGATGCGGACAGCACACAGTGTGCTGTCTGCATCCGCAATTGCGGAGCGCAGCCCCGATCTTTGGGTCCGCAGCTCCGCAAAAGATAGAACATGTCCTATTCTTGTCCGCAGCTTGCGGACAAGAATAGGCATTTCTATGGGGGTGCCGGGCAATTTGCAGGTCCGCAACACATCACGGACGTGTGAATGGAGCCTTATGCGGACAATAATAGGACATGTTCTATCTTAGAACGGAAAAACGGAAATACAGAAATGGAAATTATACGGAGTACCTTCTGTTCATTTTTTGCAGATCCATTGAAATGAATGGTTCCATATACGGTCCGTATACGGAATGCAAAAAACGGAACGTAAACGGGGAAAAAAAAGTTTGTGTGCAAGAGGCCTAAGACTACGGCCGTGTGAATGAGCCCTTATGTTGGGTGCACATGACCGTTTAGCTTTCCGTCAGAATAGAAGAAAAATGTGTCTGATATTTTGAGCATCAGTTATGTTCAGTTTGCATCAGTTTTTGTCACTTCTGTCAGAGATCAGTTATTTTTGCATGCAGTATTTTTTTCTCCAGTCAAACTGGTGAGATTTCCGCGCGGGTGCAATGCGTGAGGTGAACGCATTGCACCCACACTGAATCACCATTCACTTCTATGGGGCTGTGCACATGAGCGGTGATTTTCACTTATGCGTTGCGTGAAAATCGCAGCATGCTTTATATTGTGCGTTTATCACGCAACGCAGGCCCCATAAAAGTGAATGGGGCTGAGTGAAAATCGCAAGCATCCGCAATCAAGTGCGGATGTGGTGCGATTTTCACGCATGGTTGCTAAGATGACAGTCTATTCACTGTATTATTTTCCCTTATAACATGGTTATAACGGAAAATAATAGCATTCTTTAATACAGAATGCTTAGTAGAAGGTCAATTGAGGGTTAAAAAATTAAAAATAATTAACTCACCTTCTCCTCTTGATCGCATAGCTGCCGGTCTCTTCTTACTTCTTTAATCATGAGCTGCCAGCTAAAGGACCTGTGGTGACATCACATCACATGGTCCAATCACATGGTCCATCACCGTGGTTATAAGGGAAAATAATAACATCTACACACCACCTAACCCAAACCTGAACTTCAGTGAAGAAGTTCGGGTCTGGGTACCACAGTCTTTTATCACGCGCGTGCAAAACGCATTGCACCCGCACGATAAAAACTGAACAACGGAACGCAATCGCAGTCAAAACTGACTGCAGTTGGGTACCTACTCGCGCGGGTTTGCCGCAACGCATCCGGACCTTATCCGGACACGCTCGTGTGAACTCAGCCTAACTGATCTGTGTCCAGGATGAGCTGTCAAGAGCAGAGCAGGAAGCAGAGACCAGCGAGAACCCAGTAGGCATCAGGGCAGGAGCAGCAGGGATCTTTGAGGGTGAAGATCACTTATTTCTATACCACTCTGAGCTGTTTTTAAATTATTTCCCCTCCCCTTCCCCATCCCAACCCCCGGGCAACCCATTTAAATAATTTCTACACTTACAGGAAATAACTGTATACTGCATAGTATAATTTTTTTTAGAATGGGAGTCAATGGATGGAGTATTCCACCTATGCAGTGGTATATATCACAGCCGTCCATAGGAAGTATACATTAGGGAATACACCCAATAACCCTAATGGAAGGAAAATACAGAATGTGAACAGCGCCTTAACATTTTTTTGGTGTGTCTTTTGTCTTCATGGTAATTGTATGTGAAATGCTCTGAAAACACACGTTTTACTTCTAGAAAACAAAGAATGCATGAAAAACCTGTGGTACAGTAAATAATAGTAAATTGTTTATGGGTATGCTGCATGGGGACTAAACTTTTCATCAAATCTTTCTAGGGTGAAATGGTCCCATAGTCTGATTTCCAATGATGATTTTGTTGTTCTTGGAGGTGTCCATTCACTGACATCCAGAGGTGTAACTGTAGCTCCAGGGCTTCAATAACAGGGCCCCCACCAAGCATGCTTTAGGCCTTATTCACATTCCCCTTTTCACTAACATGTGCTGTCCAAATGTTCCATGGACAGCACACATGCTCATTGATTTTAATGTGTCTGCTCATATTGCAGTATTATTTTACTGACCGCAGATCAGAGGTAAAATTATGGAGACATGTACCACTGTGATGCGGAACAAACACGCCTATTGAAGTCTATGGGTCCGTGAAAAATCACTGACACAACACAGATGGCATCCATGTTTGATCCGTTCTTCACTGACCACTCGTAGGAGATGCTCTGGAAATTAATTAGATTAGTGGTATACGAGTCCCTATCAGATTGGAACAGTTTCAATGGAGTCCAGGAGAAATGGGACTAATTAAAAGTGGCAACAGAAGCAACAGAAAATTGCATTATGCTTGTCAGTAAAAGCAAAAAAAGGAAGAGACCACTGTGGTACTCAGCAGAAGTGGCCAAAATCATTAAAAACAAAAACATAGCATTTAGTAATTATAAAAATAAAAAAAACGAGGATGACAGGGAAATTTATAACAGAGGCCAAACAAGTTAAAAAAGCTTCTGAAGCCCAGGCAGAAGAGAAATTAGCTCAGTCAGTGAAAAAAGGTGATAAGACATTCTTCAGATACATAAATGAAAAAAGGAAACTAAAACAAGGAATTACCAAATTAAAAACATAAGAAGAAAGGTATATGGAAGAAGATAAAGAACTAGCTGACTGCCTCAATGAATACTTCTGTTCAGTTTTTACAAAAGAAAATGAAGGAAAAGGACCTCAGTTAGGAAGGAAGATTAATGAATCTTTTGATGCATGTGTCTTTACAGAGGAAGAGGTTCTAAGTCAGCTGTCTAAAATTAATACAAATAAGTCACAGGGGCCTGATGGGATACACCCAAAGCTATTAAAAGAGCTCAGCGGTGAACTAGCAAAACCATTAACAGATTTATTTAACCAATCACTGGTAACAGGAGTCGTCCGAAAAGATTGGAAATTGGCACATGCTGTGCCCATTCACAAGAAAGGTAGTAGGGAGGAATCGGGCAACTATAGGCCAGTAAGCCTGACATCAATAGTGGGGAAATTAATGTAAACCATACTTAAGGAGAGGATTGTGGAACATCTAAAATCCTATGGATTGAAAGATTAGAAACAGCATGGGTTTACTTCAGGGAGATCATGTCAAACTAATCTTATACATTTTCTTTTTGATTGGGTGACTAAAATAATAGATGGCAGAGGTGCAGTAGACATGGCTTATCTAGACTTTAGTAAGGCTTTTGATACTGTCCCACATAGAAGGATTATCAATAAACTGCAGTCTTTGAGCTTGGACTATAGACAGTGGCTGAGGGACAGACAACAGAGGGTTGTAGTCAATGGAGTATATTCAGACCAGGGTCTTGTTACCAGTGGGGTACCTGAGGGATCTTTTCTGGGACGAATATTGTTTAATATCTTTATCAATGTCATAGAGCAGCAGGAAATGCTAGCAGAATGCTTGGGTGTATAGGGAGAGGCATTACCAGTAGAAAGAGGGAGGTGCTTATGCCGCTCTACAGAGCACTAGTGAGACCTCATTTGGAGTATTGTGCTCAGTACTGGAGACCATATCTCCAGAAGGACATTGATACTTTGGAGAGAGTTCAGAGAAGAGCTACTAAACTGGCACATGGATTGCAGGATAAAACTTACCAGGAAAGATTAAAGGACCTTAACATGTATAGCTTAGAAGAAAAACGAGACAGAGGGGATGTGATAGAAACTTTTAAATACATAAAGGGAACCAACAAGGTAAAAGAGGAGAGAATATTTAGAAGAAGAGAAACTGCTACAAGAGGACATAGTTTTAAATTAGAGGGGCAAAAGTTTAAAAGTAATATCAGGAAGTATTACTTTACTGAGAGAGTAGTGGATGCATGGAATAGCCTTCCTGCAGAAGTGGTAGCTGCAAATACAGTGAAGGAGTTTAAGCATGCATGGGATAGGCATAAGGCCATCCTTCATATAAGATAGGGCCAGGGGCTATCCATAGTATTCAGTATATTGGGCAGACTAGATGGGCCAAACGGTTCTTATATACAAACTAAAAAGACAGGGTGGCATTAGCAGGAGGTGCTCAAACCCACATGCAGTCGTGCATATATACAGGGGAGCAAATCCTGCACTTGTGGCCCGTTGCTAATGGCGATCCCCAGCAAAATGCATACGGTGGAGGATGCCCGCGGCGAACCACAAGTACCACAATAGACATCTCACACAAGGTAACAAGTGCGTATGTCATAATCAATATAACAATATAACAAAACAATAACAAATACAGGTGCACTCTGCAGTCTCACTAAACCATCAAACTGATTTTAAAATTGAGAGATTAGTCAACATGTCCTACGGTGTAGAACATGTCTAAGCCCGGGCACCACGTCAAGGTTTCTCAAGTAGCCCGAGACCTAACGCTCTCCTACCTGAGCCGTATGGGCGATACCAGGAGCCAGTGGGCAAATTACAGGAGCATGAGGCCGACTCACAAACAGCTCACCAGTTACCTCCAGCATGTAGCCATGCTTATAATGGGAGGAGGGAGGAGTCTGCGAGCCTCACTCAAGACTGACTGATATGGCCCAGGCCTCACAGGTGCACCTAAATGTGGCCTGTAGATGGAAAACAGGCACATTTAAATTGGAGTTTATACACCTCCAGGAATCTATATAGGTCTCAGGCTACTTGAGAAACCTTGACGTGGTGCCCGGGCTTAGACATGTTCTACACCGTAGGAAATGTTGACTAATCTCTCAATTTTAAAATCAGTTTGAGGGTTTAGTGAGACTGCAGAGTGCACCTGTATTTGTTATTGTTTTGTTATATTACCAAACGGTTCTTATCTGCCGACACATTCTATGTTTCTATGTTTTTATGAACTTTTCATAAAATCTTTCTAGGGTGAAATGGTGTTCTTGGAGGTGTCCATTCACTGACATCCAGAGGTGTAACTGTAGCTCCAGGGCTTTAATAACAGGGCCCCCACCAAGCATGCTTTAGGCCTTATTCACTTTCCCATTTTCACTAACATGTGCTGTCCAAATGTTCCATGGACAGCACACATGCTCATTGATTTTACTGTGTCTGCTCACATTGCAGCATTTTATTACTGACCGCAGATCAGAGGTAAAATTATGGAGACATGTACCACTGTGATGCGGAACAAACACACCTATTGAAGTCTATGGGTCCGTGAAAAAATCACTGACACAACACGGATGGCATCCATGTATGATCCGTTCTTCACTGACCACTCAGAAATTAATTTTCAGCTGAGCAGTGTCCGTGGAATACGGATGAAACATGGAGGGCAAAAAATGGACACACAGATTCACAGATGAAACATGGATGGATTTTTTAATTGATGTCAAACAGACAAGGACATGTGAATGAGCCTGATCTATAGTACTGGTCTCCTCATATAGGGAAAAGAGATGTCATGGGCCCGGGTACAACCGCAGCGTTTGCACCTGTATTGTTACGCCCCTTCTGACATCTATAATTGTGATGTTTCTTGAACAGATATGTATAATCTCCACATATAGAAGTAATAACATATTTGTCTTTCCAAGTAACACGTCGCATGTATTTTTCTTTCTTAGTTTTTCCAGACATGCTGAATGTTATTCCTGCCAGCATGCATGTCAGCGTGGTTATATTCACTACGGCACTGATCGTCTTCGCTCTGGTGGGGACTGGCTTCTTCATGTTCAACGCCTTCGGAAAACCATATGAAGCTCTACATGGTCCAGTGGGACTATACCTCTGGTGTTTCATTTCATGTAAGTGATTCATCTGCTCTTGTGTTCCAGCTGTCAAGAGAGCACGTAGACTATAGACCTATAGTATACCAGAATTCAGGGGTATGGTGAAGGAGTGTCAAACCGGATAAATATTACAGTTTCTATGTAGTATTGGTTAGATAATTCCAATTTAGGGTCCATTCAGACATCTGCAATTTTACGGAACAGGTGTGGACCCATTCATTTCAATGGGGCCGCAAAAGATGCGGACAGCACACCGTGTACTGTCCGCATCCGTAGTTCCATTCTGCAGCCCTGCAAAAAAGATATAACATGTCCTATTCTTGTCCGCAGTCGTGGACAAGAATAGGCATTTCTATCACAGGGCCGGCCATATGTGGTTCCCAAAATGCGTAACGTACACAGCCTGTATCCGTGTTTTGCGCGTGCGCAATTTGAAGACCATAAAACATTCGCGGATGTCTGAATGGACCTTTAGGCCTCTTTCACACGAGCGTGACGGATTAGGTCCAGATGCGTTCAGGATGCGTTCAGTGAAACTCGCACCATTTTGCAAGCAAGTTCAGTCATTCAGTTTTGTCTGCGATTGCGTTTCTGTTGTTCCGTTTTTTCCGCGAGGGTGCAATGCGTTTTGATGCGTTTTTCACACGCGTGATAAAAAAACTGAAGGTTTACAAACATCTCGTAGCAACCAACAGTAAAAAACGCATTGCATCCGCATTTGCTTGCGGATGCAATGCGTTTTTCACACAGCCCCATTCACTTCTATGGCCCCTTTCACACGGGCGAGTTTTCCGTGCGGATGCGAAGCGTGAAGTGAACGCATTGCACCCGCACTGAATCCTGACCCATTCACTGAATTATTTTCCCTTATAACATGGTTATAAGGGAAAATAATAGCATTCTGAATACAGAATGCATAGTACAATAGTGCTGGAAGGGTTAAAACAAAATAAAAAATGGTTTAACTCACCTTAGTCCACTTGATCGCGGCCCGGCATCTGTCCTTTGTTGAATAGGACCTGTGGTGAGCATTGCAATAATTACAGGACCTTTGATGATGTCACTCCGGTCATCACATGGTACGTCACCATGGTAAAAGATTATGTGATGTATACCATGTGATGACCGGAGTGACGTCATCAAAGGTCCTGTAATTATTGCAATGCTCACCACAGGTCCTATTCAACAAAGGACAGATGCCGGGCCGCGATCAAGTGGACTAAGGTGAGTTAAACCATTTTTTATTTTGTTTTAACCCTTCCAGCACTATTGTACTATGCATTCTGTATTCAGAATGCTATTATTTTCCCTTATAACCATGTTATAAGGAAAAATAATACAATCTTCAGAACATCAATCCCAAGCCCGAACTTCTGTGAAGAAGTTCAGGTTTGGGTACCAAACATGCGCGATTTTTCTCACGCGAGTGCAAAACGCATGACAATGTTTTGCACTCGCGCAGAAAAATCGCGCATTTTCCCGCAACGCACACGCCTCTTATCCGGGCCAAAAATATGACGCCCGTGTGAAAGAGGCCTATGAGGAATATAGAACATGCTGCGATTTTCACGCAACGCACAAGTGATGCGTGAAAAACAACGCTCATGTACACAGACCCATTGAAATGAATGGGTCAGGATTCAGTGCGGGTGCTATGCGTTCACGTCACGCATCGCACCCGCGCGGAAAACTCGCTCGTGTGAAAGGGGCCTTATACAGAGTTAATTCACAATTCCCTTAAGTTAGGCTACTTTCACACCTGCGTTAGGTGCGGATCAGTCTGGTATCTGCACAGACGGATCCGCACCTATAAATGCAAACCCTGGTATCCGTTCAGAACGGATCTGTCTGCATTATTCTCTCCCAAAAAAATTTAAGTCTAAGTGTAAGTCAAACGGATCCGTCCTGACTTACATTGAAAGTCAATGGGGGACGGATCCATTTACAATTGCACCATATTTGTGTCAATGTAAACGGATCCGTCCCCATTGACTTTTTATTGTAAGTCAGGACGGATCCATTTGGCTCCGCATCGCCAGGCGGACACCAAAACCCTGCAAGCTGCGTTTTGGTGTCCGCCTCCAGAGCGGAATGGAGGCTGAACAGAGCCAAACTGATGCATTCTGAGCGGATCCTTATCCATTCAGAATGCTTTGGGGCTAAGCTGATCCGTTTGGGGCCGCTTGTGAGAGCCTTGAAACGGATCTCACAGGCGGACCCAGAAACGGCAGTGTGAAAGTAGCCTTAGGTGCAAGGATTGAGAAAAGATATTTACAGACACATTCATTTAGTTAGGCCTCTTTCCGTTTACGTTCCGTTTTTTGCGTTTCTGTATACGGAACAATTCATTTCAATAGATCTGCAAAAAAAACGGAAGGTACTCCGTATGCCTTCCGTTCTGTTCAAAGATAGAACATGTCCTATTATTGTCCGCATAACGGATAAGGATAGTACTGTTCTATCAGGGGCCAGCTGTTCAATTCCGCAAAAAAACGGAATGCACACGGATGTCATCCAGACTGCAAAATACCGAAAAAGCCATATGGTCGTGTGCATGAGGCCTTAGGCTGAGTTCACATCACCGTTTAGCTTTCCGTTCTTCTAAACCGTCAGAAGAAGAGGGGGAAAAACAGACCTTGTTGCATCAGTTGTCATCCATTTGAGCCATTTCCGTCTAAAATCGTTTATTTTTTTTTATACGGGAAAAAAGTCCTGCATGCAGTACTTTTTTTTCTGTCTAAAAAAAGAATCTCAGATGAAAATGGCTCAAACTGTTCTATTTTTTTACGGAGCGGACTTACGGACATACAGAAACGCAATGCACACGGAGAAAGTTCCTATTTTTTTGCAGACCCATTTATATGAATGGTTCCGCATATGGTCCGCTACAAAAACGGAACGGACAGGGAAAGAAAACATGTTCACGTGCATGAGTAATTGTGGACAAGAATAGGACATGTTCTATTTTTTTTGCAGGGCTGTGGCACGGAGCAACGGATGCGGACAGCACACTGTGTGCTGTCCGCATCTTTTGGGGCCCCCATAGAAATGAATGAGTCCGCAACCGCAAAATTACGGAACGGATGCAGACTCATTCATACGGTCATGTGAATGTAGCCTTATTCATACGTACATGGAATATAGATATAGAAAATCTGTTACGAATGCACACCTACCTTCTACCTGACATGCCTTTGGGAATTTGAACTACAGTCCTTTGTCTTTATCATTCTACTATACAAATTGGAAGTCATTTAAAAGGGAATCCCCATCCTAAAGGAAATCTGTCATCAGAAAATTCACAGGTAGACCAGGCACAATGCCTTGTAGGGGTAGGCAAGATGATGTGCAGGAACCTGGACCTGTCAATTAAGGAGAGGGAGGGGCTGACAGAGGAAGAAGGAGGGGCACAGGTTCAAAGAGAGGCTTGGGTCCACCCTCAGTGCACTTAACTGCTCATTTGCATATGGAGTAAAAGTACTTTATTCTTCAGAATAAGGCAGCAAATCACTAAATGAAAGTTATCATTACATTCAGCTGAGCTAGTCCTACAAGACACTGTGTCTGGTCTATCAGTGAGTTTCCTGGTGACAGACTCCCTTTAAAGCGAACAAGTAGGCACATTTTGGCAAATGAAGCTAACGGAATGGCACTGCAGGTCACAATACACTGAAATCAATGATGTCAACAATAAATAAAACTGAAGAAGTTTTTCTCTGAATGAGGTACCTGTAATCATTGAGGTGTCTCGCTGCAATGCAATGCTAGCCCTGTCTCCTGTCAGTATGAATAGATCCTGAAGGTGGGAATATTCATACACCGTAAACCTAGGCCCTAGAAACCCTGGAAAGCCCTAGGGGTAGTGACTGGGTCTGAGACCACTAGTTCCTTCCCAGATGAACAAACCAGCATCTCCCTGAGGCCTAGGAAACAATAAGCAAAAGGAGACAACAAAATACAAAGGGCAGCACACTTATCTTCAATAGAAAATGGATGAGCAGGAACTCAGAAGAGGAAAACACACCAGCTCTTCCAACTCCAGGCAGATAATATCAACCGCATGGTAAGAAGTGTGAGTCCAGACTAAATATGGGAGCAGTAATGACCACAAGCTACACCTGAAGCAAGAGGTATGGTCATACCAACAACAACACTGCAACGTGAAAACCGAGAGGCTGTCAGATAACCTCATGTGATGCAAGTCTCTCAGATCTTCTAACCTCTGTCACGGGAGGGATTGTGACAGGTACAGGGGCTATAGTGTGCATGAGTGAGACTTCCGCGGCACTAGAACTGGTGTTTCCAAATTAGGGGGATGTCAATCAAAGTAAGATAGGTGGGGTTGCAACAATGACTCTGTGACTCCGGTATTGCTCTGAGATGCCACGGATGACCCTAGGTACCTCAATTACATATAGACAGGTACTTAGTCAAAGCTTATTTATGCAAAATGGCACTTCTGAGAATTTTACTGGAGACTTCAATAATTTCAGTGTAATGTGACTTGCAGTGCCATGGCATTAGTTTATTATGCCAAAAAGTTGCTGACAGGTTCCCTTTAAAAAGTGCTGGCGCACTACAAGGTTATGCCATCATTTTCTTGTAAGTTTCTCCTTGCCACCCACTGTGCAGGGAACATGCAAGGGAATAGTCTGCGTCGCATTAGCATACTTGTCAAAAGTCCAGATTTCAGTGGGACTGACCCCTGAAATCAGACTGCAAAGAATAAAGGGGCATATCCTATTCTGTGTTAAAAATACCATCTCTAGTGCATTTTGAGGGCATTGCCAGGTGAAATTGGGTTTTACACTTAGATTAAAATGTCGGAAAGGATCAAGTACACCATTCTGTGCTAAAAAATGTTTCCACTGGGCGACCCCTTGAACCCGATCTAAATAATGTGGCATGACCTGAAGAGTAGTGTTGAGCGCGAATATTCGAATTGCAAATTTTATTCTCGAATATCGCAATTTTGAGATTTCGCGAATATTTAGAATATCGTTCTATATATTCGCGAATTCGAATATTCGTTTTTTTTTTTTTTATTATTATATTTTTTTCTTTCCCACTTCTCTAAAGTTGTTCTTACCTGTCCTTTGGATTCCTGGCTTCCTGGCTGCTCCAGTCAGTGGCGTTTTCAACTTACTGCTATATTCCATATTAGCTAAATTACAATCTAATCTATATGTGTATTTTCCGAAATTTTGCAAATTGCGATGCGAGTAATATAACACGAAATAATCGCATGAAGATTTCAATTTAGCACTGCTATATTCCATATTCTAGCCTAATATGGAATATAGCTGTGCTAAGTTAGCACAGCTATATTCCATACTAGGCTAGAATATGGAATATAGCAGTGCTAAGTTGAAATCTTCATGCGATTATTTCGTATTATATTACTCGCATCGCAATTTCGGCTTTTGCAAATGTTCTTAATATTGCTCTAACTTCGTCTTTTAGAATATTACGAATATTCTAAAAGACGAAGTTAGAGCAATATTACGAAATTTCGTAAATACACATAGATTGTACTTAAGCTAATATACTGCTATAGTAATAATTTTTAATAGTGTACATATTTTACAAAACTTAAGTTCAGAAGAGGCAAAAAAAAATTAGAGGCAAAAAAAGGGATTATAGCACTATATTAGCTAAATTACAATCTATATGTGTATTTTACGAAATTTCGTAATATTGCTCTAACTTCGTCTTTTAGAATATTCGTAATATTCTAAGAGACGAAGTTAGAGCAAATCACGAAATTTCGTAAAATACACATATTAGCCTAGCCATAGTCAATTAGCATAGGAACGTTGCCTTATACTATCAAGATAAATAATCGCAATACGCGAAAAAAAATATTCGTATATTATTCGCGATAATGAGAATAATTACGAATATTCAATTTCGACGAATATAACACGAATATTCATTCGAATATTCGCGAAATATCGCGAAATCGAATATGGCACCTCCCGCTCATCACTACTGAAGAGGATTGTGCCTTAGGGCCGCTTCACACGAGCGGATGCCGTGCGTGGCATCCGCTCCGTGAAAGAGTGCCAAGACCCGCTGCAGACTGCAGAGGCACGGAGCAGTAACATGACTGTTAATGCTCCGTGCCTCTCTGTGATCTCTTTACTACGAAATCACAGTGACAACTGTGATTTCGTAGTAAAGAGATCACAGAGAGGCACGGAGCATTAACAGTCATGTTACTGCTCCGTGCCTCTGCAGTCTGCAGCGGGTCTTGGCACTCTTTCACGGAGCGGATGCCACGCACGGCATCCGCTCGTGTGAAGCGGCCCTTAGAGATAAGCGAGTCGATTCATCTCATCAAGCTGAGTTCTACACCTGACGATGCTCCCGCTGTAGCTTGATTGACATCTTTCCCAGCCCTGACAACCTTGTGCCTGTGCCGTTTGTCTGAGAAGTGGTGCAAACACAAAAGTTCTGCTTTTGCTACTGGAGCAGCGACTGGCCATTCTGCTACACTTTCTGAAGCATAAGCAGAGCCCATGGGCTCGTGCCACTACTTGGAGATGCCACGCAGATGTGAGATTGTCAGGGCTGGACGACTCAGTCAATTAAGCATCAGGGGGAACATCTTCGATTTAGGTGCCTGCACATCGAGTAATCGGCAGCACCTTTAGGCTGAGTTCACACGGGCGTTGCGGGAAAAGGTGCGGGTGCGTTGCGGGAACATGCGCGATTTTTCTGCGCGAGTGCAAAACATTGTAATGCGTTTTGCACGCGCGTGAGAAAAATTGGCATGTTTGGTACCCAAACCCAAACTTCTTCACAGAAGTTCAGGTTTGGGTTAGGTGCTGGGTAGATTGTATTATTTTCCCTTATAACATGGTTATAAGGGAAAATAATAGCATTCTGGATACAGAATGCATAGTACAATAGCGCTGGAGGGGTTAAAAAAATAAATAAAATAATTTAACGCACCTTAATCCACTTGATCGCGCAGCCCGGCTTATCTTCTGTCTTCTTATTTGCTGTGTGCAGGAAAAGGACCTGTGGTGACGTCACTCCGGTCATCACATGATCCATCACCATGGTAAAAGATCATGTGATGGATCATGTGATGACCGGAGTGACGTCACCACAGGTCCTGTTACTGCACACAGCTAAGATGAAGACAGAAGAGAAGCCAGGCTGCGCGATCAAGTGAATTAAGGTGAGTTAAATTTTTATTTTTATTTTTTTAACCCCTCCAGCGCTATTGTACTATGCATTCTGTATTCAGAATGCTATTATTTTCCCTTATAACCATGTTATAAGGGAAAATAATAATGATTGGGTCTCCATCCCGATCGTCTCCTAGCAACCGTGCGTGAAAATCGCAACGCATCCGCACTTGCTTGCGGATGCTTGCGATTTTCACGCAGCCCCATTTACTTCTACGTGATAAACGCACAATATAGAGCACGCTGCGATTTTCACGCAACGCATAAGTGATGCGTGAAAATCACCGCTCATGTGCACAGCCCCATAGAAATGAATCGGTCCAGAATTAGTGCGGGTGCAATGCGTTCGCCTCCCGCATTGCACCCGCACGGGATACTCGCCTGTGTGAACTCAGCCTTACACCGCCAGATAATCGATAACGAGCGTTTTTATGAGCACTCGTTAGTGATTATCTTGCGGATTCTCAACCTGTGTAAAGGGCGCTTTAGAGAACAGTCGGACCACATTTATTAGCAATCAATGCAGGTAGCCCAGGTATGTAATTCCAAAGGGTTCACTTACTTTTTATTGCAACTGTATATACATTCACACACCAGTATTGTTCTGGTACAATATGTTAACACTTAGAGCTTGTTCACACGACCGTTGCCCCTCCGTGCCCGTCCTGTGGACCGCAAACTGTGGTCTGCAATGCACGGGCACCGGCCGTGGGGCTGCCGCATGCGGATCACGATCCCGCTCACTTGAATGGGGTTCGCGATCCGTCGGTTCTGCAAAAAGATAGAGCATCTTTTTGCGGTGCGGAGGCACGGAACGGAACCCACAGAAGCACTCCGTAGTGCTTCCGTAGGGTTCCGTTCCGTGCTTCCGTTCTGCACCGCATCTCTGGATTTGCGGACCCATTCAAGTGAATGGGTCCGCATCCGTGATGCGGAATGCACAAGGCCGGTGACCCGTGTATTGCGGACCCGCCGTATGCGGGCCGCAATACGGCAACGGAGGGGCAACGGTCGTCTGAATGAGCCTTTACTGTGTGAGTACTACTAGCACTGCTACACATATGCTCTTCTATTCCAGGTTCCTGCGGCTGTCTTGTCCTAATCCTCTTCTCCTCTGAAGTGAAGATGCATAATTTATCAGAGAAGATAGCTAATTACAAAGAAGGAGGTTTCTTATTTAAGACTCAGACCGAACACTTTGAGACTTCATTTTGGATTGTCCTGGTTTGCACTCTGGTACATTTTTCAAGCATCTTTCTAATTCGATTAGCTGGTTTTGATTTTCCTTTCTCAAAATCAAAGGCGCTTGATGCAAGTTCTGGAGCAATTGATCTGATGTACTGAGCTTCGTTCTGCGAGGACACGAGGAGCCTGTTTATAAACTACCCTGCGATCTACACGGGACATTTATGGAGAAATTCTAATGAAACATTCAAAGTATCAGAACCTTCTGATCCCTGCTGCCATGTCACCCTGTCAATAGCAGAGGCTCTTGAAAAGGGAATGTATAAAGCAGAGCAGACATAGACTATTGAGTGCTACGAGAATATAAGCCGTTGTATTGCATTTCAAATGTAGGCCATTCAGATCAGTAAAAATAAAAAAATCACAGTCCATCCTGATATTGAGGGAACACTTTACTGTATGTCTGCAAAGAAATTAAATAGCTAAACCTATATGATGCCCATGAAGGGTTCACTAAGTGGGGATTAAAGGGCTTCTGTCACCCCACTAAACTTTTTTTTTTGTGTACTTATAATCCCTATCCTGCGATATATCTATACATTATGGTTTTAATCATTTCCGTTCAGTAGATTTAGCAAAAAACGTACTTTTATAATATGCAAATTACCTGTCTACCAGCAAGTAGGGCGGCTACTTGCTGGTAGCAGCCGCCAAAAAACGCCCCCCCCCCTCCTCCTGTTGATTGACAGGGCCAGCCGCGATCTCCTCCTCCGGCCAGCCCTGTCAGCATTTCGACATTGTTTCGACACAGGCGCTTTGAGAGAAGAAGGCTCGCCTCCTCAGCACTCCCTCAGTGCCCCTGCGCCGATGAGGTCACCGAAAGAGAAGACATCATCCGCGCAGGCGCACTGAGGGAGTGCTGAGGAGGCGAGCCTCCTTCTCTCAGAGCACCTGCGCCGAATCAACACAGGCGCGCGATTTTTCAAATGCAGACAGGGCCAGCCGGAGGAGAAGATCGCTGCTGGCCCTGTCAATCAACAGGAGGAGGGGGCGTTTTTTTGCGGCTGCTACCAGCAAGTAGCCGCCCTACTTGCTGGTAGACGGGTAATTTGCATATTATAAAAGTATGTTTTTTGCATTATCTACTGAACGGAAATGATTAAAGACATAATGTATAGATATATCGCAGTTAAGGGATTATAAGTACCCCAAAAAAAAATATGAGTTTAGTGGGGTGACAGAAGCCCTTTAAGAACTTGGTATGGCGCTAAAAAAAAATAATCTTGAATTAGCATCAGAAATACATAATAATTGAAAATATCCAGGGCAGTTAACTAGTGATATACTATACCCTGTCCCTAGATTTTGGTGTAAATTGGGCCAAAAAGTGGAGTAATGTGGTGCCTCCAGGGTTAGGGCTTGTTCGCACGGCCGTTGTCTGCCTGTGGCCACATTGCGGCCCGCATACGACAGGTCCACAATACACAGGCACTGGCCCGTGTGCACTCCGCATCACAGATGCGGTCCCATTTACTTGAACGGGTCCGCAATCACGGAGATGCGGAACGAAAGCAAGGATCGGAACCCCACGGAAGCACTATGGAGTGCTTCCGTGGTGCTTCTGTCCATGCCCCCGCACTGCAAAAAAATAGAACATGTTCAAGTTAAATGGGTCTGGATCCATCCTGGCCGCCGCACTGACGTTGCCCATGCATTGGGGGCTGCAAATTGCGGTCCCCAATGAACTGAACGGACCCACAATGGCCGTGTGAACAAGCCCTTAGAGAGAGTTTCTAAGCCTTATCCAAAAAGGAGGGCAAAATAGGATTTACACACAAACTGCCTCTATATATATATATATATATATATATATATATATATGACATATTTTCTGTATGTAAATGAAATGGAGTTCATGATCTTAATTGCTTATTTTGCATGAATCCTGCCACCGGGATTTTGGGTATAGAGCTGAGGACATGGGTTGCTAGATGGCCACTAGCACATCCGCAATACCCAGTTCCTATAGCTCTGTGTGCTTTTATTGTGTATAAAAACCGATTTGATACATATGCAAATTAAGCTTGAAAATATGACTCTTCTCTGGTCACACAAGTAAGATATGACTCTTTTATGTTAATTTGCATAAAAGGCCGGAAGTACAAAAATGCATAATACTTATTGAATTTGTCTGCAAATGAAATGAAAAGTGTAATTTATATGCTTAGGGTAACACAATGAACATTTAGAAACGCTCAGTGATGGTAGCATAGTAGAGGTGACAGGTTCCCTTTAAAGGGTTTCTCCAAGACTGAGACCCCTTTTTCCTATAGCCAGACAGGGTACTGGGGTTAAAAAAAAGAAGACTCCCCTGTCACTGGCACTCCAGCTCATGTGCTGCTTCCCACTGGACTGTAAGTGTGACATGGAAATACGTCACCTCTGCCAGTCGACCATTGGTCTTAGTGGTGACGTGTGCAGGCATGTAACTGCCACCACCACTGAAGCCATTCATTATCTGGCACTTAGATGGCATGTGACACTTCCTAGGAAACAGAGATGGAGAAGAGTGCTCTGCACTGGTAATAGGTGCACTGGTGTTAGGTGCATTTTTTTTTTATTTTTTTTTTTTATTACTTTAACCTCAGCACCCTGCCTGGTGACATGAAAAAGAGTCTCAGTCTCAGAAAACCCTTCTACCAGAATCTATCTGTTCTCCTGACTTATCTGTTTTAATACATATTTGTATTCCCCATAAAATAAAGTTTCTGAAGCATCAAATCTGTAACTCCTTCAATTCATTCTAGAAAATAAGTAACTCAGACATGTCAGGAGACCTGATGGATTCTCTTTAATGACAATCGTTCAGCGGTTTTGACAATGCTAAACTGTTGACAGCAGTTGGTAATGGATGGGGAGCACAGGACAAATATACTTTTTGTGAAGAATTTATTAGGAAAAGTGAGAATATGAACTTTTATTCTGGGAGATTCTAGAAATGCCCAAGGTGGGGCTTCAATGTGATGCGCTCTACACTCTGAGCTTCTTTACAACCCTTCCCTTCTGCTCTCCTGGTTGGAGAAGGCTGTGAAGCAGCTAGATGCCTTCACAGTGAAGCTCCACCACTAGTGCACGTAAAGAGCAGCGGCAGGTACAATAAAACTTCATATTATTAATACTCCTGACTATAAAAACTCTAAAATGGCTTGTTTATACTGCTCTCCCTAGCCCCAACTTAGTGCTGTCAACAATTTAGTCAGAACTGCTGACAAATTTTCCTTTAAAACTGGCCTAAATTAGTTAGAGTCATGGCTTACATTCACTAAAGGGTCTGTCTTCCAGGACAATGCATTTTTGTATAGAGGTCAGCACTGTGATCAGCTGATTGCTGCTGCTCCAGCTTCTCTACTACCCAACGAGCAGCTCTGGGAGAAGACATAACAGGTCAGATATTTTCATACTGCAGATAGGAGAAATGTTATATCAATATATATGTTGCCATTTAAATAAATGTTCAACCATGTAATACATGAGTAGCTAGAGGCTGCCATAATGAGAGAATACTTGGTTGGCTTGTGAGTGGCATTCTGAGGTGGCTCATGCAGTGGGGTCCTGAAAAGAAGGGCACAGTCTATGACATCCATATACAGTTGCAAGAAAAAGTATGTGAACCCTTTGGAATGATATGGATTTCTGCACAAATTGGTCATAAAATGTGATCTGATCTTCATCTAAGTCACAACAATAGACAATCACAGTCTGCTTAAACTAATAACACACAAATAATTAAATGTTACCATGTTTTCATTGAACACACCATGTACACATTCACAGTGCAGGTGGAAAAGGTATGTGAACCCCTAGACTAATGACATCTCCAAGAGGTAATTGGAGTGAGGTGTCAGCCAACTGGAGTCCAATCAATGAGATGAGATTGGAGGTGTTGGTTACAGCTGCCCTGCCCTATAAAAAACACACACCAGTTCTGGGTTTGCTTTTCACAAGAAGCATTGCCTAATGTGAATGATGCCTCACACAAAAGAGCTCTCAGAAGACCTACGATTAAGAATTGTTGACTTGCATAAAGCTGGAAACGGTTATAAAAGTATCTCCAAAAGCCTTGCTGTTCATCAGTCCACTGTAAGTCAAATTGTCTATAAATGGAGAAAATTCAGCACTGCTGCTACTCTCCCTATGAGTAGCTGTCCTGTAAAGATGACTGCAAGAGCACAGCACAGACTGCTCAATGAGGTGAAGAAGAATCCTAGAATGTCAGCTAAAGACTTACAAAAGTCTCTGGCATATGCTAACATCCCTGTTAGCGAATCTGCGATACGTAAAACACTAAACAAGAATGGATTTCATGGGAGGATACCACAGAGGAAGCCACTGCTGTCCCAAAAAAACATTGCTGCACGTTTACAGTTTGCATAAGAGCACCTGGACGTTCCACAGCAGTACTGGCAAAATATTCTGTGGACAGATGAAACCAAAGTTGAGTTGTTCGGAAGAAACCCAAACACTATGTGTGGAGAAAAAGAGGCACAGCACACCAACATCAAAGCCTCATCCCAACTGTGAAGTATGGTGGTGGGGGCATCATGGTTTGGGGCTGCTTTGCTGCATCAGGGCCTGGACGGATTGCTATCATCAAAGGAAAAATGAATTCCCAAGTTTATCAAGACATTTTGCAGGAGAACTTAAAGGGAACCTGTCACCAGTTTTATGGTGTCCTAACTAAGGGCAACATAAATAAGTGACTGATTCTCTTATCAAAATGCAGGGTCACTTTCTTTAATTGACCCAGTCAATCTGCCAACATCTTGTATTGAAAAGCTCCAGCTGATAATGATGAGTCATGAATATTCATGAGCTCCTGACTCTCCCCGCCCACCTGCTGCTGAGTGACAGTTTGTTGCCATAGGAATCAGCAACAGGTGGGCAGGGGAGTGGCTATAGCTCTGAATTAAATATACGCTGGACTCGATGACCTCACGCCAGACTTGAAACAGCTCATTAGCATGTGGCATGCGGCATCTTGGTGTGTATATTATGAGGTAACCATCTGTCACACCAGTAAGGCACTTTTTAGTAGTTAATGATTGTATATAATTAGTTAGATTATAATCAAATATCCACATGACAGGTTCCCTTTAAGGCCATCTGTCCACCAGCTGAAGCTCAACAGAAGATGGGTCTTGCAACAGGACAACGACCCAAAGCATAGAAGTAAATCAACAACAGAATGACTTAAACAGAAGAAAATACGCCTTCTGGACTGGCCCAGTCAGAGTCCTCACCTCAACCCGATTGAGATGCCGTGGCATGACCTCCAGAAAGCGATTCACACCAGACATCACATGAATATTGCTGAACTGAAACAGTTCTGTAAAGAGGAATGGTCAAGAATTACTCCTGACCGTTGTGCACATCTGATCTGCAACTACAGGAAACGTTTGGTTGAAGTTATTGCTGCCAAAGGTGGTTCAACCAGTTATTAAATCCAAGGGTTCACATGCTTTTTCCACCTGCACTGTGAATGTTTACATGGTGTGTTCAATAAAAACATGGTAACATTTAATTCTTTGTGTGTTATTAGTTTAAGCAGACTGTGATTGTCTATTGTTGTGACTTAGATGAAGATCAGATCACATTTTATGACCAATTTGTGCAGAAATCCATATCATTCCAAAGGGTTCACATACTTTTTCTTGCAACTATATTCTAATAGGTCTTATGGACAGGAATTGTCTTGGTTCTCATCTATGGCAGCATCTCAGCAGCTGATAAACTGTGTTATTAATCATACATGCCGTGAAGGTTTCTTGTTAGTTTCCGAGAAGTTAGGTTGAACGTGGCCTGCACTTCTTGTAGTCAGATTTGCAAAAACAAATGTGACTAGAACGGAGCTATCACTTTAACTGGTTTGCTAAAACATGTTCATACGCAGAGGTGTAGCTATAAGATTCTGTGTTCCAATGGGCTCCAGGGATCTCTGCGCCTCTAGCTATATTAAGTGACAAGTGGAAACCTTCTTGTAGCATCCCATGTTGATGATGAAGATTGTGCCAAACATTTTGGTGATGTCCTAGTATGTTTAGATAATTGACTACATAAAGTTTTTATTGGATGAAATCATAATTTAATAATAAAGTCTATAAACATTTCAACATACTTCTAATGTTGTTTGTATTCATTGCACTCTATAGGGGTTGATGAACTACACCTGCCATAATTTGAAGCTTCTGTGCCTCAATGTAAAATTTGCCCCAACTACAATGTGCCACTTATAATAATGTTGTCTTATTTTTGGGCCCTAAGAAGGGGTCGTCCTATCTCAGCCTTTCATGAGCAAGATGGAAAAAAACAGTGAAAGTGCTGGCCTGGTTGGACTTACGGAAACATCCGAGCTGTTTCTGTAGCTTTCATAGCAGTAAATGGGAGCTTTGCAAAACATTGTGGCACAGTGGTGTGCCCCAAATAATGCGGAAAACTGCCTAGACAGCCTTGCACTAGAAATAAGTTGTAAAGAAGCACTCCAGGCAAACCAGTGCCTTAGGGGAGAGTGTATGACAAAAAGAACTCCTGTTTTATGCACCACACTTTTTCTTCAAAGAACTGGAAGGCTTCTGTGAACATAAGTAGCAGCATACTATATTGTGGTAATGTGTACAGTGCTGGGAGGTATGTATATCCCACCCAGATACCTCAGCTGGGTGAGATAACTAAACTCCAGAAAGCTGCAGTGGTTTCAGCAAAGTGTAGTTTGCTGAGACAGTTTTGTCTAGATGTTGTTCTGGGTTGGATTTCATGTGGACTGGGGGATAGGTTTGGTAGTGGGATCTGCCAGTCCAAGCCCTTCCAGTACATGTATTGCCTTTAGCTGAGGAGATCGCAGGTAAGGCCTGCTGTTGTAATCACGGAGGGATAAAACCTACCCTCTGTGTATGACTGAGAGAGAATTTGGAAAATGAAGCCTGAAGAGGCTCTGTGTGGTCTCAGCCAGGAGGGCTGAGGGACTACGAAGCTGTGTGAAAGCCTGAAGTTTGGGGGGCCCATCGACGCCTGCGGATAGAGGGTCGCACGGTCAGAGTCAGGAGGACTTCTGGACCATAATCCCCCAAAGGTACTGGTGTGGTCACAGCCAGGAGGCTGCTGGACCATGTAGCTGAAAAGCCGGATTGCACCCTGTGTGTGTACTGTGCTCTATAGGTGAGGTAGAGATAACCTATGTTTTAGATAGTGCCTAGATGGGCAAGTGTTTATTTCATTATGTTTGTGCTGGTGCTGAACTGCCAAAATAAAGCACCATTTGGACTTGAACCCCGTTGTCATAGAAGTCTGTGATTGGGACCCCCCTATGAGATAGCGATCCCTTACAATATATACTAAAAAAATATCCCTTATCCCTTCCAGTGGCACCAGTTTGATAAAGGCCATATCCGGCCAAAACGTCACTGTATGTAAAAGCCGTACTTCAATAAAAGTTCACCATTCTGCATCATTACTGCTGGAGTTTTCTTCATTTTTATACACGGGGCGGAAATTCGACTCCATGCGCTCATTGGCAGAGTGCCACGAAGTTCTATGTCAAAATTACAATATATACTTCCATCATACATTTAGGGCACTAGGGCAAATTCATGTGGGAAAAGCTTACCTGCAGAACATGATCTGATTTTGTCTTCAGCATTCAAAATATGGCTCCTGTACAACTGTGTACATGGATCAAATATGGCAGGACTTCTGATCAGTCTTAAGCCGGCCATGCAGGGGACATAGCTATTGGCTGAAATCTTGGTCATCCAACAGTTATTTCTCCCGATCCCATCATGAGAATGCATGCTCACTTCATTTAGACTTGGATGTTTATTTGATTTGGGAGAAGGGAATAAGTTGCTTATCCCTTAGACATCTAGTTATGTCCTACAGGAACAAAGGATCAGGGATGTTGAAATCCAACCAGTTTAAACATATTATCCCTGCTCTCCAGGGACAGTTGGGAGGCTCCCATATATGACATTGAATCACACCGACAATCACACTGATATCCCTAAGTTCAGAAAACTTTTCTGTAAGCGTATGGCTAGCTTTTTTGCCAATATACAGTTAGGTCCATAAATATTGGGACACCGACACAATTCTAAGATTTTTGGCTCTATACACTACCACAATGGATTTGAAATGAAACAAACAAAATGCGCTTTAACTGCAGACTGTCAGCTTTAATTTGAGGGTATTTACATCCAAATCAGGTGAACGGTGTAGGAATTACAACAGTTTGCATATATGCCTCTTACTTGTTAAGGGACCAAAAGTAATGGGACAGAATAATAATAATAATAATAATAAATCAAACTTTCACTTTTTAATACTTGGTTGCAAATCCTTTGCAGACAATTACAGCCTGAAGTCTGGAACGCATAGACATCACCAGACGCTGGGTTTCATCCCTGGTGATGCTCTGCCAGGCCTCTACTGCAACTGCCTTCAGTTCCTGCTTGTTCTTGGGGCATTTTCCCTTCAGTTTTGTTTTCAGCAAGTGAAATGCATGCTCAATCGGATTCAGGTCAGGTGATTGACTTGGCTATTGCATAACATTTTTTCCCTTAAAAAACTCTTTGGTTGCTTTTGCAGTATGCTTTGGGTCATTGTCCATCTGCACTGTTAAGCGCCATCCAATAAGTTCTGAAGAATTTTGCTGAATATGAGCAGATAATATTGCCCGAAACACAAAATTCAGAATTCATCCTGCTGCTTTTGTCAGCAGTCACATCATCAATAAATACAAGAGAACCAGTTCCTTTGGCAGCCATACATGCCCGCGCCATGACACTACCACCACCATGCTTCACTGATGAGGTGGTATGCTTAGGATCATGAGCAGGTCCTTTCCTTCTCCATACTCTTCTCTTCCCATCACTCTGGTACTAGTTGATCTTGGTCTCATCTGTCCATAGGATTTTGTTCCAGAACTGTGCAGGCTTTTTTAGATGTCGTTTGGCAAACTCTAATCTGGCCTTCCTGTTTTTGAGGCTCACCAATGGTTTACATCTTGTGGTAAACCCTCTGTATTCACTCTGGTGAAGTCTTGAATGTTGACTATGACACACACACACCTACCTCCTAGATAGTGTTCTTGCTCAGGCCAACTGTTGTGAAGGGTGTTTTCTTTACCAGGGAAAGAATTCTTCAGTCATCCACCACAGTTGTTTTTCGTGGTCTTCCGAGTCTTTTGGTGTTACTGAGCTGACAGGTGCGTTCCTTCTTTTTAAGAATGTTACAAACAGTTGTTTTGGCCATGCCAAATGTTTTTGCTATCTCTCTGATGGGTTTGTTGTGTTTTTTCAGCCTAATGGTGGCTTGCTTCACTGATAGTGACAGCTCTTTGGATCTCATCTTGAGAGTTGACAGCAACAGATTCCAAATGCAAATAGCACACTTGAAATGAACTCTGGACCTTTTATCTGCTCATTATAATTGGGATAATGAGGGAATAACACACACCTGGCCATGGAACAGCTGAGAAGCCAATTTTCCCATTACTTTTGGTCCCTTAACAAGTGGGAGGCACATAAGCAAACTGTTGTATTTCCTACACCGTTCACCTGATTTGGATTTAAATACCCTCAAATTAAAGCTGACAGTCTGCAGTTAAAGCACATCTTGTTCGTTTCATTTCAAATCCATTGTGGTGGTGTATAGAGCCAAAAAATTTTGAATTGTGTCGATGTCCCAATATTTATGGACCTGAGTGTATGCAATATACTTATATACGTATTTGAAGATATCTTTAGCGTTCTATTAGGTTTGGTGCACTCAATGTACTCCATTGTTTGTACTCCAATTAGGAATTCAGTCCATTGCCATAGATAAAGTGAACAACTATGATATTAGTGCTATATTATTGAACTGAAACTTAAACGGGTTGTCCCACCGATAATATTACCGTTTTCAAACCAGCACCTGGATCTGAATACTTTTGTAATTGTGGGTAATTAAAAATGTATTATAGCTACAGAGTTATTTATCGAAATGTATCTGTATAGCGCCACCTGCTGTTTGCTCTTTTCTAATTTCTCTGTCCTGCTCACTGAGATGGAAGTGCAGCGAGCTGGTAAGAAGGATCGTAAGAACCAGGCAGAAATTATAGAACAAAGAATGTATTTCTTTACTGAGTGCAGAAGAAATAGCAGCACATCTAGCAGCAGTTAATACAAAGTGCAATAACTCCTCCCAGATAATGAGGTTTAGTGGCTGGCAATGTGAAAGAAGATGACACTCAGAAGATTATTAGCTGAGAATCTCTTTCTCCTAAAGTCTCTTCCTTACAGCTGTAATCTGGCACTTGCAGCTGCAGGCATCCACTGTATAATGCAGGCATCTAGCTATGTGTGTCCTGAACTGCAGTGATGGTGTCTTAATGTGTTTCCCTTCAACTTGCAATGGAGCCTGCAAAACTGTCTTTCACTGATCACTCAGTTGTCATGTCTCTCAAGTTGTAACAGCGGCTGCTGTGCGCCTCTGTTCCCCTGCTTACCACCGCGGTCCAGGGTGCCGTGCTCAGCGGCGATCTGTGGCCAGTGCTTCCCATTCACCACTGCGACATTGGGCACTGTCTGTGTAGGTTCTGTGGTTCTGAGGATCCACTCCACAGTTTCCTCTCAGCCCTGGCCACAGCTTGCTTGCAGCTGGTTTCTTGCAGCACTTCCTTAAGGGCCGGCGCGTGTAACTTCCTGGGATTTATGAGTTAGATCATGTGAGCTCGCTGAACAACCCTAGCCCTCCTGCACATATATAAGTGGCTCAGCCCCCTTCCCAGATGCCTCAGTGTCAAGGTCCTTGTGTTTTGCTAAAGATCCTGATACTCATGTGTGTTCCTGACTTGTACTTCGTTCCTGGATTCTGCTAACCGTTTGATCCCTGCCTGCTTGCCTTGACTCTCCTGTTGCCGATCCAGATTGCCTGACCTGTACCTGTGCTGCCTGCCCTGACCTTTTGCCTGTCTGACTACGCCTCTGCCTAATCTTTCAGCCCTGCACTGTTGCTCCTGTTAACGACTCCGCCTGCCTGACTACGTCTGTACCTCTGGTACCTTTCTCAGGTACCTCCTGGTCTGCCTGGACCAGCTGCCTCATGTGCCTACCCTCCTCAAGAGGTAGCGACCTGGTGTTCCCCTCAGGAAAGTCGATCACCACCATCAGGGGTACTGTGAAGAATTTATGGGGTTCACTTAGACAACGTGTAGGTAGGACACGTGGCACAGTGGGTTCACACCTGCTGGTTCGTGACACAAGTGTTTTGAGATAGGATTAAGTTGTTCTCACAGGAATGTTTGATTCCTGAGTTTCCCTCTGGAGTGTTGATCTCACAGGGGAATAAGATACAGTTCCTGATAATCGTAGCTTTAACATGTGCTTCCTTACTTCCCCACTACCAGAAAAGAAACTCTACCAAGACTGGAACTCTTCCTCCTGGCAGGAAAAAGTACCAGCCCACTCCTACCAAGAGGGGCGGAACAGAGCGGTTAGCCCTGTTCCTGCCAACCATTACTTCCCTTGGAGCAATAAATGGTATAGCATCACATTATATTACGTAACATTGCATAGAAAACATTAAACAATTGCAGATACCCCCAAGTCTGGGGTACTGCAGAAGCACATGCTCAGTTCGATCCTTCAACTGCCACTAGCTGCAGCAGAAAGGACACATCCCCTAAGCTGAACACTTGAAATAAATTTAGCAGAATAATTGGAGCAGTAAATGGGGAGATCTCCTGACCCATGGCACTTACAAGGCTGGTTCTAGCTTTGTTACAAAGAGAATGTCATTTACTAGACGATGTTTGATTTTAATTTTTTAAATGAATCATGGGATAACCCCTTTAAGCAATTGCTAAATGTATTTAGAACCTATGTGAAAAAATAGTCACATCATAATGTTAAATTTTTTTGACTCTTCTACTCCATGGGGGGGGGGGGGGGGGGGCCCCCCCACTTTGTCCTCAAGGGATTGGAAAATAGTGATTCTGGATATCAGAGCCTGCTCAGCCATGTCCTTGGCGGATTTCTATACCCACATTTTGTCATGCTTCATGATTCATAGCAAAGAACAAAGACAAAACTAATAGCTTAAGTATTCATGCATCCATAGTAACAGTGGGAGGGACATTCTTCTCCTCGTACTGTCAATTCTCTAACATATAGTGCAACAACACCTTCAGAGTCACTGTACAACCTATTGTATTCTCTGGGAGGAACCATATTTTGAGATCGACACAAAATCAAGCCTTCGTCAACCCACAGAAGACCTGAGGATGAAAGCACTTATCTTCTAAACTAGCAAGTCTCACATCCCAACCTTGATCCAGTGTGAGTTTGTGTGTTTACTGCCCTTGGCACTTCTTTTTTCCTAACATACATCCTTCAGACCATTGTATATACACTATTGTAAGTGTTCAGATTCCAAAGTACAAATGTGCTGCAGTGACACATTATCATGCTGTGTTCAAATGGGTGACAATACCCTTATAAAAGAAGTGTATTCAACAGTAAAGTAAGTTTAAAAGGTGCCAGGAGGGGGGAAGCTTTTAACTGAAATTTAACTGACGATGGGCATGCTTGCAGCAAGATAATTACAGATCACCCATGCATATTGTAGGTAAATCTGCATGGTAAAAGGTCATCATAAATTGTTTGTTTAATGTTGTTTTTGTTATGGACTGTACCCCATGAAACAAAGCCAATATTGGCACAATGTGGTAGACACCACCCGAAAGCTATATAAGTACAAATGATAAGAAAGACTACATTAACTACCAAATACTAATTAAAAGCTGCATCCAAGAAATCATGAGTCAGTAGTATTTAGAATAAGCTTTATTGATTATACCGTATATCTTGTGTAAGATGCAAAACATGATTAAAAACAGTGGATAATTATAGAATATATGGATAATAAATAATCCATGGAATCAGAGAGGTGAACAGACAGACAGATAGATAAGAGAACAGACAGATAGATAAGAGAACAGACAGATAGATAAGAGAATAGACAGATAGATAAGAGAACAGACAGACAGATAGATAAGAGACTAGACAGACAGACAGATAAGAGAATAGACCGACAGATGCATTTAATGGGAGGTGTCTCCACTGGAACTGCAAGCACCAACCCATTACTGTTTTCTGCGGTGACGTTATTCATATATACAAAAAGGTTTTGCTACTGTTCCTTCTAGAGATGAGTGAAGTATTGTAAAATTCGATTTGGCTGCTTTGCCGAATCTTACCCAAAAATTTGCTTTGTGACGAATTACTTCATCACGAAGCACATAGTGGGTGCAATGACATGGAGCGGCGACTGTGCCGCTCCCCATCATTGTACCCCTCAGATGCCGCGTTCGCAGATGATCGTGGCATCTGACAGTACTAACAGAGTGTAAAATAGACCTAAAAAAAATTAAATCATACTTACCTCATCCATTTGATCGTGGCAAGCTGGCCGCCATATTAATTGAAGATTTTCGCTACCACTAAGCACAAGTAAATTCGTCTTCGCTGCAAATCGGATTTTTCCTTATATTCAGATCGAAGTCCACTTTGTGGATTTCAATTCGCTCAACACTAGTTCCTTCATATGAAGTAATTTTATTACAAGTATAGACATGGAGATCACAAACAATGCACCAGGGAACCTGAAGAACTACCCAATTTGGCATGAAACACATAAGGTCAGATATACTAAGACTAGCCTTACAAGACTGGCCAGTCTTAGTATAATGTTCATTGGTGCAGAATGCAGCAACATTTTATTAATAGATGCAGGCCTCTTGATACATTTGGTGCATTTCCTGGGAGAACCAGACTTTCAAATCTACACCATCTGTAAACTGGCGTAGCTATGAACTATCATTTACACCAGTTTCTGCCATAAATGATAGTAACTCTGTAAGGATGTGGTAGGCCATGACCTCCACTAAGCCCTACCTATTTTTCACACCACTGTTGAAAGGTGGCAAAGAAATGAAAAGTTGCAAAATATGGCATAAAAATAGTGTGCACTAGTGATGAGCAAACCAGGTTCGTCCTGCTTTGATGAATCTGGTTTGTTCATGTACATAACTAATAATTATAACAATCTGTACCTCTGTACATTCAATGAGGCTCTTTCAGTATGGCGGCAGGTAACGCGAGTGTCACAGTCCCTCCTGTGACAGATGTCAGGAGATCAAGGAGACTGGCGGAGCATGGAGGAATCTAACAGCCTCTTTGATTACTCTTGATTCAGTTTTGTTGTAGTTAATGACCACATCCCGTGTTTCAGGTGTAGCTTTATAGTCATTACTTCTACCCTATTTAGTCTTACCCCACCCTTCTGAGTGTGCTGTAAGATAGCTTCATTTGGTTTTGAAAGAGCTGGTGTGTGGTCCTCTCTGGAGTTCCTGCTCGTCCATCTCACTACAGAAGTTAAGTGTCGCGTTTGTTTGTGTTTTGTTTTCTTGTTGGTTGATACAATGCCTCAGGGAAATGCTTGTTTCTTCATCTGGGAAGAAACGGGTTGTATCAGCCCTGCCAATATCCATAGGGCTCTTTAGGGTCTCCAGGGTCCCTGCTTACAGGATATGGACATTCCTACCTTCAAGGGGTGCCTATACGGTTAGGAGTCAGGGCCCGGAGTAGAGTTCTCTAGGAGGTGACCTTTTCCTTTCCCTAGTGTTGAGGCCTAGTGGCTTTCCGTTTCCCTCCTGGTTGTCAGTCTGATGTTTCCTCCTATTCCTCATCCGTGACAGCAAGATTGGTTAGATAAAAATAAAGATAAAGATATTGCCATTGCTGGTCATGACCCATCCCTAAGACTAAATCAAACAAAAAGCAAAAGCACTCTGCAAACATAGACTATATAAACTACTGCTATATTGACTATGTAAATAAACATGAGGTACTTCAAAATTATTTGTGCCCATCCATCACAGCAAGGATGGGAACCTAGCTATAGTTGACACTTCTTCTTGTGCTAACTGACCTCAAATGAATTCAGGGAACGCAGGTTCCACTTATTTACTGAACCTATTTGATACCTTTTCTAGTGCCATCAAGCCTCCAATGAATTAAGGGAGAGTGGCTTCAGGATGTGCTGACCCCTAGGAATGGCAGTACCATAGGAGATACTGTAGGATATCTATGGACACAGTGTAGGCAAGAGGGTGGACAAGCAATACTCCGTTCTTCAAGCACCAATGCTTTAATTTAGGCCCCCGTCCCCATGGGTTTTCTAGCATTGATAGGTAATCAATAGAAGACTAATATATGTTCTATTCTATTTTAGATTTTCTATCAATCATAAAGCATTACCAATAAAGTTTAATTAAATTGCAGGTTTTATAATAAAACAGGCATTGTACATTGCAAATTAAACTAATATAATGTAGGTGTATACAATGTATTGTAATGCAAGGGAAAAACCTACACAAGCCCTGAATCTTAACTCTATTTGTAGCTGCTGTAACAACGAATGCACAGTTAATTTAATGTAGTATCCTCTATTTGCAAGCTGGTTACTTTGTTACTTGCTCCTTTGTTTCCTAGTAACAGAAATCTTTGTTGAAATCTAATACCTTCAGTTAACTCAGGATATTGCCAACAATGTGTCCAGGGATGAAGGACTAAGCTTACTCTTGTGTAATATGGTAAGTTTAGAATTGGATAGGTACAATGATCTGAATATTTCAGAAGTGATTCAACATTAAGAAAGCTCCCTATCTATTACTAAAAGTATATATATATATACACATATATGAGATAGATAGATAGTATACATATGTGTGCAATCTATGTATAATATAGCAGTACTGTATATGTGCATGCCGCATTTTGTGTGAGGTATAGCAGTTATATATATGCCAGTTATTCTGCAAGACATAGACTGGATAAGAATAAATAATAAGCAAATCCTATTGAATTCAGCTGGATTTTCCCTTGTACCTTGTGCTTATTCTGATATCAGTTTCAGCGTTTTCTGTTAGAAAAAAAAAAAAATCGGGTAAAGAGCAGTATGATTTTCTTTCTATTTCCCCATGTTATAGTAAATGGCATGGAGGATTTTATCTTTGTGATGAATCTGAGCTGACAAATATGTGCTTTGGTTTAAAGAGAACCTGTCAATATGAAGATGCAGTTCAGTCTGCAGGCTGAATGGTATAGGGCGGGGGAGCTGCGATGATTTATAAATAGTTCTTTATGAAAGAATTCAGCAAAGCGTAATTTATTAATTTCACTACCTAATTGTTTTATGCTAGGGAGTCATGTGGGCGGTGACAGCTGACTGCATGACTAAGCATACAGGGCGGGCTGTCAATCATGGAGGAGGAACGCCCACATGGCTCCTAAACTACAAGGCAAATTATACTGTAATTGTCTATAATATACTGACTGAAGATCACACTGCGTTTTCATGGTTACAGGTTCACTTTAAGGTCCCTTTACACGGGACAGATCTATTATTGGGCAGATTATGGGGAGCTAACATTCATACGGGTTAATCGTTTCTGGGCACAAGATCGAGCAGTGTAAACAGGGATCTGCTGCCTAGAAACAATGAATCTGTATGAGATGAGCAACTGCAGTAGCAATGCCTTCTCCCCGTACCGTAGAGGAGATTGCTGCATGTAAATGCAGCTCACATCTCCTCGGACAAGCAGGAGGAGCATTTCCTTCCCGATTATTGCCTGCTCAGTTCGCTTGTGTAAATATGGCATTAGAATATTATATTGTATATATTGTATTATAGTACATTGTGTGCAACCTTCCTTATAGGATTATCATTGGAAAGTATAGCTAGTGAAGATATATTTTTCTCTTTATGTGGACTATAGTTGGAGCAAAACTTGCAACCTGTCAAGGAAAAAGGACCAGAGAACAATTGACTTTCTTCTAGGATTTCATGGCCTTGGGTACAGGTCATTCCTGGTTGCAGCTAGAGTGGAAGAAGCCTACACTTGGGTTATCACAGAGGGAACCTCTTCTGTCTCTACTTACCCTGGCCCGTTAAAAAATGGTGTTAAAGTCACAAAAGCCATTCTTTTTTGTATTGAAGGGATTGTCTCACTTTAGCAAATAGCATGTATCATGTAGATAAAGTTAATACAAGGCACTTACTAAATGTATTGTTATTATCCATATTGCTTCCTTTGCTGGCTGGATTCATTTTCCCATCACATTATACACTGTTTGTTTCCATGGTTACAATCACTCTACAATCCAGCAGTGGTGGCTGTGCTTGCACACTATAGGAAAGGCTGCCACTTTTTCCTATATTATGCAAGCACGACCACCTCTGTTGGATTACAGGGTGGTCGTAACCATGGAAATGAGCAGGGTATAATGTGACAGAAAAATTAATTAAGCCAGCAGAGGAGGCAATATGGCCAATCACAATATATTAGTAGGTGCCTTGTATTAACTTTGTCTACATAGTAAATGTCATTTGCTGAAGTGAGACAACCCCTTTAACTAAAACAAATGGCAGTCGGTGCCCCGGGAAATTTGTTTAGGTATCATATAACTAAACATTCAGATGCTTTCAAACTGTGCTGAAAGATAATAGAGAACGGGAAGTGGAATATGAGAAGCCATTAGAGCGCAGACCTTTGTTAATATGCTTTTGTTCTCTGCTGGCATTATCACAGCTATGACAGATTTGAATAAAAGCAGGGCTAAAGGTTTTTGCTGTGGCACAAGCAGCCCCTGAGCCAAGCATTCCTGATAACCTTTCTTACATTGCATGGCAGAAAGGCATGCCCTCACTTGATCTATACAAATCCACCTACAGGTTTATACGGAAGTTGTGAATAATAGAGAAAAATAAATTTGCGGCACTCACCAAAAATAGTTCTTGTAATGCTTTATTCAAAGCATAAAAAACAAGGTTGCTGATGCGGGCATTCACTCAGTCACAGGTGGCGACAGATGTTTCGCGCGTACCGCGCTTCGTCTGGCCACTCACGTAATGGTGTCAGTGCAGTCTCTTCTTTTTTTTTTATATGAATAATGCTTTGTTTTTAGAAGTAAGATGTCGTTGTGAATGTGATGACGCCAGGCGCAGTTGAAGTGGGCAGACAAAGCGCATTATGGCCGTTGCCTCCTGCGACTGAGTGTATGGCCGCATCTGCAACCTTGTTTTTTATGCTTTGAATAAAGCACTGCAAGAACGATTTTTGGTGAGTGCCGCAAATGTATTTTTCTCTATTATTCACAAGTTGTATGACTCTTTCAAAGTGCAGAGCACCACCTACAGTATCACATGCCTACACTGACAAACTCCAGTTCACCCTAGAAATAGCAGCAGTGCTGACACCGGAACTTTGTTTTCTTTTGAGGACATTTATCTGGAAGTGTGCCATTCATCACTTCGTGCCTTTATAAAACATAATAAAATGACAACATATTTATATATTATCTGGTATTCCATACATACAGACTTTAAAAGCTAGTTGTCATGGTGGTGCTTTGCGGCTGCCGCCGTTCTGCTATCCGGGATGGAAACGGATGCCATATCACTCGCCCAGCTCCTGTGTCCCACCCTGCAAGCTGCAGCCTGGCTGCAAGGCCTCTTCCTATGTGCGCATTAGAGAAACTTTTTCCTGCAGCACTGTAAGGGTTAATTCATCTTTCTGAACCTGTGCCCAACTGCTTGAACCTGTGAAAGAGCTTTATTGTGCCCATGGAACAACTTCTGCCTGAAACCTGGACTCTCACTCTCTGCCGCCTGACCCTACCCATGCCCTTTACTCCATTCTGACCTTGTGCTGCCTGCCCTGAGCTTTGGATTGATTCTCTGATTTGCAAAAACTCAGCCTGCCCTGACCTAGAGCTGCCACTAACCACGACCTTCGTCTGATACCTCAGTGTTTCGCACTTTTGTCTCTGACCTCCATGGGTAAGCAGCCAGTCACGTCCGTTGATTGGCACAGTGGGTCCACAACCACTGCCCAAAACTCTAGTAAAGATATATGGAAACTGTGACCACAGCTAGTTCCAAAAATGAACGGATTGTAATACTCTTGGAAATTACTCACCAGTCCTATAAGTGTTTGAGCACTTTGCAGTGACCTCAGTCTATTCTCTTTTTAGTAGGGCTCCCAACTTACATGCCATTGTTAAATGTCATAAAACGGTATACCGATTCATACTTTACCAATATATGCTAAAAAGATGCTCTTTTGGCCTATTTCAGGTCAATGGGTCTTTCTTCATACATATAGTATGTTCTGAGTGCATATGCCAAATGTAAGGTTAAGACATGTTAAAGAGGTGTTAAAGTGTAGTTAGTAGTAGTTAGTGTAATGCTAACATATTAGCACCTCCGGATAGGCCATCAATATTAGATCGGCGGGGGTCCAACTCCAGGCACCCTTATTGATCAGCTGTTGCAGAGGTGGCGGAGCTTGTCCAATGGGACAAGCAGTTGCAATTACATTGCACCGTCTCTACAAAGGAGACAATGCATAGGTGATTTTAAAGTGGAAGCAGGGCTCACACAAACACCGCCACTTCTTCAAACAGCTCATCGCATTGGTTTGCTTGTCCTGAGGATAGTTCATCAATATCTTAGCACTTCATTGCACTCTTGTACAGTAGAGGTCATTTTACACAAACTAATGTTTCAGGCAATTATCAGAAATGAACCAAAGGTTACTGATAATTGCCTGTCCGCCAGATGCAAATAGGGCTGCATTTACATGCAACAATCACCTATTCTGTATGGGGACAAGCAATAGTTACAACAATCCCTGTTTCCCTTAGAAAATCATTGTTCCTGGGCAGCAGATGCCTGATTCCCCAGCACAATTTGCTACACAGAAACAATGATTTTAGGTACCGGCTGAAAGACATGGTTACCCAATGAACAAGCATGCGTACATTAATCAGGTGATCACCAACACCTTTGAAACAGGCCAAGTATTGGGAATAAGAGTTTATACAAACATTCATCTCTGATAATTGGCCTGAACTTTGGTCCATGTGTCAGGACCTTAAAGGGGTCCTCTGGGAATGGTTTAAAATGGCCACCAGCAAGCTGTCCTTGAAGGTGAGCAGGACTAGTTGCCCCCACTTGCAGAGCAGCCTACTGAGGTGAGGGGCCGGGGACCCACTACACATTGAACTCTGGCACTTGCATATACTACATATTAGTGAGTGCTCCTGTAAGCCTGCTCAGCCATGATGACATATTATAGGCAGGATCACATCATTACCATCTATTGTAGAGCAATGTAATGTGTAGTGTGGCTACATCCCCTCACCCTTCTAAGCTGCTCTGCAAGTGGGAGCAATCAGTTCTACTCACATTCTAGGACAGGTTGCTGGCGACCTTTTTAAATCATTTCCAGAGAATCCCTTAAAAATGTTTTATGTTGTACCTGGAGTAAAGAATAAACTTCTTAGTAATCAGTACAGGCTTGGTACTAACAGTGCACCAGCAGTTAATGCTGGGAGATTTTAGTTCCAGAGTTTGCCATATTGTGCAGCTATGGATCACTAGGTATTCACAGAGGACCTAACATATGATGATTACAAAAAATCTGAAATTTGCAAATTTACACAAAGTTTTATGAAAATTATATATAAATATTAACTGTGAAATTGTGGATTTCATCGAGCGGCTCAGGAGCACAGAATCCTTGGAAATTGCTTGTGAATACAAAAGCAGAACTAGGGAAGATAGAATGTATTTTTTAGGTATACCCAACTACTTTCAATTTTTATATTATAGGGTGGAAGGAATAATACCTAATCGGTCAGAAAATTAGTAACTATGCTGTTACTGGGGTACTCAGAAATATCAATGAACACCTTAAATTAATGAGTACAATGAATCCCATTTGGTTATAAAATTTATATAGTCTTTATTAGAAAATCAAAGTATGAACATGATTACATCACTTATAACAATAAATTGTAAAAGTAGTACCAAGCCATTAAAGTGAAGCTAGCTAATAGCTAAAGAGCCTATTTATAAAGTGTGACTATTCTCATAGAAAGGGATCATCAAGGTCAGATCACTGCAAGATGGTGGACTCAGTGAAGCTATATATCTGGGGTGCACTAGGAATATTATACTAGAAGCAGTCACCCATATAACAATGTAAAAGAGACTATCACCTGAACCGTGGGCATTGTGCAGATTTATGGAGCTAAGGTCTGAAGCTACTAACCGTGTGATGAAATGTGGAACCTGTCAAGAGGGGTCAAGAGTAGAAACTCTAATAAAAAGTTACCCCATTTTATAAACTACACCCCTCAAGGTATTCAGAACTGATTTTACAAACGTTGTTAATCCTTTAGGTGTTCCACAAGAATTACTGGAAAATGGAGATAAAATTTTAGAATTTTTTGGCAGATTTTCCATTTTAATAAAAAAATTCAGTTAACAAAGCAAGGGTTAACAGCCAAACAAAACTCAATAATTATTGCCCTGATTCTGTAGTTAACAAAACACCCCATATGTGATTGTAAACTGCTGTACGGGCACACGGCAGGCCGCAGAAGGAAAGGAATGCCATATGGTTCTTGGAGGGCAGATTTCACTGGGATAATTTTAAGTTGCCATGTCACATTTCAAGACCCACTGATGCACCCCTAGAGTAGAAACTCAAAAGAATTAACCCCATTTTATAAACTACACCCCTCAAGGTATTCAAAACTGATTTTACAAACTTTGGTAACCCTTTAGGTGTTCCACAATAATTAAAGGAAAATGTAGATAAAATTTCCGAATTTCACTTTTTGGCAGATTTTCCATTTTAATCTATTTTTTTCCAGTGACAAAGCAAGGGTTAACCGCCAAACAAAACGTAATAATTATTGTGGTTGTTTACTGCTGTACGGGCACACGGCAGGGCGCAGAAGGAAAGGAACACCATTTGGTTTTTAGAAGGCAGATTTCACAGGGATAATTTTAAGCTGCCATGTCACATTTGAAGACCCCCTGATGCACCGCTAGAGTAAAAACTCCAAAAAAAAAAAAAACATTTTGGAAACTACAGAATAAGGTGGCAGTTTTGTTTGTAATATTTTAGGTTACATATGATTTGTGGTTGCTCTCTATTATACTTTTTGTGAGGCAAGGTAAAAAATAGCTGTTTTAAAGTTTTTTTTTGTTATTTACAATGTTCATCTGACAGGTTAGATCATGTGGTATTTTTATAGAGCAAGTTGTTACAGACGCGACAATACCAAATATGTTTGTTTCCGTTTTACATAATAAAGCATTTTTGAAAAAAATGATTTTTTTAATGTCTCCATATTCTGAAAGCCATAGTTTTTCTTTTTTTGGGGGCGACTGTCTTATGTAGGGGCTTATTTTTTTCTGTATGTGATGACGGTTTGATTGGTACTATTTTAGGGTGCATATGACTTTTTGATCGCTTGGTATTACACTTGGTATTACACTTGGATCGCTTGGTATTACACTTTTTGTGATGTAAGGTGGCAAAAAATGCCTTTTTTATACACTTTTTTTGGGCGGTGTTCACATGAGAGGTTAGGTCATGTGATATATATTTATACAACAGGTTATTATGGATGCGGCGATACCTAATATGTATATTTTTTTATTTATTTAAGTTTTACACAATAACAGCATTTTTTAAACAATAAAAAATCATGCTTTAGTGTCTTCATATTCTGAGAGCCAGAGTTGTGGGAGCGGTGAGGATATCACGGGGAAGGCTCGTGCACATGTATAATCATGGTCGCCTAATGGACTCCCCGAACAGGCGTGAGACAGACATCTATCCTGGTCTGTTTTCACACTGACCCGGTTTGGCTGCAGTGGTTACTGAACATTGGATCCACTATAGCCTCAACTGAACATTGCTGTATCGTCTGTGTCCAGATGTATTAGGTGGTTGGTATACACCCATGTGCCTGTCAAGATCTGTCAGGCTGTGTCCGCTTTGTGGAGTCTTCAAATGAGACTGGTATTTCTTTATTGTGAGGCACATAAGAGCCCACTCAGTCTGGTAGAGGTGATTTGTCCGCTCCCAAGTACAGGCAGCACACTCTATTGCTGTATTTATTAAGGAGTTTTGTTTATACATACATTTGACTATCTGTTTTCTTTTGTGACTTACATGTCTATGTATTCATTGGTTACCTACAAGCATCTAGTAGGGTCCACCCATTACACTGACCCCTGAGGAACGCTTGGGGGAAACGCATCAGGGTGCTAGGACCTGCTGAGTCCAAGTTAGGGTGTTATAGCCGAGAGTCCTCACCATAAGGGGTCATCTCTGGGCTGAGATATATCATAGGGTGATCTTTAGGGAAAGGTCTCCCCACTCTACAGTGATATCATATCTGTTTGTTTGTTGTTACATGTAGTTGTGTATCTTTTAGCAGGGAACTGCATATTAGCTATATTGTACTATATTGTGTGATGAACTGATCACTTATCATCATTTACACTATATTTATAGGGGAAAAGGTTTTCTAACCAAATATAATAAAGTATTTCGTTTTTAAGGATCTTGTATTTTGCTGGAATTGGATTTACTATTTAAGACTCGGTTATCAGTTGATAAGATTTAAGCAATTGCTGGTTTTCAGAGATTTAGCTGAAGATCATATTAAACTGTATTCAGGATCACAATCCCTGAGAAGTAAGAGAGGAAGATGGCGCAGCTCTTTAACTTGTTCTCGTGTGTAATTAGGACAGGTTTTGTGTGTACTATGTAAACTAAGTGTGCCTTATCAAAAAATAAAATATAACTTTTATTTGGATACGTTTAAAAATAATTAAGAAATGTAATAACTAAAAGAAGGCAAGATAGGGTTAAATAGCCAGGTGTTTCTCTGTGTTATAATGACATAAAAATAATTTTCCCCAACTGGAACATTTCTGAAGCAGAAAGAAAATTACAAAAGTAACTACATGCTGAATTATATAAAAATTACATTAAGGGCTCATGAACAGGACCGTATGTATTTTGCAGTCCGCAAAACACGGATCCACAAAAAATACAAATGACGTCCGTGTGACATCCGTATTGCATCTTTTTTTTTTTGCGGATCCATCGTAACAATGTGGCCACAATATGGACAAGAATAGGACATATTCTATCCTTTTGGCGGAACGGCCACGCAGACATACAGAAACGGAATGCACACGGACTCATTTCAGTTTTTGCGGACCCATTTAAATGAATGAAGGAACAACACTGGAGAATGTCGTGCTCATCCACATCATGACTAAGGATCCGCACCTATAGTGATCCGAAACTGGTCGATTTCTTGCATTGCTGTATGTTGGTTTTTATCTGCACGTGATTTAATAAAGCCTCAAGTATTTTCAGTGAAGCTGGACCGTTTTTCTCTTCATTCTGGGACCATTTAAATGAATGGTTCTGCATACGGACAGCCAAAAAAATTTAACAGAAATAGAAAAAAATATGTTTGTGTGCATATAAGCCTTGAATGTTGACACTTTATATCTAAATTCATGGCAAAAATGTTTTATGGACCTCACATTGTGTAGAGAGTATTGCCCTGGGGTCTTAAAGACCCAGACAGAATGGAGGACATTGGCAGACACTGAAGTAGTACAGAGTCGGAATTGAATTGATGATATTTATATACAGTATGACTGTCTGGCATCTACTTCAAAATTGGCAAGACATCCGGTTCCTCATAGTATATGTACTGTTAAATCTTCTTCCTGTCTTCTGTTTTCTCTTTAGAAGTAGATGCCATCATTTGAGTGTTACCCTGGTGGCCTGGGTCTATCGCTGTCCCCCTATCCCAGGCAGGAGCGGGCGTCACTCCACTCTACCTGTGTGCCTTGGAAATAGTGCTCAGTGAACTTCTCTTCGGCGCTGTTAGAGTTAATCCTTCCCCCTTGCTTTCCATCCAGCTGCTGGCTAAGGTGCTGACCAGCCTTCCTATGTAGTTGGACTGGTTGATCCACCTCATTGGCTGAGCTTTGGTTATTTTAGTGTTTGCTATTCCTAGTGAAGGTGAGCTTTTTCTGTCTGCCTGCCTGTATATGAACCCTGCCCGTTTTTTTCGACTCTGATTTTTCGCTGCCTGCCCTGACCTCAGATTGCTTTCTTGCATACTCTAGTACATTGCCTGCCTCGACGTCAGCCTGTCTCCTGACTACGCATATTGCCTGACTCCTTGGTGCCTTTCACATTGTCTCTGATCCCCATGGTGCCGCTGCCAACTACACGGGGACTACTCCAAGAGGTACTGGCCTGGTTGGTTCCCTGTGGAGAAGTCCAGATTACTGCATAAGGGTTAAAGCGTGAATACTAGGAGACCACCAGGACACCCTTAGATTTAGCACAAAGTCAAACCGGTTGCAGAACCTCAAAATGCAAACTCCAGCTTATGAATACTAGGGGACCATTAGGATGCCCTTAGATTTAGCCCAAAGCCAAACCGATTAGTTGGCACAGTGGGCCCACACACTGTCTGTTACAGTTAGAGATGAGCGAATTTCATATTTTTAAATTCATTTGCTCTTCGTTTGGTGGTAAAAGCAGAATTGCCTTATGGATTCCGTTACCACGGACCATTACGCAATTCTATGAAGGAATGCATAGCGGAATGCCTTTAGAGGCATTCCTTTATTTATTCCGTCATAATAGAAGTCTATGGCCTTCATAATGGATCCGTCCCGATAGAGGAGCTGATGCAGAATGTCAAAATACAAACTCCAGCTTCTGCAGAAGCTCCTGATAAACCTGCTTATACAAATCAAATCCCATTTCAAATAGAGGTAGCAAAATAGAAGAATGGAATACGCTTTTTCCAGCCTCAGACACAGGGAGCAAGTCAGTACCCTGGGATGATCGCATGTTCTTGTAGTATGACTCTCCATCATCAGGCTGTTTAAGGGATCCAGAGTATAAATGAGATTAGGTAATGCCTTTACAACAGAAGACTTGTTTGAATTCATTATGTCCCTCCCTTTCTACACCACATCAGTCCACATATCACAGATAGAATGGCCAGAAAACCCGGAGAGAAGACAAAACTGGTCAATCTTCATCTCCATTTTGTGCAGTGAAATGCAACACAAAAAGACATTATATAATCTCTTCTGTGAGCACAATTCACACATGTAAAATATTCATACCCAGAGAAAACGGATATTCAGTCCCAGACGAAATTAAACGTGTTTTGTTGATCTATATTTGTAGAGTGAGGAGAAAGAACAGACTAGTACCATCTCTGATAAAAGTTTAATCATGAGTTGTCGGTGTGAGCTTACAGCCCGCTCTCAATGGTGACACTTTGTCAGTACCTTTCTGTCTGGCCTTTGTGGGGGATGCAATATCAACCTTTTATGTCCATTATAAAAGACGGACCCATTTATTCCACTTCTCTATGTTCCTATCCAGCTTCACATGGACAAGAGACCTTTGGACCCCGATCCCAACGTCAAACCAATGGAACTGGAAGATATTGCAACCAGAATTTCTGCACTGGACAAATGGAGAGCCATATTCAGTTCTCAAGGGTGAGGTGGTCATTCATACTTTGCGGCTAAATGACATTGCCAGTACTTTGGCAGTACTTTGCATAATGATTGAAAGCATCTGTTACTTTTGTTGCTTGCAGGATGGAAATCGGAAATTCAGCAATTCAGGTAAATTAAGGCAATAATAATATTTAATATTTTCTTTTAAGCACAGTAAATAATAGAAATGTATAACTAGTAAGGTGGCACAGTTATGTGATGGAACAAAGTAGCAGAGAAGCAGACCTTGGCAGATGATCTGCCATCCTGTCTGTTCAAAAAGCTATTGTCTTTGAACAGTATGTGCTTCATACAAAAATCCAAGGTTCCAGAGAAAACAAACAATATATAGAGAAATATCAGTATTCAACCCACAAATCTCTTTGGTTTGGTTTGAACCGTGAAACGGGGCAAATTGTTTTTCCTAAGTTTCTAGAATAATAATATACTTAAAATATAAAAATGAATAGAGGATGCCCTTTTCTTTTACATCAATATACCACTGCATAGTCGTATGGTCTACAGTTATATAATTTACCATATATTAAAGAGAACCTCCAGTTATAAAACAACTTTCCATTTATGAATAGTACAGGTGAATATAAAAAAGTTTGTAATACATCTTGTTAAAGAAAAGTGCTTCTATCTGCATTTATCAGGCTGCTTTGCTCTTTTTTGCTTTTAACATTGAAGTCTATGGAGAGAGGAGTGGGAGAAGGAGGCTTCTGGATGAGAGACACCACAAACTGCAGTTTTTTAAGTCACCTTTACAGAAGTAGTTTAGGTGTCTACTTCAGCGATCACAAGAACGACAAACTAAACAATTATCGTTTTTCGTTCTATTGTTCAATGCTTTTACATTACTCCTACTTTTGCTCAATTTAATATTTTTTTTTAAGAATATTTTCTCATGTAATGGGGCTTTTACCTCTGCTACACTTAGCACTTTAGACTCTACTATATCTAGTAGGATAAGGTTCTACCATGTTAAGAGTAAGGAAGCAAATCACCAACTAGCTGGCAGCAGCCTCTTCATTTCTCCTCTATAGACTTTTGTGTATGAGACCGGAGACAGAGATGTATTGCTTATAGAGATAAGTGAACTCTGAGTGATGGGAAGAAGGAAGAAAGCAGCCTGAGAAGCCTAAGGGAAAACATAATTCTTGAATATAGTATATATATTAAGATATATTACAAAGTTTCTTATATTCACCTGTACTGTTTATTTCTGAAAACTTGTTTATAAGTGGAGGTATACTTTATATCTGGGCAATACATATGAGTAACTAATGGCAAGTAAGGATGGGAGAATTCCCATCACTGAGCTCAAACAATCTGGGAATCTGCTTCTAACATTTTCACAGCATGGCATTGTGTTTAGAATTAGCTTATAATAGGAGATGTCTGTTTCATATACTGTAGACGTTACAGATGGAAAGATGAAGCAGAGAATTCCGCAGCATGTTTCAGAATGTAATTACATCTGCTTTCAGGCATTGTCAGTTCTCTGCCAATATTCAGCATCATTCGCTGACCAATTACCAAACAAAACTCAATGTTCTTGAAGAGAAAAGGAGATTTAACAACCAAACGATAGACTTATAAATAGATTTTAGGATTCTAATTTATGAAACTGGATTATAATAACAAAATGTCTAAAGTCTGAATAAACTCAGCTAGAGCGTTCCCATAATGGGGTAATGTATTAGGACTTCTTACACCAGTCTGGGGACGTATAATATGCCAGAATCATTAAGAGGTAATAATTCTGGTTCATCTTCAGGAGTTCCATGCACCAGAAAATGAAATCTCAGCCAGCTGATTGCCCACTTTTTTTGTTCAAAATGACAAAATGCTAAATTTTGCAACCTTTTTACACCGATTGGCATGCAAGAAAGACACATCTCCCCATTGTTTCTTGTAAAATGATTTTCATTTCAAATTCTGATGCGGTTACTTTCAATCATCTTGATTAGAGTTAAGTGAACCTGTCTTTTGGCAGGTTCGAGTTCGGGTTTGGGGCTCGCTCAACTCTAATCTTGATGTTCCATATTTAGAATAATTACATAAGTAACAATTCCCCAATAATGGAACTACTCCCTGTACAAGCAGAAGCATTCCATAGTACATTGTCCATCTGGTTCTGGTTCTGGCCTAATCTTTATAAGCCACTACAATGCTGACATATACTGCTGCAAAGCATTTCCGTCACTCAAGACTGTAGTTATATGTAGTACAATGAGAAGTAAGATTAGCCTGCTGTAAACTGTATTCTGCTGATCGCACCTTGAAGGTGTAGAAAATGTAAAACTTCCCCAGGTTGCTATTGATTTTACATTAGTTTGACAATAGCATGCTATTAGGGCATTGCTATTCTTATAATTAACTAATGTTAATTTAACCTTGAAGGGGTTGTCCGGGCTATTTCTATTGATGATCTCTCCTCCGGATAGGTCATCAATATCAAATCGGCGGGGTTCCGACACCCGGCACCCCCGCCAATCAGCTGTATTCGGAGACGGAGTACAGTTTGCACGTGCCGTTTCCCATCTCTCTCTTCCTGCTCTGCTGCTGTATGTCTATGGGACAGCAACAGAGGACAGGAAGAAAGAAGGGAGACGTACACACTGCGCACTGTGTCTACTCAAACAGCTGATCGGCAGGGGTGCCAGGTGTTGGACCACCACCGATCTGATATTGATGACCTATGCTGAGGATTCGTCATCAATAGTAAAAGCCCGGACAACCCCTCTAAAACTATTCAAAGTCCATTTAGAAAACATTCAAAGCTACCCATTCTGTCCAACTAACAAGACACCCAAGTAAAAGGCTCAGAAGTTGACACAGGCAGATGAAGGTCCCTTTCCATGAACAGTATATAGGCCTCTTGTTATCCAATATCTAATCACAAAGCACCACCTTATATCTCTCAACCAATCACTAATTGTTAGCCATGAAATTATAGCTGTAGTCTAATGGAAAACTGCTTTTAACCTACCAGGGCCCTGAGCAGCTGCACAGGTTAGACCAAAGGTATGCTCTCCCCAATAGATATCAAAGGGATCCAGCACAGCCAGAACTGCCCAAATAAAAGAGCTTATGAGGCCATAGGTCTGATTCCACAGACCAGTGTTCACACAACTGCTATCTAATCTCTAAGCTTTAGTGCAGGGGATGGAAGGAGACACTAAATGTGTTGTCTTCTTCTGCAGAGGCATCAAACTGGGGAGGTGTGTAGGCCACAGATATTAATGGCCAAAATTCTGGTCCACCTTTTACTGCATTCAGTGTGGGACCGACTTGCTCACTAGCTTCCCTGCTCTCTGATCCCAGCATAATGATTTAGTGTACCAGGCACTTTTCATTTTTCTTTCATCACTACTTTTAAATTCATATAAGTATATACTATATCGCTATAGACAGTGGAGAAGGAAATTGGGGTAGGGGGTACATTGTAACCCATAGTGCCATTTATTTATTAGTGGAATTGCTGGGGCTGTTTGTGAGTGACTATTTTGTATGCATGGGAGAAAGAGAGGAAAAGAGAGCTTTGAAGGCTGGGTAGCCAAGTCAGTAAGAGCTGACTGCAATACACTCCTGGTAGATGCAGGTGCTTGATCTCAGCTGATGCCCATCTACAGAAATAAGAGACCTGAGCTGCAGAGAGGTGATTAAAGAAGAAGTTAAAATAATGGTGTGCATTACTCAATTTCTTTGATTCACACTTTCACCACCCTGGACCACAAGGGATACCGGTGCTGTACACTCAACCACTTAGTTGCGTGTGCTGGGCTGTTTGTGAGGGACTATTTGGTGTGCAGTGGAGAAAAATACAAAAACAGAGTTTTGGAAACTGAGTAGCAAAAGTTAGTAAGAGCTGACTGCAATGCACTCCTGGTAGATGCAGGTGCTTTATCTGAGCTGCTGCCCACCTACAGAAATAAGAGACTGCAGAGAGGTGATTATAGAAGCTAAAAAGAGTGAAAATTGCAGTAGAGCAGCATTTTTGCACTGATATAGCTAAAATAATGGTGTGCATTACCCCAAATATTATTTCTTTTTTAATTTCTTTAATTTGCACTTTTACCACCCTGGACCACAAGGGATACCGGTGCTGTACACTCAACTACTGAGTTTGCTGGTATTAACCCAAACAACCATCCTAGACACCAGGTATTCTGTCATGACTCATTACCCATTACCATTTTCTTATCCTAAACAAGCAAGGTAAGGCCTCTTTCACACTTGCGTTGTTGGGATCCGGCATGCACTTCCGTTGCCGGAGGTTCCCGCCGGATCCGTAACACCGCAAGTGAACTGAAAGCAGTGTTACTATGGCAGCCAGGACGCTATTAAAGTCCTGGTTGCCATGGTAGTGGTGGAGAGCGCGTAAGCAGTGGGCTTGCCGCCCGTGCAGCTCCCGGGGCGCTCAGGGGTGGCGTCGGGGCCCCTCATGCGCATGGATCGCGTGATCTATACGATCCCATGGTCCATGCGCGTGGGGCACCCTGGCATCGCTCTGGGGCGCCTCGGGGGCCGCGCGGGCAGTGGGTGTGCTGCTCCCCACTACACTTTACCATGGCAGACAGGACTTTAGCGTCCTGGCAGCCATGGTAACCATTCAGAAAAAGCTGAACGTCGGATCCAGTAATGCACCGAAACAACGTTTAGCTTTGGCCAGAGAAAATACTGCAGCATGCTGCACTTTTTGCTCTGGCCAAAAATCCTGAACACTTGATGCAAGGCCGGATCCGGAATTAATGCCCATTGAAAGGCCTTAATCCGGATCCGGCCTTGCGGCAAGTGTTCAGGATTTTTGGCCGGAGCAAAAAGCGCAGCATGCTGCGGTATTTTCTCCGGCCAAAAAATGTTCCAGTCCTGAACTGAAGACATCCTGATGCATCCTGAACGGATTTCTCTCCATTCAGAATGCATTGGGATAATCCTGATCAGGATTTTTCCGGCATAGAGCCCCAACGACGGAACTCTATGCCGGAAAAGAAATATGCAAGTGTGAAAGAGCCCTTACTTGTATTTATCAGTTCCATACACAAAGTCACCAGCAGTAACCCCTTCCCTATTTCACACCACCAGGCATGCAGATGTAAGACCCTAACTACAGGAGAGGGCCCACATTTTGTTGTGTTGAGGGGCACAGGAATTCTTTGGACAGCCCATGGTAGGCCTAGAGCCTTAAATTGGATGTCCAGCTGACTAGAATTATTTAAAAAAAAGTTCAGAATGGTGTAAAATAATGAGTTATACTCACCTTACCAATCCCCCGCCTCTTCTGTTCTAACACTCCTTGATTCCCTGCTGGCTTTCTACTTCCTGGTCTCTCTCGACAAACAGATAACTGCTTAGCCAATCACTGGCTGGGGCGGGTCACCGCTGCCAACAATGATTGGCTGAGTAGCAACTTCCTGTGTGTTAAGAGAAACCAGGAAGTAGTTACTCAGCAGGAGGATGGGAAGGCATAAGAACGGAAGCAGTAGAAGATTGATAAGGTGCGCATGTTAAGATTAGTGTTGAGCGCGAATATTCAAATAGCGAATTTTTCTCGTGAATATCGGCACTTCGATAATTCGTGAATATTTAGAATATATTTATATATTTTCGTTAAAACGAATATTAATTTTAGTTTTTTTCATCTGAAGCCATTAGTGATAGTTGATGTAATAGGTTCAGATGAAAAGAAAAAAAAGAATATTCATATTATGAATATAGCGCCATATTCTACATATTCGACAACTCTACCAAGCCAACCCAATAGGGAAGGTGCTTAACGCCCTTACGCGATTCGATTAATTCGCATATTTAATTGCCGATTTTTTGCATAAGATAAACTATATTAAAGAATATTTTAATTCAGTACTGACTAAGATATTTTAGTCTTCTCACATTGGCCCACAAGCAAAAAGCAGGCCGGTAATAGACCATTATGCCTCATGCACACGTCCATGAAACACGAACCGTGTGATATCGGCCTGGATAGATCATACCAGTGTATTACTGTACTGTGTCCGCAGCAGGAAGTGCACGGCGTCATAGCAACCAATGACGCCGTGCGCTCCTGCACTCAGAAGAAATCCAGGCCGGTATCACATGGTCCGTGTTTCACGGACGTGTGCATGAGGCTTTACTTGTGGGCCAATGTGGGAAGGCTAAAATATCTTAGTCAGTACTGAATTTAAATATCCTTCATTATTTAATATAGTATATCATATACGAAAAATGCGCATGCGCACACGAATATTTCAATGACGATTTTTCGCAATAGAATAGCATTGTACGAATATAACAAAGTCTCGAATTAGCGAATATATCACAAATATTTAGCTAAATATTTGTGAAATATCGCGAATTCGAATATGGCACCTGCCGCTCATCACTAGTTAAGATTTACACCATTCTGAGACTTATAAAAACTGCAACTGTCCAGACAAACCCATTCAGCTAAAATACTTTTTAGGACTGTTCTGTGATTTCCTCATTTTTTTGTTGTTAATTCCTTGGGTAATATGCGTTTAGAGCTCTGCATGAAGCCCTGTCATGTCAAATACACATCTCTCCATGGCTCAGCTTATCCATTCAAGGAGGCTGAAAGTGTCCTATTATGTGGTAATCGAGAAGACTCAGGAAGGCAGTATCTTGGCAGGCGCTGGTAGGGAGGCCAGTCATCACAAGCGTCTCCAACTGTAACTACTCCTGTTACCCTGTTATTATGAATATTTGTGCAAAGGTCCATCTGAATAGCGATGCCTCAAAGTTAAGTTACATTGATTTACTGCAGGAAGACGTCAGGAAGAGACCAATAGTAAGTGACACCTCACTATACGACCAGGTTAGTGCACTGCAGCTTCAAGCTAACTAAAATCAACAGTAATGGGGAATTTATCATTTGCTGTGTCTTTGGTACCAGTTTTAATTGTCGTGCCAAATTTATGAAGATGGCATTAGGTTTTATTAAATTTGGCGCAAGTGCAATGTGGTTTAACCACTCTGAGTGAAAGTACACGGGGGTTGCCTGGCGTGGAGATGCAACTTTTTTGATACTTTTTAAAAAGTCGCACATCATAAATGAGATTAAAGCACTGTTCTAATCTCTAAGGGTCCGCAATACACCCGGCCGGCACCCCCATTGAACTGCCTATTCTTGTCCGCAATTGCAGACAAGAATAGGAGATGTTCTATTTTTTTCCAGAGCCGTGGACCGGAAATGTGGATGTGGACAGCACACTGTGTGCTGTCCGCGTCCATTCGAAAATATGTTTGCAGGTGGCAGGAATTGTATGTTTTATGCTTTTGCATTATTTTCATTTATTAAAATATATCCACATGTGTAAAATTTGTTAATTTAATAAAAAAATGAACCTTTTGGGGGGGAAAGTAGTTTTAAATAAGATGTTAATGTTTCTGTAATTGCAAATTGCTACCTTGGAATGACTGTAAAACAGAGTTATGAGAACTGAAATGTAAAACTGTTAAAAGTGCAATTACCACATCAACATATTGGATGTATCTTCAACTTGCTGTCTGTATCACTAAATAATTAAACACAACCACGTCAAGATGGTCAAGCTAATGATATCAATTGTGAGCTAGCTGTTAGCTCACAATTGATATCATTAGCTTGACCATCTTGACGTGGTTGTGTTTAATTATTTTGTGATATTCAGAGTATGGCTGGTTTTCTGTCTATAGGCGTAGACAAGGACCAATTACTCTCTGAGGCTATTGAGGTCTTTTCAGAAAAGACCCTAGTCTAGAGTAAATACGTACCCTCATTCAAAGCAGCTTTCAAAGATTTCACCAAGATCTATAAAGAACAAACAACTTCGTGGTGGGAAATACAATCATTAGAAAATCATCTAAAAAACAAAAATGTACCCAGAGGTCTGAGGGTCACCCTGACCCCAGAAGGTAGATGCAGAACTGCGACACTAATGAGCAAATGGGAGGAGGAGGCGACTAAGAGCATATTACGTTTTATGCAGCTCCTGCTGGACGAAGAGAAAATCAATCTGGTTGCCTTGGAGAACAAGCTCAAGGAACAGATTGAGCTAACACGTAAATTTAAAACAGAGACTGAATTCAGTAGTAAAGAACTACAACTCAAGAACACCATAGATAAATTTCAGTTTCACTTAAAAGAACGTAAACACCGTCAATTCAACAGGGACCTACAAGACTTCAGGGACAACAGAGTATATTCCACTGTAGATCGCGGTATATCACAGACTAAACGACCTGATATAGACATTACATCAAGTGACACAGACATCTCAGAAAACGAGAAGGAAGGAGGGCACTACAATAGAGGCAGGGGAAGGGGTCGACAGTGGACACGAGGTTACAGAGGCAGAGAAGAGAGAAACAACCAACGAGGTGGACAGGACTTTGGTGGGCAAGAGCCCCCTATCCATTACGCAATCGGGGGTTCCACAAGTCACCACCACAGACAAGCAGGCCTCAAGGCAATCAAACCAAATAGTTAATCTCTCTAGCCAACAGTTGCAACAGTCAGAAATGTGTATCCTGAGCAAGGGCCTCTCCTTTGTCCCCACCTCGAGTTTTAATTTATTTAACTGGGTTAGAGATATCCATCTCTTCGCTAGAAAGCTTAGATGGCGAAAACATTTCGCCCTGGTGAATAAAGGCATCTCACCGGGCATCTTGCAAGATGTACGTCTACTATTTAGTTTAAGTGATAGCTCCCCGCAGGAAGGTAAAGGCTCCTTTACTACTCTTAAAAATAGGAGTCTTAGAATGCCATCCCTAGGTTACCCGACATGTATTGATGTTTTTGTAAATCAGGTATGCCGTGATCTGACTAACCTCACCCCCTCTCAGTATGGATTCAATTGCAGTAAACTAGAATTAGTAGACTTGGAACATAATAAGAAGGTGACTATAAAACCTTCTGACAAAGGTGGCAATATTGTACTGATGGATACGACTGATTATAAAAAAAATGTGTCAGGCCCTGCTAAGTGATAAAGAAATGTATGCGAAGTTGAGTGGAGATCCCACTATCCAGTTCCAGAAAGAACTAGTACTCATGTTACGAACAGCAAAAGCGGAGAGCCTCATCTCTGAGGAGGAATTTGACATCCCACGGTAGCAACCTTTTACAGCCTACCGAAAATTCATAAAGGTAAAACCCCTTTAAGAGGGCGCCCAATTGTGTCAGGGGTAAATAGCCTGACCCAAAATACAGGGGTGTGCTTGGATCGCATTTTGGTGCCCTTTGTAAGGACACTACCCTCGTATTTGAGAGACACCAGTGACCTCTTGGGCCGTCTTGAATGGGTTTCCTTGGAGGGGGAAACATCATTGGCCTCCATCAATGTGGAGGTGTTGTATTCCTCCATACCTCATGAATTAGGACTGAGAGCAGTGGAGACATTCCTCAGTACTAGAGGACAACAATTCCACCCTCATAATGTCCTCGTTTTACGTCTACTGGAGTTCATACTGACGAGAAATTATTTCTTATTTGACGGAGTCCTTTACCACCAGCTCAGGGGCACCGCGATGGGGAGTTCTTGTGCCCCGTCGTATGCAAATTTGTTCCTGGGCTGGTGGGAACGAACCCTGGTGTTTAGTGACATACCCATGCATAATATCACAAGAGTGATCACATGGGCCAGGTTCATAGACAATATCTTTGTTGTCCGGAAGGGAGAGGAAAAAAGAGTTTGTGGAGTTTGTACAGGAATTAAACATTAACTGTATAAACATGAAATTTACATTTGAGTTCAAAACAAATGTCCTCTCCTTTCTAGACATCGAGATATCAAGAGACCTAAAAGGCACCATTTAAACAAGAACATTCAGGAAGCCCACCTCCACGCATTCCCTTCTGCATTGGAGTAGTCACCATCCTCAGCCCCTGAAAAGAGGGATCCCGGTGGGGCAGCACCTGAGGATTAAGAGGAACTGCTCCACCAGGGATGATTTTAAATCACAAGCTGATGATCTACGATGTAGATTTCGGGAGAGGGGCTATCCTGATTTAGTTCTCAGATTAGCCTATAGAAGGGCATGCGACAGCAATCGTGATGAGTTATTGTATCCGAAACCCAAGAGGGGAGATAGTGGCCCAATACATCTTATAGGAACTTTTGATGGGGCGGCAGAGGTCAAGGCAGTGCTGAGGAGACACTGGGAAATCCTTCAACTTGATCCTGATATCAAGGAAGTGATCTCTGAAAAGGTACAAGTAACATACCGCAGGGGCCTCAGCCTAAAAGACCGCTTGGTCCACAGCCACTTCAGTGAAAAACAAGATAAAAATTAAATGTGGCTTCGGCGCCCCATGGGATGCTATCATTGCAGTGGCTGTGTGGCTTGTCCACATATTACCCAGGGATGTTCCTTCAGTAGTGACGTCACAAACAAGGACTATGAAATCAGACACTTTGTGAACTGCCGTACTAAGGGGGTGGTCTACAAGGTAAATTGTGACTGTGGCCTGGAGTATGTAGGCAAAACCACCCGTGAGCTGCGGCGACGGGTGGGGGAACATCTCAGCGACATAAGAAATAATAGAGAGACACCATTGCCGAAACACATTAACAGTGTACACAATGGTGACTACTCGAATCAGAAATTTATGGGGATTGAGGTGGTCCCACGACCAGTACGAGGAGGAGATTGGGACAGGAGGGTCCTCCAGAGAGAAACCTGGTGGATTTTCCAACTTAACACGGTAGTCCCCAGGGGGCTCAATGAGCAGTTATCCTTTAGCTGCTATATTGACCCTTGAAACATCACCCCCCTTTTCATCATACTCTATTGGACAGCCGGTGCCTCGTGTCCTTCTTTTAAGGATGCGATCCACTGTGATGTCCAATTAGAGGACTACCTATTATCTAGGTTCCCGAATTCAGCTCTTTGGATTAGGGTGCTATAAAAGTAATTGTTGTTATGTTATAGAAAAGAAATACTGGCCTTGTAAACTCTGTCATACCTTTTTTGGGACTTGCGGATCTGGCAAGTACCTAGAAATAGGCATATTACTAGGAGCATTGCACTTGGTTGACTATTGCGCCCAGTACTTTAACCGTTTGCATTGCGATCATCCCGCCCACTTGATACGTTACCTTGTTACAGCGGTTGCCAGGCATCCACTGTACATTTCTATCTTAAATGCTTCCTGGAGCCGCTGGATCACGTGACCGCGATAGGAGCACATGATCTAACATGTGACCCGGTCACATGACGGAGAAAAGGGGTGTATGTGGGCGGAGGATGGGCGGAGAAGCGCTGCGTTTTAAACGAGCCGCTAATGCACTCACACTGCAGCTGCCACACGCAGGACGCCGGTGAGGACATCCGCATCACGTCTGTATACAATGACCATCTAACATTGAACAGATAAGTAAAACTATTGGTGACTCAGTGCCTCTGAATGGTCGCTGTTAAGCTCTTATGGCACACCTCTTTGAGCAGTTGGAAATATTTGTTGGCATAATCTGACCATAATGTCTGTTTTAATGTTAGGGAGTGCACCAGATGAGCTTTTCGTGCATTGAACAAAGGTGTATTCGGGCTGGTTAGATTATACTGGCTCGGATTACAACTGCACTGTGCTTTCTCGACATATTATATCTGTAATTAGATATCTTGTGGTCATAAGGAAAGTGGATCTTGGCTGATCATTCTATATCAACCTGGATGGCAATCTATTTGTGTCGATTGGAGACATTGGATTTTTGACCAGTCATCTTGTGGTCATATATATTTAATTTAGTCCCCTGAGGAATTGGTGGAAGCCAAAGAAACGCATCGGGACATGTTTAATTATACCTAAAAAGGTTTAAACCAGGACCTTTGATTTTTTAGTGATATTAGTGTTGTATCATCATGGCCTGATTGAGTCAGGCAGTAACACTGTATTGCCAAGCCTTATTACATCTTTGCTAGTTGCCTTTGGACTACCAGTTGTATCAGGAGTGATCGGACCTGTTCACATCTGTTGGACGAAGCTGTGCAGTCTAAACCTAGGAAGGGGGATTCTAGGGATTAGAGTGGGGACAGAGACAGATTTAGGGACACCTAGGGTTTGAGACCCAGCACTGTGTCCTTCCGTCTGTTTTTCCTCTCACTCTTTTGTGTGTTGCTATCCCTTTACTGGGTCCCTTCCACACTTACAGGTATACTGCAATCGATTACACATATGCAGTTCTTGAGTTGTATTCAATGCAACACTTTTAATACATTTTTGGGCCTATTATTTTATATGCAAACATTAAATGTTAAGTTTTATTTAAGCTACCCACTATTTCTGAATTGTTACTGTCTGTATCACTATTTGACCTTGTGTGTATGAGGTCCGTGGTGTGAATATTTGCATTGTAACATTAGTTATATCAATAGATCTGGGCAGATCACAGTCAAATAACCAAATATTCCACTTCTGAAAACAGAATGTGTAAAGTGTAGTTACGATGAGTAGGCTAGACTGTTGCGAGCAAATGGAGAAGGTAAGTATGATTTTTTTTTAGTTTTTTACACTATTTCAGGTTAAATCGATTAGCTACCACAAAGCACGAGGAAATTCAGCTTTGCGGCTAATCAAATTTATCCTGAAATTCAGATCGAATTCCACTTCGTTGAATTAAATTCGCTCATCTCTAGTTATAGCAATTTGTCTCCCAAAGATTTGTCTGACATGAGATCTATTATAAGTAGGAGGAGACAAAATGAATGTCCCCTGACAACCTTTTAGAATTTTGAATGCACTGCAATTAGAACTGAACTGCGAAAATTGTGTTGTTGTCTGTGTATTTATTAAACTTTAACAATACTTGCATATTACATATGTTATACATTACTCAGGCATCTTCACTAGTGCCCACATCTATTAGTGTTTGGTTCTCCAGTCAATAACTTAACAATTTGTCTTACTAAGCCAAACCAAGATTGCCACAAAGCAGATGAGGAAAGTGAGGAGAGAGCAGAGACTTCAAGCAGCAAGAAGCATGAGACATTTCCAGGAAGTATATTCTACTCCATCCCAAGAGAGTTGATAGTAGCATCGGACCTCGGAGGTCAACCCATCTCAATAGAAATGGCAACGGTAAGCAGAGTATGTCAGTAAAGCAACAGATGAAATCTAAGCTAGGACCAACAAAGGGCCTGGGACATACTATCTGTTGTATCAGAACAAGCAGAATGCAATTAAAGCAAGTACGGTGGTGGAAGGTTGTACAAAGGGAAGATAAAGGAGTAGTTATATATTCATGATGTGCTATGAAGGTTTTATATTACTTTCGCAATTTGCCTATTTTTATTCCAAACAGTATATTTACACAACTAAACTCCCAACTTTCTAAATTTATCAGGTCTAAAAAACTACCGAGAATAGCCTTTAACATGATGTCACTACCTAAAAAACAAGGTGTTTTAATCTTACCTGATCTAAGGAACTACTATAAGCCTCTATATTAAACCAAACCAACTTTTATTGGTCACCTTCCATGATAAGTATTGGATTAACTTCAATAGTTAATAATTTTCTCCATCTGGACCATACAACTAAAAACAAAACACCTCTATGGGCTCCACCAACACCACTTTTGAACTTAAAGAGGTTTTCCAAATTTTTGAAACTGATAACCGATCCTCAAAATAGGTCATTAGCATCTGATAGCGGGGGTCCAACACCCAGGACCATCTGCCAATCCGCAGTTTGAGGAGGCCGTGGCATTCACTGGAGGGCCTGTAGGCACTGCAGCCTTCTCAAATGCCTGATCATCGGGGGTTCTGGATGTCAGACCCCCACCGATCAGATACTAATGACCTATAAAAGTCAGAAAACCCCTCTAAACATTACATCCCTAATAAACTCTGGAGTTTATAAAAGACCTTTATGACAATGCAGAGTTACATTCTTTCTCTGATTTATCCTTCAAATGCGACTTCTAGAAAGAAATTTATCAAAACGGGTGTGAAGAAAAACGGACTTAGTTGCCCATAGCAACCAATCAGATTTCACCTTTCATTTTCCAAAGCAGCTCTGAAAACTGAAAGGTGCAAGCTGCTATGGGAACTAATTAGCTTGCTCGTGTTAAAACCAAGTTTTAAAAAGGCATTAGCATTTTTACTCAACATTATCATATACAAAGATGCATAAACCACTTATATATATATATAGCTAAATGGGAAAGAGACCTGAACCTGTCCTGTTCACCTTTACACTGGTGTAATACGTATAGACTGGTATTACTTCCTCCTGTTGTCAACCACGATTAATCCTTTATAAAAATGTTATATCGTTGGTAAAACACATCCTATAAAGTATCTAAAATATTCCTGAATGTTCCACATCTTTGTTGGGGAGGCTACGGTCAAGTTGACACCTTATTACATATCTTTTGGGAATGTCCATATTTAGCCTATACATTTGTTCCTTAATAATATTCTTGATCTAAAATGCACTCTTACACCAGAGTTTAATATACTACAATTAGGAGTGGAAAACATACCAAATACAAAACGTTGCCATATCCTAACAACATCAACAGGCCAGAGATCTTCTGATATATCATCACTAAATAATATTATTGCTAAAGTTAACCCCTTTCCGACTGCCCACTGTGTATACAGGTCCTATCTGCGCATGCCCCATGCGATTAAAGCTCCTGCTCCTGCAATGTAGCAGGAGCAGGTCGGGTCCTGACAGACACAGCAGGGACCCTGAGGAGAAGACAGGAGCGGTTTATTACCGCTTCTGCCTTCTGTGCCAGCAGGAGAGAGCTCTACGAGCACATGGTGGACGGAGCAGGAAGCGGCTCTGTTACTCCTGGTGGTCACGTGACCGCCGGGGTTGTCTGGGGCAAGGGCAGGAGCAAAGCTGTATAGTCTAAGGAGACCCTGATCAGCTCTGCCTGTGTGTAATGCCCCTGTTACAGTGGAAACAGCTCCTGTGAATACCCCTGTTACAGTGGAAACAGTGAAAAAGAAAAAAAATGTAAAAAAAAAAAAATTCACTGTCCTCCAGGGGTCTTTTAATGACCTCTTGGGGGACATATTATGTGCCAAAAAGAAATTAAAATATAAGTAAAACAATAAATAAATAAAAAATACAAAAAAAAAATGCAGTTGGTAACAGAAACCGTCACCATAGTCGCCCGGTTCTCTCAAACTTATACATGTTATATATGAAATTGATAGTCACAAAATAGGGAACCTATTGCAATAACACATTTTTGTGCCAGTTTTAATATTTAGGAAATAAAAAGCTATAATTTAAAAAAAAATCTTTTTAATAATAATTAGCGGTTTTTCTCCAAATTAAACCTAAAAAAGAAAAAAAAGCCCTCTAAAACAGCATTCTAATGAAAAGTCCTAAGTGTCAAATAAAAAAATGAAAATAAATAAATAAATAAAAAATCGCAAAAATTATTTTGGTAGTTAAACAAATAAAAAAGCTACGGTCACTAAACCCCCACGTGCACAAAATCAGAAAAAGCTTCCTGGACATTCAAGCCTTTTTTCGACCCGGTCATGAAAGGGTTAATACTAATTATACATATAAATATATGTTTGCCCACAAACATCTACCGGTATGAGATACATTTATTTCAAACTAGTATTACTGGATAGCTACTAAATCCCCAAACCACTTCGAGTACCTCTGAACCCTTCTTATTTTCTCATTGTGGAAGCTTGTAAGATAAATGGATACAATACAGGGTCTTTTATTTGCACTCTGCTTTTATCCTCTTTTCCATTCTTTATTATCCTACCTATCCTTTTTATCTTTAAAGGGAGTCTGTCACCAGCATTTCACTTTTTTAACCCTTCCCACAGCTCCCTAGCATGCTTACAGTTAATAAAAACGTTACCTCTGGCATCAATCCTGGACTTATAGAACCATCAAAAACGATCTTTATAAAATATGCAAATGAGGGCTCGCAAGTGACCAGGGGCGGCGTTACCCTCGTAGGTGCCCTGCTTGCTCAGCCTTTTCATTGCGTCCCCCCGCCCCTTCCTACCCTCCGCCCGACCATCCTTTCCCTCTGACCGCCTTTCTACTAACTTGTAATTCTGCCGATATCCCGCGCCTGCGCACTCATTCCTTTGGCCGGCGCATGCGCACTGCGATGCCCATTCCTTGTACGGCATCACAGTAATTTATGCACATGCGCCGATGGACCGCCTTTTTTGTTGTGTTTTCGCGTCGTTAGCCGGCGCATGTGCAATAGTTACTGTGATGCCGTACAAGGAATAGGCATCGCAGTACGCATGCGCCGGTCAAAGGAATGAGTGCGCAGGTGCGGGATATCGGCAGAATAACAAGTTAGTAGTAAGGCGGTCAGAGGGAAAGGATGGGCGGGCGGAGGGTAGGAAGGGGCGGGGGGACGCAATGAAAAGGCTGAGCAAGCAGGGCACCTACGAGGGTAACGCCGCCCCTGGTCACTTGCGAGCCCTCATTTGCATATTTTATAAAGATCGTTTTTGATGGTTCTATAAGTCCAGGATTGATGCCAGAGGTAACGTTTTTATTAACTGTAAGCATGCTAGGGAGCTGTGGGAAGGGTTAAAAAAGTGAAATGCTGGTGACAGACTCCCTTTAACTGTTATTGTTAACTGGGTGTTTCAACCCCTAACAAACATTTTTTGAAGTTCTTTGTTTAAAGACTATGAAGATCATTTATTAATAAGTGACTGTGCTGACGGTTGATCCGCCGGCCTTTACATTAGGGATCGACCGATTATCGGTTTTACCGATATTATCGGCCGATATTGAGGATTTTAACTGTTATCGGTATCGGCATTTATTTTGCCGCTATTCCGATAACAAATCGGGAACACAGATCGCGCTGCTGACAGCGCTCTCCGTGTTCCCTCTGCAGCACAGGGGAGAAGGAAGCAGTGTCTCCCTCCCCCTGTGCTGCTGCTGCCGCTGCAGCCAATGGGAGAACAGGGAACAAGAGGAGGGGAGGAGCTATGGCCACTGGTCCACCAATGATGTTAACTTACTCATTTATTCAAATTGAACAGGAGGCGGGAGCTGCAGAATCACATAGCCGGCTCCCGACCTCTATGAGCTGTAGCTGCGATCTACGGTAGTTAACCCCTCAGGTGCCGCGGATCGCAGCTACAGCTCATAGAGGTCGGGAGCCGGCTATGTGATTCTGCAGCCAGCTCCCGCCTCCTGTATATGAATGAATGAGATTTATTTTCATTGGTGGCGCAGTGCGCCCGCGGCCCCCACCCCAGTATTAACAACATTGGTGGCGCAGTGCACCCGCGGCCCCCACCCCCACCCCAGTATTAACAACATTGGTGGCGCAGTGCGCCCGCGGCCCCCACCCCAGTATTAACTGGCGCAGTGCGCCCACGGCCCCCCCACCCCAGTATTAACTAACATTGGTGGCGCAGTGCGCCCCCCCAAGCCCCCCCCCTATTGATCGTTGGTGGCAGTGGCCACAGGATCCCCTCCTCCTCCGATCGGAGTCCCAGCAGTGTAATGCTGGGGCTCCGATCGGTTACCATGGCAGCCAGGACGCTACTGAAGCCCTGGCTGCCATGGTAAGCTCCATGCTGCTGTGTGCACAAAGCACAGAGCAGCAGGGACAGTGTGAGCTCCTATTCACCCTGATAGATCTCTATCAGGGTGAATAGGACAAGGGTTCTAGTCCCTAAGGGGGCTAAAAGTTAGTAAAAAAAAAAAAAAAAACAACAAGAAAATCAACAAAATATTAAGTATAAATGAAAAAGAAAGATTTACAAAAAAAAAATACACATTAACAATAAACATTCTTTTTCAGCAGGAATTTTTTATTTTTTTTTTCAAAAATGAAAATTCACATAATATCGGTATAAATTATCGGCTATCGGCCTAAAAGTTCACAAATTATCGGTATCGGACCTAAAAAAATCAATATCGGTCGATCCCTACTCTACATAACTTTGGCGTACCCAGTGCCAGTCAAAATGTAAGACTGCTTCCTAGCCCACTTACATTTAGACCATTTTCTACACCTAAAACAGGTGTAGAAAATGATGAATAAGATGGGTCTGCTGGCACATCTCCTTCCCCGCCGACACCACGCCCACTTTTTTAGACCTGGCGTGAGTGGGGAAAAGTCTCAGATTTCGGCACAAACAACCTTTGCGCCGCAATCTGCAGAAAAGCACCTATTATAGGCGTATTTCTGATTGTAAATGACCCCCTATAGCAGTGATGGCGAACCTATGGCACGGGTGCCAGAGGCGGCACTCAGTTCCCTCTCTGTGGGCACCCACACCCTGGAAGAAGTCCAAGGTGTAACACTATGCCCTAGACTTTTTCTGCCATTCATCAGCGCAGGGCATGCTATGAATGGCACAGACAGCTCACTGAATGTAGGCAGGATATTATAGATAAATGATAAAATACATGGAAGATATGTTATATTAGTATTCAGGGTAAATGGCCATGTTGGCACTTCGCAATAAATTTGTGAGTTTTGGGTTCCAGTTTGGGCACTCGGTCTCTAAAAGGTTCACCATCACTGCCCTATAGTATTACTGCCTTCCTTATGTAATGTTGTTCCTTATAATCCAATAAATGTAAATGATAAAGAAAACTGTTGTTTCACAGTCAAGGGTCTTCTGCCTGGTGTCTGCTTGATTCTATGAGCGGCATACCAGTGGTCATGGGTGTAAGTATTTAGAGATCTTACAAATTTAGGTGTAATTTTGTGTAATTAATGTCCATTGGGCACATGGACATCATAGATGGGTGTCCATTGTAAAAATAGGAAATCCAACCTGTTTCCACTGCAACAAACGCTGCATGGAGACATAGTCAGTCCCTAGAGATGAATTACAGCAGTGATCAGAAGGGACGCCGAATTTATAAAGGGGGTGTCCAGGTGGGACAGTTCATTTATATATGTGATATTGTACTAATCATTATTGAATATTTTTAAGGCGCTGAGGAAAATTCTGTTTGGAAACACATTTCAAACATTCAACTATGAATGGAAAAAGTCATTTTTCAAATTCAGAGAGGCCTTTACCGAACTGGCTTACGCTATTGAAGCAGAGAAGGTAAGTGATCTGTCGAAAACAGAAGTGACTTTGCTATAACAGATTATGTACAACAGTTGAACATGAAACTGTACGTGGAGATCCAAATATACCATTACTTCTAGAGCAGTGATGGTGAACGTTTTACAGACCGAGTGCCCAAACCGTAACCCCAAACCCACTTATTTATCGCAAATTGCCAACATGGCAATTTAACCTGAATACTACAGTCCAGTATAGGTTACTTAGTACTTTGTGCTTCAGTGGTGCTTAGTTTGTGTTATTCAATGGAATAGCTAGGTGTAAGTCTAGAGGCTTCATTCACTACCGATTGCTACGGAGCCAGCTTATATTAGTCTATATCTCATGTATGAGCTACACTTTCCTGCCATGATATGATATTTATGGTCCAGGAAAAAATGTATAAAAATGTATAGATTTTTTATATTTTATCATTTGTAGTAAAAAAAACGAATAATAATAGTAGGTATGTATATTTTAAAGGGTGGAACAAGAGCCATTCAACTGGTGATACAAGCTCACATCATTAAGTACCTGCTGTTTACAAAGAATAAGCATGACTACACATCAAAAAAGAGGTAATACAGTAAGCGGGAAGAGAATAGCATATCTAGAATACTGTATATGCGCTTCATTTAAAAAAAAGGCAATGTGCGTTTGACATAAAGACACACAGCAAACAGAACATTATTCCAAGGTGATATTATTTGTGATAATAAATGTACATTTCAGGGTGTCCTTCAAAACAACCTTTTTGATGATTTCTTACATCACACCTACAGTATCTGAACTACATCTGATAAACTATAATGTTATTCCTCTAAAGTTTCCCTAATATTTTAATTGTATTTTTGTCATTCCTAGTGAAACAAGAATAACTTTGTTTATTAGAAATTTAAGTTTATGGTGAGATCAGAAGTTCGGGAAAAAATAGACTTAAAAGACTTAGGTGCAAAAAGAGAGTTTACTAAACTATGACAAAAGATAAATATCTATACAAATATATACAAAGATTAAAGGAGATAATGAGATGGAAAAATGAATCAAACCAGTAAAGGAAGCAATATGGACAATAACTATACATTAGCAACTGCCTGGTAATAACTTTCTCTGCATGATAAATACCATTTGCTGAAGTGAGACAACCCCTTTAAGTAAAGTAACAGTCACCGAGAGTCATCAACAAATTGGCCAGCTCCATCGACCAGTGCACAACATGGCACGCGACTGATGCCCACAAGATACAAAGAGAGGTGATGGTAGTAAGACATATTAGGCCTCTTTCACACGAAAGTGTATCCCCCATGGCTGTGCTGCGAACCACAAATTGCGGCGTATAGAAGAAACCGCAGCACTCTCCTGTCTTCAATTCAGTGGAATTTATTTCACCAGCAAAAAAAATGCGACGTTTCGACCGTAAAGGTCTTCCGCAATGCACGGGCACCGACCATGGGCCAGCCGCATGTGGATGGTGACCCTATTCACTTGAATGGGTTCTGCGATCCCTCCGTTACGCAGAAAGATGGAACAAGTTCTGTCTTTTTGCGGAACAGAACCCCACAGAAGAACTCCGTAGTGCTTCCATTCTGTTCCGCACCGCATCTCCGGATTTGGGGACCCATTTAAGTGAATGGGTCCATATCCGTGATGCGAAATGCACACGGCCGGTGCCCCGTGTATTGCGGATATATATGGCCACAAGGTACACACGGTCATGTGAAAGAGGCCTTAACCTGATGTCTTCAATAGAGACATCATTCTCTGTTCCAAAACTAAGGGGGTCATTTACAAACAGATATACGCCACCTTTTGGCATATATCTGTTGCGGATTGCGGCATAAAGGTTATTTCCGCCGCAATCTGCAACATTTTTCCCCTTCTACGCTGCTCACGTCAGGTCTAAAAAATGGAGCTTGATGTGGGCAAGGAAATGGGCGGGTCGTCTCATTTATCATTTACTATGCCTGTTTTAGATTTAGGATGGCGGTGGAGGCGCTAGCCTCTGCATAACTTAGGCAGATGAACGCCAGCGCAGGAGCGACGAAGACCAACGTCTAAATCGCTAGTCTTGATAAATGTCCCCCTAAGTTTTTTCTCCTCTCCTGGCCCCTCCTAGCCTTACCTGAAGGTTAGTACGCACGTACAGTTACCTCATACTGCAGAAATGCGGCCAGGTATGGACCTCACTAAATAACTGCATGATACTAAAGGGGAAGAACCAATTAAAGCCCTTGCTTTACACCCTATTACAGTGTTCTGAGTCAATACTTGGGCATTTCTTGTTTGGGAATAGCACTGACTAGTAACCAAAGTCGAACATGTCTACAAAGAGTGTTTTTTATTTCAGTGTTTTTTGCATTTTTGTTTTTTTATCTCCTGTGGTGGAGCTGCTGGGGAATTGTACACTTACTGCCAGGTGATAGATAGGGGAAAATTTATAACCAGCTTATTTTTAGGGAAACTTTCTTACAAATAAGACCTGTCCCTTACATGATGGGTTCACACGCAGTATTTTTTTTTTTAAAATAGCACTGCAGTTTTTTTATGCGGTTTTTGAGCCAAAGCCACAAGCAGATCCAGCAGGATGGAGAAGTCCTTTTATATTCTCTTTTCCTTTCCTGATTTCGGTAAAAAAAAAAAAAAACATGAAAAATTCCCACTAAAAGTACACAGTTTTTTCGAAAACCTCTGTGTGTGAAAACATCCCAAGAAATCTGATCGGTTTTGATTGGTGGCATTGTAGTTGCTGACACAATAATGTACATGTAACATCTCACTATAAATGACTTTAACATGTGTGTTTTCTCTATTAGTTTATCAGACGTAAGCCAAAAACAGCAAGAAAGGGCCCTGGCAGCATCTATTGTGGATATCCTCTGGACAACAGGAGAAATGAAGAGAGCCACAATCTGCCTCATCACCAGCGATACATACTTTACAGAGAGCCCTGATTATAAAACGGATAACTTTACAGAAAGAGTATGTAAGAGCGACACTAATATTCTTCATTACCCAGCGCTGAGCAAACTGTGCCCGAATTCAGGCTCAAACTGCACCAACAACAGTGTCGGCTAAATCACATCCAGCTGTTTGTTCTGTCTGGCAGCAGTGCTCCAGCTGTTAAACTACAACTCCCAGTATGCTCTATTCAATTCTGTGACATGCCAAGCATATGTGCATGCTGGGAATTGTCATTTTACAAAAGCTAGAGTGTCAGAGGTTCCTGACCTCTATACTAGAACATTTTGAAAAGGGTCTAAAAGGGGGATGTGGGTCATAAAATACACCAGATTTAAGGGAAAACTGAGTAAGGCTACTTTCACACTCGCGTTTTGGCTTTATGTTTGTGAGATCCATTCAGGGCTCTCACAAGCGGTCCAAAATGGATCAGTTTTGCCCTAATGCATTCTGAATGGATAAGGATCCGCTCAGAATGCATCAGTTTGCCTCCGATCAGTCACCATTCCGCTCTGGAGGCGGACACCAAAACTCTGCCTGCAGCATTTTGCTGTCCGCTTGACGAAACTGAGCCAAACGGATCCGTCTTGGCACACAATATAAGTCAAGGGGACGGATCCGTTTTCTCTGACTCAATCTGGCACAATAGAAAACGGATCTGACTTTCAATGGTGTTCATGACGGATCCGTCATGGCTCTAGAAGACATAATACAAACGGATCCATTCATGACGGATGCATGCGGTTGTAACGGAAGTATTTTTACAGATCCATGACGGATCCGCAAAAAAACGCTAGTGTGAAAGTAGCCTTAGTTGTCCATAGGAACTAATCAGATTCCACCTTCTTATTTTCCAAACGAGCTTTGAAAAAGAGAAGGTGGAATCTGATTGGTTGCTATGGGAAACTAAGCCAGTTTTCCTATACACCAGTTTGGATAAATCTCCCCCAGTGCGTGTTACCATTTAGTTCATTGGCGTGTAAATTTAGGACACTATTGATAAATCTGTCTCATTATCTGCAATGGCATTACTGGTTTAGAAAACTCATTATCAAACACCCCAGTAAATTCTTAGTACATAGAGTGGGGTCCTTCATCCAGAAATCTCCTATTAGCCCAAGACTTGCTATGCAGGATCCAGAAGATCTGCGCATGACACAGACAATCCATAGTTTTTATTGGAAACTGTGTAATGCCTCATGTCTCCTGTGGAGGTGCTGCAGGGGAATTCAACGCTTTAACAGATTACAGCAGACTGGTTAGTAGAAAGTCCGTAATTCAGGACCATAATGCCATTTATGTAACCTAGTCAAGAACAGGTCTTAGCAACCAATCAGAGCACTGCCTTATTTTTCTACAGCAGTTTTAAACATAAACAAGTTATCCAGTGCCAGATCCCCTGAGCAAAAAACTGGGTCATTTTCTTTATATGCTCCTGCTGCTCCGGCACATGCCAATGAGTCCTGATATTCATGAGCTCACGGCTCTCTCCACCGACGTGCCGCTCATGACAGTAGGAAAAAAAACGGAAAATCAGCTGCAAGTGGGCACGGAAAGCCATGAGCTTATGACAATCAGGACTTTTCAGCACGCACTGGGGATGTCTGCACTTGGCAGATAGGGCAACATAAAACGGGTGACAGATTCCCTTTAAATTTCAACAAACATTTCAGTGAAGAGCCAATTTGGGCAATTAGTAGATGTAGCAGTTCATGAATGTAAACCAACTAAGTTGGGTCTGCAGTGGCCAGGTACGGGTTGTTTAATGTTCTGTATTTGTCGTGACGCCAATTGCAGCGTGCGCAGGGTACTACCCCAGGGCCCTTCCAAGGTGTTATAACGCATGTCCCAGATAAGGAATGCCAGAGTGGTGTAATGGCCTCTAATGTCTCTGTAGGGTAGTGATAATTGTGTCACAGTGTTTCCTACCTGGGTACGGCCGGACTTCTGGCTCCTGGCTTACTTGCAATAAATTTGAGTGTAGTGATAAGAGGAGTAATAGAGGAATTTTGCAGCAGAAATGATGTCCAGACCTTTAGATGAAGTTCAAACTTTTCTTTACTGAAGATAACTTGTATCCAAACAGTATACAGCTTTGGTCCTTGGTCCCAGTAGGTTTTGGCAATCATTAGCAGGAATGACTACTTCTGCTTTGAACCAGTGGCGTAGCTAGAAATTTTTGAATGGGGCCCCCCTCCCCCAGTAATTTTTTCACAACCCCTTCCTTTCATGCCGCCCCCATTCCTGTGGCTAGTAAAGATCGCTCTCTCAGACCAGGGCCGGCAGCTGTTCCATCCGTTTCCTACACTGTCTATACTGTCACTGTATATCATTTCATTGTGTAATACTGTTGAGGGGGCCCTGACAAAATCTTTTAGTCCTCCTCCTCCTGTATGGGCCCTTTCTAGGTCAGGGCCCCAAAGCAGCCGCTTCCCCCATAGTTACACCCCTGCTTTGAACTGTACCTTCTGCTTTGTGGAGACAGACTAGCTGAGGAGGAATGGCTTCTCCTAGGTCTCTGGACTTGACTCACAGTTATATTCTCAGGGGATGCTTTCTTCCTGGAAATGGAGGTTGTCTGCAACGTTCTGCTTCTTTTCATCCAGTTGAGCTGCAGGGCTCAGAATGAGAATTTGATCAAGTCTCAGAACGAGACTTGGTCCTTGCTGTCTTCCCTATGCAGGGGAAACTAGAAACTGGATCTAACAGTTTTTTCTCCCTTGCTGCAGGAAGATGGTATCCTCCACTTCTCTTCAGCAGGAGGGCAGAATAGAACAGGATTGTTCCACTCTGAATGGCCATAACATTAAGACTATCTCTACCAATGATGTTGCCACCTGCTGGCAGACCTGTAAAATTACAAGGAAAAAATGACATTTAACATGGTTTTAGATGCACAGTTGTGGGGACATAATACAAATTATATCTGATGACAATATAACAGCTCTTAGAAGACAGTAGCGGGGTAGAAGCATGTAGTAACACAACTCTGGGGTGTTACAGGTCAATGACACAAGTATATACTTAAAGTGTACCGCTAACGGTGTTGTCATACGGCTCCACGCCATAGACAACCAAAGTGCCTACTCTCCAGACTGCATCTCCCGTGCCTCTTATCATCAATGGAAGTATATTACAAAGATTGGGGAGATTTACCAAGACTGGTGCTAAGGAAAAGTGACGTATTTGCCAATAGCAACCAATACGATGTCACCTGTCATTTTTCAGAGCTCTTCTGGAAAATGAAAGGTTCAATCCAGTTGCTATGGGCAACTAAGGCTACTTTCACACTAGCGTTTTCAATTCCGCTATTGAGATCCATCATAGGATCTCAATAGCGGAAGAAAACGCTTCCGTTTTGTCCCCATTCATTGTCAATAGGGACAAAACTGAACTGGATGCGTTCCGTTCCATTTGGTTGCGTCCCCACCGCGGGCAGAAAAACGCTGTAAGCAGCATTTTTCTGTCCGCTATGTGGTGCGGAGCAAGACGGATCCGTCCTGGCACACAATGTAAGTCAGTGGGACGGATCAGTTTTCTCTGACACAATAGAAAACGTATCCGTCCCCCATTGACTTTCAATGGTGTTCAGGACGGATCCGTCATGGCTATAGAAGACATAATACAACCGGACCCATTCATGATGGATGCATGCGGTTGTATTATTGTAACGAAAGCGTTTTTGCACATCCATGACGGATCTGCAAAAAACGCTAATGTGAAAGTAGCCTAAGCCAGCTGTACTTTGCACCCATTTTGATAAATCTCCCCCAAAATTGAGACTTTTTCTATTTGAGGCATTTAAAAAATACTCCTAAATCAAGATTTGCAATGAAAGAATTTCATGGTTGTCACTTGGTAATCCTTTGATTCCCCTTTCTGAGAATGGAATAAAAAAAACACAAGGGGCACCATAATGAGTTTTAAGACCAATATGTAGATAAAGGAACAATTCTAGATTATTCCAATCAAAACATTATTAACCAATACTTAAAGGGGTTGTGAGAAAATTGGCCAGACCTGTAAAGGAAAGATGATTTACCTGCTTCCCAGCATCGGCTTCCTGCTCCTTCTCCCCCAGGCCTGCGATGTCAGATGACACAAGGGCATCCATCTCCGTCGTGGCGAGTTATTGGCTGCGGCGATGTCATACCGAATGTTTACAGTGAGTGAACTCAGCGGGCAACAGGTAAGTCACCTTTCCTTTAACGGTCTTGCCAAGTGGGGGAGTTTGCCCAAAAAACTGCATTCTTGCACAACCCCTTTAAGGATAAGAAGCAGGGGTGAAATGGCCATAGACCCTACAGGGAAATTTCCTGGAGGGTCAAGACCCAAGGGCTCCCTGAGCTCTCCTCATGACCGCCAGCCAGGGACATAAAGATCTGATGCTATAAGCATTAATTAATGTAGGAGCATCAGGCACTTATGCACTTGGCCAGTGGCCGAAGATGCCCTCCTGGATTCAATTGTATTGCCGTCCTCAGGACGATGATGCAGGTTCATAATGTGGCACGGGTGGCAGTATTTTGTGCTGCACTGTGGTATTTGGTCCTGCTGGGGCAGCCTGTTGTTCTGCACTACAGTATTGCGGGCTCCACATACTTCTGTTGTCCCCGTCGACATGTGTTAGCCCACCTTCTGTCAGCTTTGACCACCTACAACATGGGGCCAGTTTTAGTTTTTAGTTTTCCCAGGACCACTTTAAAGGGAACCTGTCATGTGGATATTTGATTATAATCTAACTAATTATATACAATCATTAACTACTAAAAAGTGCCTTAGATGTATTCACTTACTGGTGTGACAGATGGTTACCTCATAATATACACACAAAGATGCTGCATGCTAATGAGCTGATTTGAGTCCAGCGTGATGTAATTGAGTCCAGCGTATATTTAATTAACAGCTATAGCCACTCCCCTGCCCACCTGCTGCTGATTCATATGGAAAATAACTGTCAGCAGCAGGTAGGCGGGGAGAGTCAGGAGCTCATGAATATTCATGACTCATCATTATCAGCTGGAGCTTTTCAATACAAGATGTTGGCAGATTGACTGGGTCAATTAAAGAAAGTGACCCTGCATTTTGCTAAGAGAATCAGTCACTTATTTATGTTGCCCTTAGTTAGGACACCATAAAACTGGTGACAGATTCCCTTTAATTTCCCGGGATTCTGTAGTGCAGGCATGGCCAACCTGCGGCTCTCCAGCTGTTGTAAAACTACAACTCCCACCATGCCCTGCTGTAGGCTGCTAGCTGTAGGCAGTCTGGGCATGCTGGGAGTTGTAGTTTTGCAACAGCTGGAAAGCCTCAGGTTGGCCATCCCTGCTGTAGTGTATATAGAATATTGAATGTCATTATATAGAACCAATGTGTTTTTGCGTGCAGAGTATTTTTCTAAAATGTACAGTATTACACGGAACACGGACCGTGCGATACGGGCCTGGATTCCTGCTGAGTGCAGGAGCGCACGGCGTCATTGGTTGCTATGACGCCGTGCGCTTCGTGCTGCCGCTGCTGTACAGTAATACACTGGTATAGATCATACGAGTGTATTACTGTACATCAGCGGCATCACGAAGCGCACGGCGTCATAGCAACCAATGACGCCGTGCGCTCCTGCACTCAGCAGGAATCCAGGCCGGTATCTCACAGTCCGGTGTTCCACGGACGTGTGAATGAGGCTTTAGGCCTCTTGCGCACGAACGTGTGCGCCCCGTTGCCGTATTGCGGACATCATTTGCAGGTCCGCAATACACGGGTGCCGTTCCGTGGGTATTCCGCATCACGGATGCGGACCCATTCACTTCAATGGGTCCGCAAATCCGGAGATGCGGAATGGAAGCACGGAACCCAACGGAAGCACTACGGAGTGCTTCCGTGGGGTTTCGTCCCGTACTTCCTTCCTATCTTTTTGCGGAACGGCCGGATCGCGGACCCATTAAAGTGAATGGGTCCGCGATCCACTGCGGCTGCCCCACGGACTGTGCAAGAGGCCTTAGAAAGAGGAATGAAAAAATGAGGGATTGGTTGCTATAAACACCAAATGGAAAATAAGAGAGTAAATACCTTTTCGATAAAGCAATAGTTTATTATATTAGTCTTAATAACAAGTCTCTCGATTGACAGCTCCGGTTATTTGAGTTTGTGGAGAAAGACAAACTGGAAAAATTCCTTTGTGCCCACATACACTGTGTGAGTATTTTCTCCATTATTGTGGTGTGATAGCTAAATATATTTTAACCTAAATCCTCATGGTTGTTGCTGATGTATGTTCATTATATAAGGGCAAACATACAGAATTCAACTTTATTCATTTAGTGACATATTGGCCAATCTACTGACATAAATACCCTAAACGTATTAAACACTAAAACTTAGCCTTTATTGGAAAACTATTAAAATACAATGATCTTAAATATTTTCCCAAAAAGTGTTTTGCCTATCAAAAATCATCCAATACTATATGGGGCACTCGGTGGTACCCACCCAGCTTGCCAAGTAGGAAGATCCGCTGGGCCCAATCTACTGACATCGATACTCATGTTATTTTCATACCTTGCGTTTTGTATGCAGAGTATGGAAAATATACACTAGTCTTTTCTTCCTAACTGGTCTTGGTATAGAAAGAGAAGTACTGTGAAGGAGTGAACATGAAGCAGCTACCCTAGAGCAGTACTGCCACCTGATGGCCACAATTGGAAATGAACACTTTCTGTATTCCTAGCTGACAAGCTAATACTGGTTTATTTTTCTTTTAGTTCAAAGATGAAGGGAGCCATGGAGTCATATTGTTTCTGTACAGTTTGCTTTTCTCCAGGACAATTTCAAGGTGAGACATTTTTATACAAAGCTTGGTTTGAATTTAATTCGAAATAATGAATTCTAAGCATCTCTAATACGTCATTGGGGTAGATTTATAAAACAAATAAAAAATTTTTTTTAATAATAGGCAAAATGCAGTGATGTAGTAAATTAACCTGGGAATATTGTATTAGTGATAATTTTTATAGTTTTCTGTGTATTAATGTTATTATTGTGTATGATTGTGTGCATATTATGCTGTTGGTGTGACATTCCAATTTCCCTATTTTTAGTTTATTTTCCATTATTTTGCATAAATAGATAGATAGTATATTAATTAATTTGTGCATTTTTATTTCCTTAGGATTCAACAAGACCTGGATCACACAACTCCTTACCTCTTACATTTTTGTCTTGGAAACTACACAGTCAGACAGGTGATTATGTAATGTAAAGTTTCACATTGCTTTTTCATTCTATCAACTAAACACTACCTATCTTTTCAGGTACATTTTTAGAATTTCCCACCACAATGTCCCTATAGTGCCCCCATAGTGCTCTCCCCCCACAATGTCCCCATAGTGCCCCCAGTAGATGCCCCCATAGTGCTCTCCCCCCACAATGTCCCCATAGTGCCCCTAGTAGATGCCCCTGTAGTGCTCTCCCCCCACAATGTCCCTATAGTGTCCCCAGTAGATGCCCCCATAGTGCTCTCCCCCTACAATGTCCCCATAGTGCCCCCAGTAGATGCCCCCATAGTGCTCTCCCCCCACAATGTCCCCATAGTGCCCCTAGTAGTTGCCCCTGTAGTGCTCTCCCCCCACAATGTCCCCATAGTGCCCCCAGTAGATGCCCCCATAGTGCTCTCCCCCCACAATGTCCCCATAGTGCCCCTAGTAGTTGCCCCTGTAGTGCTCTCCCCCCACAATGTCCCCATAGTGCCCCCAGTAGATGCCCCCATAGTGCTCTCCCCCCACAATGTCCCCATAGTGCCCCCAGTAGATGCCCCCATAGTGCTCTCCCCCCACAATGTCCTCATAGTGCCCCCAGTAGATGGTAGCATAGAAGCTATGATCCAAAGCTCGCTTTGTTCAACACTACATCTCTCATTCTGGTTGACTCCTTGTATTATATGGTGGACCATGCATTTAAAGAGGACTTATCACTATGAAATCCAATGAAATCTGCAACCTACTGTATATAAGTGTGTATAAAGAGATAGCTATCAGTCACTTAAGTTTAGAAAGCACAGAGACATAAATGTATAAAATTAAATTTTCACGGAATCTTTTCCCGCAAAACTGTATATCAATCTGCTCAGATCCTCCTGCCCTATAATGCTCATGTTGTCTGCAGATTGCACTGGATTTCTTGGTGACAAGTTCCTGGTGAGCAATAGATTCTACCTGCAGGAGGCACAACATGGCAAGTGTATGGCCAGCTAGAACTTTCTGCCGTGATATAACTTCGTTACTGGGAGTTCCAGGAGCCAGACCTTCGTCAATCACCCGATCAGGGGAACGGCCTTCTTAAAAGTCCCTATACACAGGACCATTAGCAGGATGATTATTGGGAATGAACATTCGTAAGAACAGTTGATTCCAATAATCTACCCGTGATGGATGAGAATCGTGTGAAAGTATCACTGATGCGGACACCTAAATCATTGTTTCTGGGCAGCAGATCATCCTGTGTAAACAGCGATCTGTTGCCCAGAAACAATGGAAGTCATTTATTAACAGTCCTTATGCCAGTTCATGAAACGCTTTTGCCAGGATTTGAACTCTCAACATTCTACATTAAAGCCAAGAACTTTAACCACTACACTATACAGCTACATCTTAACCCGCATTGAAATATGAAATTATACTTCTGCTGTATAGGAATACTTAATACATGACAAACTATTATGAGGTTTTTCTGACATAGTTTATCATTCGGCTTTATAGCTGAGTGGTTAAAGTCATTGCCTCTAGTGTAGAAGGTTGTGAGTTCAAATGCCAGCAGAAACTTTTCAGAAATAGAGGTTAAATTAGATTTAAATACACTGGGTGTCCCCAAGCACTGACTCCATATATGGATATAGCTATTTATGGAGTCAGAGCAGGGACTTCTAAGCCTCAGACTCACACTGGGGGATTCCCTCACTGTACAGTGATCTTCTGCATAGACCTCAGTGGGACCTGGCCCCACCCCCTCTTCAGAGCAGGGGGTGCCTGGTTTAATGCTCGGTTTCTCCCGTTGACTTCCATTGTGCTCAGGTGCTCTGTACAGCACCCGAGCACTTTGGTGCTCGATCAACACTAGTAGCAAGGCAACAGGCAGAAATCATAGTCAAACAGAGCACAGGTCAAGGCCGGTGTAGCTCATTATAATCAGTAGACTGGTGAAGGTCAGGGCAGGCAGTAGACAGGGTCAGTATTAGTAGCCAGGTCAGTAACAGAAATATCAGTAGACAATACACCTGTCACGGCGGTGTCTCGGTTGTTGTAGTTCGCTGTGACACGTCTGCCGTGCATGTGGTTATCTGGGACAACGTGTGGTTCTGCATGTTTGTGCACTGCTCCCTTTATCTTTGTTTCTTCCCAGTCTGGTTTGTGTGGTGTTAAGGTGTGGATCTAGGTGTGTTCTGGATGTAGCCTCATGGCTCTACTTATTCTGCTGCTGTGAGCTTGTGGTCAGTGGTATTCCTGCCTTAGTTGGTGATGGAGCTTTGCTCCTGTCTGGATTTTCCATCTGTCCTGTGTGAGGGCCACCTAGTTAGACATACTGTCATGGTGCGGTGTAGGAGGAAACTCCCCACCATTTTCCTTTCGGTGTACGGTGGGTCCTCACGCAGTACAGATGGAATATCCAGACAGGATACCACTGACTTCACGCTCACAACACCAGATTAAGTAGAGCCATGAGGCTACACCCAGAACACACCTAGATCCACACCTTAACCCCACACACACCAGACTGGGAAGAAACAAAGATAAAGGGAGCAGTGCACAAACATGCAGACCACACATTGCCTTAGGCAACCACATGCACGGCAGACGTGTCGCGGCGAACTACAACAACCGAGACACTGCCGTGACAACACATTAGCAGAAAGCAGGAACCTAAAGAACCTTATTGCTCAGGCCCACAGTTATGGGGGGCGTCCCCTATAAAACCCAGGGTACTGGTGGACGGCAATGGTAATTGGAACTTCTGGTCCTTTAAAAGCCCAGGAATGAGTACATGTGCATTGCCCACAGAAGAGTGGTGCAACACATGAAAGCAGTGGCAGCGATGGAGAGATTAGCTCTGTTCTCTCCATAAACGGTTTAATTACAGATACAATTATAAATATTGCTGTTTGTGACCATAAGGCCTCATGCACGTGCCCATATTACAACTATGAAACAGGATAACTATTTATTGATAATTATTAAATATTTGCCACAATGAACTGTTTTCAGATTTGTAAGCAAATAAAACATTAGAATTAGCACCTAAATGAAGACATAGCAGTTTCCGAAAGATTTATCGAACAAGGTTATGCCTTGACTGCTTCATTTGCAGGCAGTTTTAAATCTGATGTTAACGGGTAGAGCAAGTCCACATGTCTTTAATGGTGACCAGGCCTTGAATGATCAGAATGTGGAAGAGAAGTATCATGGAGTCCTTGCACGCAGTGATGTGGGCTACTTACACTGGAGCAGAGAGGAAATGGAGCAAGACAGACTCCCCAAGGTAAGAGATGAGATACATATTTCCCATACAAAGCTTTATCTTTCCAATTGGTCAGAAGATGGAGAGATCTGTTTTGGTGTCCATGGGCTTTATATGGTATTGGAGCTCTGTGCTATTCTTGCTATTCCTTCAATGGGGTGGAACAGGCATGGACAGACATGGTGCTGTTTATGGGGAAAAAGGCAGAAGCATTTTCTAACATTGTATAAAGCCTTTCAAAAAAATTAAAAATATTTCAATCTATCGCTGTATTCTTTTACATGTTATACCCATACCTCTCAACTCTGAAAGAATGCCCAGAGGGACAACTTATTGCAATAAGCCACATCTGTGACCCTGCCAAGTCTCTAACGAAGAAGGACCGGCACTTAGTTTCTTGACGATATGAAGAGACTTTTATTCAAAGCATAATAGCATCATTAGTGACTAGTTTCATCTCAAGCCTGAGCCTTACTCTATTAGTGAGCAAGATAGGATTTAATCACATGCACTCCACCCAGTGATGTCATCATGTAACCATAACCCTCCTTAAGTGCGCCCATACAGGATGATGCCCCCTTAAGTGCGCCCACACAGGATGATGCTCCCTTAAGTGCGCCCCACACAGGATGATGCCCCCTTAAGTGCGCCCACACAGGATGATGCCCCCTTAAGTGCGCACCACACAGGATGATGCTCCCTTAAGTGCGCCCACACAGGATGATGCTCCCTTAAGTGCGCCCACACAGGATGATGCCCCCTTAAGTGCACCCACACAGGATGATGCTTCCTTAAGTGCGCCTACAGGATGATGCCCCCTTAAGTGCGCCCACACAGGAAGGTGCCCCCTTAAGTGCGCCCACACAGGAAGGTGCCCCCTTAAGTGCGCCCACACAGGATGATGCCCCCTTAAGTGCGCCCACACAGGATGATGCCCCCTTAAGTGCGCCCACAGGATGATGCCCCCTTAAGTGTGCCCACACAGGATGATGCCCCCTTAAGTGCACCCACACAGGATGATGCCCCCCTTAAGTGCGCCCACACAGGATGATGCCCCCTTAAGTGCGCCCACACAGGATGATGCTCCCTTATGTGCACCCACACAGGATGATGCTTCCTTAAGTGCGCCTACAGGATGATGCTCCCTTAAGTGCGCCTACAGGATGATGCTCCCTTAAGTGCGCCTACAGGATGATGCTCCCTTAAGTGCACCCACACAGGATGATGCTCCCTTAAGTGCGCCCACACAGGAAGATGCCCCCTTAGGTGCGCCCACACAGGATGATACTCCCTTAAGTGACCTACATGCAGTGTGATGCACCCTTATTAAATCCACAGTAAATATTAACCTAGTCCATGTTCCCATGATGAATGGAGCAGATATTTTTGTGCAAGTCTGCTCCGGTCTGTGCAGTCTGTAGTTCGGTGCAGCAGGAGCTATGACATCACTGTATCGCGCTTGCCTACAAAGAAACACTGATGGCAGGGGTTACAGGTGAACGGTGGATCATGAAGCGGACAGATCCCTGCTTCACCATTGTATTCAATGGTATCTACGTTCTGAGAGCGCACATACAGTTGACTTAAGACATGTCACAGCCAGCATTCATGAGCTGGTGGGAGTTCAGTGCCCTCAGAGCAGCTCTCTGACGGATTACTGTGATGGACAAAGCAACTGTCTGCAGATGCACTGAAAGTCAAAGCTGTAGGGGAAAAGCTGTTGAAAAGTTTTAATAAAGATCAAGTGAAAAAAACGATAGCCCAAAATGAGTAGAATGCAATGATCAAAAATGCCCCCAAAGGTGTCCATAGGTTGTAAGAAATCAAATCTTAGATCAAATTGGTTGCTATGGGACAAAGTCAGTTTTGATAAATGAGGCCCCATGTGTCCCTCATATTACCACGGTCTTCTACTACATCCTTGCAGAGAACATAGTAACACAATCAATTGCTCCTGGAAGAAGGGTGTGAGGATCACATGAACACGTGTATGTTACTTGTATGTTCTGTTACATATATGCACTCATTACTGTAGAAACGGGCCTATTAACATCATGTTCCTTGCTGACAGGTGGGCAGCATGCTAAAAACGCCAAAGTATCCTATCTGGCTCTGCAATATTAACGGAACCTACAGTGTCCTTTTTGGAACCAATACGTCTCTTTTATGTGACTGGAAGATGGAGCATATTTTTGACCTTTACTTCTATAGTGGGCAGTCTTCCCAAAAGAAAACAGCCCATCTGACAGTCGGTAAGTCTCCATCACAGTTTCAATGTTTCTCTTGGCTAATGGCTATCATAGATGTCAATTTTACAATCCAGCTCATAGGTAGGAGTTGCTGACATCTCACTGAAAATAGACTTCAGCTCCAAATGTCACACAGCAAACACCACACAACTAGATCAGCATCGGCATTTAATATGCATTAACTATGCTGGGAATCAGTTGTTGTTTCAGTAAATGCAACATACTATACATGCTACGGCACTGTGACAATAAGGCTGGTTTCACACGGGCGTTGCGGGAAAAGATGCGGGTGCGTTGCTTTTCAGCGAGAGTGCAAAACATTGTAATGCGTTTTGCACGCGCGTGATAAAAATCGGCATGTTTGGTACCCAAACCCAAACTTCTTCGGAGAAGTTCGGGTTTGGGATCGGTGTTGTTTAGATTGTATTATTTTCCCTTATAACATGGTTATAAGGGAAAATAATAGCATTCTGAATATAGAATGCATAGTGCAATAGGGCTGGAGGGGTTAAAATAATTTAACTCACCTTAAGGCCCCATGCACACGGCCGTGTGCGGGCCGTGGAACCGCGGCCTGGATCCCTCCTGAGAGCAGGAGCGCACGGCGTCACTGGTTGCTATGACGCCGTGCGCTCCCTGCTGCCGCCGCAATACAGTAATACACTGGTATGATCTATACCAGTGTATTACTGTACTGTGCCGGCAGCAGGGAGCGCACGGCATCATAGCAACCAGTGACGCCGTGCGCTCCTGCTCTCAGGAGGGATCCAGGCCGCGGTTCCACGGCCCGCACACGGCCGTGAAACACGGCCGTGTGCATGGGGCCTAATCCACTTGTTTGCGCAGCCCGGCTTCTCTTCTGTCTTCTTCTTTGAGGAATAGGACCTTTGATGACGTCACTGCGCTCATCACATGGTCCATCACATGATCTTTTACCATGGTGATGGATCATGTGATGAGCGCAGTGACATCACCACAGGTCCTTTTCCTGTGCACAGCATAGATGAAGACAGAAGAGAAGCCGGGCTGCGCGATCTATTTTATTTTATTTTTTAACCCCTCCAGCGCTATTTTACTTTGCATTCTGTATTAAGAATGCTTTTATTTTCCCTTATAACCATGTTATAAGGGAAAATATTAATGATTGGGTCTCCATCTCGATCGTCTCCTAGCAACCGTGCGTGAAAATCGCACCGCATCCGCACTTGCTTGCGGATGCTATACAATTTTCACGCAGCCCCATTCACTTCTATGGGGCCTGCGTTGCGTGAAAAATGCACAAAATAGAGCTTGCTGCGATTTGCACGCAACGCACGCAACGCAAGTGAAGCATGAAAATCACCGCTCATGTGCACAGCCCCATAGAAATGAATTGGTCCGGATTCAGTGCGGGTGCAATGCGTTCACCTCACACATTCCACCGGCGCGGAAATCTCACCCGTGTGAAGGGGGCCTAAAAGGGGTTTTCCATGGAGAATTTCATTTTTAACACTGTAGATCAGAAGGGGTTAAAAAATTAAAAAAGAATCATTAGTCATCACCACCAATCCCTTGTCCATTCCAACACTGCTCTGGTCCTCGTTGCTCCTCACCTAGTCCTGGCTTAGGGCCGCTTCACACGAGCGGATGCCGTGCGTGGCATCCGCTCCGTGAAAGAGTTGTCACTGTGATTTCGTAGTAAAGAGATCACAGAGAGGCACGGAGCATTAACAGTCATGTTACCGCTCCGTGCCTCTGCAGTCTGCAGCGGGTCTTGGCACTCTTTCACGGAGCGGATGCCACGCACGGCATCCGCTCGTGTGAAGCGGCCCTTAATGTGCCGGAAATCACAGGCTGAGGCGGGTCACCTCTACCACCAGTGATTCGTAAGCTGGCCAAAGTGGCCAGCATTTTGAATCACGACCAGGAAATGTGGAGCGTCAGAAAGACAGCAGTTGGTGATTGGTGGAGGTAAGTATTTTTAACTTTTTTTTTTTTTTTTTTACGTTTAACCCCTTTTGACCCATATTCTTGAAAAAATGCTCTTTGGAAAATCCCTTTCAACAAAAGTTGCAGTTGGCAGTATCTTATGCTTATAGTTTCAAAACATAACTTCATAATTACCAAGATTTGTGCCCAAAATAATGTGACACTAATGAAACTATGTCTCCCCCCCCCCCCAAACTGGCCCAAAACACCCATTTTAAAGCCTTGTACAGAAACAGTGAGGGGTTCAGCCAGCACAACCCTGTATGCAGGTGCACATTGCTATGGCGAAATACAGATACAAACGCAAAAACACTGCTGTAAGCGGGCTGCAATATGGCCAGGGCAGGGCAACTGCGGTGTGCATGAGCTCTAATACAAACATTTGGAGTTACTTGCCAAACTGCTCTAAACATTGGGTAGAAGCAATAGGTATAAAGTTTTTTCTTTTTAAATGTGTTTTCCTATGTTTATAACACAGTGCTGTTTCTGTACAAACACAAAAAAAACACAGATGCAATCGCACTCTGCAACCAGCACTCTGCCCTGCCTCTATGCTGGATGTTGAATGAGGCATTGGTGTACATTTTGGCCAAAGCGTAATAAGCCACTCACCACGTCAAGGTCGCCTCCATGAGTGGTCCCTAACACTAGTTCCTAGAGTGCTGGTTGCAGAGTGCGATTGCATCTGTGTTTTTGCGTTTGTACAGAAACAGCACTGTGTTATAAACATAGGAAAACACATTTAAAAAGAAAAAACTTTATACCTATTGCTTCTACCCAATGATTAGAGCAGTTTGGCAAGTAACTCCAAATGTTTGTATTAGAGCTCATGCACACGGCAGTTGCCCTGCCCTGGCCATATTGCAGCCCGCTTTTATCGGGTCCGCAGTACACGGGGTACCGGCTGTGTGCACCCTGTATCACGAATGCGGACCCATTCACTTGAATGGGTCCGCAAACCCAGAGATGCGGTGCAGAAGCACGGATCAGAACCCCACGGAAGCACTACGGAGTGCCTCTGCACCGCAAAAAAGTAGTGCATGCACTACTTTTTTGTGGTGCAGACCATCGGATGCGGATTGCGGACCCCATTTGCCCTTAACTGAACCCTCCTCCACATGCCTTCATTTTTTTAATCCTACAAAAATGTCCTTTCCTTGTCCGCAAAACAGAGAAGAATGGGGCATGCTCAATTTTTTTCCAGGGCCGCGGAACATACTTACAGATACCGGGTATTGAAATGAATCGGTCCACATCCGATCCGCAAAAAAAAAAAAAAAACGTGGATCAGATACGGACTGTAACTACGGCTGTGTGCATGAGGCCTTAATCAGCAGGCACGGACCATAGCATACCAGATTTATCTCTATTCTTATATAGGTGCTGTATTATGGCTCCATACAGCCGGGAGGATTTACACAGCTGTGATACAATGCTGTGTGCATAGGACCTGTACCGCCACCGCAGGAGGTTTTCCCTATGTTCTGGCTTTATCCCTCTAGCAGAGGCGTGGTTCAGTATTACAAAAGTTGCTGAGCTTCCTACGCCAGTGTCAGTCTGTTCAGAGCCACACCCCCAACCGGTAACACCCATCTGGACCTTCATTGTAAACTGCTAGAAGTGACAGGTCATCATTAAGATAAAATAAGGCCTTATTCTGTGTGTGGATTTCAAGCACAAACCCTAATGGAATTTTACCATGCAATTTATTTGATGTATTATGTATATGTTTTATGTCTGTCTTTCAGATACCCACTCACATCACTGGGAGAAAGCCTACAAAATAGATGGAAGTGATTATGAAAAAAGATTTCCATCACTGGAGATGATTATTAGAACCAAATGGGAAGGAGCTGCTATAAATTGGCATGGGACTGTGCCATTTTTTTAAAGAAAGCAAAGTATATTTACGTGACACTCTTTGTCTATTAAAACCACCAGCCTCGAGAGAATATCTGTGTAAGAAAGGTCATGTCACACATACTCAAAGCAGAAGACCAATCACAGAACCATTTAGGTATAGACGGTAACATACACTATGCAGTGGCTGACTGTGTATGCCATTTATAGACCTGGAACCTCTTATGCAACTAAGTATTCCTAGAAGGTATGAAGGAATTGCTTGCAGTTTACAATGAAGGTCCAGATGGGTGTTAAAGGGTTTCTGTCACCAGGAATGGGTATTAAGCTGGCTGACATTAGCGATTACTTATGTCAGATGAACATACGGTAACTATATTAGTGCCATCTCACTGCCTGCTGCCGTTATTGAGAAAAACAAACTTTTATAATATGCTAATTAGGCTCTAGGTGCAGAGGGGGCGTTGCCCCTGCTCCTAGAGGCTCAGTTCTCCCACCTCTGGCCACGCCCTACTACACTAGATTGACAGAGCCAGGCAGCCTTGGTTGCCTCTTGCCGGCCCTATCTACCGCGGAAATCTCGCACCTGCGCCGTTCCGTTTAGTATTCGACACCGATGCAGGGAGTGAAGGACGCTCGCCGGCTGACAGCTTCACTCACTGTGCCTGTGCCGAATACTGAACGGGATGGCGCAGGCGTGAGATTTCCACGGTACACAGGGCCGGCATGAGGAAGTGAAAGCTGCCTGGCTCTGTCAATCTAGTGTAGCAGGGCGTGGCCAGAGGCGGGAGAACGGATCTTCTAGGAGCAGGGGCAACGCCCCCACTGCACCTAGAGGCTAATTAGCATATTATACAACTTCATTTTTCTTAATAACAGCGGCAGGCAGTGAGATGGCGCTAATAGAGTTATGTTCAGCTGATAATAGCACATCGCTAATGTCAGCCAGCTTAATACCAATTTTTCAGGTGACAGAATCTCTTTATTAGTTGGGGCCTGACCCTGCACAGTCCGACACTGGCAGCACTGCTTGGATAGTGTCAGTCTGTGGAGGGACACCCACCAACTGGACCTTCACTGCAAACTGTCAGTTAGTCATTCAGAACTTATATGTGGAATGATAAAGGAATGGCCCATACTAGAGTCAGTAGAATAGATGCTCCAGACTTATTTCAGGAGGATGCAAGTAGTTGCTAAAACAGACATATCAGGAGAGATCACAAGTCCTCTTTAATATTTTGCCTTCTGCCACATGACTTTATACGTTGCAATAGGCTCTTAGCTGTAACTGAACATATAAAAGTGTCGGGTGACATTGCGATCTACCATTGCCCTGTGGCGCTGCAGAGCTATGTGACCGCGCTGTCAGATAGATGTGTGGCATCATTGTAGCAGGGTGCTACAATGATCCATAGCGGTGTAAGGCGCTAAATGTAAAAGTAAAGCCTCATTCACACGTCAGTGTTTTGATCAGTGATTTCCGTCAGTGATTGTGAACCAAAACCAAGATCGAAGCCTCCACAGACATAAGGTATAAGGCCTCATGCACACTAACGTATTTTCATTCTGTGTCCGTTACCTTTTTTTTGCAGACCGTATACGGAACCATTCATTTCAATGGGTCCGCAAAAAAAAACGGAAGGTACTCCGTGTGCATTCTTTTTCCGTATTTCCGTTCAGTAAAAAAAAAGAGATGTCCTATTATTGTCCACATTGCAGACAAGGATAGTGCTGTTCTATTAGGGGCCAGCTGTTCCGTTCCGCAAAATACAAAATACACACGGACATCATCTGTATTTTTTGCGGACCACAAAATACATACAGTCGTGTGCATGAGGCCTAAGGGAAAGATCTTCACCTGTTCTGTGTTTAGAGCAGCACCTGGTTTTGGCTCAAAATCACTGATGAAAATCACTGACGTGTGAATAAGGGCTCATGCACACGACCATATGCATCTTGCGGTCCGCAAAAAATGGATCCGCAAAAAATACGGATGACATCCATGTGCATTCCGTATCTGCGGAATGGAACAGCTGGCCCTTCATAGAACAGTCCTATCCTTGTCCCTAATGTGGACAATAATAGGACATGTTCTATTTTTTTGCGGAACGGAAATGCGGACATACGAAAACGGAATTCACACGGAGTAACTTCAGGTTTTTTTTGCGGACCCATTGAAATGAATGGTTCCGTATACAGTCCACAAAAAAACAACAGAACGGACACAGAAAGAAAATACGTTTGTGTGCATGAGGCCTAACGGTGAGCCTGCAGGCTGTGAATTAACACCTTCCTGCCCTGACTGTGTCAAGAAGGGGTTAATTCACTTTTTGAATTTAAAAAAATAAATGAATAAAAAGTAAAAACAAATTAAATAGAAAATTAATAAAAATGAAAAAGTTATAGGTATAATTACTAGTTTTAGCATAGTATAACAGACTATGTACACACATACACACATTTTTCCCCCTTTTTTGCTCATAAAAAAATTAAATACAAAAATTCATTTATTAGTTTTAGCAATGGTATAGCGGACTTTGTGTGTGTAAAATATACAAACGGACACTTTGTTCTTTCTTTAAAAATGTAAACATTTTAAAATGTTTTGCCTTGAAATCTTTTGTAAGAGTTAGAAAAACATTTTTCATTTTATTTTCTAATTGTCGCACTTTTTCCTTTAAAGGAGTTATCTGAATTCCAAAAGATCCCCTGCAGTGCCCGGGTCCCTCGTATACATTATACTTACCTGCTCCCTGGCTCCCGCGTTGCTCCAGATTCGTAAACGGTCACCGCTTCATCTCAAGGTGGCACGTCACCGTCGTGGCCGGCTATTGGCTGCCCCCCCCCCCATCACCAGATGTTTTGATCTGTGCGGCGGGGAAATGCAGTGGCGGCCATGCAGGGATCTGGAGTGACATGGGTCCCGGGGAGCAGAAGAGCATAATGTATATGAGGGGCCCGGGCATTGGGGGGGATCTTTTAGAATTTGGATAACCCCTTCAAATATATTTTTTTAAATATTCTATCTGTCATCTAATGGCACAAAAGAAAGGTCTAATATCAAAATACATATACTGTAGGTATCACATACATATGGAATATATGTGTATCAAATACATTTAGGTTGGCTAAGAAATTAGTTAGTTGCAGTTAGATAGACCCATCACTAAAACTTAAAAATTGGCCTGGTAAGGCCTGTTTCACAGCTGCATTTATGCAGATCCGGCAGGAGGTTCCCAGCCGGTAACTGCTAGGCGCTGGGGCCGTTCCGAATGGGGCCGGATGGGGAAGTGATGGATCGGCAGGCTGTTTCCGGACAGTACAGCCTTCCAGATCTGCACAGACGCAGATGTGAAACAGGCCTAAGGAAGGTGAGTAAACATTCTGGTAATAAAGCGGTTAAAATTAAAAAGTCCACACTTCTATAGATAAAATTACAGAAGTGGACTTCCGGTTCCAGCGCGCACATGGATAGGCGCGAGTGAGAGCTGCTCTCCTTAGGGTAGTGAAGTGCCCTATGGACCGATTCTTGCTCAAGGCTGGCTCCCACACTTTGTCTCTGGCTCTCCAGCAACGTGAATCTGGGCAACAGCGGAACAAGATGGCGGCCGCAGCAGAGCGATCAAGCCGACTGACGAGATCTGCCTCTCAACTTCCCTCACGTCAGCCAGAGTCAGCGACCACAGAACCACAGGATAAGGATTTAAGGTTAGCTCCAGAACAGGACTTGCCCTATTCTTGTAAATCTATGGCAATTGAGGTGGCCAAATTGCTGGCTCCAGATATAAAAGCTACTCTGGAAGCAACAGTATCATCAGCCTTACAGCAGCTTCAAAGAGAGGTGTCGCAGCACACTACACAAATAGCTGATATGGAGCAAAGAGTGATTCTAGTGGAAGAGGAGCTGGAGAAGGCCCAGATCCAAGTGAGAGAAGTTCTGAGAAATAATCAGGTCCTCAAAGACAAATTAGAGGATCTAGAAAACCGCTCTAGACGGAGCAATCTTAGAATTGTGGGCTTACCAGAGTCTATTCAGCCCAACCAGCTATCTCAGATATGTGCGATTGAGATACCACAAGCTCTAGGGCTACAGGGCCCTTTCATAGTGGAAAGAGCGCACAGTCTGGGTCCCTTGAAGCCACGCGAGCAAGGGCTAGGCAACCCCAGGCCAAGATCGGCCATTGTGAAATACTTGAATTATGCGGAAAAAGAAGCCATTTTGAATAAATACAGACGAATTCCACAGGCACTAATGGTGCGGGGCCATAAGATTTTACTTTTCGGTGATTACACAGCAGAAGTGTCAAAGTGCAAAACTTTATCAGATATCTGTTCACAGCTTGTGCAAAGAAAAACCAAATTTGTACCCGGCAACGCTGAGAGTTTTTTGATCAAATGGCTGCACAGAGACTTTTTTCTCCCCTAAAGAGGCTCTGGAAGCACTGGAGCTGGATAGAGACTCTCCTCATTCTTCTGGGGGTTTGTCAAGGAGAAGCACCTCGTCGGGAAGAGAAAGACGCGAAATGGCGCCGTCGAGATGTGGATTCCCAAGATCACCAAGCTTTAGAGAGAGATTAGAAGACCTGCAATCCCAGAGCCAAAGATCAAGTTGGGACTGAAGGATAGCTTTATTATACATGGGACGCGTGAGATCTTAAATAGGAATAAGCTATCTGTTTATGCAATGTTATAGATGTGTAGTAAGATATATTGTTAGATTCCAAGTACATCTGTGTGATACTTGAATAGGGAAGAAATAGGGCTTTAGATGTGAATTGGAAACTAATAGCAAGAGGGAGGATGTTTAAAATAACTCAGATGAAGAGCTATGGAATAGGGAGAGAGAGGAAAAGGGAAATGAGATTGTATAAGTTAAATAGTGACAACGGCTATACTTGAACATGTGCGAAAAAAGAGAAGTCTAGAAAATGGATGTTATCGTTGTGTTTACACAGTTATGTGTTTAGGGGAGAGGGACGGGAGGGAGATTTGGGGGTGCTTTCTATGTTCCATGCTGAAGAAGTGAAGATACATGATAAGGTTATTGGGGAATTTCCTCGGGTCCTCTACCCCCCACCTTATAACATCATTTTCCCAACTACCTTACCACCCATCTAAAACCCCACCAAAAATGACACAACACCGTATGTTGGAATTAAATGGCCACAGCAGCCATTTACTAATACAAACATAACATGTAAAGATCCATATAAATATATATATAACAATATATATAACAATATATATATATGTATATATATATATAAACCCTGACGAAGGAGGTCCTAGAAGCCCCGATTCGATTCCAGCTGGTGCCCCAAACACCCGGTTAAGCCACCCTGCCTCCAACCGTATCACTCCAGCTCGGAGACACCGAGTGATGGTCACCCACTGAAACCAACCAACTTTCCACACCTGGGAGTCCAGCCCCACCGTTTGAGGCCCTCCCATCCACAAACACCAAGCCCTACCACCGTCTTCCAGGACCTCCTACCGCCACAGTCGCGCAACTTGATCCTTAACCTCAAGCTTGCGCGGCCCTCCACACACCCAAGGCTCGCTTGATCCCTCCTTGCAGATCCAATGACCACAAATCAATGCCCACCGCATTGAGGTGAACACCATCTGCCCTCCAAAACTCACCAATTCCGGGCTCCAACTCAAAGTGCCGCACCACCACTGCCCCATTCCGCACCACAAACTTCCCAACCGCCATGTTCACTTTAATCCGGGCCTTATTTATCCTGAACGCGCCTCGCGCCTGGGACTATATACGACCACACCACTACCATCCCGGGAAACAACGCCAACAACCGTAACAGATCGAACTTAATATCCCTGATCAGCTCCCTCACCGGCTTCATACCTAAGTCGTTCCCTCCCACATGCAACACCAAAATATCCGGAGGCCGGTCTAGCTGAACAAACCTGTGAACCTCCCTCAAAATGCCCCCCCCCCCACAACATACCTCTGTAACCCAGCCACCGGATGGCCGCCACCTCCCTATCAAAGCCCAACTGACGACCATTAGGCCTCACATCCGCCCTCAACGCCCCCCAAAAGACAAACGAATGGCCAATAATCCACACCAGAGCCGGGGAAACTCCTGAAACAAAATAAGCAGAACAAAACAACCTCATTACTGCCAGGGCCTAAAGCCACCACCCCTACAGACCTCCTAAGCGAACATACGAACGAGATCGTCCCGATTCACACCTACAAATCCTCTTAATAACCTCCTCGCTCATACCTAGGCGAGCCGCCTCCGTCGCCGCCCCAATCCTAAACGAGTGGCCCGTATAACGCTTCGGATCCACTCCCAAATCCCTTAAGCACCTCTTCAATACCGCTACGAACTGGAATCTGGACAAAAACTACCCATCCGCATGCTGCAACAGAGGGATTACTCCCGTCCCCTTACCAACCCGATACTGTCCCAAACAACTCACTGGGCACATTGAGCAACCTGGAACCGCAAACAGGCAAATACTACACCCCTTCCCCTCCTGATCCATTTTCGACTTTCGTAACCTGACAACCACCCTGTCTTGCAACACCTCCACATCCTCATCCCTCAACCCCCCGGCACAACTAACACTCCTACTCACCAACTCCCCCAACCGAAATGCCCCGAAAAAAGCCAGTGAAAATGCCGCTTTAAACAAGTGTACCTCCCCCCAGAGCTACACACCACCTCCAACCTTCCCCCAAGATTCAAGAACAGTTCAAACGATACTGGCAACCGCCTGACCTCTGTCCGACAACCCCGCCTCCAACCCTTCAACACCTGCCATACCACAAAGGCCTTGGTAAAGTCCACCAATCCCCGCAACTTGAAGCCAAACGCTAATCCCGACATGCACTTGTTCACCTGCGCCACTGACCACCCCTCCTCCTTTTTCTCTCCTAAGAACAACAACAAGGGCACCTCTCCCGCTCCTACCCCCACCCCCAGCATGCCATACCAACCAACCCAACACTCCCAAGCACCCTCATACGCTGCCCACGTACCGGCCGAAAAATAAGCCCTGAACAACCCGGTCACAGTACCTCTAAGATCTACCACAACAGCACCAGACACTCCAACCCGTCGACCTCTGCTTCTGGTGCTAACTGCCGAACGCTTCCACTGCGAACGAGAAAGAGCATCCGCAATACTGTTAGAAACACCAGGAACATGGACTGCAACCACCCACGCATTCAGCTCCAAACAACGCAACACCATATGCTGTAACAACCTAACCACCGGAGGGGATGAAGCCGACAAACTATTAATCACCTGCACCACCCCCATGTTGTCACAATGAAACCTCACCTTTTGGTTGCGAAACATATCCCCCCACAACTCCAGTGCTAACACAATTGGAAAAAGTTCCAACAAGGCCACATTCCAAGTCCAATCCTTCCCCTCCCATGACCCAGGCCAGCGGTCCGCGCACCACTGCCCGTTACAGTAAACCCCAAATCCAGCCCCCCCCTGCCGCATCCGAAAACAAATCAAAATCCACGCTGTCCACCGCATCCCCCAACACCAACTCCCTCCCGTTAAACTCTGCTAAAAAACCGAGCCCAGACATCCAGATCCCGCCGCAGCTCCCGCCCCAACCAAATAAAATGATGCGCAGCCGTCATACCCGCGGTGGCTGCCGCCAACCACCTGCAAAAAATCTGACCCATCGGCATAATCCGAAAAGCAAAATTCAACTTCCCCAACAACGACTGCAAATCCCTCAAACGAATCTTAACAGACCTCCTCGCCTTGTCAATCTCCCCCCGCAAGTCGCACAACTTATCCTCCGGTAACCTACACTCCATAGCCACCGTGTCCAAAACAATCCCCAAAAAACTCAACTCAGTCGTGGGCCCTACCGTCTTCCCGTCCGCCAGCGGCACACCAAAGGACGAAAACACTGACTGTAACGTGGAAAGCAACAACTGACACACCCGTGTATCCGCCGGTCCCAAACACAGAAATCATCCAGGTAATGGATGACAGACCGACAACCAGCAACATCCACCACCACCCATTCCAAAAAGGAACTAAAAGCCTCAAAATACGCACATGACAGAGAACAGCCCATCGGCAGACACCTATCCACATAAAAAACCCCATCCCAATAACACCCCAAGAGCTGCCAGCTATCCGGATGCACCGGGAGCAACCGAAAAGACACCTCGATGTCCGTCTTTGCCAACAGCGTACCTGGGCCCAACCGCCGCACCCACGCCAAAGCCGCATCAAACGAGGTATAGACCACCGAACACAATTCAGGATCAATACCCTCGTTGACAGACGCCCCCTTTGGAAAGGACAAGTGATGAATCAGCCGAAACTTGTTCAGCTCCTTCTCCGGCACTACCCCCAGCGGTGAAATCTTAAGGTCAGCTAACGGCGGACACACAAACGGGCCATCCATCCGCCCCAATAACACCTCCTTTTTCAGTTTTCTGACACTATTTCCGCATGCTCCCCTGCTGACCGCAAATTCCTACCAGTGAACCTGGTTGGACCTGCGTCCGATGGGATCCTAAAACCAAACTTAAAACCGTCTAACGATAACTGAGCCGCTGCCTGAACCGGATACCTATTTAAAAACAGCTCCATCCTTTCCACCTGCACCGGCGTCAAACCCCTTTCCACCAAAATCCCCCCCCCCCCCGCGGCCTACCCTTCCCCCCCGCGGCCTACACCCCCCCCCCCGAAAACATCTGGACGCCCCATGAGCTCCCCCACAGGAAGTGCACTCGTGCTTGAACTTGCACTTTGCCCCAAACTTGCAGTTCCCTTCATTAAAAAGGAAGCACATACCCTTTGCCGCAGCTGTTGACAATCCAGACTGTCCCGCTCCACTACCCGCGCCCCCCCGAAAGGACTGCCCCTGGCGCCGCCACCCACATCCACAAACCAATATCCTTATGGTCCCACCGCATATTCGGGCGGACCGCCTTCCTCTGACGAAACTCGTCATAGCGCAGCCAGCCCACACCCCCATACACCCGATACGCTTCACCGATCACGTCCATGTATCAAAACAGCCCGGAGCAGCACTCCTGTGCCTTTTCCCCAATGACGCTCGCCAAGATAGCAAACGCCTGTAGCCAATTAGAAAAGGTACGCGGAATCAGCCGATATCTACGCTTCTCCTCTTCGTCCTTCTTCCCTTCCTCCCGCCGCGTTCTATCCAACTGAAATCTCTCCAAAGGCAACAATGAAAAAATCTCAACATACTCCCCTTTCCAAATCTGCTCCCTCACCTCCGCCTCCAAATGCGCCCCCAATGGGCCCTCAAAACAAACATACACCTCTCCCTGGGCCTTGTCATCTACCTTCCGCCGCTCCTCTTTGCCCCCCGCCTGCGTCTGCACCGACACCGATTCCTCCCCCCGAACCGGCGCACCAACCACCCCAAAGCCCCCCAGCAACGGCACTGTAGGGCCCCCCCAACCTCCCAAGCGGGCAGCGGAGACAAACCTGCTCCCCCAAGGCCCGCCACCCAACCCGCCAGGCTCCCCAACAACTGACTCAGACCCCCAACTAATTCCCCTTGTCTCACCCCTGCCCCCACCCCCCCGGGGGCCCCCAACAACGCACACAAAGGTCCCACAGTGTTCTTACCTGGCTGCCCGGGCGCTGTGAACCCCGCAGCCGTCAGTCCTAACTCCAGTAGTACCCTCCTCAGCAAGGCCTCGTCCTCCTGCGCCGGCATGACCGCGGATCTGGATCCCAGCACCCCAGCCTCCACAGTGCTGGGTGTGCACGATGACGGTGACGATGCCTCTTCTGGCTGGCTCCTACCAGCGCTCTCCACAACTCTGTCCACATCCCAAGGCCTGGACCCCTGCCGCCCAGCAGCCAGCCCAGCCTCGCGACCGCTCTGCTGCACACTCCCTCGCCGTGCAGGCCTCCCTACCCCAGGTGAGAGTGGGGATCCCGCAGGTCCTGGTCCCGATCCCTCGCCGCAAGCTGGAGAGAGCAGGGGGTGGAACCCCTGCCCTGCGCAGGGCTCCGCCGTACAGCGGGATTCCTCCCGCGCCGAGAGGCTGCTGCCGCAGCTCTAGCAGAGCCTCCCCGGTGCGAAGGGTCCCTGGAGGGGCTCCCAATCCGGCGCCGAGCCCGTGGGGTTTCACTAGGGCTAAGGCGCGCCGGCGGCCGTCTGCCCTCCGGCGCCACGCTAGCTGTGCCTGCCGCCTCCCCACTAAGCACGCCTGCAACCTGTGCCTCTAACCATTCTGGGCCCCGTGACTCCGCCGCCTCCCGCAGTCTATTCAAAATTGCCTCCATTGCAGGTACGTCCGCGCTACTTGTCCTGCAGTTTCTAAACCTAAAATGGCGCCCGTTTTCCCGCTTCTTTTCCTTTTAAAACCTAAGACTTTGCCCCCTATGCTAACCCAGCCCCCTCTTTCCTTAACCTATTCCTACCTTCTTTCTAACTTTCTTTGTTAACCCTGCCGTCCCATCGTCCCCCCAACCTCTCATGTCAGCCTCCCCTTAGGCTGCGCTTTTAGTCCGGCTGCACTGGAGAGATTTTGGGAGGCAGTTTGTTTTTGGCGGGAAGCGTCTTCTGCACAGAACACCACATTAGAGCCATTATGAGAATTGCCACTTGGAATGTTAAGGGCTTACGGTCCCAATATAAAAGAGTAAATGTATTAAAGCACTTAAAAAAGCTCTGGGTAGATGTGGCTCTGCTGCAGGAAACGCATCTCGAGGAACAAGACTTCTGGAGACTATGCAGGTTTTGGGTTGGACAGGTGTTAGGCTCCTCCTCTCTAAGAAGAAAGGCAGGCGTGATTGTTTTACTACATAAACGATTGCAGTATGAGATCCAGTCCACCACAGTGGATAAAGAGGGCAGAATGATTAAAGGGGTTGTCCAGGTTCAGAGCTGAACCTGGACAGCCCTCCATTTTCACCCCAGCAGCCCCCCTGACATGAGCATCGGAGCAGTTCATGCTCCGATGCTCTCCTTTGCCCTGCGCTAAATCGCGCAGGGCAAAGGCATTTTTCAGAGTTCCGGTGACGTACCGGGCTCTCCATGGGGCTGACAGGAACCCCGGTGACGTCACCGGCACTGATGGGCGGGATTTAGCGCTGTCCTAGCCAGTAAAACGGCTAGGGCAGAGCTAAAGCCCGCCCCTCAGAGCCGGTGACGTCACCGAACACACTGCTGGGCGGAAGTTACCGCCCGGAAGTGTGTTATTAAAAACAAAAGAGCCTGTGCCCTGCGCGATCTAGCGCAGGGCACTGGAGCGCATCGGAGCATGAGATGCTCCGATGCTAGGCTCAGGGGGGCTGCCGGGGTGAAAAAAACGGTATGTCCGGGTTCAGCTCTGAACCCGGAGAACCGCTTTAAGATAGTCTTGGAAACTACAATAGGACACCTTACCATATATAACATTTATTCCCCCAACTCATTACAACATGAATTCTATCGCAATCTAGAGTCGAAACTGCTGCAAACAGGGGAAGGGTCATATGTTAGTGGCGGGAGATTTTAATAGAGTACATGACGAACAAGAAGATAGACGCCAACAGGTTCCCAAGCAACATATTAATCCTAGGGGTGCTCGTACTTTCTCTCCTCTGCTGCAGTCTACTGGCTTGATAGATGTATGGAGACAATGTCACCCAGAGGAAAGGGAGTATACGCATTTCTCACATGCTCAGACATCTTGGTCAAGATTAGATTATATGTTAGTATCCCCTGTCCTTATGTCAAAAATCGTTAGTTCAGAGATATCTGGTTGTTTCAGATCACGCTCCAATTATAATGGATGTAAAGGAGGATATTCTGAAAGGAACAGATTATATTTGGAGATTACCGCAACACCTAATGGCTGATGTCGATTTTGTAGACAGATTAAGGGGATGGTGGTGGGAGTTTTCTCAAGATACCAGTGGCCATGAACGAAATCCTTCTTTATTTTGGGACACAGCCAAAGCGGTATTAAGAGGGCGTATCATAGCCTATACGGCAGGGAAGAAGTGGGAGCTACGTACAAAGCTTGAGGCGGCGAAGAAAGACATTGAGGGAGGCGTACACGACTTTCCTACATAATCCGTCAGAGGAGCATAAAGTGCTTTGGGTCACAGCAAAACATAATTATGACTATTACATGGAAAGCCGAGCTAAGTGGGCCGGGGATCGCAGAAAAGCTGAATTATTCCATTACGGTAATAAGGCAGGAAAGTTTTTGTCCCGCTTGTCCAGGCCATTCGTTAACCAAGTCCATTTACACCCTATTAAGGATAGAACGGGTATGCTCCATACTCATCCCAAAGAATTAATCGAGATATTGGGAAATTATTTTAAATCCTTGTACGCCCAAGAACCATATGATAAGGGGAGAGCCAGGGAACTTCTGGGGAGGATTCGTCTGCCCAGGTTGTCAACAGAAGCGCTGTCCTCTATTAATAGGGGAAGAATTAAAGATAACTATTTATCAAATGGAAAGGCGCCTGGGCCAGATGGATTCTTAGCAGAATTTTACAAGGCTGTACCGGATGAAATCGCAAAAACCTTCACTGGGTTATTTAACTCAATTCTGAAGGGTAAAGATATACCAACGTCTGGTAAAATGGCCTATATTAAACTACTTCCAAAACAGGAAAAAGACTTTACCCAGCCAGGATCATATAGGCCAATTTCCCTAATAAATCAAGATGTAAAATTACTATCGAAAATACTGGCCAATAGACTGGCCATTTTCCTACCAGATCTGATAGGGACCCATCAAGTAGGCTTTATTAAAGGCCGATCAGCGGTCACAAACATCAGAAAGGTTTTAATAGCATTGGATGGACAGAGGAGTACGAATTGTGGCACTAACCCAGCTCTTCTGGTGGTTGATGCCGAGAAGGCGTTCAATAACGTTAATTGGGCCTGGCTGGAGGAAGTCCTGGACAGGATGGATCTTACTGGTGACTTTTGTAATTACTTGAAAGCAATCTATGCAGACACTCAAGCAAAAGTATATATACCGGGTTTTCTATCAAACACCATAGAACTTAGAGAGGGAACTAGACAGGGTTGCCCGCTATCTCCCCTGTTGTTCAATTTGGCGGTGGGGCCCCTGGCCCAATTTTTAATACAGACAAATATATATGATGGGATTCCAGTAGGGAGAAAGGAGATAAAACTGTCCTGCTTTGCAGATGATCTGCTGATTTACATGAAATCCCCTGAGGCCCGCTTAAGACAGATTTTAGACACTTTTCTATATTATGGCTCGGTAACAGGTTATAAGATAAATGTATCAAAAAGCCAGATTTTATTTTTAAACCCCGGAAGAAAAGAGACAGGGCAGCAATATGCAGTAGAGATAAGGCGAGAAAATATCACCTATTTGGGTATTAAAATAGGACGGTCTGCACCCACACTCTATTCCCTACATTTTCCTACACTGATTCATAAGATAGAGGGGGAGCTGGAAAGGTGGAAAGAGCTACCACTATCCTTGTGTGGGAGGGCGCATCTTTTAAAAATGGTCCGTTTTTCGAGGCTATTATATCCCTTACAAACAATTCCACTATTATTAAAACACAGGGATATAAAAAGAATACAGTCAGCCTTTGTCTATTTCTTATGGAAAAAGAAAGGGCCCGTATAGCATACGAGAAACTGACGATGTTGAAATGGGAAGGGGGCCTTCAGCTACCGAACATTCAACATTATAATTGGGCGGCTCTGTTTAGGCATGCCAGAGACTGGATTTGGGGAACCTCCTTTTTCTCAGTGGGCAGGTTAGAACAAGATCTGGCAGATCCGTGGGATTTACCGGCCCTATTACATACAAGACTTAGGCTACATTCACACGTCAGTATTTTTCTATATCCCGAATTTCGGTCCGTTTTTTGCGGATCCGTTGTTCCTGAAAATGTTTCCGTATGTCATCCGTATGTCATCCGATCCGTTTTTTGCGGATCCGCAAAAAACGGAAACATGTATAAATTTCAATAAGCAAATAAAGTTGTTTGGATTTCTTTGAAAAAAAATTGAAAAAAAAAAGTTTCTGTTTGCAGGATTTAATTTCCAGGAACGGAATCCGCATAAAACGGATGATATACGTAATGACATACTAATGTCTTCCGTTTTTTGTGGATCCATTGACTTTGTATTGTACCAGGATCCAATTTTTGCGGAAAAGAATAGGACATGTTTTATATTTTTTCAGACATGCGGAACGGAACAACAGAAACGGACAGCACACATTGTGCTGTTCGATTTTTTTCAGGACCCATTGAAAATTAATGGGTCCAGATCTGGTCCTGGTCTGTTCTGCAAAAAACGGAACAGATCAGGAAAGAAAAAACGGATGTGTGAATGGACCCTTAGAGACATCCCACCCCAAATAAAAGGGTCAATACTCTTAAGAGACACCATAATGGCCTGGAAGGAAATAAGGAAGATTTATAGGCTCCCAATGTATTTGTCGCCACAGATGCCACTATGGACATTGCCTTCATTTCCTCAGGAAAGGGAAAATAAAATGTATAGAGAGTGGAAAGGGAAAAATATACGCAAACTGTATGATCTTTTAGACAACACACGCCAACACCTCATCGCTTGGGAGGAATTCCGCTCAAGATATCAATTAGCTCCTGCTCATTATCTTCCCTTCCTACAGATCAAATCTTACTGTGCTGCGCAAGCGGCTATGATGGGGGAGACGGAGAGGTTGACATGATTTGAAGCTTTAATAGGTACAGAGAATTCCATGACCTCTCTCTCGGATCTATATCGTAGTATAAGTACAATAGGTCTAGGTCTTTACTAAATGGGAAAGAGAGCTTGATGACAGGGATCTGACCAGGAAGATGAGAGATGGATTGGATTTTATAAGGAGGGCCATACCTAACGAACAGTGGAGAGAAACTCAATTGAAGATTATGCATAGGGCGACATATGCGTTTGACTTTTCATACAAAGACGCCCCAGCTCACTATTTGAGACAATGTCCCAAATGTGCTCTGCCTAAAGCAGGACTGTTACACGGATTGTGGAGCTGTCCAAAATTGTCACCTCTATGGAATCAGGCCATAGATTATGTGAAAATCAGTTGGGAGGTAGAAGTAGCACTTAATCCGCAGAAGTGCATTTTTCAGTTTATACCCAAAGATCAATCAACGGAAGGGGGAGAAGGGGTATCGGTGAAAGGGGTACATTTGTTGCTCATGTCAGTCAAGAAATCAATCTTAAGGCATTGGTTAAACAAGGAGGTTCCTAATTGGGAGGAAGTCTTGGGAGCCATGGAACAAGTGCTGTATATGGAAAGACTAGAAATAGAAAAGAATAAAGAAAAGACAATAGGCAAATTTGTTACAAAATTGAGAAGTTTTATTGAATCAACATTGATGGATGAGATAAGTGAATTAATGTCACCTTTTTCACAAACCATGTGGTACCTAGAAGCCCAAATCGGAGGTAGATTAGGTAAACTGGTAGTATGGCAGGAGATAACTCTCAACAGGAGATAAGGTGAAGAGTGAATAGTTTCTTTCAGCATGGAACTAAGGGAATAAGTTCTGAGTTGGTTTCAGTTAAGGGGTAGGGAGGGAAGGGAAGGGATGGGTAGGGGAAATTTGCTTTATTATTAAAATTAATCAAATAAAAAAAGATCAGGATATGACACTGTTTAACATGAGGATTTTTGATGTGAACAATTTTCTGATACAATTGTTTTGATTATATTTTGTACCGTATTTCTTGATTGAAAAAAAAAAAAAAAAAAGTGTAGGTTCTGTCTGATAATATCCCAGAAGCCATAAATTTAACAGATTTTGCCGTATACAGTCACCAGTAGTGGCAGTAAACACCAGTTATAGACAATGGAAGCTTTGAAAAGACAGAAGAACTTTTCCTTGCATATGCGATCCTTGTGCTTTGACCTGCATTTCCACAGCTGACTGCCAGAGAAATTATTGGTTGTTACTGTGTCTAAAAAGGATTGACTAGACCAGGCGTGCTCAACCTGCGACCCTCACTACAACTCCCACAATGCCCTGCTGTAGGCTGATAGCTGTAGGCTGTTCGGGCATGCTGGGAGTTGTAGTTTTGCAACAGCTGGAGGGCCGCAGGTTGAGCATGCCTGGACTAGACTGATACATTGTAACAAAGCCTCAGCTGTGAGCAGGATTACATTAGGGGATTTTTAGTATCTAAATGTAAAAAATATGAGATCTCCTTATGGATAGCGGCAGGAGACTTACAGGCCACAAAGCTCCTCTGGAATTCTGGGAAGAAAGGGATGTAAATGAGCTCTTAACAAGCTCCGCCTCCTATGCCACCAGATGTAAGGCAGCTATCCTATAGGTCAACATTGACATGGCCAGTAGCCAATGTAAAGGCACCGCTGTTCACCCAACAAAGGTTACTTCTTTGGGTCATTGCATCATTCACGCAGCACCTAAAATCATTGTTGGCAGCACATCGCCTTGTGTAAACAGGAAGTGCTGCCGGCAAACAATGTGTCTGTGGGGGCGTGGCCAACTGCCGACATGGACGCACGCACTTGAGAGCTGCTCTGGTCCCCGATCATAATCCTGATCCATCCTGCCAAACAATCTACAGCCAACATAGAGTGGACGGTTCACAGAAGTCGGAGGAGGCTCCAGAGACAAGACATGGGTCCAAGTAAAGCCCAGGCGGCTGCAGAGAAGCTGAAGGAGTACGCAAGACACGAGGCCCAACATGGTGCCGCGGCAGCCTTGACACCGAGAGCCGCAACTACCTGTGGGCCAGGCCCGTCGCTACCCAACAGGCAAAACAAGCAATTGCTTGGGGCCCCGAGCTGGTTGGGGCCCCGAGCTGGCCCGGGGCCAAGCAGAGCTGAGTAACTCAGAAGATCCGATGGTATAGTCTAACCCCCAGGCGTTCCCATGGTGACGGGGACGCTTGCCTGCGGGTTAGAAAATACCATCGGATCTGAGTTTTACGAGCTCAGTGAGATCGTAAAAACTCAAATCCGATGGTATATTCTAACCCCCAGGCGTTCCCATGGTGATGGGGACGCTTGCCTGGGGGTTAGAATATACAGACAGGGCCACGCCGCTCACAGCAGTATATTTATAAACTAATCAGTAACTACTTTAACTTTAATCATTGCTCATTGCTGAGCTCTTTACTTGGATTATTTGGATATCTTACTTTGTCTTAGCTCCGGTAATAGGCGGCGCAGGTGCGTGACGTCAGTGGGTGAGCGCCGCCTGCACTGCCTGCTGTTACCGGAGCTAAGACAGAGTAAGATATCCAAATAATCCAAGTAAAGAGCTCAGCAATGAGCAATGATTAAAGTTAAAGTAGTTACTGATTAGTTTATAAATATACTGCTGTGAGCGTCGGGGAAGGGGATCTGTGGATGGCACTGTAGGGGGATCTGTGGATGGCAGTGCCATCCACAGATCCCCCTACAGTGCCATCCACAGATCCCCCCTCCCCTAAACAGTGGATCTGAGGGGGGATCTGTGGAAGGCACTGTTTAGGGGAGGATCTGTGGATGGCACTGTTTAGTGGGGATCTGTGGATGGCACTGTTTAGGGGGGATCTGTGGATGGCACTGTTTAGGGGGGAGATCTGTGGATGGCACTGTTTAGGGGAGGGGGGATATGTGGATGGCACTGTTTAGGGGAGGAGGGATCTGTGGATGGCACTGTTTAGGGGGGAGATCTGTGGATGGCACTGTTTAGGTGGGAGATCTGTGGATGGCACTGTTTAGGGGAGGGGGGATCTGTGGATGGCACTGTTTAGGGGAGGGGGGATCTGTGGATGGCACTGTTTAGGGAGGGGGGATCTGTGGATGGTACTGTTTAGGGGGGATCTGTGGATGGCACTGTTTAGGGGAGGGGGATCTGTGGATGGCACTGTTTAGGGGAGGGGGGATCTGTGGATGGCACTGTTTAGGGGGGAGATCTGTGGATGGCACTGTTCAGGGGAGGGGGGATCTGTGGATGGCACTGTTTAGGGGAGGGGGGATCTGTGGATGACACTGTTTAGGGGAGGGGGGATCTGTGGATGGCACTGTTTAGGGGAGGGGGGATCTGTGGATGGCACTGTTTAGGGGGGATCTGTGGATGGCACTGTTTAGGGGGGATCTGTGGATGGCACTGTTTAGGGGGGAGATCTGTGGATGGCACTGTTTAGGGGGGATCTGTGGATGGAACTGTTTAGGGGAGGGGGGATCTGTGGCTGGCACTGTTTAGGGGAGGGGGGATCTGTGGATGGCACTGTTTAGGGGGGACATCTGTGGATGGCACTGTTTAGGGGAGGGAGGATCTGTGGATGGCACTGTTTAGGGGAGGAGGGATCTGTGGATGGCACTGTTTAGGGGAGGGGGGATCTGTGGATGGCACTGTTTAGGGGAGGGGGATCTGTGGATGGCACTGTTTAGGGGGATATGTGGATGGCACTGTTTAGGGGAGGGGGGATCTGTGGATGGCACTGTTTAGGGGAATCTGTGGATGGCACTGTTTAGGGGGGAGATCTGTGGATGGCACTGTTTAGGGGGGAGATCTGTGGATGGCACTGTTTAGGGGGGAGATCTGTGGAAGGGCACTGTTTAGGGGGGAGATCTGTGGATGGCACTGTTTAGGGGGGATCTGTGGATGGCACTGTTTAGGGGAGGGGGATCTGTGGATGACACTGTTCAAATTTCATGCACATTAAATGCAACAGCAGTATTTGCACTGTAAACCTCCTTTTTTATTTATATAAAGTGTGAGTGAACTTAAACTGTATGGCTATACTGTGGTTCCTGTAGGCTTTGCGTGCGTAAGGTGTAGAGGGGGGGGGTGCTCCATGTCTATTTTGCTTGGAGCCCCCAAATTCCTTCAAACGGCCCTGCTGTGGGCAAACGGCGCAACAATCTGAAGCAGAGATGATGGGGGAGCCCGAATTCACCTTAAAAGCTGCCCATGACCAGCTACTATCTGCGAGCTCAGCGTGCCAGTGATCACTTACCAGCAAGATTGAGGAGGTGAGAGCGGACCGCGGTCTGCTGAGGCATGATGTGCAGCAATTGAGAGAGAGTGTGCGCCATACTGATGACACAGTATCAGCCTTAGAGGACCTCACAAGGCCTCTGACAGTGAAGGTCCATGATATTGAGAGCTCCATGAATCTCTGGAAACAAAAGTGTGACGATCCAGAGAATAGAGCTAGACGGAATAATGTCAGAATTCTTGGCATGCCAGAGAGGGTGGAAGGTTCTGATCCAGCCTTATTCATTGAACTATGGTTTAAAGGGAACCTGTCACCGGGATTTTGGGTATAGAGCTGAGGACATGGGTCGCTAGATGGCCGCTAGCACATCCGCAATATCCAGTCCCCATAGCTCTGTGTGCTTTTATTGTGTAAAAAAACGATTTAATACATATGCAAATTAACTTTAGATGAGTCCTGTCCCTGACTCATCTCAGGGACAGGACTCATCTAAAGTTAATTTGCATATGTATTAAATCGTTTTTTTTTACACAATAAAAGCACACAGAGCTATGGGGACTGGGTATTGCGGATGTGCTAGTGGCCATCTAGCAATCCATGTCCTCAGTTCTATACACAAAATCCTGGTGACAGGTTCCCTTTAAATCTACATTCCCTGATGCAGACCCATTAATTTTGGAATTGCGGACCCATTAATTTCTATGTGATCGCACTTTATTCAAGTGAATAACGTTTCAAAGACCCAAAAGTCCTTTTAAGGACTATTGTGTGTGGTGGCAGCAATTTATTTTAGCAAAGTAGTACTCACATTTTTTTTTACATACTTTGCAAAATAATTCTTTTTCTATATAGAAGGTGTCTGCAGTGATTTGTGACATCTGTGCAATACCTTTTGTGCGTCAGGGGCAGAGATAGGAAGAATATTAGTGAAAACAACTTTTATTTTTCACATAATCTATCCACATTGTTACTGTAAACTGTGTCATCCGTGAGTTGTCAGATCTGCGCTGCAATACCTTGTGTGGTTGTCAGGGCCAGATATAGGGAAAAAATTATGATACAGAAAACACTGTTTTTTCCCATAATCTATCCACATTTTTGCTGTCAACGGTGCAATCCGTGAATTGTGTGATCTGCGCTTCAATACATTGTGTGGTTGTCAGGCCTAGATATAGGGAAAAAAATAATAATACAGAAAAAAATGTTCTCCCATAATCTATCCACATTTTTGCTGTCAACGGTGTAATCCGAGAATTGTGTGATCTGCGCTTCAATACGTTGTGTGGTTGTCAGGCCCAGATATAGTGAAAAATCAAAATATAAATTACATCAGAAAACAGTGTATGTACCGCAGATTCCAATAATCTGGGCCTAAAATAGTGTCCATATTCTGTGTGTTTCTGTGACATATACTGTCCTGCATCCAAAAACTGTTTCTTTAAGGCAAATTCCAAAACTCTGGGCCTAATCTTCTGTTTATATTCTGTGTGTTTCTGTGACATATACTCTCCTGCATCTCAAAACTGTTTCTTTAGGGCAAATTCCAAAAATCTGGGCCTAATCTACTATCCATATTCTGTGTGTTTCTGTGACATATACTGTCCTGCATCCGAAAACTGAGTTTGTATTGCAAATTACAAAAATCTGGGCCTAATCTAGTGTCCATATTCTGTGTGTCTCTGTGACATATGTTGTCCTGCATCCAAAAACTGTTTCTTTAGGGCAAATTCCAATAATCTGGGACTAATCTAGTGTCCATATTCTGTGTGTTTCTGTGACATATACTGTCCTGCATCCAAAAACTGAGTTTGTTTTGCAAATTCCATAAATCTGGGCCTAATCTAGTATCCATATTCTGTGTGTTTCTGTGACATATATTGTTCTGCATCCAAAAACTGTTTCTTTAGGGCAAATCCTAAAAATCTGGGTCTAATCTACTGTCCATATTCTGTGTGTTTCTGTGACATATACTGTCCTGCATCCAAAAACTATTTTTTTAGGGCAAATTACAAAAATCTGGGCCTAATCTAGTGTCCAGGGGCAGAGATAGGAAGAATATTAGTGAAAACAATAATTTTTTTCCCATAATCTATAATTTTTTTTGCAGTAAACGGCATCATCCGTGAGTTGTCAGATCTGCGCTGCAATACCTTGTGTGGTTGTCAGGCCCAGATTTAAGGAAAAAATTATAATACAGAAAACACTTTTTTTCCCCATAATCTATCCACATTTTTGCTGTCAACGGCGCAATCCGTGAATTGTGTGATCTGCGCTTCAATACATTCTGTGGTTGTCAGGCCTAGATATAGGGAGAAAAAAAAAATACAGAAAGCAATTTTTCTCCCTTAATCTATCCACATTTTTGCTACCAGCGGTATAATCCGTGAATTGTATGATCTGCGCTTCAATACGTTGTGTGGTTGTCAGGCCCAGATATAGGGAAAAAATTATAATACAGAAAAACTTTTTTTTTGCATAATCTATCCACATTTTTGCTGTCAACGGTGGAATCCGTGAATTGTGTGATCTGTGCTTCAATACATTGTGTGGTTGTCAGGCCCAGATATAGGGAAAAAATTATAATATTGAAAACACAATTTTTTTCCCCATAATCTATCCACATTTTTGCTGTCAACGGTGCAATCTGTGAATTGTGTGATCTGCGCTTCAATACATTGTGTGGTTGTCAGGCCTAAATATAGGGCAAAAAATTATAATACAGAAAACAATTTTTCTCCCATAATCTATCCACATTTTTGCTGTCAACGGTGTAATCCGTGAATTGTGTGATCTGCGCTTCAATACATTGTGTGGTTGTCAGGCCCAGATATATTGAAAAATCTAAATATAAATTACATCAGAAAACAGAGTATGTACCGCAGATTTTAATAAATTCTGTGACATATACTGTCCTGCATCCAAAAACTGTTTCTTTAGGGCAAATTCCAAAAATCTGGGCCTAATCTAGTGTCCATATTCTGTGTGTTTCTGTGACATATACTGTCCTGCATCCAAAAACTGAGTTTGTTTTGCAAATTCCATAAATCTGGGCATAATCTAGTGTCCATATTCTGTGTGTTTCTGTGACATATACTGTCCTGCATCCAAAAACTATTTCTTTAGAACAAATTCCTAAAATCTGGGCCTAATCTATGTCCATATTCTGTGTATTTCTGTGACATATACTGTCCTGCATCCAAAAACTGTTTCTTTAGGGCAAATTCCAATAATCTGGGCCTAGTCTAGTGTCCATATTCTGTGTGTTTCTGTGACATATACTGTCCTTCATCCAAAAACTGAGTTTGTTTTGCAAATTCCATAAATCTGGGCCTAATCTAGTGTCCATATTCTGTGTGTTTCTGTGACATACTGTCCTACATCCGAAAACGGTGTCTTTAGCGGACTGTAAAACAATCTGTGCCACATCTAGTGACAAAACCATTAATATGAAGAAAGAGAGCACTAAGGCACGGGGAAGTGGGTGTGATGCTGATGGTGCTGTGGACATGTGCGCAATGAAACTGTGCCTGCTGCCAGTCCACCAGAAAAAAAAAAAACATCCACCGTACCCAGCTTTATGTGCAACTTAGCTGGGCGGCGCAGGACAACACTGTCCAAGTCGGACCAGTGCAAACAGTTGGTCGGTTGGATTGCTGAAGATAATGCTTCCAGTCGGTTAAGCACCACCCTCTCTTCCACCAAGTCCAGTCTCTGTAGCCAAGAGTCTGGTCAACCGAATCGTATCTCTGATCATCCTTCCTCACACCATGGAGAGGATTGCCAAACGATAGAGCTCCTCGGATATTCCGAGGAGCTCTATCCAGCGCCACTATTACATTCTCAACCTCTTGAGCTATCACAGTCTTACGAAGATGACGGTGGTGAACAGCAATCATTCGTTCACAAGGTGGATGATGATGAGACACAGTTACCAATCACTGACGTTGTGGTTCAACGGTCAAGTCAGGAGGATAAGCAGAGTCAGGGAGTGGAAGAGGAGGTGGTTGACGATGAGGTCACTGACCCAACATGGGAAGGTGAAAAGCCGAGCGAGGACAGCAGTACAAAGGGGGAGGGATCCGCAGCACCGCAACAGGCTGGAAGAGGCAGTGGGGTTGCAAAAGGGAGAAGTCGTCCCACACCAAACAGGCCCGCAACCGTTAGACTGAGCACCCCATGCGAAAATCTACCTTGCCAAGTGGTAGGTGTTCCGCAGTATGGCGCTTTTTTTAGGAAAGTGCAGACGACAAAAGAGTGGTAGTTTACAATCTGTGCTGTACAAAAATGAGCCAGGGCGTGAACACTAGCAACCTCACCACCACCAGCATGATCCGCTACATGGCATTCAAGCACCCTAACAAGTGGGCCGAACGGCTGGGTCCACAATCTGGGTCTGCGGGTCACACCACTGCCTCCTCTTCCCCTGTGTTACGCACTGCTGGCCAATCCCCTGTCAAAGCCATGCCCCTCGCCCTGCACCTGGACCTTCGCATGAACTATCAGCAACAACATCCACTTCCCTGTCCCAGCGCAGCGTCCAAATGTCCATAACACAGTCATTTTAACGCAAGCGCAAATATCCACCCACCAACAGGTCACAGCACTAAATGCGCAACTTTTGAAATTACTGTCCCTTGAAATGTTGCCATTTAGGCTTGTGGACACTGAGGCCTTGCGCAGCCTGATATCGGCGGCCGTCCCTCGGTACGCAGTCCCCAGCCACCACTATTTTGCATGGTGTGCCGTGCCGCCTTACACCAGCATGTGTCCCAGAACATTACCCGTGCCCTGACCAATGCAGTTACTGCACATGGACAAGTGCTAGTGGCCAGAGACGCTACATTTCCTTGACTGCACACTGGGTGAATGTTGTGTAGGCCGGTGTCATGCCCTGCTCAGGCTATGTGCGGAGGTCTGCCAGATTAGCAGCACGTGTGTAGCCTTTTTGTTTTGTTTTGGAATTGAGCTATATCCGCCTCCCTTCAGGTGCACTGGGTGTGGTCGTTGGTTTGAGTTAAAATTACGCCCACTCCCAGTGTCCTGTGCGGGTTATAGCTTCTGTCTGGCTCAGAGGAAGGAAAGAAGGAAGGAGTTGCTGTTCCTGCTCAGTGAAGATAAGTTGGTTTTTGTTTTCTTGTGGTTGTCGGTCTAGGCTGTTAGAGAGACGCCTGCCCTTCCAGGTTCTGAGGGAGCAGGCTGCCTCTTTCCCCCTTTCACATCTTAGGGATTTTAGGGTATCTTCAGCCCAGGCACAAGGACACGTTATTCCCACCTTAAGGGTCTAAACGTGGGCATAGAAGTCTAGGGAAAGTTGGTAGGGATTTGTCAGGAGGTGACCAGCTTCTTGCCTAGACACTTGTTTGTGTATTTTCTGTGTATCTTGTATCCTGTCCGTCGTGACATTATAACCCGCCAATACTTTGACTACCATTTCTCACCGTTTTTTTTTTTTTAAATGTTAACTCTTTTATTGAGTAATTTCACACATACAGAGATAATGTTTCATGAAAATAGAGACGTCAACAAGTCTCCAGCAAATTACAATTGATTCTTCAATGAGCATTGCTTCAATAATCATTACTCAAAAATTGGGAATGGGGAAGAACAACTGGTCACCTGTTAATGTGTTATGATAGGCAAGAGCAGACAGGTAATTGAATCCACATTATTGAGGCTAGATTTATCATCTGAGGCGGGTTGGGCAAGTGATCTCCAGTAGCTGCGGAACTATAACTCAGTGTGGAGGTGGTTGAGGTTATCCACCTTACTAAAGAGTCATGTTAATTTCGAGAGGGATTAAGTCTTCAGAAGTTTTAGATCTTGTATCCTCTGAAGGACTTCCACTCCTTCCATGTCTTGTCAAAATTATGGTGAGATCTCGCTTCCCGGGAGGACTCAGCTGTTTTGAGATGGAGTCAATTGATGCGCTAGTTGATCGCATGCAGGGATTATCCCTAGAGGTTGCGGATCTGCGTAATTCGGTCACACGGTGTCAGAATGCTCTAGCATCAGGTGCAATAGGAGGAAGTCAAATTTATGGGGAGCCTAAAGTCGCTCTCCCTGAAAGATTTGCAGGGGGTGTGGATGACTTTATCCGCTTTAAAGAGTCATGCAAGTTGTATTTTTTCGGCTGCGTCCATCTTCGTCTGGATCTTCCGCAGACTTGGAGGATTCATGATGTGTTCCACAGGTCTTTACTGAAGAGATATGTGAAACCGGTGGAACCATCGCCATTGCCTCCTCCCCCTGTTCTGGTTGATGGAAATTTAGAGTTCGAGATCTCCAGGGTTTTCGACTCAAGAGTTCTTCGGGGTTCCCTTCAGTATCTGGTACACTGGAGGGGATACGGCCCTGAGGAGAGGCTGTGGGTTCCGGCTGTGGATGTTAGTGCCAGCCGACTGGTGAGGGCACTGTCATGCCCTGCTCAGGCTATGTGCGGAGGTCTGCCAGATTAGCAGCACGTGTGTAGCCTTTTTGTTTTGTTTTGGAGTTGAGCTAAATCTGCCTCCCTTCAGGTGCACTGGGTGTGGTCGTTGGTTTGAGTTTAAATTACGCCCACTCCCAGTGTTCTGTGCGGGTTATAGCTTCTGTCTGTCTCAGAGGAAGGAAAGAAGGTTGTTGGTCTAGGCCAGGGGTAGGCAACCTCCGGCTCCCAGCTGTTGTGAAACTACAACTCCCAGTATGCATACTTGCTCTGCTCTTCTAAGAACTCTCATAGAAATTAATGGAGCATGCTGGGAATTGTAGTTTCACAACAGCTGGGAGCCGGAGGTTGCCTACCCCTGGTCTAGGCTGTTAGAGAGACGCCTGCCCCTCCAGGTTCTGAGGGAGCAGGCTGCCTCTTTCCCCCTTTCACCATCTTAGGGATTTTAGGGTATCTTCAGCCCAGGCACGAGGACGCGTTATTCCCACCTTAAGGGTCTAAACGTGGGCATAGAAGTCTAGGGAAAGCTGGTAGGGATTTGTCAGGAGGTGACCTGTATCCCCAGCTTCTTGCCTAGACACTTGTTTGTGTATTTTCTGTGTATCTTGTATCCTGTTCGTCGTGACAGCCGGGAGTGAACCGTACCCTGGGTTGGCACAGGTGCTACCCACGCCCAGGATTGCGGGCTTTACGTTCATCAGGGTCTCTGCCAGCAGCTATATTACTGTCTCCAACCCCCACTTCTCCTCCTCCGCCGCCTCCTCCTCCACTTCCACCTCCAGCAGCAGTCAGCCATCAGTCGCTAGTTGGAAGCAGTGTAGCACTGCTGTGGGTAAGCGTCAACAGGCCGTGCTGAAGTTGATCTGTTTAGGGGACAAACAGCACACCACCGCAAAGCTGTGGCAGGGTATAAGGGACCAAACCGAGCTGTGGCTCTCGCCACTCAACCTACAACCAGGCATGGTTGTGTCTGACAATGGCCGTAACTTGGAGGCAGCTTTGGAACTCGGCAACCTGACACACATCCCATGCCTAGCCTACGTCTTAAACTTAGTGGTTCAGAGGTTTATCAAAACCTACCCCAATTTGCTAGAGCTACTAGTAAAGGCGCGCCGCGTGTGTGCCCATTTCCGCAAGTCGTCCACAGCTTCAGCCGGTCTGTTAACACTGCAGCAGCGCTTGCAGCTTCCAGCTCACCGACTGTTGTGCGACGTGAGCACGTGCTGGAATTCTACGTTCCACATGTTGGCCAGGCTTTGTGAGCAGAAAAGGGCAGTTGTGGAATAGCAGCTGCAACATGGTCATCGCCTTTCAAGTCAACTGCCACTATTCACAAGTGAGGAGTGGGCATTGATCTCAGACCTCTGTGAGGTTTTAAAAAACTTTGATGAATCCACACAGATGGTTAGTGGCGATAACGCTATTATCAGCGTATCCATCCCACTGCTGTGTCTACTCAAACCATTGCTGCTCACAATTAAGGACGACGCTATGAATGTGGCAGACGAGGAAATGGGGAAGGACATTACACAGGGTGATAGCCAGCCTACCCTCAGTTCGTCTTCTCAGCACTAATTGGACCATGAAGAGGAGGAGGAGATGGAGACAGTTGCCTCTGCTACAGAGAGTAGTACCCATGGAACTTTAATTCCATCTGTTCAGCATGGGTGGGCAGAAGAGGAGAAGGAGGAGGAGGATGAGGAGAGTCATCCTGATGTCAACATCTTGCCTGCTGTACTCTGGTACACATGGCTGACTTCATGTTAGGCTGCCTTTCCAGCGACCTTCACGTTATACGCATTTTAGATAACACGGATTACTGGGTGTTCACCCTTCTCGACCCCCGCTACAAAGAGAACTTCTCATCTCTCATTCCTGTGGTGGATAGGACGAGCAAAATGGTACAATACCAGAAGATCCTTGTTGGAAAATCTGACAACGCTGGCGGCAGAGTCCATACTTTATTAGGCAACCGAGGAAGGGAGACAAGGGGAACACACAGCAGTTCCAACAAAGGCAGGGTAAAACTCTCCAATGCATGGGACACTTTCATGACATACCGCAGGCAATCTCACCCTGAAGCGCAGCCTAGTGGTACAAGGAGGGAAAAGTTTTGGAAGATGGTTAAGGAATACAAAGCAGACATTGTGAGCGTCCTAAATGATCCCTCAGTGCCTTACAACTACTGGGTGTCCAAGCTGGACACGTGGCACGAACTTGCGCTCTACGCCTTGGAGGTGCTGGCCTGCCCTCCTGCCAGCGTTTTGTATGAGCGTATATTTAGTGCTGCTGGTAGCATTATAACAGATAAGCGTATCCGCTTGTCCACTGGCAATGCTGATAGGTTGACTCAGATAAAAATGAACAAGGCCTGGATTGCCCCTAAATTCTCAACTCCACCAGAGGAGACCTGATGATGAACATAAAGGCAATTTAAATCTATCATTTATAATGTACTCAATCTACTGTAGTGTATTCCCATGCACTTTTTCCACCACAAAAAAAAGAGTATATGGTTGAATCTTGTTTTCTCCTCCTCCAGATTGTCTATATTCCCTCCACTCAAATTTTTTTAATAGGGTCAGCTCAACTGCAGGCCCTCAACTCAATTTTTTTAATAGGGTCAGCTCACCAGCAGGCCCTCGCCTCTAATGATTTAGAGGGTCAGCTCAGCAGCAGGCCCTCGCTCCTAATGTTTTAGAGGGTCAGCTCAGCAGCAGGCCCTCGCTCCTAATGTTTTAGAGGGTCAGCTCAGCAGCAGGCCCTCGCCCCTAATGTTTTAGAGGGTCAGCTCAGCAGCAGGCCCTCGCTCCTAATGTTTTAGAGGGTCAGTTCAGCAGCAGGCCCTCGCCCCGAATGTTTTAGAGGGTCAGTTCAGCAGCAGGTCCTCACCCCTAATGTTTTAGAGGGTCAGCTCAGCAGCAGGCCCTCGCATATAATGTTTTAGAGCGTCAGTTCAGCAGCAGGCCCTCGCCCCTAATGTTTTAGAGGGTCAGTTCAGCAGCAGGCCCTCGCCCCTAATGTTTTAGAGGGTCATTAACCTCCCTTGGATTTGGTATCCCTTTGGTATCCCTTTCTCAAGCTCCCTCTCCGGCATCGAACCCACCCTGATTCCCCATTACCCGTGATCACCATAGTAGGCGCAGAAAAGAACATCGAAAGTTGATAGGACAGACATCCAAATGACAGAGACGTGCAATCGCCCAGAGGTTATCTAGAGTCACCAATGCGGCAGCAGGCCCTTGCTCGAAATGTTTTTGAGGGTCACCAGCAGGACATCAATCAGAATTTGATGTGTATGAAGGATGTGTATGATGCCCTCCTTTATGTGTAACAAAGGGTGTATTGTAGTGCCGGTTCCTTGTAATTATTGGCAGCCCTTTCGCTTAGTGCATAGGCTTTATGAGTGTAGGAGTCCCACAACCTGAACAATTGTATAACAATGTGAATGAGGCCCTCCATTATGTGATATATACAGGTTGTATCGGAGTGCCTCTTGCTTGTAATTTTATTGCAGCACTTGCACTTTATATGCAATTGAATATACAGGAAAGAATGTTTCCTAACAATTTTTCCTGTAAAATTGTTTTTGTGGGGGATTTTGTGCGTATTTTTGTCAGTCTGTAAAAGTGGCGTACAACTCGGACAACATGGTTCCCAGCAGCAACCTGGGAGTCCAAGATGCATCCAGACATCATCCCCATACTGTTCCCGATCCCGATTTCGGTGGTGTTTCTGTGACTTTCTGACTTTTGCCAATGGACCAGGCACCCTCCCCTCTTCAGAGCAGGGGGTGCTTGGTTGTCTCCCCTTGACTTCCACTATACTCGGGTGCTCGGCCGAGCACGCGAATATAGCAATGTGTTCAGCCCGAACACCCGAATACTTTGGTGCTCGATCATCACTACTGGCAACATCATTCTTCCCATATAATACCGACATCCCTGAAGAGTGACTCGTACTGCTAGGTATTTCTTATGCAAGCAGGGAATTTCAAATCTAACTATCACAAGTTTAAAGGGAAATCAACCATCAGTGGATCGAGTTTCAGTGGTGAGCACAGACAATGGGCCGATTAGAACTTTAGGGTTGAAACTTTGTGTACAAGCCCTGTCACCTTGTATCACACATCAAATTATTTTTTGATGCACCAAACCCATAGATTGCTCTATTTATGGGAACTAGTTCTTTATGGCGTTATTTGGTGGGCAACAGTTGGATGAAGAATTTCATCAAGCTGGTATGCAATATTGTTTTTTACTATAAAACTAAATGATCAAGCATCTGAAGGAGTGCCATGTAAAACAGTATGGGGATCATTTATTAAAACCGGAGTTTTAGACGTCGGTCTTAATAAAGCCCCTGCACTGGCAGAGGATCCATCAAAATTTTGAAGAGGCGCCAGCCTCTACATAACCTTAGCGAATCCAGTGCGCGCTTCTAAGTGTAAGGGCTCATGCCCACAAATGTAAAAGCTCCGTGCCCGTGCTGTGGACTGCAATGCACGAGCACCGACCATGGGGCAGCCGCATGCGGATCTCGGACCCATTCACTTAAATGGGGTCCGCGATCCACATCCGACGGTCCACACCACAAAAAAATAGTGCATGCACTACTTTTTTGCGGTGCGGAGGCATGGCCAGAAACACCACGTAGTGCTCCGTAGTGCTTCCGTGGCGTTTCGATCCGTGCTTCCACACTGCATCTCTTGGTTTGTGGACCCATTCAAGTGAATGCCCCGTGTATTTAGGTTGTGTGCATGAGCCCTAAGACAGCTTCTTAGCTGTCTTACATTTAGACCATTTTCTACGCCACACACATTTTTTTAGGCTTGTGTGAGCGGGAAAAAGTTGCAGATTGTGGCTCAACTAACCGTTGAGCCGCAATCTACGCCTGAAATAAGCCTAATATAGGTGTATTTCGGTTAAATTAATGACCCTCTATGTGTGCTTTGTGACTGCTGCAGGTGTAACGCCCCCTGTGGCTGCTGCAAAGGCTATGAACACCTTTTCCTCGTCTGCCACATTCATAGCGTCGTACTTTTTTTATTGCAAAAAGTAATGTGCATAGTTCATGCCCAGCTCCTCCAATGCATGGCAGGATTAAAGGGGCTATCCAAGACCTGTAATGCCCCCAAAATGCCTGGGCACCTCTTACATGATATACTTACCCCGCACCCGCATCACTTCTGCTCCTCGCACGGCTGCATCTCCTCGTCGCGCAGATCAAAACATCCAGCAATGGGAGGGGGGCAGCTAACAACAGGCAGCGACGAGAACGAGCCTCCCTACTTTTAGTTTAAAAAGGTGTCAACCATACATATAATACTGCAGGGTAAATGTTAAGGCCCAGCTGTTTGAAAGGCGTGCAGGTGTTTCGGGTGTGGGACCCATGACAATCAGTTTATAGCTATGTCGGCTCTCATTTTAGAGGGTTTGTGATGACAGAGCCGATTTAACTCCCTGCAGTCACAGGTCATATATATGACTACAAGGAATATCAGGTTAGTCAGCTTTAACAGCTCTATTACTGGTATGACAGGTTTGCATTAAATGGAATTTGTCACCAAATTTATGATGCCCTATATGAGAGCAGCAGAAACTTGTGACAGATCCTGACTAGTGATGATCGAGCATGCTTGGCCAAACACCTGTTCAGCTCGAGCATCTCGATGCTCGGCACATGGCGGTATTTGGCCGAATACCGTATGTGCTCGATTGCAATGCTAGAGTCTCCGCCCCGCAAGTAGCCAATAAACGTGCAGGTAAGTGCTGCCCTCACTGTAATGCCGTAGCCATGTTGGCTGCTGGCATTACAGTGATTGCCTGGCCGGAACGCGTCATCGGGTGCTATATAGCACCCGATGATGCATTTTCGGCTCATTCTTAGTCAGGGAGAGCTGTGCTGAGGAAGGGACAGACAGTGTAAGGAGTGAAATAAGAATAATTTTATTAGAAAAACTTTTCAGAGACCCAAAAGTCCTTTTAAGGACTATTGTTGTGTGTGGCAGCAGCAATATCTTTGCGCTAAATAGCTAAAACTACAGACCCAAAAGTCCTTCTAAGGACTAGTACCCATGGAAGTTTAATTCCATCTGTTCAGTGTGGGTGGGCAGAAGAGGAGGAAGAGGATGAGAAGATTGAGAGTGACCCTCCTGATGACGACAGCGAAGCGTTGCCTGTTGGGACTCTGGCACACATGGCTGACTTCATGTTAGGCTGCCTTTCCCGCTACCGCGCATTATACGCATTTTAGACAACACGGATTACTGTTTTTTCACCCTTCTCGACCCGCGCTACAAAGAGAACTTCTCATCTCTCATTCCTCTGGTGGAGAGGATGAGCAAAACGGTGCAATACCAGAAGATCCTTGTTGAAAAATTGCTCCAAAAATTTCCATCTGACAACGCTGACGGCAGAGTCCATAGTTCCTTGGCCAACCGAGGAGGGGAGACAAAGGGAACACACAGCAGTTCCAACAGAGGCAGGGCAACACTCTCCAAAGCCTGGGACAGTTGCATGACACCCCTCCAGCACCCTCACCCTGATGCGCGGCCTAGTGTCACAAGGAGGGAACATTTTGGAAGATGGTGAAGGAGTACATAGCAGACCGTGTCAGCGTCCTCAATGATCCCTCAGTGCCTTACAACTACTGGGTGTCCAAGCTGGACACGTGGCACGAACTGGCACTCTACGCCTTGGAGGTGCTAGCCTGCCCTGCCACCAGCGTTTTGTCTGAGCGGGTATTTAGTGCTGCTGGTGGCATTATAACAGATGAGCGTATCCGCCTGTCAACTGAAAATGCTGACAGGTTGACTCTTATAAAAATGAACAAGGCCAGGATTGACCATGACTTCTCGACTCTACCAGAGGAAAGCTGATGAACATAAAGGCACTTTAAATGTGTTGTTTATAATGTACTGAATACACTGTATTCCCATGCACCCCTTTCACCACAAACAAGGGTATATGGTTGAATCTTCCTTTTTCTCATCCTCCTTCTCCTCTTCCATCATATCAACATGCTTATTTGTCGCATATATGCCCTTCGCATATAATGTTTTACAGGGTCAGCTCACCAGCAGGCCCTCACTTACAATGTTTTACAGGGTCAGCTCACCAGCAGGCCCTTGCATATAATTTTTTACAGGGTCAGGTCCCCACAAGGCCTTCACCTACAATCTTTTACAGGGTCAGCTCACCAGCAGGCCCTCGCATATCATTTTTTAGAGGGTCAGCTCACCAGCAGGCCTTTACCTACAATCTTTTAAAGGGTCAGCTCACCTAAAGGCCCTCGCATATAATGTTTTAGAGGGTCAGCTCACCTAAAGGCCCTAACCTACAACCTTTTAGAGCAGGCATCCTCAAACTGCGGCCCTCCAGCTGTTGAAAAACTACAACTCCCAGCCCTGCTGTAGGCTAATACCTGTAGGCTGTTCGGGCATGCTGGGAGTTGTAGTTTTGCAAAAGCTGGAGGGCCGCAGTTTGAGGATGCCTGTTTTAGAGGGTCAGCTCACCAGCAGGCCCTCACATATAATTTTTTACAGAGTCAGCTCACCAGCAAGCCCTTACCTACAATCTTTTACAGAGTCAGCTCACCAGCAGGCCCTCGCATTTAATGTTTTACAGGGTCAGCTCACCAGCAGGCCCTCGCATTTAATGTTTTACAGGGTCAGCTGACCAGCAGGCCCTCACATATTATTTTTTACAGGGTCAGCTCACCAGCAGGCCTTCACCTACAATCTTTTGCAGGGTCAGCTGACCTGAAGGCCCTCGCATATAATTTTTTAGAGGGTCAGCTCACCAGCAGGCCCGCACCTAAAATCTTTTACAGGGTCAGCTCACCTGCAGGCCTGCACCTAAAATCTTTTACAGGGTCAGCTCACCTGCAGGCCCTCACCTAATTATACCTAATAGGTATTTTGCACGCATGCTGCCTTGCTTGAATGTGGTAGCCATAGCCACTTCTCAGGCTCCCTCTCCGGAATCAAACCATGATTCCCCATTACCTGTGGTCATTATGGTTTGCGCTGAAAATAACATTGAAAGTTGATAGGGCAGACATCCGAATGGATCGTCGCCGGCTTTATGAGTGTAGGAGTCCCACTACATGAACAATTGTACCACAATGTGAATGAGTCCCTCCTTTATGTAATATACAGGTTGTATCGGAGTGCCTCTTCCTTGTAATTTTTGGCAGCACTTGCACTTTATATACAAGTAAATATACGGGAAAGAATGTTTCCTAACAATTTTTCCTATAAAAACTATTTTATCTTTGGTTTTCTGCGTATTATTGTCTGTCTGTAAAAGTCACGTACTACTTGGACAACATCGTTCCCAGAAGCGACCTGGGAGTCCAAGATGCATCCAGACATCCTCCCCATGCTGTTCCTGAACCATTTCGGTGGTGTTTCCATCAATTTCTGACCTTTTCCTATGAACCAGTCACCCTCCCCTCTTCAAAGAAAGGGGTGCCTTGTTTAATGCTCGGGTTCTCCCATTAACCTCCATTATATTCGAGTGCTCGGTAGAGCACCTGAGCATCCCGATGTGTTTGGCCAGAGCACCCAAGCACTTTGGTGCTCAATCAACACAGCGCTGGGTCACTTTATCAATGGCAGCTAAGGGCTGAGTCCTTGTATTCAGAAGTGGCAGGCTTCCCCCATCCTGCAAATGATTGACAGCTTTCTTCCTATACTGGGCATAGGGAGAAAACTGCCAGTCAGCGGTTGGAGCCGCTCTCATGAATATGGAGGACTCCATACAGACTGGGGAGGACTCCAGCGCTCCGCTCCCATTGCAGCAGAGAAACAGTGATTTTATGAAAAGTACTGAACTAGAAAAAATAACCCAGGGCTGTAATCAGGGTATGTGTCACTGTGTTATGATGTCCTTAAAGGGGTTGTGCACCTTTGGCATACTTACCTGGTTCCGGGCGCTGGTTCCCCGCACCTTCTCTCCCCGGCCTCGGCTGCTCTGCTGCGCTCCCAGGTTGTAAACTTTTGTTTCGATACCTGTGCAGCTAGTCGCTGGCTGCAGTGGCTACCTGCTCTCCTTGCATCACATGACCTTTCACATGACACAGGTGACTGCTGAGGCCGGCAGTTGGCAACAATGGCATCAAAACAAAAGTTTAAATCCTGGGAGTGCAGCGAAGCAGCCGAGGCCGGGGAGAGAAGCAGCAGGGAGCCAGCATTGGGAAGCATGTTTCTCTTCACAGGTCTGCCCAAAAGGAAAGAGGGATTGCCAAAAATTCCCCCAAAGAAGCACAACCTGTTTAAATAGGATAGCATAAACCTGGCATAAACCTGGCAACTGTATTCACACAGTGGGCTGCTCTCTCCTAATTCTCCTCCCTAAGGACAACGCTTTAGCTCCCTATCCCATCCCACCACCCACATCACATGCAGGACTTTTTTTCAGTCTGCAATAACAGATCTCTAACAGAAATGGCTAAAACAGATGCCAAATGTGCATAACTGAGTGTAAAGGATGCTTAACCCCTTAAGGACCCTGCCATTTTCACCTTAAGGACCAGGCCATTTTTAGCAAATCTGACATGTGTCACTTTATGTGGTGAAAACTTTGGAACACTTTTACTTATCCAGGCCATTCTGAGACTGTTTTCTTGTCACATATTGTACTTCATGACAGTGCTAAAATTGAGTCAAAATATTCCTTTTTTATTTATTAAAAAAATACCAAATTTACCAAAAATTTGGAAACATTAGCAAATTTCCAAATTTCAATTTCTCTACTTCTATAATACATAGTAATACCTACAAAAATAGTTATTACTTTACATTCCCCATATGTCTACTTCATGCTTGGATCATTTTTAAAATGACATTTTATTTTTTGGGGACGTTAGAAGGCTTAGAAGTTTAGAACCAATTTTTTCAGGACCAGTTCAGTTCGGCTATAAATCAGCTCCATTTTAGAAACTACGCCCCTCAAGCTATTCAAAAATGACTTTACAAACTTTGTTAACCCTTTAGGTGCCCCCACGAGAATTAAAGGAAAATGGGAATGAAATTTCAAAATTTCCCTTTTTTTTGCTGATTTTAAATTTTTATATATTTTTTCAGCAACACATCAAGGGTTAACTGCCAGTAAGCTATTACCCTGAATCCGGAGTTTATAGAAACACCCCATATGTGCTTAAAAACTGATGTATAGGTGCACAGCAGGCTTCAGAGTGGAAGGAGCACCATATGGCTTTTGGAGAGCGGATATACAGGTGGCCTTACAGCGGAAACCCCCAAAAAGTGACCCCATTCCGGAAACTACACCCATCAATGAATATTTCAAGGTATGTAGTGAGCACTTTGACCTACATACTTGGCTGTGAAACATACTTGGCTGTGAAAATATTTTACACACAGTATAATGACCCCACAGCGGCGCTCCATTCAGAGTAATAACCCCCAGTCACCCCCCATTCATAATAATGACCCCCAGTAGCCCCCACACTGGGGTAATACTGTATGGAGGGGGCACTGGGGGTCATTATACTGTATGATGGTCAATGGGGGTCATTATATTGAATGGGGGCTCTGGGGGTCATTATACTGAATGGAGGGTCATTGGGGATCATTATACTAAATGGGGGTCATTATACTATGTAAAGGGCCCTCACAGTATAATGACCCTACAGTGGCCCTCCATTCAGTATGTATGGTGAACGGACGCCACTGTACGGCATCAGTCGGAGGCATCTGTTAACGCATAAATTTTTAGTATACATTAAATGGATGGCACAAATGGGATGGGAACCCATCCTTAGTGTCAGAATAAGCACCAGTACACAGCGGAGCAGCGTGGCGGAGAGGGGAGGGCGCCATGTACTGACAGAGAGCTACCTGGTCCTGGTGGTCAGGGATGAGGACTGTGTTTCCCAAGGATCATTTTCTACTGGGAAATACAGGGCCCAGTATAATACACTAGAATCTATATAATATAAAGATATTAGCCCTACCCTAGAAAAATAATACAAATTGGGGGTTATTTATTATATAGAAATACGTCTATGTTAGGCGTATTTCTGACATAGATGCGGTGCAAAGGTCCTTAGCACCGCAATCTGTATCTTTTCCCGCTCATGCCAGGTCTAAAAAAGGATGGCATGGGCAGGGTAGGGGATACAGTTATGGCCATCCAGTTATTGGATACCACCACCATACATGATAACACTGCCATACAATGATAAAACCACCATACAGTGACTGGATAAAAGAGTATAAAAGGGCACAATACAAGTAATGACTAGGGGCACTGTACAGGGTGTGGTAAGAGGGCACAATGCAGGGTATAAACGGGCACAGTACGGAGTAAGGGGCACAGTGAAGGGTGGGGGGCACAGTCACATGACCCTGTGACGTTAGAAGGTCCTTATGGTGAATGCGGTTCAGATGCCACCATAATGAGAGGCAGAGGCGTGAGACAGGGGCCTGGGCCCTGGATGTACAGGAGGGGTGGACACAGCAAGTAGGTGGAAGGGGCTCTGAGCGGGATTCATACAACAAGTAGTGGCAGGAGGTCTGTGCAGGGCAGCAATAGGAGATAGGAGGGTGGAACAGGAGCTCTGGATACATGAGGAAGGAAAGGAGACAACAGGGGCTCCATGAGGATGAGATAGGACAGGATATGGGGGGGGGGACAGGTATCATGGAGGCAAACTGTAAAACAACTAAATAGAATGAAGCAGCATCCAGCAGCAGATCGAAGAGTCCCCCCCCCCCCCTATCCTGTCCCACAGAGAAGAGACAGTCACAGTGCAGACTCACTGACAACCTGTGTTCACACTTCTGCTCCAGCCCTTCACAGTGCAGACTCACTGACAACCTGTGTTCATACTTCTGCTCCAGCCCTGCCGGTGTTCTGTCAACCGGTCTCTCTCCTCAGGCAGCATGTCCTGTGTAGAAGGGGCGTGTCTGAGTCTCTGCAGCAGCCGGCCTCATGTGACTCAGAGGGCCCACCAAAGGGGTACTGCATAAGTGAAATGACAGCAATGAGAGCTTCCATCTGTATTGATGGAAGTGCTCAGAGCAGCTCATTGGGGCCCCCCCAGCATTGGGCCCCGACACTTGCCCGGGTTTGCCGGGTTATGACGCCGACCCTGCACCCTGAGGTGGGCCTGCAGTGGAAACCCCAAAAAAGTGACCCCATTCCGGAAACTACACCCCTCAAGGAATATTTCAAGGTGTGTAGTGAACACTTTGACCCATCAGGCGTTTCACAGAATTAGGAAACGCTTGGCTGTAAAAATTAAAGATTAAAAATTTTTCCAGAAAAAGTTGCTTTACACCTAGGGCTGAAACGATTACTTGATGTAATCGAGTAATTCGACCCCAAAAAATTCTCGATGCAAATTTTTGTGGGAGTGAAGCGCTTGCTATTACTTACTGCTCCCTGGTCAAACGCCGGCCCGCACCGCGCTGCACTTTCTTCCTCACACATTGTCAGATCATAGTGCACGTAAGCTCGCACTATGACCCAATGCTGTGTGACGTCAGTGCAGCGCGCAGAGAAGAAGATGGAGGAGCTGTGGAGCGGCACCCCTACAGGAAAGGTAAGTACTGTCCCTGGGAACATGGCTAGGAGGGGGAGATAGTGGCACTGGGGGGAAGATGGTGCCACTGTAGGGCAGTTGGGGGCGCAAGCTGGTGGCACTGGGGGGCAGTTGGTGGCACTGGAGGGCAAGGTGGTTGCACTGGGGGCAGTTGGTGGCACTGGGGGACAGTTGGTGGCACTGGGGAGCAAGCTGGTGGCACCTGGGGGCAAGCTAGTGGCAGTTGGCACTTGGAAGCAAGCTGGTGGCACTGGGGGGCAAGCTGGTGGCACTGGGGGGCAGTTGGGGGCACTGGGATGGCAGCTGGTAGCACTGAGGGGCAGCTGGTGGCACTGAGAGGGCAGCTGATGGCACTAGGGGAGCAGCTGATGGCACTGGTGTGAGGAAGAGCTGGATATTGTCATGCATTAAACGAGGCATGGACTCGCGGGGCAGGGATGTAATATTACCACTTTACAAAGCGTTGGTGCGGCCTCATCTGGAAGATGCAGGTCACTTCCGGGCACCAGTCCATAGAAAGGACGCACTGCAGCTGGAAAAAGTACAGAGGAGAGCGACTAAAATGATAAGGGGCATGGAGGGTCTTGGTTATGAAGAAAAATTTAAAGAATTGAATTTATTTAGTCTTGAGAAGAGACGTCTAAGGGGGGACATGATTAACCTGTACAAATATATAAATGTGCCATACAAAAAATACGGAGAAAAGCTGTTCCATGTAAAACATGCTCAAAAGACAAGGGGGCACTGCCTCCGACTGAAGAATAAAAAGTTCAGTCTCTGGAAGCGTCAAAGCTTCTTTACTGTAAGAACGGTGAATCTGTGGAATAGACTTCCTCAGGACGTGGTCACAGCAGGAACAGTGGACAGTTTTAAAAAGGGTTTAAACTAATTCTTAAAAGTAAAAAACATTAATGCTTATGAAAACGTGTAGAAATCTGAGTCTCAATTCCTTTTGGGATTCGCATGCCCACCTATCCCTTGGTTGAACTTGATGGACGTATGTCTTTTTTTAACCGGATCAACTATGTAACTATGTAACTAGTGAGCACTTTGACCCATCAGGTGTTTCACAGAATTAGGAAACCCTTGTCTGTGAAAATGAAAAATTACAATTTTTTCCAGAAAAAGTTGCTTTCAAAAAAGGTAACAGGACAAAATGCACCCCACATTTTGTTACCCATTTCCCCCCAAATATGGCAACAAACCATATGTGCTCAAAAAATGATGTATGGGTGCACAGCAGGCTTGAGAGTGGAAGGAGCACCATATGGCTTTTGGAGAGTGGATTTAGCTGGAATGGTATTTGGGAGCTATGTCACATATGAAGACCCTACAGTGGAAACCCCCAAAAAGTGTCCCCATTCCGGAAACTACACCCCTCAAGGAATATTTCAAGGTATGTAGTGAGCACTTTGACCCATCAGGCGTTTCACAGAATTTGGAAACGCTTGGCTGTGAAAATGGAAAAAAACTATTTTTTCTAGAAAAAGTTGCTTTACACCCACGTTTTTCACTTTCACAAAGGGTAACAGGACAAAATGCACCCCACATTGTATTACCCATTTCCCCCCGAATACGGCAACACCCCATATGTGCTCTAGAGGCACAGTGCAAAATATGGTTTTTGCAGGGCTGAATAAACAGACATGGATTTTAGGTGCCATGTCGCATTTAAAAGATTCCCGAGGTCCCCAGAAATTAAAAACCCCAAGAAGTGACCCCATTTTGGAAAGAGCACCCCCATATGAACATTTTAAGGGGTGGACAGGGCATTTTTAACCTAACAGTTGTCTCACAGAAAATAATATGTAGTGGTTGGTGAAAAGTGGATCTGTAAGCTATGCGGACTAAATCAGAGATATAAGGTGGTAAAACTACAGGGTACATCAAGGATGAAATTACATTAATACTCCATGGATGAGTGGTAGATTCTGAAACACTCCTGCATGCACAGGCCAGGTTTTTCAGGGCAGGTTTCGCAGTGGTAAATGGTTTCTTTCCTTATCCCCCTTTCGGAACACGCCCGGCATCTTTTTTGGGTCCTTACCTTCCTTGCTGTCTGTGGGACTTGACCTGGAAAATGTTGCCCTGGTACGAGACGGGCACCATGACTTCCTGAAGTAGTGGGACCCTCCCCGGCCTGGGTTTGAAAAATTAGGGCCTTGATTACCACCTCTTGGAACTGAAGGAAAGTTCCTGTGCGGCCTGCAGATTGAAATAGCACGTATGCATTGCACATTGCCATCTGTACAATGTGTACGGCCAGCTTTATGTACCACACGTTTTTCGTGCGGCGCTGTAGGGCTTCAGAAGTTGATCTGAAAGATCCACCCCTTCCATGTGCCTGTTGTAGTTCAGGATACAAACTGGTTTGGGGACAATGGTAGCGGTACCTCGTACAGGAGCAGGCGTGCATAGAAATATAGCAAAACTCAGAATTGCCCCCCCCCCCCCCCTCAATAAAAATAAAAAAAGTCCAATTATTAAAGCTGATTAGTGAGGGTGCGGGGTACATTCGGATTAAATAAAAGGTTAGGCTACTTTCACACTTGCATTCGGAGCGGATCCGTCTGGTATTTGTACAGACGGATCCGCTCCTATAATGCAAACGATGGTATCCGTTCAGAACGGATCCGTCTGCATTATATTTCAGAAAAAAGTCTAATTGTTAGTCAGACGGATCCGTCCAGACTTTGCATTGAAAGTCAATGGGGGACGGATCTGTTTGAAATTGCACCATATTGTGTCAACGTCAAACAGATCCGTCCCCATTGACTTACATTGTAAGTCTGGACGGATCGGTTTGGCTCCGCACAGCCAGGCGGACACGAGCAGCGTTCGGGTGTCCGCCTGCTGAGCGGAACGGAGGCGAAACGGTGCCAGACTGATGCATGATGATCCTTACCCACTCAGAATGCATTAGGGCTGGACGGATGCGTTCGGGGCCGCTTGTGAGAGCCTTCAAACGGAACTCACAAGCGGAGCCCCGAACGCAAGTGTGAAAGTAGCCTTAGGCTGTGTTCACATCACGTTTTTGCCATACGTTTTTACGTATATGTTGGGGGGAGAGAGGGAAAAGTGCAGCACCCAACGCTTTTCTATCCTGCAGAGTCCAGTAGAAAAAACGTATACGTTAACATATACATTTTTCTTTCAAACTCTATGATGAAGGATGTCACTGTATGTATACATGAAACGTGTAAAGCAGAGGAGAGCCTATAGGGTTAATTACTGCAGCAGGACTGTCCACACTAGTCAATGTGACCCCTGGGACAGATCTTCTGCAGGTCCACAGCGTTAGATCTCCGTCTCACAGTGCAACTTCTCCCTTTGTTATCAACAGGGAGCAGAGCTGAGCAATTTTAGTCATGTCCCATCCTTTTACCTCAGAGGTAGTCTATCTGGAGCATCCAGCACATGCCTCAGGTCCCATATGAGGGGTGTGGATGTAGTGTTTTTCTAATAAATTTGAAAATAAATTTAGAAGAAAAAAAAATTGTGAAAAAAAAAAGTCTTCTGCACAAAAGATTATTTTCTGCACAAAAAAAAACTTGCAGTGCAAACTGAACAGACGCGATCAGTAATGGACACTACTCAGTGGTTGCAAGATGCACGTACACAGATGGTGCGTTCATGCAAAATTCTAAACTGACACTAATTGAAATATATATATATAGAACTAACTACCACTAACTGCATTTTTTTTTTTCACAGAATAAAAAAATGTAAAAAAAAAAAAATCTAAAGTGTGCAGATGCAAATGAGCACACTACTGATCGGTGCTCTGCAGCGTGCGTGCGTGCAAAAACTGTAGTATAAATATTCACTACAGTGTTAAAAAAGTGAACATTGGCAAAAAATTTAACTTATATCTATAGAGCTCTATATATATTTATATAAAACCCTAACTACAATTTCTTCTTTTTGAACCAAAAAAAAAGGAAAAATTGGCAAAAAAAATCAACACAGATGTGAAAAAAAAAGCGCAAAGAATAACCTGCAGGTGCTGATCAGGCAGGTATGCACTGAACAGCACTTGGTGGTCACAGCTCGCACGCAGAAAAAGTGGTGCAGAGCTGGAAAATTGTAAAAAAAATTAAATAAAAAGACTAAAAAAGTGCACGAAAGGACATCAAATGGCGTCTGTAAAAAAAGGACGGGAGGGGACGGGGGAGGGAGGTGGGAAGGGACAGGGATGGAGGGTGGTTTCGGGATCTGGAACAGCTGCTAATTAAAAAAAAATCTGTGCAGCAATTCCAGATGTTCTTCTTTTTTCAGCAGGAAAGGGTTAAATCTCAGTGGTGGTACACCACAAAGCAGCACAGAACCTCTCTGCATGCAGTCACCAGCTAGAATGGCTGCATGCAGGGAAGTTCTGCCCGTCCCTGTGCAGCTATAGCGCTGCCATTGGCTGGAGCGCAGCACTGGCAGGGGACCCAAAACACTAGTGTTCCCTGCCTAACCTCAGAGGTGACCAGTGCTCACCAGTTCAGCACCGGCCACCAATGCCTGTGACAGCTTCCTGCGATGTGCTGGTCTTCATTGACCGGCCAATCGCAGCGCTTGGAGCTGCAGGGGGGTGGTGCAGCACCATGGTGCCCTTAACCGGCATGTCTGCCTACCCATAAGAGCAGCCATGGTGCAGCGATTCCCCGGCGATCGTGCCCCAGAGCCCTGCGGACTTTGCGCCGTACATGTACAGTGCTGGTCTTTAAGTCACATCCGATTGCGGCGTCCATGTACGGCGCGGGTCCTTATGGGGTTAAAATAACAGATCCTCTTTTTGTTTATTTTTCTGACAGATCCAAAGAACAGAAACTAAATAATGAGGAGAACCCAGGAGATATTGTGTAATGCCACCCCCACAGTACCATCAGTAGTAATAATGCCCCACATTGCCCTCTGTAGTAATAAAGCCAACCAAAGTGCCCCAGTAAGTAATAAGGCTGCTCTATACTGCCCCTAGTAGTTATTCTATAGTGCCCCCATAGTTATAATGCCCCCTTGTATTGCCCCAGTACGTGTGTCCTGCTGTAGGGCCCTCAGTAACCATAGTATCCCCTGTAGTGTCATCCGTTGTTAGAATGCCCCCTTGTATTGCCCCAGTACGTGTGTCCTCCTGTAGGGCCCTCAGTAACCATAGTATCCCCTGTAGTGTCATCCGTTGTTAGAATGCCCCCTTGTATTGCCCCAGTACGTGTGTCCTGCTGTAGGGCCCTCAGTAACCATAGTATCCCCTGTAGTGTCATCCGTTGTTAGAATGCCCCCTTGTGGCTTACATAGAGGCACACTACCTCACATTTTCTGGGATTGTCCCAAGATAGGCCCTTACTGGTCTGAGGTTGGCGCTCTTCTGACCGGCATTATTGGAACCGAAATCCGACCGGAACCCATGTCCTTCCTGCTTAATGTGGTCCCCAAACAAGTAAAAAAAAACGCACTTAAACTGCTGCTTCTGATTCTAACAGCAGCTCGTTGTCTAGTTTCCCGATCGTGGAAATGCCCCGACCCACCACGGGTCTCTGACTTGTATGCCAGGGTAATGGAGGTCCGCACTATGGAGTATTCCACTGCTATGTATCAGGACAAAATGGCACTCTTCAATGCTGTATGGGACATTTGGGACACTTATTGGGCTACTAGGTAACCTTGAGGAATCTGGATGAAGGGTTTGGTTCCCCCCCCCCCCCCCCTCCCTTCCCTCTCTGTCTTTGTTCATGTCGCTTGTCCTGTTTGTTGGTTTTCTGTTTCTGATATTTTGCACAGCAGTTTTTTTCTTTTTTCTTTTTCTGCTTCTTAGGCTAGTTAGAGATGGACATAATCTCAGTTGGATTAATTCAACGCTTTATTTTTGTCTGGTCTTTATTGCTCTGTCATTGAATATTTTCAAGTGTTACATATGCTCATCCAATATGTATGTGATGTGCTCCTTGGAACTTCTGTGCATTATGACATTATATGAGTGTATTCACGTTTTATGTTTTATATACCATAATAAACATACAATTATAAAAAATAAAAAAAAGAATGCCCCCTTGTATTGCCCCAGTTCGTGTGTCCTCCTGTAGGGCCCTCAGTAACCATAGTATCCCCTGTAGTGTCATCCGTTGTTAGAATGCCCCCTTGTATTGCCCCAGTACGTGTGTCCTGCTGTAGGGCCCTCAGTAACCATAGTATCCCCTGTAGTGTCATCCGTTGTTAGAATGCCCCCTTGTATTGCCCCAGTACGTGTGTCCTCCTGTAGGGCCCTCAGTAACCATAGTATCCCCTGTAGTGTCATCCGTTGTTAGAATGCCCCCTTGTATTGCCCCAGTACGTGTGTCCTGCTGTAGGGTCCTCAGTAACCATAGTATCCCCTGTAGTGTCATCCGTTGTTAGAATGCCCCCTTGTATTGCCCCAGTACGTGTGTCCTGCTGTAGGGCCCTCAGTAACCATAGTATCCCCTGTAGTGTCATCCGTTGTTATAATGCCCCCTTGTATTGCCCCAGTACGTGTGTCCTGCTGTAGGGCCCTCAGTAACCATAGTATCCCCTGTAGTGTCATCCGTTGTTATAATGCCCCCTTGTATTGCCCCAGTACGTGTGTCCTGCTGTAGGGCCCTCAGTAACCATAGTATCCCCTGTAGTGTCATCCGTTGTTAGAATGCCCCCTTGTATTGCCCCAGTAGTTACAGTGTCCCCCTGTACCGCTCCCTCTGTATTGCCCCCGCTCCATGCTCCTGTCTGTGAAGCAGGCCTCTTACAGCCTGAGTTGTCCATGTCTCGATGCAGGTGGTCACAATGACGTCATTGCGCCATCTACATCCTGGCGTGAAGACATCATCACAACCGCCTGAGACCCAGCGCAGGCAGTCACGATGATGTCATCACATTAGGACCATGCACTGCTTCAGGCTTATTGGCCTATGAGAGTGAACAGCGGGGCCAGGAACCATTAGTTCCTGTGTCCCCCCCCATACTATTCAACTATATAGCCAGCATGTTTTGGTCTAGCAACACCCCAGAAGCAGGTGGTACTCTCCAGCACCGGACCATCTGGCATTTTCCAGAATTGGCAGATGGCAAGTCCAGCCCTGGTTCCATCTTAACACTCATGGAATATTGATAGGACATGCCACCAATGTCAAATAGGTGCAGGTCCTACCCAGCGGCATAACTATCGGGGTCGCAGCGGTGCCAGTGGCGCTGTATTTTTCGTTTTATAAAATGCATTGCATCTTATAAAGCGAATACTAAGGAGCACTTCCATTATGGAAGCGCTCAGTAGTCTGCAGAAGGTGTACAGCATCAGGACGTAGAGTGCACGTTTGTCACCGCCAGACATCTGAGAAGCTCTGACAGACGTTCTTCAGAACCTCCTGCTTGAGGTTCTTTTGTTTTGCTTTCATTTTCTCCTCTCGTTTCCCTCTCTCAGCTGTTATCTAGTTGCACTGATTGCATCCCTTTAAATCCCCTCCCATACTGCATCACTTTGCGGTTTATACAACTTCCTGGAGTGTGTACATGCTGGATGCTACAACTGATTCTTCTACAGATAAGTCTGTTCATTGATTTGTGTTTTCCTGTTTGCTTGATCCCAGGTGACCCTGACTCCCTCCGAATTAAGTGTAGGGAGCCGGTGGTCGTGTCCCCTCACTATTATAGGGTGTTCAGGTGTCATACAGTCGAGGCACGAGGGCATGCAATTTTCTATCATAGAGATCTTTGCATGGACTGAGAAGACAGGGAGAGTTTCAGGGCTTAAATAGGGGTCACCCTTTTGTTCCTTAGTTTTGGATCAAGCCAGTCGGATCCTTATTTGTAACTTCTTGTTTTCTGTTACACCATCCGTGACAGCGTTATGACTTGACGCTGCAGACAGTCAAGTGACAGTGTAGCGAGGGCCCAGAGAGCGAAAAATGCAGGGGAGAGCGCTAGACATGGAAAGGAGGTTAATTTATTTATTTTAAGGTCTGATCTGAGGTCTGATACTTGGAGGGTCTGACATGGAGGTCTAATCTGAGGTCTGATATGGGGGTCTCACATTGAGGTCTAAGGGGGATCTGATCTGAGGCCTGATATGGGTGGAGTCTGACATGGAGGTTGGTGCATTCCGTTTTGTTCAGTTTTGTCCCCATTGACAAAACTGAAGCGTTTTCTTCCGCTATTGAGATCCTATGACAATGCCCCCCATATGCCCGGGCCCCTCACACACAATATACTTACCTTGCTTCCCGGCACCCAAGTCGCTCCTTGTCCGCACACCACGGTGCGGCAGCCAATGGCAGGCGGTGACGGGGATAGGGTTGCCACCCAAGAACGGTATCTCACTGGCAAGGCTGGTATTTTAGTGGCCTTGCCGATGCCGTTAATTTTTTTTGCTGAAACAGAGAAGGGGACACTAATAAGGGGGCATTATTCTAACTGGGGGCACAAATGGGGGGCATTATTCTAACTGGGGGCATTATTATAATGGGGGGCATTATTCTTCCTGGGGGCACAAATGGGGGGCAATTATTCTGTGGTGCACTAATAGGGGCATTACTATTCCTGGGGGGCACTAATGGGGGCATTATTCTTACTGGGGGTTAGTAATGGGGACATTATTCTTACTGGGGGGCACTAATGGGGGAATTATTTTTAATGGGGGAACTAGTGGGCCCATTACTCTTACTGGGGGCACTAATGGGGGGCATTAAGTTGGTTGTGCACTGATGGGGGCATTACTATTACTGGAGGGCACTAATGTGGACAGTATTAATTCTGGGGGGTGCTAATGGGGGTATAACTATTACTGGGGGCACTAATGGGGGCATTATTATTTCTGGGCGGCACTAATAAGGGCCTTAATATTATTGGGGGCCACAGTATGACATCCACTTAATGCCCCATGTTAAGCCACGGCCCACAGCCACTCCCCCTTTGGGGTGCAGCTTAACGTGGCCGGTATTTTTTGTTGGGAAAGGTGGCAACCCTAGACGGGGATGAGCCTCCCGGGTGACGCTAGGAAGGCCGTCACCGCCCCCCTTTTCCAACATCGGATCTTTTCATCCGCGCACAGGGAGAAGCAGCCGTGGCCTTGTGGGGGAAAGGAGTGACGGGGGTGCCAGGGGTTCAAGGTAAGTATATTGTGTGAGGGGCCCGGGCATATGGTGGACCATTTCAGAGATTGGATAACCCCTTTAAGGATTCTCTTGCCCTTAGGCTCAGTTTACACAAGGCATTTTGGGTGCAGTTTTATTCACGTTTTTTGAGCAACAAAATGTCAAAAAGCATAATGTTTTTCAATAGCTGTGTTACCAACTGCAATGATCTGCAAGTGGCCGCACCAGTGGGGAGGAAGTGACTGGGTGAGGTCACGTGACTGGTCCACTCCACGTGACTCGACCTAACCACTAGCAGCCAGGCTGTACGCTTTCCCCGCCAACTTTGACAGCAGCAGCTGACGTCACCACCTCAGCCTAGTCATGTGACGCCGGGCTGGTCACGCCCCCCAGCCTTTAGCACCTCTCACATGGCGGCTGTGACGTCAGCGGCGATGACGTTTGACAATGTTCCAGAAGGTAGGCAGAGCCGTGGGCCGTCTCCGCCGTGCCGCCGCTGTCAGCGCTGGAGGGGGCGGGCTGTTCTGGAGCACAGTGATGGGAGTCGCTGCGGTTGTTGAGGCGTTCTTTCCTTCCGTCTCGGGAAGTTTCCTCTCCGCCAAGTTCCATGGTTGATTCGGACCGACATGAGCCGCCCGTCCTCCGCCGGACCCTGTGCTAGCAAGCCCTGTGGTAAACAGAAGCTGCCGCCGCCGCCGCACACTCCGTCCCCGGCGGTCACCAGCGCCACGATCTCCGCTCCCTCCGGCCCTGCCGCCCCTCCACAGTCCCCGGCGGCGGCAGCGGCCATCTCGGGACCGGTGTCCCAGCAGCAGCACCACGAGCTGACGTCTCTGTTCGAGTGCCCGGTATGCTTCGACTACGTCCTGCCTCCCATCCTGCAGTGCCAGGCTGGGCACCTGGTGTGTAACCAATGCCGCCAGAAGCTGAGCTGCTGCCCCTCGTGTAGGGCGTCCCTCACCCCCAGCATCCGGAATCTGGCGATGGAGAAGGTGGCCTCTGCGGTCCTCTTTCCATGCAAGGTGGGTGCTACTGGACCTGAGCGGTGTGGTGGGTGCTACTGAACTTGAGCCCTGTGGTGGGTGCTACTGAACCTCTGACCCAGAGATGAGGCAAACATGTTCTAAAATAACCAGTGCTCCAGGTCCGCTGGGGGTCCCTGTGGCCCTTTGTTTACTTGGCTGCAGTGGTGACATGATCAGGTGACCGCCCAGTGATTGGCTGCAGCGATCACATGACTCTGTGTGATATGAGGGGCTTGGATTTTTCCAGCCTTCCTTTAGGATATCTCCACACACGGAGGGATTGTCGCTTTCCTGCAGCCATGTCCCATGCGTTATATGCAGATTGTGGCCGCTGAGAGTTTTCTCCACACAGTTCCATTGAGCGGAGTCTGCGGCAATTATTCCACATGTGGACATAAGACGGGGATCGGCAACTGCCGACTCGTCACCTGTTCTGAAACTACAACTCCCAGAATCCTTCTTTCACTTCTATGGGAGTTAGAAGAACAGCTGAGCAAGTGTGCATGCAGGGAGTTGTAGTCTCACAGCAGCTGCAGTGCCAGAGGTTGCTGATCCCTGTCCTTAGGGGTATACCTTTACAGAGATTTGCCTTAGGGTCCATTCACACGTCCACAATTTCGTTCCACATATTGCGGAACAGAATTGCGGACCCATTCATTCCTATGGGGCACCACGATGTGCTTCCTGGACACGGAATTGCGGACACGCACTTCCGGGTCCGCAATTCCGTTACCGAAAAATAGAACATGTCCTATTCTTGTCCGCAATTGCGGACAAGAATAGGCATATTCTATAGTCCCGGCAATGTGCGGTCCGCGGCTCCATGGATCCGCAAAACACGTTGCGGACGTGTGAATGGAGCCTAAAAGGGATTGTCCGTGCCAAAAACTTATCCCACATCTACAGATGATCACTAGAATGGGGCCCATGATCCTCTTGCCAGTCAGACACTGCTCCCCTATTCTCTGGATCGGGGATAAGTTGTAGTCATGGGGCTACCAGTTTAATGAGGACCTATCACCGCTCCTGACATGTCTGTATTATTAGCTACATGCCTTCCCCATGTAATAACAATTCTGGAGCATCTATTCTTATGGCTCTATGTTGTGCCATTCCTGTATTATTCCTACTAGAAGTTATGAATGAATTGCTATTGGCCTTCAGTAAGGGTACAGAGGGGAGGTAACCAGTTGGGGGTGTACCTGCACAGACTGAAAAATGGTAGCACTGATTGGCTAGAGGAGTCTGTGCAGGTACACCCCCAACAGGTTACCTCCCCTCTGTACCCTTACTGCAGACTGGACTACACCTGTGCCCTTCACTTCTCTGGCACTGGAACGGACATGGAAACAAACAACGTGCATGTAGTCTAAGGGTCCATTCACACGTCCGTAGTGTATTGCGAATCCGCAATACACCCGGCCGGCACCCCATAGAACTGCCTATTGTCTACAGACAGGAATAGGACACTCTCTATTTTTTTCCGGAGCTGCAGACCGGAATATTGGGGGCAGGCTCTGGAAAAGCGGATGCGGACAGTACACTGTGTGCTGTCTACATCTCTTCCGACCCCATAGAGAATGAATGGGTCCGCACCCGTTCCGCATAATTGCAGAACGGGTGCGGACACATTCACAGACGTCTGACTGGAGCCCTATGCAGTCATAATGCAGCGTGTCTAAGGGTACTTTAACACTTGCGGCAGAGGATTCCGGCAGGCAGTTCCGTCGCCAGAACTGCCTGCCCAATCCGGACGCAAACAAATGCATTTGTCAGACGGATCTGGATGCGGATCTGTCTGACAAATGCATTGCAATACCGGATCTGTCTTTCCGGTTGTCATCTGGAAAAACAGATCCGGTATTTTTTGTTTTTTCACAGATTTAAAGGTCTGTGCATGCACGGACTGGAAGAACGGATCTGTCAATGCGGAAATTTTAATTCTGGATTCGGCACTAATACATTTCTATGGAAATTATTGCCGGATCCGGCATTCCGGCAGGTGTTCAGGATTTTTGGCCGGAGAGAAAACTGCTGCATGCTGCGGTATTTTCTCCGGCCCAAAAACGTAAGAGAGACTGAACTGATGCATCCTGAACGGATTGCTCTCCATTCAGAATGCATGGGGATAAAACTGATCAGTTCCCCTGTGACGGAACTCAATAACGGAAAAGAAAAACGCTTGTGTGAAAGTACCCTAAAGCCTGTATTACACCAGACAGTTTTATTATTATTTTTTGGCAGATGATCACTAACGAGCATTCATATGAACGCTTGTAAGTGATCATCTGGCAGTGTAATACTGCCACGTGCTCGTTCATCAGGCAATCTTTCGACACGTTAAACCACTATACAGCATGACTATGCCATCGCTCCTCCCCATGCTGCGGAGGAGATCGCTGCATGTAATCGCGGCAGTCTCTTCCCCTAGCGAGCAGGCGATTGCTGGGAGGAAAGCATCTGCCACATCGGGCTGTCTAAGACAGCCTTAAGTGAGCATTAGAGCACCCGTCGCCATGAAAACGCTGGGCAATCTGCAGGCAGCAGGTTCTAGAGCAGATTGATGTAAAGATTCAGTAAAACGTGTAATGTATTAGTTTCCATCTCTTTCTGACTTGAGTTGTACATGGGGGTGTGACCAGTGACTGATATACTCACGTACACAGAGAATGCTGTCACTCACTGATACCTGTACACGAGGCTGGTCCGATGCATTGTATCTGTGGTGATATGTCCTCTTTAAAGGGGTTGTGCCACTAATAACACTTCTCTCCTATCCATAATGAGAATGGGACCGCTAAACTGCCCCTTGCGGTAGTGCGCCTGTGCGTCCTACGCTCCATTCACTTCTGTGGGACTGACAAGTACTGCACCCACTTCAGTGCCAGAGAAGTGAATGGCACAGGTGCACTACCGCTCTATTGCATGGGGCACTTTGGCGGTACTTGTGTTCTCTTGATGACGGGGGGCCCAGCAGTCGGACCCTTAGCGATCACTTTTCCTCTGTCCTGTTATTGACACCACCCCATTGATGGGTATACTGCAGAGTGACAGTAGATCTTTAGTCCAGGAAGGTGATCAGCGCCATTCTGTGAGGGACCAGATCCGGTTCTCCTCTATCTCACAGCTAGCGCAGTGATTACAAGTGCCTAGATGAAGTCTGAAGGCATCGAGGCGCTGTCTCGTAGCACTGCGGTTTCCTAAGGCTTCATACACATGGCCTCATCCACACAAACGTATTTTATTTCCGTGTCTGTTCCGTTTTTAGTTTTTTTTGCGGATAGGATGCAGACCCATTCATTTCAATGAGTCTGCAAAAAATTGGGACAGCACACAGTGTGCTGTCCGCGTCAGTATGTCCGCTCTGTAGCCCTGCAAAAAAAATAGAACACATACAGACGTGTGCATGTAGCCTGAAGCTGGAATTTTGTGTGGGATCTGTCGTGGGCCATGCAGAATCTGGTTTCCTTTTTTTTTCTTTCTATGGGAGACCTGGCTGCTGTTCGCGCGACCTCGGCAAGACCTGTGCTTTCTTGGACTGGTACCCCAAAGAATGCCACTGGAAGCAGCATAACAGTTTTGTGCCATTCAGTGGGGCTGAACCACATGCGTGGCATTTAAATCGAAAAACCGTGGCAGAAACCATGGCGGATTATGTCTTTGCAAAATCCACAGTGTGGACAGGGCCTTACAGTTGACTTGAACGGATCTGTCCTGCACACGAGAACCACTGGACGTTGAGAAGACCAGGGAGGCTCATGCAGGTTTTTTTGGTTGGTTTTCTCTGCATTTCCATACAAAAATCCACACCCGTTAGAGTAAATGCCCACAATATGGATTACGGTACCAGCACAGCGAATGAGATTTGATGAATTCCATCTGCACTTTACGTATCTTATTTACCTGCCGTGTGGATTTTGAAATCTGCAGCGTTTCATTTGTTTCTGGAGACTTTTAGTGCAATGCAAAGCGTAAGATGTGAGCAACGCAGAAATTCTACTTGGAAACCCGCACCCGTGGGCAGGTATAGCCTTACTTGCAGTTTGTCACAGATCTCACCCTTTACACTGTGAAATCTGCACTGGAAATCCATAAAATTGACATGCTCCTGATTTTAAAAAATCTACGTGGAAAATTTCCACTCCATCTACATGAGAAAATGTCATCTGCCTTAGGCTACTTTCACACTAGCGTTCGGGTGTCCGCTCGTGAGCTCCGTTTGAAGGAGCTCACGAGCGGACCCGAACGCAGCCGTCCAGCCCTGATGCAGTCTGAATGGATGCGGATCCGCTCAGACTGCATCAGTCTGGCGGCGTTCAGCCTCCGCTCCGCTCGCCTCCGCACGGACAGGCGGACAGCTGAACGCTGCTTGCAGCGTTCAGGTGTCCGCCTGGCCGTGCGGAGGCGTGCGGATCCGTCCAGACTTACAATGTAAGTCAATGGGGACGGATCCGTTTGAAGATGCCACAATATGGCTCAATCTTCAAGCGGATCCGTCCCCCATTGACTTTACATTGAAAGTCTGGACGGATCCGTACGAGGCTATTTTCACACTTAGCTGTTATATGCTAAAATAATGCAGACGGATCCGTTCTGAACGGAGCCTCCGTCTGCATTATTATGATCGGATCCGTTCAGAACGGATCCGATCGAACGCTAGTGTGAAAGTAGCCTTAGCTGTACGGTACGATGGCGCACAATAAGCGCCATGTGCACATCCCCTTATGCTGAGATTTAACATGCAAACACTCCTTTAAGGCTCATCTGATCCAGACTTCCCAAGAACAACAGGTTATTTTTGTTGTTCGTTCAGCTTTCACTTACCCTAAATGGTGTGATTTTTCACCAGATTCTGCCAGATTCTTGCCTATTTATAGGTGAATAAAAATAAATCGACATGAAGTAGAAGCTGCTTCTATGAGTGTGCAGACGATCCATGTCACCCCATAGACCTCAGCTGCCATAAACATCTGAGGTCATACATGGACACGCCTAACGCGTGCACAGAGCCGCCATCTGACATGTCAAGGTGGTTGGAGCACGGCTATACAGCAGCTATTACTGTGCGGACATATAATTAGCACAAGCTTCCATGAAGTCACCTCACCGTCTTATAGAGGCCTATTCACGGAGGATCGTTTTCTACAGAAGCCTTATATAGTTCTTAAAGGGCTGCTTCACCAGGATTATACTGCCCTGTCTGAGGGTGGCATAAGCTGGTGACGGATACCCTTAACAAAATGCTGGGCACTTACTTGAATTGACGTGTTTACTGAAATTGGTATTGAACAGCTCCGGCACAAGCCGTTCATCAGCTCCCACCACCGCAGGAGAGCCAGGAGCTCATAGATATGAGGACTCACCTGCACGCACTGTGTATTGGGCGGACTTCAGTGCTCAGCTCGTACCGGAGATGTTCAGTACAAAGTTTAGCCAAGCAGCTGGGTCAGCGCAAGCATTTTGCTGAGGGTCACGAGTTTATGCTGCTCTCAGGGCAGCATAAAAATTGTGAAAGATGCTCTTTAAAAGAGTTGTCCAAATTTTTTTTGTAAAGGCAATAATAGTATTAAAATAGTAAAAAAAAATAAACTCCCCGTTCCAGCTCCTTTACTCACTGCTGCTGCAGCCATGGCGTGCACATGGCTACTGTAGCCGATCATTTGGCTCAGCGGTTTAGGCTAGGTCTACACGACGACATTTGTCGCGCGACAATTTTTATAATGGCAGTCTATGGTGTCGCACTGCAACATACTGCGACGCGACAGTCGCAGAAAATCCATTTGAGATGGATTTTTCTGCGACTGTCGTGTCGCAGTCGCAGCATGTCGCATGTTGCAGTGCGACACCATAGACTGCCATTATAAAAATTGTCGCGCGACATTAGTGCAACAAAATGTCGCGCGACAAATGTCGTTGTGTAGACCTAGCCTTACAGCACAAGGAGGATGGTTTGCTGGAACAGAGGGTGTTCAGAATGGTCAGTGGGTGCATGGCTAGGTCAAGTGCTTCTTGGGGGCACATTACTACTGAGGCTAGTGATCCCATCCATCTGGGAATTTACAGGAACACTGCAGCAGGAAGCCAGAACGGAGCGGTGGGGAGCAGGTGGGAATGGCTTTTTTTTCAACAGATACAACACACTGCAAGGGTCTGTTGAAGAAAGCTGGACAACCGATTGAAGCTACGAGGATAGATATATGTACGGGGCATCCATTAGTTACCCACCATGCAGCACCAGACAAGGTCTTATTCACTGGTCAGAATCCATTTGATCCTTATTTCTGGGGAACAGCTGGGTGGTCCTAATAGACATGAGATTATTAGAGGGTTTAGGACGTAGCAATACAACAGCATTAAAGCTGAAAGCATTCACTGTAAAAGGGTAAAACCGCGTGACCTCAGAGCTGGAACTTGCTCTTCTTGTCTTGGAGAGTAGCCGCTCCACAAGGTGTTTATGGCATCCGTCCCAAGTAAAGCCTTCTGCTGATCACCCATGGATAGGTGATGACTGCCAGATCAGTGGGGGACTGATTTTATTTTATTTTTTTAGACTGCCTCTGATTTTCAGAACAGGAATCCTGAGTTCCCTGACTGAATAGAGTGGCAGGCGGTCAAGCCGGCGTGGTGCTCCATTCACAGTCTGTGGGGCTGACCGATATTCCAACATGCCAGAAATGAGAGGAAAAGGTAATTGCGCCTTGAAACTGCACTGGGAAAAGTTTCTGTCATCCATTTGCAATGTAAATCTAGTAAATAGCTGTGCCGTTAACTGTATTATAAGTGGTTTCCTTCTTGAATTCTCAACCTGTTTCCCTTCCTCAGCTCATCACCCAGACTCTGACTCTCCGAATCCTACAGCATGGACCGGAAGTCGGAATCCCTCTGCTGTCTTCTTATGGCATGCACTTTGTACAGTGTGTCTCCTGTTTCCAATAAGGATCAGTAAATGAGCAAAATGCACACAAAGTAAAAGTAAAAAATAAAAATTAAATGGATGTTCCATCCCTATGATCCCTTTTTCTGTAACTCAAAGTAACTCTAAATGTCTTAAACAGTGTGAAATGCATACAGACTTCTTCTGCTTGTTTCCTAGGGGATCAGCCATTTCCCCAGCCCTCTTCTTCCCGCAGTCCTGTGTCTGGCTGTAAGACCTATCCCGACTCCTACCTGGATCCCCCTTGGTCACTGCTTCCTAATCCACTCTCAACACGCAAGAAATACCCGCTCAGCCAATCACTGGGAGAAGCAGGTAACCGCTGCGGTCAGAGATTGGCGGAGCGGCCATTTCCGATGACAGGATCAGGAAGCGGAGGTCATCAGGGAAGTGAGTCTTCTCATACTTTTAACCCGTTATGCCCCTTTTCTAAAAGTTTACCCCACCGAACAACCCCTTTAATACTTACCTATGTGGATGATCAACTTTTTATCCACCTTACGCCACAAGTGTCCGCTAGGAGTTCCCAACATGAAGTACAATAACTCTGCAGTCAACTCATCTCTGTGCTCCTGTGTCATGGCTATAGCTGGATGGACGCTGGGGGCTGTTTTATCTACATACTAGCAGAAGGACCCGGCTTCGCACGGGTATATTTCACCAATTTCATTTAATGTTTGTGTGTGTCATTAAAAGATATCGACAGTATCCACTATAACATTGACATCTACAGTACCCCACCCCTCTAAAGCTGACCCCTACAGCAGTGAAGAAAAATGGCTGGGTTGTTATGGAAACCTGGTGTAAAACTGTGTATATGTGGAGACTAATAGCTTGCGAGCTTCTGTTGGCTGATAAGGCTTCTATTTTCTAATGCATTTTTTGGGAATATCTCACGCAGGGATGTCCTTTTGAACAGCTCACTCTCAGACAGCAGCACTGTACTATCTGAGCGTGAGCTGCAGGGAGAAAGTCTCCCTCCCTCCCACCTCTGAAGCTGACAGAAGTTTATTTTTACCTTCATTTTTTCCATCCCTGTCGGCTATGGAGTGGGGGCGTGGTCTAACTGGCTTGGGTCGCGGCTTAGTGGGTCCTGGGGGCGGGTGTTTTAAGTCTCTTTTGAGGGTGGCTTGAATGGCCACCCTACCTGCCCCCTGAACGGTCACCTCCACAGCACTCCGCTCCCTTAAAGGGATTCTGTCACCAGGATTAACGCTATAGCGATATTTATATGTGGGACAACCCCTTGGGCTCCTGACCAAGGTAATTTACATATCAATAAGATCGTTTTTTATAAGAATTTAACACACACAGAGCAGTAACAGTGGGATCATATAAATATCGCTATAGCGTTAATCCTGGTGACAGAATCCCTTTAACTGTGTCATCCACAGTGACCTGCAGCAGTGAAGAAAAATGGCTGGGTTGTTATGGAAACCTGGTGTAAAACTGTGTGTATGTGGAGACTAAGGACCTGCGAGCTTCTATTGACTTTTTAAGTTTAGTTAAAATCGATGGTTGCGTTTTTGAGTGATCTCGGAAGATGCATATATACGTCCTTATATATATCAGTCACTGTATGGAAAAACTGTAATTCTGTCATTTAAAAAATAAGTAATAATTATTTTGCGTGGTCCATAGCTTAATACCTTTCTTTACCATTGACAATTTTTATTTTTAGCGAGGTGAACTGATGTTTTCTTTGGCACTGTTTGGTGCCTCCACAACGGCACTCACAGGAGGGTGTCCCCACCCCCAGGACAGGAAACAACGCAGAAGCACATAATTTAAAAAGGCCTCCTCCCCTTACCTATTGAGTCTGTGGAAGCCTCTCCTGGAGTGCCAGGAATGACTTATTCTCGCCCAGCCTTGATTCCTTTCCCCAACACTTTGTGGGAGGGCTGGAGCAGAGAACAGGAACCCCAGGAACGCACTGCCTCCCTTACCCGTTCCTAGTTGTAAGCCCTGCGTGCAGGCTGCCCTGGGCTCGTAATACTCCCGGGTAAGTGGAGATCATGCGGGATCTGATGCGCTGACATCACCAGGCGAGATTCTCCTTGGGCAAGAGAATCTCGCGCTCTAACGTCCACTTCTGGGTGCCGTGCGTGGCACTCGGAAGTTTAAAAGCTGTGAAGATTATTCTATCCCTCTGTCACCGCCAGCAGCATGCTTGCCACCCGGTGTACGCGGAATCAGCAGGAAAGCCTGGAGATCCCGCTAGCTCTGCCCTCAGCCCGGGAAGCCTCCTCCCCAGTGGGGATATTGTTTTTTTTTTTCTCCCTGCCTTTTCCTCAAAAATACTATGTGCCTAATAATTTTGCACTGTGGTTGGCTTTTTCTTCTTTACATGGTGGCAGTGGTGTGTCTCCCAGTCTTCACCCCTGGTGTAGTTTATGGTCCTTCAAAATTCCTGGCCCTACAGTCCCTTTTATTTCCCCTTAGGGCCCAGAGACCATGGCACCTAAACCATCTGGGGGAGATTCGGGACGCAAGAAGTGTGCCATCTGCAGGAAGACTTTTTCCTCTAAAACAAAAAAGTCTTCCATGCTGCATCCCAGTATTGCTTCTACCTGCACAGTCAGCTCTCTTATATGTCTGGCTAAATCAGAAGACCACTTAGCAGCTGGTACCCCGAGAGAAGAGATCTTATCTTCCTTGCCTGTTTTAAAGAAAGCGTCAAATATTTTTGGCAGATGCATCTGCAGATCTAGTCAGACTTTCCGCCAGGTAAGCTGCTCTGTCTAATGCAGCTCATAGAGAAATCTGGCTTCGTACATGGTCTGGTGACGCTGGGTCAAAAAAAACGCCTTTGCTCGACCCTCTGTGAGGGAGATAGATTATTTGGCTTATTTCTTAAAAAAGGCCTCGGATACGAAAAAAGGATTTCCCCTCGAAAGCCTTACTTTCATCAATGACGGTCCTTTCAGAACCAGAAAAATCGGGGCTGGATTAGAAGAAGAAAGAAGGGTCAAGGAAGTGGCAGCCTTCTAGGGGCAGAGGAAGAGAATTCCTATTCAATCCTGAAAGCTCCTCACGTCCCACACAATGACACCATATGCCATGTCGGGGGAAGGTTAACTTTCTTCATCTCGGCCTGGGAGAAAATAAGAGCCTCCCCATAGGTAGTCTCTACCCTAAAAGAGGGCTTAAAACTAGAGTTTTCTTCCCCTCCCCCAGATCGGTGTATTATAAACAAGAGACTACCTCAAAAAGAAAAACAGTCTTGTCTAGAATTGGAAATCTCTTCCCTTGTAAACAAAAAAGTACTCCTTCTTCTGGTTCCGGTAGATCAGTATGGCAGAGGTTTCTATTCTCCAATATTTCTGGTACAAAAGCCGAATGGATCCTTCTGTTTAATAATAAATTTAAAATCCCTCAAGAGATCCATCATATACAAAAAATTCAAGATGGAAACCATAAGATCCACAATTAGTTTACTCCCTCAGGACTGTTTCATGGCGACCATGGACCTCCAGGACGCTTACTATCATGTCCCAATATGTCGGGCCCATCAAAAGTATTTAAGAATCGCTGTCTTCATGGGGGACCAACAACACCATTTTCAGTTCGGAGCCCTCCCATTCAGACTCTCCACTGCTCCAAGGATTTTTTCAAAGATCATGTCAGAGGTTATGAAGTAGCTACATCTAAAGCAGATTCTGATTGTACCATATCTCGACAACTTCCTGATTGCTTCACCCTTAGAGGAAGTTCTAGGTACCCACCTCTTTCAAGTGAAAAAGTTTGCTACCCTGGGGTTATTATAAACTTAAAAAAATCTGATCTATCTCCAGACCAAAAGAAGCTTTTCTTGGGAGTACTCTTAGTTTATCATCTTCTAATGTCCTTTTTGCCCCTAGAAAAAAGAAACAATCTACATCAGAAAGTCTCTCAATCCTGCAGCCAGAGGACATCCTCCATCAGAAACATCATGACCATCTTAGGCCTTCTGACTGCTACAATCCCGTTAGTAAGATGGGCTCAAAGTCCTACGAGGATTCTTCAGGCCTTCCTCTTGTTTTCGTGGGACGGAACAAATTCTGCCATAGAAAAGGGCATTCTCATCCCAAATTCCATAAAAAGATCCTTGATGTGGTGGAGAGTGGAAAAGAACTTGCAGGCAGGTGTCTATTGGAGGCAGGAAAAAAACATGGTCGTAACCATAGACTTAAGCAGTTCGGGATGGGGCGGCCATTCAGAAGGGAGAATAGTTCAAGGCTGTTGGGGAAAACATATGTTACAGACTTCCTCCAATCTAAGAGAGCTCACAGCCATCTACAAAGTCATCATTTATTTTCACACTCTCCATCTCCAAAACACGTAAAGGTGTTATCGGACAGCACCACTGCAGTTGCCTACTTGAACAAGCAAGGAGGAACCAGAAGCCGTTCCCTAGGGGTAGTGTCTCCGGACATTTTTTCTTGGGCAGAAATTTTTTTTTGTTTCTTTAACCTCTGTAATAGCCGCTTCCTCAGCCGCCGGACTTTGAAGGAGGGAGAATGGTCACTGAATTCTCAAATATTCCAACAAGGAGCAACAGACAGATCAGAAGGTTTTGCTCGCTCTCTCCCAACAGGACCAACCGTTATGGGTAGACTCACTATCCCAGCCATGGCCAAAAGCTCTCCTTTATGCTTTCCCTCCCTTCAGTTTGATTCCAAGAACTGTAATAAAGGCAGAAGAGGAAGGAGCCCAGGTAATATTCATTGCTCCATTGTGGCCAAGGAGATCTTGGTTCCCCCTCCTGCTCAGGCTGTCAGTATTCTGGACCTTTTCTAGCTACTCCTGACCTTCTTCACCAAGGACCAGTATTTCATCTCGGGGTAAATCAGCTCAACCTGGCGGCTGAACGCCTTGCCTTGGAGAAAAAAAAAAAAAAGGGGTTGACTGATGCGGTAATCTCTACTATGATGTTGAGCCGAAAGCCTATAACATCAAAAATGTATTTAAGGGCCTGGAAAGCTTTTTTGTCCTTCTCAATTAATCACTAGTGATGAGCTGCAGAGGCAATATTCGAATTCATGATATTTTGCGAATATTTGGACGAATATTTGCGAATTCCAGAATTCGTTATCTCCAGTCATTATTTTCTTGTTTGTGGAAATCGGCAATTGATAAATTTGCAATACAAATTTGCATTATGACAATTCACAATCAACACTACTCCTAAAGTCAAAGATATTGCAGCCTTTTCATTGGCCCACAAGCTAGAAGCAGGGAGGGATCATGTGTACTGATTTAAAAAAATAATCTCAAATATTCGAAATTGTGAATATATATCACTATATTCTAAATATTCGCAAATTCTCTAAGTGCCGATATTCGCGATAAAAATGTGCAATTTGAGTATTCGTGATCAACACTAATAATCACCTTTCTCCAGACATTCCTTAAATGCTAAGTTTCTTACAGGCAGGATTAGATGAGGGTCTCCGGTCTGCAACACTCAAGGTGCAGGTTTCAGCTTTAAGTCCGCCTTCCGATAAGATGCTGGCGGACTCCACACTCATCAAGCGTTTTTTAAAGAGAGTGACAAGAAGTTTACCTACCTGCCGTTCCATCATTCCCCCCTGGGACCTGAGCTTGGTCCTCTCACTCCTATTGGAACCTCTGTTTGAACCAATTGAACGGATTTCTTTACAGATGCTTACCTACAAAACAATTTTTCTTGTAGCAATAACAACTGCTAGAAGAATTGGGGAAATTCAGGCGTTCTCTCACAAGCCTTCGTATCTTATGGTCCTGGATGACCGCATCATTCTCGGACATTGCCCTGCTTTTCTTCCCAAGGTGGTTTCCAGGTTTCATTGTGAACAGAAAGTTTTGTTACCTTCCTTCTGTCAATCTACTACGAAAAGGGAGAGGAAATTCCACAACCTAGATGTGAGAAGAAGCGTGTTATCCTACCTGCATACCACCATTAACTTCACACAGTCGGACCATCTCTTCCTCCAATATCAGGGTCCAAGGGACAGGCGGCCAGCAAATCTATAGCAAGATGGATTAGAGATGTTATTGCCTTTGCTTATGTCCAAAAGAATCTTCATCCCCCTTCCGGGTTAAAAGCCCAATCTACTTCAGTCTCATTAGACCAGATCTGCAGGGCAGCCACGTGGGCAAGCCCTATGACTTTCTTTAATCAATTATAAATTAGACATTCTCAAGAACAGCGACTTATCCTTTGGCCGCAGAGTCCTTTCTGCCGTGGTCCCTCCCTAGTATTGATTGCTCTGTTAATCCTCCTGTGAGTGCCGTTGTGGAGGCGCCGGGGAAAAGGGTAAATTACTCTTACTGGTAATTGGTTTTTCCAATAGCCTCCACAACGGCACTGGGATTTCCCTCTCCTTTTTTTTTTTTTTTTTTTTTTTTTTTCTTTTTCTTCTTTTGTCTCTTTTCAAATGATGTATTTTGTTAATGGTTAATACATATTTTTTTTCTTGCATCACTTCCGTGTCCTCTCTTATTGACTGACTAGGTAAGGCGAGGAGGCCTTTTTAAATCATGTGCTTCTGTGTTTTCCTGTCCTGGGGGCGGGGACACCCTCCTGTGCGTGCTGTTGTGGAGGCTATTGGAAAAAACAATTACCAGTAAGGGTAATTTACCCTTTCATTGGTACTGTTTTGATGTACGTACAACTTCAGTTTTATTTTGTCTTAATGTTTGTATACCAATTATGTATAGTTTCTTTTTTTTTTTTCCCCATAATAAAGTCTCTTTTCCTCTTATTTAGCCCCACTGGTGGAACCTTTTTGATCATCTCTATAATCAGTTGCAATGAGTGCCTGAGTGGCACAGACGGCAGTCTTGTGGACCCTGCCTTAGGCTGGTTTCACACGGGCGTTGCTGGAAAATGTGCAGGTGCGTTGCGGGAACACACGCGCAATTTTTCCGCCTGAGTGCAAAACATTGTAATGCGTTTTGCACTCGCGTGAGAAAAATCGCGCATGTTTGGTACCCAAACCCGAACTTCTTCACAGAAGTTTGGGCTTGGGATCAGTGTTCTGTAGATTGTATTATTTTCCCTTATAACATAGTTATAAGGGAAAATAATAGCATTCTGAATACAGAATGCATAGTACAATAGCGCTGGAGCAGTAAAAAAAAATCTAAATTTAACTCTCCTTAATCCACTTGATCGCGCAGCCGGCATCTCCTTCTGTCTTCATCTTAGCTGTGTGCAGTAACAGGACCTGTGGTGACGTCACTCCGGTCATCACATGATCCATCACATGATCTTTTACTATGGTGATGGACCATGTGATGACTGGAGTGACATCACCACAGGTCCTGTTACTGCACACAGCTAAGATGAAGACAGAAGGAGATGCCGGCTGTGCGATCAAGTGGATTAAGGCGAGTTAAATATTATTATTATTTTTTTACCCCTCCAACGCTATTTTACTATGCATTCTGGTCTCTATCCCGATCGTCTCCTAGTAACCGTGCGTGAAAATCGCACCGCTGCCACATTTGCTTGCAGATGCTTCTGATTTTCACGCTACCCCATTCATTTCTATGGGGCCTGCGTTACGTGAAAAACGCAGAATATAGAGCATGCTGCGATTTTAACGCAACGCACAAGTGATGCGTGAAAATCGCTGCTCATGTGAACAGCCCCATAGAAATGAATGGGTCGGGATTCAGTGTGGGTGCAATGCGTTCAACTCGCGCATCGCATCCGCGCGGAATACTCGCCCGTGTGAAAGGCAGCAGGCAGGCAGCCTTTTGTTGTCTTAGGAAACGTCTTTTGCATAGAACACGGTGCTCTCTCTGTGGAGATTGATACAGATACTTGTATGGAAAATATTCAGTATAATTTATTTTTTTGTTTGCTTATCCTTACACAGATGCTGTATGTAACTTGAATCGTCTGAGCCCAAATGCAAACTCTGTAAGTGGGCACCCACCAACCATGTTCCAAGGTTTGGTCAGACCTCCTCAGGCACCAGGGTCTGGGTACAACTGCTATCTCTCTGCACCCCTTATAGCTATAGCCCTGTCCATGAGTATTACTTGTGATGCAGGGTGGACCAATTTGGCAGCCATGGGACCTCTTTAGAAGATTCCAGAGGTTTTTTTTGTCAGGAAGCACATGGATTTCTGTAAGCCTCATTCAGGTGAACTGGTTTTCAGTAGCAGAACATTTTCTGCAACAAAATCTGCTGCATGTGAAAGCATCCTAATTGATTGATTGGCGGGGGTCTGACCTTGGGGACCCATGTTCCCTGTTTGAATGGAGCGCAAGACATGCAACATCATGAGACAACCCCTTTTTTAGGCCAGACTCACAATGGTGATGTGCAAGGCCAGCTTTACACATCCCTTGAATAGTCACAACCAGACCAGGAAGCCTCCGGCTACTGAAAGTGCAGGATAAAAAATAAATGTTCTCCACGGTGGACTTTAGTCACCATAGCGGCCTTGATTTCTCAATCCCTAACCTAAGAGATTCTAAAGAAATACATTTCTGATTGTGTCAAATGGACTAGCCTTCTATGTGTCAGCGATCAGCATAGCAATGCAGAATCAAAAGTTCTCTCTAACCATACACATTAGATAAATGTTGGCCTTTGGTCGTCCCAACTGTCCTCCACATATTGAGTAAGTAGAATCGGACATGTTGGATTTCAGTTGACCTGATCTTTTCTTTTTCCTTGATAAGCTGCTACCAGTTGTTGACTGCTCTCAGGTAACAGCTCTCGAAGTATACGACCACCTTAAAACAGGTGTTAAGTTAAAAATTAGCCCCCTGTCAGTAAATGCTATAAAATAAAAATCCTCATTTACGGTACTCACCAGTTTCTCTGCAGCTCTGGGTCCTCTACCCAGTGTTTGTATACAAGGCTTCAGCAGTAATGCAGAGGTATACAGCACATAACTGCTGCAGCCAATGTACAGACAGCAGGAGGAGCAGAGCTGCAGCTTTGAGAATGGCGGAAGGGAAATGGGTGACTATAGGTGATTTTATTTATTTTATATATAAATGTATATATTCCCCCCCCCCTTCTCTCATAGAAGTGTATGGAGGAGCCCCACAAACACTGCCACCTCTTCATACACTGCAGCTGGTAAATGGGCCCCATTCTCAAGAAATATGTGGGGCTCGCATCGATCAGACTTCTATGGCAGAGCTAGAAATACCCATTTTTGTGTAAATCATGAGATCAGCACAGGTCTAATTCTTCAGCAGATATCTAGGGACGTATCTATCTTGGTTGTTTTAGTCTCCAGCGAACGGCTGCTTGGAAAAAGGTATTTTAGGTATGTAGGGCAGCTCCTGATCGAGGCAGATCACCTAACTGCACAATCGTGTCCTTTGTGTGCTCCTGGGCTGAGAACAGGCTGTTCTTCAGTCTTATGACTACACATGAATGAGACGTATCCTTGTGGAACCGTCTATCTTTGTGTCATGCTCCAGCCCGCAGATGTTTACTGTGCATAACAACATTTATTTAACTTAAAGGGACATTCCACCAAGGTTTTTTTTAACTATATATTTTTATAGAAAACTTTTTTTTTTTTTTTTTTTCTTTGTTAATTCTTCCATTAAACACAAACATTGTAGCAGTCAACACAAGTGATAAAACTTCCTATATAGTTAACCCACCATCCGTTTGTGGCTGCTGTGATGGTAGATCTTATCTTGAAGGTAATCATTTATCATAGTAGATGTAGAATTGGGATAACAGTATGACAGCTGTCATCAGTATCTGATTAGTGGGGGCGCCGAGACCTGGGACCCCTGCCGATCAGCCCTTTGAGAAGGCACCAGCGCTCGTAGTGGAGCCCGCGACCTTCTCTCAGATTACCATCACAGCGCTTAAAATTGTATAGCTGCTTTGCTTGGTTATCAAAGCTTGGCCCCATTTACTTCAATGGGGCTGAGCTCCTCCTAGGCCAGGCATGCTCAACCTGCGGCCCTCCAGCTGTTGCAAAACTACAACTCCCAGCATGCCCGAACAGCCTACAGCAGGGCATTGTGGGAGTTGTAGTTTTACAACAGCTGGAGGGCCACAGGTTGAGCATGCCTGTCCTAGGCCATTTGACCGATAAATGTAATGTCACGTGGCCTAGCCAAAGCTGCGAGAAGCCTACTGCGAGTGCCGGTGCATTCTCCCAATGCGGCGCACGTATTCTTAGCTACGAAAATAGCCATAGGCAGACATTGGAAAAGTTCTGTCCCATCATTTGAAGACATTTTATGTTCAGAAACACCACAGTGTCATATGAGCGCATGATGACATTACAGAATCATACTATGAATAGATTTGACAAAGCATGGGCCTCCTGGAGGTCACTGTACCCGACCGCCCCTTGCTGAGAAACGTATAACTGGCATTATATGCTGTCTGTTACCATTTTGCCTTCACTGAATGGAATACTTTTTATATACTTTCCATTGTGTAGGTCCCAAGGTGGCTTCCACAGATGGGACCTACACTATCAAACTTGCCTTTCTGATTGGGCAAGTATGAGCCCACAAGTAATGTGTTGATTGTTTTATAGATGAGGACCTTCATTTCCATCTTGGAATATTTAGTGAGACTTAATATTTGCTCTTTTCTTTTATAGTATGCTTCTACTGGATGCTCTCTGTCTCTCCATCACACAGAAAAACCTGAACACGAGGACATCTGCGAATATCGACCCTACTCCTGCCCCTGCCCTGGAGCTTCTTGTAAATGGCAAGGTTCCTTGGAAGCGGTTATGCCCCACCTGACACACGCTCACAAAAGCATTACCACCCTTCAAGGAGAAGACATAGTCTTCCTCGCTACCGACATTAACTTGCCTGGAGCAGTTGATTGGGTCATGATGCAGTTCTGTTTCAGCCACCATTTCATGTTGGTGCTGGAGAAACAAGAGAAGTACGAGGGACACCAGCAGTTCTTTGCCATCGTCCTCTTGATAGGCACACGAAAACAGGCTGAAAACTTTGCCTACAGACTTGAACTGAACGGAAACCGTAGGCGTCTAACCTGGGAAGCCACACCAAGATCCATCCATGACGGAGTTGCAGCAGCCATTATGAACAGCGACTGTTTAGTTTTTGACACAGCGATTGCACATCTTTTTGCTGATAACGGGAACCTGGGCATCAACGTAACCATATCTACTTGTTGCCCATGAGCTTTGTTTTTGTGGGGGGGGGGGGGGGTTTGGTCACAAAGGTAGATATTTATGTGGCTCATTTGGAGTAGTGCTGTCTGCATTTTATATTTTATTAAAGTGAACTCACTTTTTCCAATACTCATTGCCAACAATTTTATAGAGACTATATGTAGTTGCATATTACGACTAAGGCTGTGAATTGTTTCTTAAAGAGCTGAGAAATACAGAATTTTCCTTAAGTTATTTCCTACGAAAAGTGACTTGTCCTTTTTGATTTAAAAAAAAAGAGATTTGTCAGGAAGGTTTGTGAAAGTCCAGCAGGAGAAACCTAAGCGTTGTTGCATGGTGTCTGTGTGATAAACGTACGTGCAGGAGAACCCCGTTCAGCAGAACATTGCTGTGTAATGTTTTGTGAGCGATGCATAGACCAAATTTTATGTGCCAGAGTCTGAACTGTTTGTTTTTTGGTTACTTCTTGTCTTTATATTTATATTAAAGCGCACATTTTGCAGTGTTACATCCAGGAACATCCTCCTAGCTTGCCTTCAGATTTGTTTAGTTCATTCAGAATTGCTGACCATGTGTCTAATAAAACCTGGATGAATACATTGATAATCTGATCAGATTATGTGGGAATTTTGCTATTTAGGATCTCTAGTTGATTTAAGTGGATTGAAGTATCTGTATTATAACTGTACACTGTTCACACTTGTATATTTTGCACCTAAAATCAGGAGTTAAAGGGCATCTCTCAGCAGGTTTGTGCCTATGACACTGGCCGACCTGTTACATGTGCACTGGGCAGCTGAAGGCATCTATGTTGGTCCCATGTTCATATGTGTCCGCACTGCTGAGAAAAATGATGTTTTATCATATATGTAAATGAGCCTCTAGGAGCAATGGGGGCTTTGTCATTACTCCTAGAGGCTCTGCTCTGTCCGCTACTGCTGTGCCCTCTGCCCTGTCCATCAAGGTGAAGAGGGTACATCAGTTGCAGAGAGAACAGAGCCTCTAGGTGTAAAGGCAACACCCCCTTGCTCCTGGAGGATCATTTGCATATATTAAAAAATCATTTTCTTAGCAATGTGGACACATAGGACCAACACAGATGCCTTCAGCTGCCAAGCACATGTGCAACAGGTCAGGCAGTTTTATAGGTACAAATCTGCTGACAGATGCTCTTTAAAGGAGTATCCCGATTCAAACTATCCTTTGCCCACACTAAAGAGGATAACTGGATCAGTGGGGTTCCAACCTATGGGACCCTGCATGAAATGAATGGAGCAGCAGGTGAAGCATTTGTACTGCTGCTCCATTCATCTCTGGGGAATTGCCAGAGGTAGTAGCCAAGTACTAATGCTTGACTTTTATCATGGAGATAAGGCTGCACCTGCTGCTCCATTCATTTCACAGGTCCCTGGTAGATACGAAACCTTCCCTTTTCATGATTAGTTGGACCCCCACCAATCTCTATTTAGGATCCACTACTGTTCTCGCTGACCTCATATGCCTAGGTAATCTCGCGCATGTGCCGTGGAAAGACCTGTCAGCGCCTGCACGGTGTGTTCTGTGAGGCCAATGCCAGGAGGGCGCTGACAGGTCTTTCCACGGCACACCAGGCATATGAGGTCAGCGATGAGTGAATAAATTAGCAGTGGGGCAGTGCTGGGCTCAAGTAGAAGGGGGGCGGCTGGGTGCCAACGGACAGAGGGACAGCCCCTTGGGCTTTTAATTTAGGTAATTTGCATATTAATAAAAGGGATTTTATAGACTAATTACAAGACACAGGGCAGTAATACTAGTATATTGTAATATAAATCGTGAAGACTGATGTGGTCATGTTAACAGCTCAGTAAGTGAAATCCTGGGGACAGAATCCCTTTAAAGTGGTATGCCAGCAGCATCATTTTATATCGTGCTGCTGCTCCGATCCCTGCTCCTCTGCACTTCCTGTTCTCTGACTCTGCGTACTGGAAATGGCTTAGACTTCCCAATCTCTGGCTGAGGTGGGTCATAACTTAAAAAAATAAAGGATGCAAATAATGACCAAACACACAAGTTTGAATGAGAAGCTGCATCGGCAGTCATGTGGCAACCTCTAGTCCAGCGTCTCTGACACTCGGCTGAGTGAAATGTGATACTTCATGGCAGCGCTGATTTGGATGAAAGGATGACCATATAACACCTGGTTGCATCCATACTGACTAATCTAGTGGCAGTTATCGGTTGCAGGGACTGTCCACTAGGACAGTGTTTTCCAACCAGTGTGCCTCCAGCTGTTGCAAAACTACAACTCCCAGCATGCCTGGACAGCCTTTGGCTGTGTGGGCATGCTGGGAGTTGTAGTTTTGCGACAGCTGGAGGCACACTGGTTGGGAAACACTGCACTAGGACTCCTCGAAGGGAAGTCTTGTTCAGGGGAGCATGAAAAAAATATGTGTATGGATAGGACAACCCCTTTTGGGTTAAGAGATTGGACCAAATTTGAAAGTAACAAGATAAGTGATTGTTTGAATGTCTAACTCAATAGATGAAACTTGACAAGTGACTCTAGAAAAATCTTATGTGGGGCCCTGTAAATGGTCACAGAAATGTAACTCCAAAAATCTATTGTGCTTGTGACCCTTTTGAGCTCTTGCATAGATAAATACAGTACTCAGTAAGTCCTCTTGCACACGAATGTTATGTGCCCGTGGCTGTATAGCGGGCGGCCCGCATACAGCGGGTCCACAATGCACGGGCCCATGTGCACTCTGCATCACGGATGAGGACCTATTCACTTGAATGCGTTCGCAATCATGGAGATGCGGAATGGAAGCACAGATCGGAACCCCACGAAAGCACCATGGGTCTCGATCCCTCCCTACCACCGCATGGACGTTGCCCGTGCATTGGGGACTGCAAATTGCGATCCCCAATGCACGGAACGGATGCACAACGTTCGTGTGCAAGAGGCCTAAGGCCGGGTTCTCATCACTGTTTCGTCAAAAGGGATTCTGTATTTTAAGCATGCATCTGTTTAAGCCATTTCCATCTGAGATCCGTTATTTTAGATGAAAAAAAGTCCCCCATCTAAAATAACAGATCTCAGCTGTAAATGGTTAAATTGATGCAAAATGTGCATAACTTAGCATAACGGATGCTTAAAATAGAGGATCTATGTTTATTAGTTTTTTTTTGTTGTTTTTTTTATTTCCTGTTCTACTGATGGATAAGAAAATGAAACAGTGATGTGAACCTGGCCCTAAGCTGTGAACTTCAAGCAGCAAGAGTTTAGTTTTCTTGCAGCATCACAGCAGATGAGATTAAAGGGGTTGTCCACTACAGTTGCAAGAAAAAGTATGTGAACCCTTTGGAATGATATGGATTACTGCACAAATTGGTCATAAAATGTGATCTGATCTTCATCTAAGTCACAACAATAGACAATCACAGTCTGCTTAAACTAATAACACACAAAGAATTAAATGTTACCATGTTTTTATTGAACACACTATGTAAACATTCACAGTGCAGGTGGAAAAAGTATGTGAACCCTTGGATTTAATAACTGGTTGAACCTCCTTTTGGCAGCAATAACTTCAACCAAACGTTTCCTGTAGTTGCAGATCAGACGTGCACAACGGTCAGGAGTAATTCTTGACCATTCCTCTTTACAGAACTGTTTCAGCTCAGCAATATTCTTGGGATGTCTGGTGTGAATCGCTTTCTTGAGGTCATGCCTCAGCATCTTAATCGGGTTGAGGTCAGGACTGTTACTGGGCCACTCCAGAAGGCGTATTTTCTTCTGTTTAAACCATTCTGTTGTTGATTTACTTCTATGCTTTGGGTCGTTGTCCTATTGCAACACCCATCTTAGGCCTCATGCACACGACCGTTTTATTCAGTGTCTGTTGTTCCGTTTTTCACGATCTTCTGCGGACCCATTGACTTTCAATAGGTCAGTTGAAAACTCGGCTAATGCACCGTTTGTCATCTGCATCCGTGATCTGTGGTTCCAGGCCGTCAAAAAAAATATAACCTGTCCTATTTTTTTTTTTACGGAAAATGGTTCGCGGACCCATTCAAGTCAATGGGTCCGTGAAAAAACGCGGAGGGACACAAGATTGTCGTCCGCGTCAGTTTTTTTTCCCTATCATTTGCATGGCAAACTTAACTTAGACTTTTTTTTTTTTTTACTTTCCTTCATGTCTGGTGATCCTCTAAAAATAAAGGAAGACACACGGAAACGGATCACGGAACAACGGAATCCCATTTTGCGGAACGAAACACAACGGTCGTGTGCATGAGGCCTTATGTTGAGCTTCAGCTGGTGGACAGATGGCCTTAAGTTCTCCTGCAAAATTGTCTTGATAAACTTGGGAATTAATTTTCCCTTCAATGATAGCAACCCGTCCAGGCCCTGACGCAGTAAAGCAGCCTCAAACCATGATGTCCCCAACACCATACTTCACAGTTGGGATGAGGTTTTGATGTTGGTGTGCTGTGCCTCTTTTTCTCCACACATAGTGTTGTGTGTTTCTTCCAAACAACTCAACTTTGGTTTCATCTGTCCACAGAATATTTTGACAGTACTGCTGTGGAACATCCAGGTGCTCTTGTGCAAACTGTAAACGTGCAGCAATGTTTTATTTGGAAAGCAGTGGCTTCCTCTGTGGTATCCTCCCATGAAATCCATTCTTGTTTAGTGTTTTACATTAGCATATGGGATGTTAGCATATTCCAGAGTTTTGTAAGTATTTAGCTGACACTCTAGGATTCTTCTTCACCTCATTGAGCAGTCTGCGCTGTGCTCTTGCAGTCATCTTTACAGGACAGCCACTCCTAGGGAGAGTAGCAGCAGTGCTGAACTTTCTCCATTTATAGACAATTTGTCTTACCGTGGACTGATGAACAGCAAGGCTTTTGGAGATACTTTTATAACCCTTTCCAGCTTTATACAAGTCAACAATTCCTAATCGTAGGTCTGAGAGCTCTTTTGTGCGAGGCATCATTCACATCAGGCAATGCTTCTTGTGAAAAGCAAACCCAGAACTGGTGTGTGTTTTTTATAGGGCAGGGCAGCTGTAACCAACACCTCCAATCTCATCTCATTGATTGGACTCCAGTTGGCTGACACCTCACTCCAATTAGCTCTTGGAGATGTCATTAGTCTAGGGGTTCACATACTTTTTCCACCTGCACTGTGAATATTTACATGCTGTGTTCAATAAAAACATGGTAACATTTAATTCTTTGTGTGTTATTAGTTTAAACAGACTGTGATTGTCTATTGTGACTTAGATGAAGATCAGACCACTATTTATGACCAATTTGTGCAGAAATTCATATAATTCCAAAGGGTTCACATACTTTTTATTGCAACTGTATTTATATTGATGACCTGAGGATAGGTCATCAATATAAATAAAGACACAATAGATGCTGAAAGTGGTCCCTGTTGACATCTCTGCATCTTTGGGCAGGTGGGTTATGTCGGCCGATGCTGCTTATGATGTTCTCCTTGACTTCATCCAGGGGAGGTGGATTGTTAGCGGACACTTTCTGGTTCAAATTTTCTCACAGATAAAAATCTCATGTGGACAAGTCTGGAGAATGTGGTGGCCATAACTCCTTGCTCACAGTTCACTCTTTCATGAACCAGTCCAGTAAGATTGTGAGGTGCGGCATGTTGCCCTATCTTGTTGGAAAAAGCAGGACTTTTTTTCTTCTGGTGTAAGTTGGCTTTAAAACTGTTCAAAGATGTCCAGGTAAATGGCAGTATTCACAGTTGATCTGAAGGAAATTGTGCCCACTATTCCCGATCTGCTACGCACATAACCTTCCACAATTCCAGGGAGAACACAATAGTCCACTTTTACCAAACTGAATAATAAATTAGTCTTCGTTGCCTATAGCAACCAATCAGAGCTCAGCTTTCAGTTCCTACAGGGCTCTGAAAAAAGCTGGCTATGGACAACTATGACAGATTTACTATCAGGCAGTTTGATTTGGAGCCAGGCTACTTTTTCGTGGGCACCCCTGTATTATCACTAATGATCTGAGTGCTGACAATGTACATCCCCCACCCTACTAAACTTTAAAGGGGTCGTCTGGTTTCATGATATTGATGATGACCTATCTTCAGGACTGGTCATCAATATTAGATCAACTCCCATCACCCCTGCCAAGCAGCTTTTTGAGGGGGCCGTTGTCCTTGTGCTGCCTCCTCTTCAATGATTAACTGCGCTGTAGTGTAATTACAACGTCATCACCAGAGCTACCTCCATCTGATGTGATGGACTTGTGATATCGTTGAGTTCCCTGCCTATGGCTCACTTTGCATTTCTTTTCCGAGCCTCCATAAGGCGATTCTGTCATTTTGGACAAGAAAAAAAGCATGTAGCAATATTCTTCCCTTCAACATGACGAATACCGCAGTGGAGTACAAATATAATTCAATGAGGTCTGTCAGGTGCCACCAGTGTCCGTCATATCTTTAGGATAAGTCATCAGTATCTGGGGTCTAACTCCCAGCAATGGAACCACACAGACTGTGTAGTGGATGAGGCAAGTTACCGCTGGTTCACCTGAATGGGAGCAGCGCTGCAGTAACTGTCTCCGTCTGCTACACCGTGGGTAGAGCTGTGTGCTTCCAGTGCTGGGAGTCTGACTGCTGATCTAATACTATGACCCATCCTAAACCACGGAGAATCCCTTTAAAACCATCCTGCTCAGAAATATGTGTGATGTAGTCCACGTAGAAGGTGGCAAAGAAAAAACCATAGAGGGTGGAGGGGTAAAGATGGAGTTTGCCTATTCTGTCGTGGGCACCAACGTCCTTGGAAATGACATGCAAATTACAAATCCTGTGTTTGCGCCTGTTAGGCTACTTTCACACTAGCGGCAGGACGGATTTCACAGGCTGTTCACCCTGTCGGATCCGTCCTGCCGCTATTTCGCCGGACTGCCGCTCCGTCCCCATTGACTATAATGGTGATGGGGGCGGAGCTCCGGCACAGCACGGCAGTTCGCGGTGAGAGGCCGCCGGACTAAAAAGTCGGACATGCAGTACTTTTTAGTCCGGCGGCCTTTCGCCGTGCTGCGCCGGAGCTCAGCCCCCGTCCCCGTTATAGTCAATGGGGACGGAGCAGCGGCAGGACAGATCCGACAGGGTGAACAGCCTGTGAGATCCGTCCTGCCGCTAGTGTGAAAGTAGCCTTAATGAATACTTTTGTGAAATTTAGGTAATGTGTCATCAGAAAATGACCTATGATTTAAATTATGTTTTTATGTTTAATATATTTTTTAAGAATTTTTGGTGATGTTATTTTTCATTTTACATATCATTATATGTAAACAAAAAAGTATAAATTCCTGCAGTTTTCACACTGCAGCACCACTTCTTGGTCTGTACATCACTTTAATGCAGTTAAAGAGGACCGTTCACCAGAATAAAACTTCTAAACTAACTATACAGACATGGAGAGCGGCGCCCAGGGATCACCCTGCACTTACTGTTATACCTGGGCGCTGCTCCGTTCTCCCGTTATTGCCTCCGGTATGTTCATAGTTAGGCTTCACCCAGGGGAACCTGCCGGTGCCTCCTTCTCCCATACTGTAGCGCTGGCCAATCACAGCGCTCAGCTCATAGCCTGAGAGGCTTTTTTCTCTCTCAGGCTATGAGCTAAGCGCTGCGATTGGCCAGCACTACAGCATGGGAGAATGAGCCGACGGCAGGTTCCACTGGGTGGAGCCTAACATCTGAAGATACCAGAGGCTATACCGGGAGAACGGAGCGGCGCCCAGGTATAACAGTAAGTGCAGGGAGATCCCTGGGCGCCGCTCTACATGTCTGTATAGTTAGTTTAGAAGTTTTATTCTGGTGAAAGGTCCTCTTTAAATGCTTATCTATACGCCTAGGTGATATCATTACAGGCAGGATTACAATGACAGATCAGAAAGAATTCACCATTCACAATATGTGATGGTCAAAGCTCATCTATTATTTCCTTGTACAGTGACCTCTGTACAGGTCACAGACCATGCCTAGAAAACTCTCCCATAAAAGTTAATGAGGTCCCCTCCTGACCATTGTGTCTATGGACCATGGGGCTGCCGTAAAGCAATTTTCTTAAAGGGGTTGTCCAGGTTCACAGCTGAACCCGGACATACCTCCATTTTCACCCCGGCAGCACCCCTGACATGAGCATCGGAGCAGTTCATGCTCCGATGCTCTCCTTTGCCAGGGGCTGCTCTCCATGGGGCTGCCAGGATCCCCGGTGACGTCACCGGCACTGATGGGCGGGATTTAATGCTGCTCTAGCCAGTTAAACGGTAGAGGTTGGGAGCCGGCTATGTATATGAATTAATGAGAGAGTTTTCTTCATTGGTGGCGCAGTGCGCCCCTCCCCCCCAACCCCAGTATTAAAAACATTGGTGGCGCAGTGCGCCCCCCCACCCAGGCCCCCTAGTATTAATCATTGGTGGCAGTGGCCACAGGGTCCCCTCTCCCCCTCCTCCTCCTCCTCTCTGGCAGTTCTGATTGGAGCCCCAGCAGTGTAATCCTGGGGCTCCGATCGGTTACCATGGCAGCCAGGACACTACTGAAGCCCTGGCTGCCATAGTCAGCTCCCTGCTGCTGTGTGCACAAAGCACAGAGCAGCAGGGGGAGAGTGTGAAGTCCTATTCACCCTGATAGATCTATCAGGGTGAATAGGACAAGGGTTCTAGTCCCTAAGGGGGTTAAAAGTTAGTAAACAAAAAAACACCAAAATATTAAGTTAAAGATTTACACAAAAAGAAAATACACGTTAACAATAAACATTCATTTTCAGCAGATTTGTGTAGGATTTTTATTTTTATTTTTTTATGAAAATTCACAGAATATCAGTATAAATTATCGGCTATCGGCCTGAAAGTTCATAGATTATCGGTATCGGCCCTAAAAAATCAATATCGGTCGATCCCTACCTTATTTGCATAAAGAATAAGGGTTCATTCACATGTACGCAATTTCATTACGCATTTTGCGGAACGGAATTGCAGACCCATTCATCTCTATGGGGCAGCATGATGTGCTGCCCGGACACGGAATTGCGGACCCGCACTTCTGGGTCCGCAATTCCATTCCCTAAAAAAATGGAACATGTCCTATTCTTGTCCGCAATTGTGGACAAGAACAGGCATATTCTATTAGTGCCGGCAATGTCCGTGTTTTGTGGATCCGCAAAACACGTTGTGGACGTGTGAATGGACTCTGTCTTTTTTTTCTCTGGTACGCCGCAACTGATTTTCAAAAGACAGTTATTGGTTTAATCAGCAAGATCAACCCCATCAGGCAGTATACTTGGTTTAGGTTTGATCCTGCCAAGAGGTGCTCGTTAAAGGGGTTGCCTAGTTTCAGTAAGAAACCAGACAACCCTGGGGAAAAGCCTGCCATAACCAATACAGCAGTACAGTCGTGGCCAAAAGTTTTGAGAATGACACAAATATTAGTTTTCACAAAGTTTGCTGCTGAACTGCTTTTAGATCTTTGTTTCAGTTGTTTCTGTGATGTAGTGAAATATAATTACACGCACTTCATACGTTTCAAAGACTTTTATCGACAATTACATGACATTTATGCAAAGAGTCAGTATTTGCAGTGTTGGCCCTTCTTTTTCAGGACCTCTGCAATTCAACTGGGCATGCTCTCAATCAACTTCTGGGCCAATTCCTGACTGATAGCAACCCATTCTTTCATAATCACTTCTTCGAGTTTGTCAGAATTAGTGGGTTTTTGTTTGTCCACCTGCCTCTTGAGGATTGACCACAAGTTCTCAATGGGATTAAGATCTGGGGAGTTTCCAGGCCATGGACCCAAAATGTCAACGTTTTGGTCCCCGAGACACTTAGTTATCATTTTTGCCTTATGGCACGGTGCTCCATCGTGCTTGAAATGCATTGTTCTTCACCAAACTGTTGTTGTATTATTGGAAGAAGTTGCTGTTGGAGGGTGTTTTGGTAACATTCTTTATTCATGGCTGTGTTTTTGGGCAAAATTGTGAGCGAGCCCACTCCCTTGGATGAGAGGCAACCCCACACATGAATGGTCTCAGGATGCTTTACTGTTGGCATGACACAGGACTGATGGTAGCGCTCACCTTTTCTTCTCCGGACAAGCCTTTTTCCTGATGCCCCAATCAGAAAGAGGCTTCATCGGAGAATATGACTTTGCCCCGGCCCTCAGCAGTCCATTCACCATATTTTCTGCAGAAGATCAATCTGTCCCTGATGTTTTTTTTGGAGAGAAGTGGCTTCTTTGCTGCCCTTCTTGACACCAGGCCATCTTCCAAAAGTCTTCGCCTCACTGTGCGTGCAGATGCGCTCACACCTGCCTGCTGCCATTCCTGAGCAAGCTCTGCACTAGTGGCACTCCGATCCCGCAGCTGAATCCGCTTTAGGAGACGATCCTGGCGCTTGCCGGACTTTATTGGACTTCTTAACAAGAATTGAACCTCTTTCCTTGAAGTTCTTGATGATACTATAAATTGTTGATTGAAGTGCAGTCTTAGTAGCCACAATATCCTTGCCTGTGAAGCCATTTTTATGCAACGCAATGATGGCTGCACGTGTTTCTTTGCAGGTCACCATGGTTAACAATGGAAGAACAATGATTTCAAGCATCACCCTCCTTTTAACAGGTCAAGTCTGCCATTTTAACCCAATCAGCCGGACATAATGATCTCCAGCCTTGTGCTCGTCAACATTCTCACCTGAGTTAACAAGATGATTACTGAAATGATCTCAGCAGGTCCTTTAATGACAGCAATGAAATGCAGTGGAAAGGTTTTTTTAGGGATTAAGTTAATTTTCATGGCAAAGAAAGACTATGCAATTTATCTGACCACTCTTCATAACATTCTGGAGTATACGCAAATTGCTATTATAAAAACTTAAGCAGCAACTTTTCCAATTTCCAATATTTATGTAATTCTCAAATCTTTTGGCCACGACTGTACTTACTTTGCAGATCCAGCACCGCCACTCCGGTTCTCCTGGCTGGACTCCGTTTACCCAGTGCACCAAAGAGACCAGTGATTGGCTGCAGCGGTCAGGTGATGATGTCACCTTTGCAGCTGGGAGAAGCAGCTCTTTTCCTATTGATTCTTTATTGTTTTTCCCCAGCGCTGTCCATTTCTTGCTGAAACAGGACAACCCCTGTAAACAGGCCAGTTCAGGTGAGCCCGTAGTGATATTTCTCTAGCAGATCACCCTTCACACCATTACTTGACTTTCTGTTACTATTAATATTTTACGAGCCATCTGATAAACACGCACAGTTCATGCGCACACATTTCCATTTTAGTCTCAAATACAGCTGCTTGACAACACGGTAAACATTTGCATATGTGGGATAATTATCCTGACCAGCATATGCATGGCTGAGCGTCCCACAGTAGTACACTTTCAGTCTGACTGCTACCATTTTCCAGCTCGCTGCGCCGTATATACCGTACTAAACTGAAGGGAATGTGTCATCAGAAAATAACCAATTGTTTAACTCAAGTTCTTATGTTAAACATATCTTTAAAGGGGTTCTGCACTTTGTCCTCTGGATAGATCATCAGCATCTGATCGGCGGGGGTCCGACAACCGGGACCCCCTGCCAATCAGCTGTTTGAGAAGGCAGCAGCGCCACGGCCTTCTCACTGTTTACCGCTGGCCCAGTGACGTCACGACTTGTTTCAACTAGCGTGGGCGGGGCTAAGCTCCATTCAAGTGAATGGAGCTTAGCCGCACCCAGGCTAGTGATACTAGTCATGACGTCACTGGGCCTGCGGTAAACAGTGAGAAGGCCGCGGCGCTGCTGCCTTCTCAAACAGCTATCTCTGTTTGAGAAGGCAAAAGGACAAAATGCAGAACCCCTTTAAAGATATGTTTAACATAAGAACTTGATTTAAACAATTGCTTATTTTCTGATGACACATTCCCTTCAGTTTAGTACGGTATATACTGAAGTAAACAAAGTGCAGAACCCCTTTAAATATCCGAATTTCCGGATAAATTTGATTTGTTCCGAATTTCCTCGTGTTACGTGGTAGCGAATCAATCTTACTGGAAATAGTGTAAAAATTTTTTTTAAAAATCATACGTATGGTATCTCATCCATTTGCTCGCAATGTGCCCTACAAATGACCCCATTTCGGAAAGTAGACACCCTAAGGTATTCGCTGATGGGCATAGTGAGTTCATGGAAGTTTTAATTTTTTGTCACAAGTTAGCGGAAATGGAATTTTTTATTTAATCTTTTTTTTCTTACAAAGTCTCCTATTCCACTAACTTATGACAAAAAATAAAATTTTACATGAACTCGCCATGCCCCTCACGAAATACCTTGGAGTGTCTTCTTTCCAAAATGGGGTCACTTGTGGGGTATTTATACTGCCCTGGCATTTTAGGGGACCTAAAGCGTGAGAAGTAGTTTGGAATCCAAATGAGTAAAAAATGCCCTGTGAAATCCTAAAAGTACTCATTGGAATTTGGGCCCCTTTGCGCATCTTGGCTGCAAAAAAGTGTCACACATGTGGTATCGCCGTACTCAGGAGAAGTAGGGCAATGTGTTTTGTGGTGTATTTTTACATATACCTATGCTGGGTAAGATAAATATCTCTGTAAAAGACAAGTTTTCCCATTTTTTTATACAAAGTTGTCATTTTAAAGAGATATTTCTCTTACCCAGCATGGGTATGTGTAAAAATACACCCCAAACCACATTGCCCTACTTCTCCTGAGTACGGCGATACCACAGGTGTGACACTTTTTTGCAGCCTATGCGCCCAAAGAGGCCCAAATTCCAATGAGTACCTTTTAGGAGGGCATTTTTAGACATTTGGATTCGAGACTTCTTCTCACGCTTTAGGGCCCTAAAATGCCAGGGCAGTATAAATACCCCACAAGAGACCCCATTTTGAAAAGAAGACACCCCAAGGTATTCTGTGAGGGGCATGCCGAGTTCATAGAAGTTTTTTTTTTTTTGGCACAAGTTAGCGGAAAATGATATCTTTTTTTTTTTCTTACAAAGTCTCATATTCCACTAACTTGTGACAAAAAATACAATTTTACATGAACTCGCCATGCCCCTCACGAAATACCTTGGGGTGTCTTCTTTCCTAAATGGGGTCACTTGTGGGGTATTTATACTGCCCTGGCATTTTAGGGCCCTAATGCGTGAGAAGTCTGGAATCCAAATGTCTAAAAATGCCCTCCTAAAAGGTACTCATTGGAATTTGGGCCCCTTTGTGCACCTAGGCTGCAAAAAAGTGTCACACATGTGGTATCACCGTACTCAGAAGAAGTAGGGCAATGTGTTTTGGGGTGTATTTTTACATATACCCATGCTGGATAAGATAAATATCTCTGTAAATGACAACTTTTTAAATTTTTTTATACAAAGTTTATACACTACTGTATGGCTATTTCAGTGTTTTTCAGTCCATTTTTCCCAGATCCGTTGTTCCGTTTTTTGTTTCCGTTCCGTTTTTCCATATGGCATATACAGTATACAGTTATTACATAGAAAAAATTGGGCTGGGCATAACATTTTCAATAGATATGGATATGGAAGACATATGGATGCATTTCCGTATGTGTTCAGTTTTTTGTGTGGAACGCAAAAAACGGCCCGCAAAACGGAAAGAAAAAACGGTAGTGTGAAAGAGGCCTTAAAATGAGGAAAATTGGCTTCTACCTCATGGGGTTTTTTCCTTCCTCTCCATCAACTTGGCAGGATAATAGGCTGAACTGAATAAATGTATGTCCTTTTTTGGCCTTACAAACTATAGGGGTCCTTTATCAAACCTGCTACTTCAAGTTTTGTGGTGTAAAAAAGTTGCAAACGATGCCTGGTCAAAATTTGTGATATTTAGTGATCGCCACTTTTAGAAGTGCAGTGAAAAGTATAATAAGATTTCAGATTGCAACGCCTTTAAGTCTCATTTATGATGCGCAACTTTTTAAAAAGTCGGAAAAAAGTAACGTCTCCGCTCCAGGCAACCCCTCTGATGTCCTTTTACAGACATAGGCCTCATGCACACGACCGTTGTTCTGCTCCGTATCCAAGCCGCAGTTTTTGTGGCTCGGGTGCGGACCCATTCACTTCAATGGGGCCGCAAAAGATGCGAATAGCACTCCGTGTGCTGTTCGCATCTGTTGCGCCATTCCGAAGCCCCGCAAGCAAAAAAATTATAACATGTTCTATTCTTGTCCGTTTTGCAGACAAGAATAGGCATTTCTACAACGGGCCGCCTCTTCCGTTCCGCAAATTGCGGAAGACACACGGACGGCTTCTGTGTTTTGGGGATCCGCAAAAACTATATTGCATTTGCGGCAAATATATTATTACTGTGAGCTATTTCATACATTTTGACGCAACCTCACAAAGCAAAGACAGACTTAAAACTGACACCAAAACCACTACAAATAATAACCCCCCCCCCCCATGTTACACTCTTTGTAGTCACTTTACATTGGTCTTTGTCTCTGCTGCACTGGGCCACGGCATGGTTCATTGCATTTTCTGGCATATCCCTAAGGCCTCATGCACACGACCGTATTTGTTTTGCGGTCCACATGCCACCCAGTCCGGTCCCAGCCGGCTGCATGCCACCACTTTTTTTTTTTTTTTCAGACTCCACTAGAAATGTCCTATCCTTGTCCGCAAAATGGACAAAACTAGGACATGTTCTATCTTTTTTGCGGAGTCGTGCAGCAGACTTACGGATGCGGACAGTACACAGTGTGCTGCCCGCATCTTTTTCAGCCCCATTGAAATGAATGTATCCACAAAAAAATGCAGGTCGGATGGGGCCTGAAGATACGGTTGTGTGCATGAGCCCTAAATCTTGTTGTAAAGTGAAGCTAAATATTTTAGGCAACACGGCGACATTGATTGTAATGACAGTCTGCGGTGTCGCACTGTAAAATTGCCTAAAATTGATACAAATATGTCACAGGGGCCTGATGGGATACACCCAAAGCTATTCAAAGAGCTCAGCGGTGAACTAGCAAAACCATTAACAGATTTATTTAACCAATCACTGGCAACAGGAGTCGTCCCAGAAGATTGGAAATTTGCAAATGTTGTGCCCATCCACAAGAAAGGTAGTAGGGAGGAATCGGGCAACTATAGGCCAGTAAGCCTGTCAATAGTGGAGAGGATTGTGGAACATCTAAAATCCCATGGATTGAAAAATGAAAAACAGCAGGGAGATCATGTCAAACTAATCTTATTGATTTTTTTGATTGTGTGACTAAAATAATAGATGGCGGAGGTGCAGTAGACATGGCTTATCTAGACTTTAGTAAGGCTTTTGATACTGTCCCACATAGAAGGCTTATCAATAAAGTGCAGTCTTTGGGCTTGGACTCCCATATTGTTGAATGGATTAGGCAGTGGCTGAGGGACAGACAAAGGGTTGTAGTCAATGGAGTATATTCAGACCATGGTCTTGTTAACAGTGGGGTACCTCAGGGATCTGTACTGGGACCCATATACTGTTTAATATCTTTATCAGCGAAATTGCAGAAGGCCTCGATGGTAAGGTGTGTCTTTTTGCTGATGACACAAAGATTTGTAACAGGGTTGATGTTCCTGGAGGGATACACCAAATGGAAAAGGACTTAGGAAAACTAGAGGAATGGTCAAAAATCTGGCAACTAAAATGTAATGTTGATAAGTGCAAGATAATGCACCTGGGGCGTAAAAACCCAAGAGCAGAATATAAAATCAGTGATACAGTCCTAACCTCAGTATCTGAGGCAAGGGATTTAGGGGTCATTATTTCAGAAGACTTAAAGGTAGGCAGACAATGTCATAGAGCAGCAGGAAATGCTAACAGAATGCTTGGATGTATAGGGAGAGGCATTACCAGTAGAAAGAGGGAGGTGCTCATGCCGCTCTACAGAGCACTAGTGAGACCTCATTTGGAGTATTGTGCTCAGTACTGGAGACCATATCTCCAGAAGGATATTGATACTTTGGAGAGAGTTCAGAGAAGAGCTACTAAACTGGTACATGGATTGCAGGATAAAACTTACCAGGAAAGATTAAAGGACCTTAACATGTATAGCTTGGAAGAAAGACGAGACAGAGGGGATATGATAGAAACCTTTAAATACATAAAGGGGATCAACAAGGTAAAAGAGGAAAGAATATTTAAAAGAAGAAAAACTGCTACAAGAGGACAAAGTTTTAAATTAGAGGGGCAAAGGTTTAAAAGTAATATCAGGAAGTATTACTTTACTGAGAGAGTAGTGGATGCATGGAATAGCCTTCCTGCAGAAGTGGTAGCTGCAAATACAGTGGAGGAGTTTAAGCATGCATGGGATAGGCATAAGGCCATCCTTCATATAAGATAGGGCCAGGGGCTATTCATAGTATTCCGTATATTGGGCAGACTAGATGGGCCAAATGGTTCTTATCTGCCGACACTTTCTATGTTTATATGTAAGGTGTGACATGCTGCGACTGCGACACGACAGTTGCAAAAAAATCCATCTGAGCTAGATTTTTGTGCGACTGCTGCATCACAATGACAGCATGTCCTAGTGCGACACCATTGACTATCATTACAATAAATGTTGCGCGGCACATGTACACTTCTTGTTGTGCGGCACATGTCGCCGTGTATCCCTAGCCTAAAGAGCAGGTGTTAATTGCTCTACCTTTACTGAATATTAATAGTCAGTTACATATTTCTGTAGATATTCTAGATTAAGATGTCTGCCTTGCCCCGCACTGCTGTGTGGTTCACACTCAAACAGTTCCTTGTGCTGCAAACGAATGTCTGTAGGCGTCATGAGATCCGTGTGATGGATTCGCAGGAGGCAGTCACCAGGCGTGTGATCGTGATGGTTGAGCTGAGCGTAACCCTGTTATGATGCTGAGAAAAGAGAGAAAACAGGAAGCCGCAGACTGAAGGAACAGCACAGGGCAGTCATGTGAAGTTCCCGTCACACTGATGAGAGCTCATGACACAAGGCTTCTACATTTAACTATAGCTTAGCGGCTAGTAAAAGTTTGCATCACCAGTCATGGAAATGACAGGCCTTGCACACAATGATATAAGTGACCACCAGGCAGGATTTGTTGGAATCGAATGAAACTTTATGGCGGTCATTTATCAATCTGAAATACGCCACATTTAGGCAACTACTCTCCGCTCACGCCAGGTCTAAAATTGTGGGCGTAGCGTGAGAATGTTTCGAGGCAAAAGGAAGGACTTACACTTCTTCCTGCTGAATCCACTTCTGCTTTTGGCTGAAAAAACATGCATGAAAATCTGCCTCAAAACCTTCTCCAAAAAACTCTGTGTGAACCTACCCTGATTAGACTGGAAAGAGGGATATATCTGAGAAGGAAGTGTATCACCAAATTTGAGGTCATTCCCTGGATTTAATGGAGGCCATTATGGCACCAAAAATGGTAAAAGGCAGAGTGGACCCAGCATCCATGTGGAACCTGCATTCCCTGAACCTTACGGTGGCCAGTATGGCACTATAAGGCCTATTGCACACGAACGTTGTGCATCCGTTCCGTGCATTGGGGACCGCAATTTGAGGTCCCCAATGCACGGGCAACTTCCGTGCGGCGGCCAGGACGGATTGAGACTCGTTCCGTGATCTGTCCGCACCTCAAAAAAATAGAACAAGTTCTATTTTTTTGCGGTGCGGAGGCACAGACAGAAATACCACGGAAACACTCTGTAGTGCTTCTGTGGGGTTCCGTGATTGCGGACTCATTCAAGTGAATGGGTCTTCATCCGTGATGCGGAGTGCACACGAGCCGGTGCCCGTGTATTGCGGACCCGCCGTATGCGAGCTGCAATACAGCCACGGGCACACAACAAAGCCTAACAGGTAGTATTTAGTGTTAGGTTCCCGTCTTACAGAGATCGCCTTGACGTTTGGCGGACAGGCCCAAATTATTTTGTACAAAATGTATTTGCAAAGAATCTCAAATTTACAAAATAAGCGTAGCATTAGCACCAGAATATTTTCTATAACTATGTAATTATTGTACTTTATTTGCGTTTGCAGAGTGCTGTTGCATTGTGTTTTTTCTTCGTGTTACTAGCTATGGCGGCGTGCATCTGCGCATTGGGATGTGCTGACTGACCCCCTTTTTTTTTGCAATGGTTCCAGTCATTAGCATTCTAGTATCGCAAATGAAGGTGACCGTGACTGGCTATCAAAGGAAGGACACGCAATGGGCTCCGTGACACCAGTTTCCTTCTAAGTGCCTGGAAATGGTCCAGGCAGACACAATGGTGTGTAATGAAGGAGCCATCTGTGTCTGCATGGTGGACAACCAAACTGTGGGAGCTGCTCATACAGGACGGCAGATCAAACAATCCTCGCTACTGGGGGTCTGTCTGGAGCCTGTTCGCTGTGTGTGCTCTCACATAACTACTGCTCCTAACATCTCCTAACAGCTAGGTCACAGCTAGATGGTGGGCGATTCATCAAAACGACCATCTTCTCTTAGTACAATGATGCGTCCCCTCTCAAAGTCTGTCAACTAGGCAACTTTTTCATAGAGCCATGTCTAGTAGTCACCATTCTCTCAACAAGACGCTTTAGCAGTTTTGTGTTGGACCCCCGGAGATTCACGTTACGTCTCTGCTCGGACTGTATAAGGCTGGGTTTACACGTTGCAGTTGTGTGCCGTGCAGCCAGTTACCGTGTGGCAAAACCGCAACCATTACGATTTTTACAAAAGAAACATAGTTTTAAAAAAAAACAACACAGTTTCACGTGTAGAAACCGATTGGTACGTTGTCCCGCGAGACATTACTGCCACGGTTTGGTGATGCAGTCATTGCCAGCATGGTTTTTACAGGTAAAACACATTTAAAGGGAACCTGTCACCAGGATTTTGGGTATAGAGCTGAGGTCATGGGTTGCTAGATGCCCGCTAGCACATCCACAATACCCAGTCCCCATAGCTCTGTGTGCTTTTATTGTGTAAAAAAAAACAATTTGATACATATGCAAATAAACCTGATATAAGTCCTGTCCCTGACTCATCTTAGTGACAGGACTCATCTCAGGTTAATTTGCATATTTATTACACAATAAAAGCACACAGAGCTATGGGGACTGGGTATTGTGGATGTGCTAGCGGCGATCTAGCAACCCATGTCCTCAGCTCTATACCCAAAATCCCGGTGACAGGTTCCCCTCCAGGGCTTTACCTAAATTCTCTTTCAGGTAAATGCGTCAAGCAAGCACATGACTGACTGCCTGCAGGCTATTCTGCAGACCTGACCGGATGTGCCCGTTACCTCCTCTTCAGCGGCAAAATGCCCACATTGCCACCTCACTCTACATCTGTGGCACAATCACCGGTGACAACTCTTTCCAGAAATATCACTGATATAGTTCATTATGATGTCATCACATGCACTGGTAACCCACAGGGTACCCACCCATGTGCCTACCAACCTTTGATGCCATGATTAAAGATGGCATCACCAGGCAGTGCTGTTCCCCCCTCATATTAACCCTGCAATGTCGTTACCCACTAGGAAACCCATAGGTGATAAATTAGTAGGGTTGGTAGTTTTTTATGTTATCTCCCACAAGCCTACCCACCTCTAATTCCACTGCCTGATCCTAAAGTGGACATCCTAATGCCAGCGGGGGTGATTATGCTGCCAGCTTTGTGCCACAACATCACTGATTATGGTGGCCGGTCAGGGACAGTGCTTGATGTGTCCCCTTTACAATGCGTCACAGGTGATGAAGTGGTGTGTGGTGACATCACATGTGGTGTCAACTCTAGAAATTGGGCTCCATGAACCTCAGCTGTGGTGACACCAGGAGCAGGTGTGGGCCAAGCCATAGAAGTGGCACCTTTGGCTTTATTGTTCCTATAGGCATGATGTCATCAAGAGGATTATTGGAGTCATGGACTGGAGGGTGTGGGACCTTACAGGGTTAATGATGTCATAGGAATGGTAGACACAAGCCTGGTGATGTCACATTGGCAGCATTGGGATAATGCACACTGTCAGTGACGTTCTAAAGGCCCAGGATTAATAGTGATGTCACAAGGGGTGCCAGCCAGATTAAACAAGAGGGGCTGACATCACTGCCCATGTAGCTGCAGTGCATGTGGTGAACACTGGCATGTCTCATTTAAGGTGGTGACGTCACAGGCTTTGGCATAGCATTGGTGACATCATAAGGGCATGTATTGCCGGCACATTACAATAAAGGCGGCTGTGATTTGTAGTGGTTTGGGCCGGCAGAGTCCTGGTGTATGGTGCCCAGACAAGCACCGAGGACAGTGCACGGCGCTGCAGATGTCCGGACTCTGGGGGCGGAGTCTGCGCTGTGCACGGTTGTCATGGAGACGGGGTGACAACACCGCGCTGCACGGACAGAATGGAGGAGGCCCGGGAGCCGGGTGAGTTCTAGTGTCACCGCCATCATATCTGGCCTGTATAGACACAGCCTGGTCAGGATGGCGCCTGCAGCCCCTTTATACTTCAGATCCCAACTTGTCAGAACTTCACCTAAACATGGTGACACTGATGACTGCTCTGAAGGCACCCGGGGACACTATTCAGGGTGAATACCTTCATGCCTGTAGTATGTCCCATGTATACTGTACATATCTGGTAGATATGAAGTGGGCAGATGTGTACAGTTTTTATTTTCCTCTTATTTGTTTATTTTTTTAAATTTCTTTATTTTTTTGCTCTTTTTTCCTTTTCTTCAGGGAGTGGGGCGCACTACAGAAATAAGACGAAAGCCATTGTTATAAACCTTTATTTTGAAGATTCTAGTATTTTTATTTTACATTTTATTGTTACTTTTCATGTACTAGCTAGTGTTGATCGAGCATGCTAGGCCAAACACCAGTTCGGCTTGAGCATCGCTATGCTCGGCACATGGCGGTATACGGCCGAGTACCGCATGTGTTCGAGCACAATGCTCGAGTCTCCACCCCGCATGTTTCTTGGCTGCTATGCAGTCAATAATTGTGCAGGTAAGTACTGCCCTCACTGTAATGCCGTAGCCATGTTGGTTACTGACATTACAGTGATTGGCTGGCCGGAACGCGTCATCGGGTGCTGTATAGCACCCAATGACGTGTTCGGCTCAGTGTTAGTCAGGGAGAGCAGAAGGGAAAGATAGTGTAGAGCAGGGGTGGCCAACCTTACAGACACAAAGAGCCAACAAAAAAAAAAAAATGTATGACTGCCAGATGCCACGAGGTATACCTTTACACAAATATGCCTGCACACGACAGTATTACTGCAATTGAGTTTTCAAACGTTTAAAAGTGTATTTAAACCACCTTTCCTACCTGTAGTGTAGACAGCTTTAGTGAGGATTATGCCAATCTTTGTTTTTCACAATGTGTTTTAATATTTCTCAGATGACCGCCTTATGCTCAGATGACCGCCTTATGCTCAGATGACCGCCTTATGCTCAGATGACCGACCCATGCTCAGATGACCGCCTTATGCTCAGATGACCGCCCATGCTCAGATAACCGCCTTATACTCAGATGACCGCCCTTGCTCAGATGATTGCCCTATACTCAGATGACCGCCTTATACTCAGATGACCGCCCATGCTCAGATGACCGCCTTATAATCAGATGACAGCCTCATGCTCAGATGACCGCCCCATGCTCAGATGACCGCCCCATGCTCAGATGACCGCCCCATGCTCAGATGACCGCCCCATGCTCAGCTGACCGCCTTATGCTCAGATGACCACTCATGCTCAGATGACCGCCCATGCTCAGATGACCGCCCCGTGCTCAAATGACCGTCCCATACTCAGATGACCGCCCCATGCTCAGATGACCGCTCTATGCTCAGATGACTGCCCACGCTCAGATGACCGCCCCATGCTCAGATGACCGCCTTATGCTCAGATGACCGCCCATGCTCAGATGACCGCTCCGTGCCCAAATGACCGTCCCATACTCAGATGACCGCCACATGCTCAGATGACCGCTCTATGCTCAGATGACTGCCCACGCTCAGATGACCGCCCCATGCTCAGATGACCGCCCCATGCTCAGATGACCACTCTATGCTCAGATGACCGCCTTATGCTCAGATGACCGCCTTATGCTCAAATGACTGCCCCATGCTCAGATGACCGCCCCATGTTCAGATGACCGCTCTATGCTCAGATGACCGCCTTATGCTCAGATGACTGCCCACACTCAGATGACTTCCCCATGCTCAGATGACCGCCCCATGTTCAGATGACCGCTCTATGCTCAGATGACCGCCTTATGCTCAGATGACTGCCCACACTCAGATGTCTGCCCCATGCTCAGATGACTGCCCCATGTTCAGATGACCGCCCCATGCTCAGATGACCGACCATGCTCAAATGACCGCTCCATGCACAGATGACCGCCCCATGTTCAGATGACCGCTCCATGCACAGATGACCGCCCCATGTTCAGATGACCGCCTTATGCTCAGATGACTGCCCATGCTCAGATGACCGCCTTATACTCAGATGACCGCCTTATGCCCAGATGACCGCCCATGCTCAGATGACCGACCAAGCTCAGATTTCTGCCCTATACTCAGATGACCGCCCCATGTTCAGATGATCGCCCATACTCAGATGACCGCCTTATGCTCAGATGACCGCCTTATGTTCAGATGACCGCCCATGCTCAGATGACCGATGACCGCCCTATACTCAGATGACCGCCCCATGCTCAGATGACAGCCCCATGCTCAGATGACAGCCCCATGCTCAGATGACCGCCCCATGCTCAGATGACCGCCCCGTGCTCAGATGACCGTCCCATACTCAGATGACCGCCCCATGCTCAGATGACCACCCCATGCTCAGATGACCGCTCTATGCTCAGATGACTGCCCACACTCAGATGACCGCCCCATGCTTAGCTTAGATGACCGACCATGCTCAGATGACCGCTCCATGCACAGATGACCGCCTTATGCTCAGATGACCGCCACATGTTCAGATGACCGCCTTATGCTCAGATGACTGCCTATGCTCAGATGACCGCCTTATACTCAGATGACCGCCTTATGCTCAGATGACCGCCCATGGTCAGATGACCGCCCATGCTCAGATTACTGCCCTATACTCAGATGACCGCCCCATGTTCAGATGATCGCCCATACTCAGATGACCGCCTTATGCTCAGATGACCGCCTTATGTTCAGATGACCGCCCATGCTCAGATGACCGCCCTATACTCAGATGACTGCCCCATGCTCAGATGACAGCCCCATGCTCAGATGACCGCCCATGCTCAGGTGACTGCCCCATGCTCAGATGACCGCCCCATGCTCAGATGACCGCCCCATGCTCAGATGACTGCCCCATGCACAGATGACAGCCCATGCTCAGATGACGGCCCCATGCTCAGATGACCGCCTTATGCTCAGATGACCGCCCATGGTCAGATGACCGCCTTATGCTCAGATGACCGCCCATGGTCAGATGACCGCCCATGCTCAGATTACTGCCCTATACTCAGATGACCGCCCCATGTTCAGATGATCGCCCATACACAGATGACCGCCTTATGCTCAGATGACCGCCCATGCTCAGATGACCGCCCTATACTCAGATGACTGCCCAATGCTCAGATGACAGCCCCATGCTCAGATGACCGCCCATGCTCAGGTGACTGCCCCATGCTCAGATGACCGCCCCATGCTCAGATGACCGCCCCATGCTCAGATGACTGCCCCATGCACAGATGACAGCCCATGCTCAGATGACCGCCCCATGCTCAGATGATGGCCCCATGCTCAGATGACCGCCCATGCTCAGATGACCGCCTTATGCTCAGATGATCGCCCATGCTCAGATGACCACCCATGCTCAGATAACCGCCCCATGCTCAGATGACCACCCCATGCTCAGATGACCGCTCTATGCTCAGATGACTGCCCACGCTCAGATGACCGCCCCATGCTCAGATGACCACTCTATGCTCAGATGACCGCCTTATGCTCAGATGACCGCCGTATGCTCAGATGACTGCCCATGCTCAGATGACCGCCTTATGCTCAGATGACCGCCCATGCTCAGATGACCGTCCCATACTCAGGTGACCGCCCCATGCTCAGATGACCACCCCATGCTCAGATGACCGCTCTATGCTCAGATGACTGCCCACACTCAGATGACCGCCCCATGCTTAGATGACCGACCATGCTCAGATGACCGCTCCATGCACAGATGACCGCACATGCTCAGATGACCGCCACATGTTCAGATGACCGCCTTATGCTCAGATGACTGCCTATGCTCAGATGACCGCCTTATACTCAGATGACCGCCTTATGCTCAGATGACCGCCCATGGTCAGATGACCGCTAATGCTCAGATTACTGCCCTATACTCAGATGACCGCCCCATGTTCAGATGATCGCCCATACTCAGATGACCGCCTTATGCTCAGATGACCGCCTTATGTTCAGATGACCGCCCATGCTCAGATGACCGCCCTATACTCAGATGACTGCCCCATGCTCAGATGACAGCCCCATGCTCAGATGACCGCCCATGCTCAGGTGACCGCCCCATGCTCAGATGACCACCCCATGCTCAGATGACCGCCCCATGCTCAGATGACTGCCCCATGCACAGATGACAGCCCATGCTCAGATGACGGCCCCATGCTCAGATGACCGCCCATGCTCAGATGACCGCCTTATGCTCAGATGACCGTCCATGCTCAGATGACCGCCCATACTCAGATAACCGCCCCATGCTCAGATGACCACCCTATGCTCAGATGACCGCTCTATGCTCAGATGACTGCCCACGCTCAGATGACCACTCTATGCTCAGATGACCGCCTTATGCTCAGATGACCGCCTTATGCTCAGATGACTGCCCATGCTCAGATGACCGCCTTATGCTCAGATGACCGCCCATGCTCAGATGACCGTCCCATACTCAGGTGACCGCCCCATGCTCAGATGACCACCCCATGCTCAGATGACCGCTCTATGCTCAGATGACTGCCCACGCTCAGATGACCGCCCCATGCTCAGATGACCACTCTATGCTCAGATGACTGCCCACGCTCAGATGACTGCCCCATGCTCAGATGACCGCCCCATGTTCAGATGACCGCTCTATGCTCAGATGACCGCCTTATGCTCAGATGACTGCCCACGCTCAGATGACTGCCCCATGCTCAGATGACTGCCCCATGTTCAGATGACCGCCCCATGCTCAGATGACCGACCATGCTCAGATGACCGCTCCATGCACAGATGACTGCCCATGCTCAGATGTTCGCCCCGTGCTCTGATGACCGCCCCATGCTCAGATGACCGCCTTATGCTCAGATGACTGCCCCATGCTCAGATGACTGCCCCATGTTCAGATGACCGCCCCATGCTCAGATGACCGACCATGCTCAGATGACCGCTCCATGCACAGATGACTGCCCATGCTCAGATGTTCGCCCCGTGCTCAGATGACCACCCCATGCTCAGATGACCGCTCTATGCTCAGATGACTGCCCACACTCAGATGACCGCCCCATGCTTAGATGACCGACCATGCTCAGATGACCGCTCCATGCACAGATGACCGCACATGCTCAGATGACCGCCACATGTTCAGATGACCGCCTTATGCTCAGATGACTGCCTATGCTCAGATGACCGCCTTATACTCAGATGACCGCCTTATGCTCAGATGACCGCCCATGGTCAGATGACCGCTAATGCTCAGATTACTGCCCTATACTCAGATGACCGCCCCATGTTCAGATGATCGCCCATACTCAGATGACCGCCTTATGCTCAGATGACCGCCTTATGTTCAGATGACCGCCCATGCTCAGATGACCGCCCTATACTCAGATGACTGCCCCATGCTCAGATGACAGCCCCATGCTCAGATGACCGCCCATGCTCAGGTGACCGCCCCATGCTCAGATGACCACCCCATGCTCAGATGACCGCCCCATGCTCAGATGACTGCCCCATGCACAGATGACAGCCCATGCTCAGATGACGGCCCCATGCTCAGATGACCGCCCATGCTCAGATGACCGCCTTATGCTCAGATGACCGTCCATGCTCAGATGACCGCCCATACTCAGATAACCGCCCCATGCTCAGATGACCACCCTATGCTCAGATGACCGCTCTATGCTCAGATGACTGCCCACGCTCAGATGACCACTCTATGCTCAGATGACCGCCTTATGCTCAGATGACCGCCTTATGCTCAGATGACTGCCCATGCTCAGATGACCGCCTTATGCTTAGATGACCGCCCATGCTCAGATGACCGTCCCATACTCAGGTGACCGCCCCATGCTCAGATGACCACCCCATGCTCAGATGACCGCTCTATGCTCAGATGACTGCCCACGCTCAGATGACCGCCCCATGCTCAGATGACCACTCTATGCTCAGATGACTGCCCACGCTCAGATGACTGCCCCATGCTCAGATGACCGCCCCATGTTCAGATGACCGCTCTATGCTCAGATGACCGCCTTATGCTCAGATGACTGCCCACGCTCAGATGACTGCCCCATGCTCAGATTACTGCCCCATGTTCAGATGACCGCCCCATGCTCAGATGACCGACCATGCTCAGATGACCGCTCCATGCACAGATGACTGCCCATGCTCAGATGTTCGCCCCGTGCTCTGATGACCGCCCCATGCTCAGATGACCGCCTTATGCTCAGATGACCACCTTATGCTCAGATGACCGCCCATGCTTAGATTACTGCCCTATACTCAGATGACCGCCCCATGTTCAGATGATCGCCCATACTCAGATGACCGCCTTATGCTTAGATGACCGCCCTATGCTCAGATGACCGCCTTATGTTTAGATGACTGCCCATGCTCAGATGACCGCCCCATGCTCAGATGACCGCCCCATGCTCAGGTGACTGCCCCATGCTCACATGACCGCCCCATGCTCAGATGACCGACCCATGCTCAGATGACTGCCTTATGCTCAGATGACCGCCCATGCTCAGATGACCGCCTTATACTCAGATGACCGCCCTTGCTCAGATGATTGCCCTATACTCAGATGACCGCCCCATGCTGAGATGACCGCCTTATGATCAGATGACAGCCCCATGCTCAGATGACCGCCTTATGCTCAGATGACCGCCCATGCTCAGATGACCGCCTTATGCTCAGATGACCGCCCATGCTCAGATGACCGTTCCATACTCAGATGGCCGCCCCATGCTCAGATGACCGCCCATGCTCAGATGTTCGCCCCGTGCTCTGATGACCACCCCATGCTCAGATGACTGCCTTATGCTCAGATGACCACCTTATGCTCAGATGACTGCCCATGCTCCGATGACTGCCTTATGCTCAGATGACCGCCCATGCTCAGATGACCGCCCATGCTTAGATTACTGCCCTATACTCAGATGACCGCCCCATGTTCAGATGATCGCCCATACTCAGATGACCGCCTTATGCTTAGATGACCGCCTTATGCTCAGATGACTGCCCACGCTCAGATGACCACTCTATGCTCAGATGACCGCCTTATGCTCAGATGACCGCCTTATGCTCAGATGACTGCCCATGCTCAGATGACCGCCTTATGCTTAGATGACCGCCCATGCTCAGATGACCGTCCCATACTCAGGTGACCGCTCTATGCTCAGATGACTGCCCACGCTCAGATGACCACTCTATGCTCAGATGACCGCCTTATGCTCAGATGACCGCCTTATGCTCAGATGACTGCCCATGCTCAGATGACCGCCTTATGCTTAGATGACCGCCCATGCTCAGATGACCGTCCCATACTCAGGTGACCGCCCCATGCTCAGATGACCACCCCATGCTCAGATGACCGCTCTATGCTCAGATGACTGCCCACGCTCAGATGACCGCCCCATGCTCAGATGACCACTCTATGCTCAGATGACTGCCCACGCTCAGATGACTGCCCCATGCTCAGATGACCGCCCCATGTTCAGATGACCGCTCTATGCTCAGATGACCGCCTTATGCTCAGATGACTGCCCACGCTCAGATGACTGCCCCATGCTCAGATGACTGCCCCATGTTCAGATGACCGCCCCATGCTCAGATGACCGACCATGCTCAGATGACCGCTCCATGCACAGATGACTGCCCATGCTCAGATGTTCGCCCCGTGCTCTGATGACCGCCCCATGCTCAGATGACCGCCTTATGCTCAGATGACCACCTTATGCTCAGATGACCGCCCATGCTTAGATTACTGCCCTATACTCAGATGACCGCCCCATGTTCAGATGATCGCCCATACTCAGATGACCGCCTTATGCTTAGATGACCGCCCTATGCTCAGATGACCGCCTTATGTTTAGATGACTGCCCATGCTCAGATGACCGCCCCATGCTCAGATGACCGCCCCATGCTCAGGTGACTGCCCCATGCTCACATGACCGCCCCATGCTCAGATGACCGACCCATGCTCAGATGACTGCCTTATGCTCAGATGACCGCCCATGCTCAGATGACCGCCTTATACTCAGATGACCGCCCTTGCTCAGATGATTGCCCTATACTCAGATGACCGCCCCATGCTGAGATGACCGCCTTATGATCAGATGACAGCCCCATGCTCAGATGACCGCCTTATGCTCAGATGACCGCCCATGCTCAGATGACCGCCTTATGCTCAGATGACCGCCCATGCTCAGATGACCGTTCCATACTCAGATGGCCGCCCCATGCTCAGATGACCGCCCATGCTCAGATGTTCGCCCCGTGCTCTGATGACCACCCCATGCTCAGATGACTGCCTTATGCTCAGATGACCACCTTATGCTCAGATGACTGCCCATGCTCCGATGACTGCCTTATGCTCAGATGACCGCCCATGCTCAGATGACCGCCCATGCTTAGATTACTGCCCTATACTCAGATGACCGCCCCATGTTCAGATGATCGCCCATACTCAGATGACCGCCTTATGCTTAGATGACCGCCTTATGCTCAGATGACCGCCTTATGTTCAGATGACCGCCCATGCTCAGATGACCGCCCTATACTCAGATGACCGCCCCATGCTCAGATGACCGCCCCATGCTCAGGTGACTGCCCCATGCTCAGGTGACTGCCCCATGCTCACATGACCGCCCCATGCTCAGATGACTGACCCATGCTCAGATGACCGCCTTATGCTCAGATGACCGCCCATGCTCAGATGACCGCCTTATACTCAGATGACCGCCCTTGCTCAGATGATTGCCCTATACTCAGATGACCGCCCCATGCTGAGATGACCGCCTTATGATCAGATGACAGCCCCATGCTCAGATGACCGCCCATGCTCAGATGACCGCCCATGCTCAGATGACCGCCCATGCTCAGATGACCGTCCCATACTCAGATGACCGCCCCATGCTCAGATGACCGCCCCATGCTCAGATGACCGCCCCATGTTCAGATGACCGCTCTATGCTCAGATGACCGCCTTATGCTCAGATAACTGCCCACGCTCAGATGAGTGCCCCATGCTCAGATGACCGCCCCATGTTCAGATAACCGCTCTATGCTCAGATGACCACCTTATGCTCAGATGACCACCTTATGCTCAGATGACTGCCCATGCTCAGATGACCGCCTTATGCTCAGATGACCGCCCATGTTCAGATGACCGCCCATGCTTAGATTACTGCCCTATACTCAGATGACCGCCCCATGTTCAGATGATCGCCCATACTCAGATGACTGCCTTATGCTTAGATGACCGCCTTATGTTCAGATGACCGCCCATGCTCAGATGACCGCCCTATACTCAGATGACCGCCCCCTGGCTCAGATGACCGACCCATGCTCAGATGACCGCCTTATGCTCAGATGACCGCCCATGCTTAGATGACCGCCTTATACTCAGATGACCGCCCTTGCTCAGATGATTGCCCTATACTCAGATGACCGCCCCATGCTCAGATGACCGCCTTATGATCAGATGACAGCCCCATGCTCAGATGACCGCCCCATGCTCAGATGACCGCTCTATTCTCAGATGACTGCCTTATGCTCAGATGACTGCCCACGCTCAGATGACTGCCCACGCTCAGATGACCGCCCCATGTTCAGATGACCGCTCTATGCTCAGATGACCGCCTTATGCTCAGATAACTGCCCACGCTCAGATGACTGCCCCATGCTCAGATGACCGCCCCATGTTCAGATGACCGCTCTATGCTCAGATGACCGCCTTATGCTCAGATAACTGCCCACGCTCAGATGACTGCCCCATGCTCTGATGACCGCCCCATGCTCTGATGACCGCCCATGTTCAGATAACCGCTCTATGCTCAGATGACCGCCTTATGCTCAGATGACTGCCCACGCTCAGATGACTGCCCCATGTTCAGATGACCGCCCCATGCTCAGATGACCGACCATGCTCAAATGACCGCTCCATGCACAGATGACCGCCCATGCTCAGATGACCGCCCCATGTTCAGATGACCGTCTTATGCTTAGATGACTGCCCATGCTCAGATGACCGCCTTATACTCAGATGACCACCTTATGCTCAGATGACCGCCCATGCTCAGATGACCGCCCATGCTCAGATTACTGCCCTATACTCAGATGACCGCCCCATGTTCAGATGATCGCCCATACTCAGATGACCGCCTTATGCTCAGATGACCGCCTTATGTTCAGATGACCGCCCATGCTCAGATGACCGCCCTATACTCAGATGACCGCGCCATGCTCAGATGACCGCCCCATGCTCAGATGACCGCCCATGCTCAGGTGACTGCCCCATGCTCAGATGACCGCCCCATGCTCAGATGACCGCCCCATGCTCAGATGACCGCCTCATGATCAGATGACTGCCCCATGCACAGATGACAGCTTATGCTCAGATGACGGCCCCATGCTCAAATGACCGCCCCATGCTCAAATGATCGCCCCATGCTCAAATGACCGCCTTATGCTCAGATGACTGCCCATGCTCAGATGACCGCCCTATGCTCAGATGACTGCCCATGCTCAAATGACCGCCTTATGCTCAGATGAGCATGCTTAGACGACCGCGCATGCTTAGACGACCGCCCATATGCGAGCCGTGGGTTGGCCACCCCTGGTGTAGAGAGAGAAATTTTTTTGGGGGAAGTTGAAAAACTTGTCAGAGACCCAAATGTCCTTTTAAGGACTATTGTGTGTGGCAGCAATATTTATTTTTAGCGCATCCTGCGCTAAATAGCGTACAATAGTTAGGCCGCTGCAGACAGCGACATTATCTGCGCTATATCTCCTATGTAACATGTGCACATCCAAAAAATATTTGTGACATCCAGTGTACTTTTTCAGTAGACGGTGTCCGCTGCTGACATCAGCAACATTATCTGCGGTATTTCTCCTGTGTAACGTTTCCACATCCCAAATACCTGTGACATTCCCTGTAATTTTTTATTAGCCGCTGCTGACATCAGCGACGTTACCTGCGCTATATCTCCTGTGTGACGTTTCCACATCCCAAATACCTTTTTTCATTTTTTGGCGCATGCACTTACAAATCCTACGCTACTGTATGTGTGACATACTTTCAAGCATATCTAACATTTAATATGCAGAAGGTGAGCCGTAAGGGACAGGTAAGTGGCCGTGATGCTGATGGTGCATGCAGAGGCCATGCCCCTGGGCTCGTTGAAACTGTGCCTGCTGCCAGAGCACAAGAAAAACAATCATCCACGATACCTAGCTTCATGTCCCAGTTTGCAGGGTGGCGCAGGACACCACTGTTGAAGTCAGATCAGTGCGACCAGGTGGTCATTTGGATTGCAGCAGATAATGCTTCCAGTCAGTTAAGCACCACCGTGTCTTCAAACAAGTCCAGTCTCAGTAGCCAAGAGTCTGGTCAACACAATCCTCACCCTGATTTTCATTCCTCCCACCATGGAGAGTCTTGCCAAACAAGTGATCCCACACTCGGATATTCCGATAAGCTCTTTTCAGCGCCATTGCTTCATTTGGGCCTCTCGACAAGCCTGCTAAAGGGACATGAGGAGATCTTGTGCCCTGATTCCAAAACTCTTGAGCATCCACAGTCACAAGAAGATTACGGTGGGGAACGGCAATTAGTGTTCCACGAGGTGGATGATGATGATGAGACACAGTTGCCAAAAAGTCAACAGCAATTAGTGTCTCAAGAGGTTGATGATGAGTATGAGACACAGTTGTCAATAACTGAGGTTGTTAGGTCAACAAGTCAGGAAGATGAGCAGAGTGAGGAAGTGGAAGAGGAGATGGTGGACGATGAAGTCACTGACCCAACTTGGGAAAGTGGCAAGCCGAGCGAGGACAGCAGTAAAGAGGGGGAGGGATCCGCAGTACCGCAACAGGCTGGGAGAGGCAGTGGGGTGGCAAACGGGAGAAGGCGGGCCATACCAAACAGGCCCGCAACTGTTCCTAGGGACACACCCTTGCGGAAATCTCCCTTGCCAAGGGGTATGTGTTCCGCAGTCTGGTGCTTTTTTCAGGAAAGTGAGGATGACAAAAGAATTGTAATTTGCAACCTGTGCTATACAAAAATGAGCAGGGGCGTAAACACTCGCAACCTCACCACAACCATCATGATCCTCCACATGGCATCAAAGCACCATAATAGGTGGGTCGAACGCCTGGATCCACAATCTATGTCTGCGGGTCACACCACTGCCTCCTCTTCCTCTGTGTCACATGCTGGTCAATCCCCTGTCGAAGGCGCTGGCCTGGATGCCTCCCGCCCTGCATCTGGACCTTCGCAAGCACCATCAGCGACCACATCCACTTCCGTGTCCCAGCTCAGCGCACAAATGTCCTTACCCCATGTATTTGAATGCAAGCGCAAATACCCAGCCACCCACCCACAGGCCATAGCACTAAATGCTCAACTTTCCAAATTACTGGCCCTTGCCATTTAGGCTTGTGGACACTGAGGCCTTCTGCAGCCTGATGTCGGCGGCCGTCTCTCGTTACGCAGTCCCCAGCCGCCACTATTTTTCACGGTGTTCTGTGCCCGCTTTACACCAGCATGTGTCCCGTAACATCACCCGTGCCCTGACCAACATAGTTACTGGAAAGGTCCACTTAACCACTGACACATGGACAAGTGCTTGTGGCCAGGGACGCTACATTTCCCTGAAGGCACACTGGGTGAACGTTGTGGAGACTGGAAGCGAGTCGTAAACTGGGATGGCACAGGTGCTACCGACGCCAAGGATTGCGGGCCCTAGTTTCATCAGGGTTTTCCCACCACCTACGTTAGTGGCTCCAACCCCCACTTCTCCTCCTCTGCCTCCTCCTCCACTTCCACCTCAGAATTATCCTCTTGCAGTACCAGTCAGCTATCAGTCGGTAGCTGGAAGCAGTGTAGCACTGCAGTGGGGAAGCATCAACAGGCCGTTCTTAAGCTGATCTGCTTAGGTGACAAACAGCACACCAACGCAGAGCTGTGGCAAGGGATAAGAGACCAGACTTTGCTGTGGCTCTCGCCATTCAACCTAGAACCAGGCATGGTTGTGTCTGATAATGGCCGTAACTTGGTGGCGGCTTTGGAGCTCAGGAAGCTCTAACACATCCCATGCCCAACCCACATCTTCAACTTAGTGGTTCAGCAGTTTCAAAAAATCTACCCCAATTTGCCTGAGCTACTGGTGAAGGTGCTCCGCGTGTGTGCACATTTCCACAAGTCATCAACAGCTTCCGCCGGTCTGTCAACGCTGCAGCAGCGCTTACAATTGCTAGCTCACCGACTGTTGTGCGACGTGAGCACGCGCTGAAACTTGACGGTCCACATGTTGGCCAGACTTTGTGAGCAGGAGAGGGCAGTAGTGGAATACCAGCTGCAACATGGTTGTCGCCTTTCCAGTCAGCTTCCGCTATTCACAAGTGGTTTTAAGAAACTTTGAGAAATCAACACAGATGGTGAGCGGCGATAACGCTATTATCAGCGTCACCATCGCACTTCTATGTCTACTCAAACGCTTGCTGCTCACAATTAAGGCCGACGCTTTGCATGTGTAAAAGGTGGAAATGGGGGAAGACATTACACTGGGTGATAGCCAGACCACCCTCAGTTCATCTTTTCAGCGCAAATTGTATAATGATGATGAGGAGGAGCAGGAGACGGTCGCCTCCTCTACAGAGGGTAGTACCATGATAGTTTAATTCCATCTGTTCAGCGTGGATGGGCAGAAGAGGATGAGGAGATTGAGAGTGATCCTCCTGATGAGGACAACGAAGTCTTGCCTGTTGGGACTCTGGCACACATGGCTGACATTATGTTAGGCTGCCTTTCCCGTGACCCACGCATTTTGGACAACACCGATTAATGGTTGTTCACCCTTCTCGACCCCCGCTACAAAGAGAACTTCTCATCTCTCATTCTTGTGGTGGAGAGGTCGAGCAAAATGGTTCAATACCAGAAGGTCTTTGTGGAAAAATTGCTCCAAAAATTTCCAGCGGACAACGCAACCGGCAGAGAACGTAGTTCCTTGGGCAACCGAGGAGGGGAGACAAGGGGAACACACATCAGTTCCAACAGAGGCAGGGCAACACTCTCCAAGGCCTAAGACAGTTTCATGACACCCCACCAGCACCCTCACCCTGATGCGCGGCCTAATGTCACAAGGAGAGAAAAGTTTTGGAAGATGGTGAAGGAGTATGTAGCAGACCGTGTCAGCGTCCTCAATGATCCCTCTGTGCCTTACAACTACTGGGTGTCCAAGCTGGACACGTGGCACGAACTGACACTCTTCGCCTTGGAATTGCTGGCCTGCCCTGCCGCCAGCGTTTTGTCTGTTTTAGAGAGTCAGCTCTGCAGCAGACCCTCAGCCTTAATGTTTTAGATGGTGAGCTCAGCAGCAGGCCCTCGCCCGTAATGTTTTAGACGGTCACCAGCAGGCCCTTGCTTCTAATGTTTTTGAGGGTCACCAACAGGCCATCAATCATAATTTTTCAAGGGTCTATTATGCCCTTCTTTATGTGTAATAAAGGATGTATTTGAGTGCCTGTCCCTTGTAATGTTTGGCAGCCCTTTCACTTAGTAACTTTAACTTTATTTGTTGGTGATCTCTTTACTGTATACCTTACTATGTCTTAGCTCCGGTAACAGCAGGCAGTGCGAGCGGGCGGCGCTCACTCACTAGGCGGCGCAGGCGCGTGACGTCAGTGAGTGAGCGCCGCCCACACTGCCTGCTGTTACCGGAGCTAAGACATAGTAAGGTATACAGTAAAGAGATCACCAACAAATAAAGTTAAAGTTACTGATTAGTTTATAAATGTATTCCTGTGAGCGTCGGGGGGGGGGGGGGGGGTGTCTGTTCATGGCACCGTTTAGGGGAGGGGGGGTCTGTGGATAGCACCGTTTAGGGGAGGGGGGGGATCTGTGGATGGCACCGTTTAGGAGAGGAGGGGGATCTGTGGATGGCACCGTTTGGGGGAGGGGGGGATCTGTGGATGGCACCGTTTAGGGGAGGGGGGGATCTGTGGATGGCACCGTTTAGAGGAGGGGGGGGTCTGTGGATGGCACCGTTTAGGGGAGGGGGGGGTCTGTGGATGGCACCGTTTAGGGGAGGGGGGGATCTGTGGATGGCACCGTTTAGGGGAGGGGGGATCTGTGGATGGCACCGTTTAGGGGAGGGGGGGGGATCTGTGGATGGCACCGTTTAGGGGAGGGGGGGATCTGTGGATGGCACTGTTTAGGGGAGGGGGGGATCTGTGGATGGCACCGTTTAGGGGAGGGGGGGTCTGTGGATGGCACCGTTTAGGGGAGGGGGGGATCTGTGGATGGCACCGTTTAGGGGAGGAGGGGATCTGTGGATGGCACCGTTTATGGGAGGGGGGGATCTGTGGATGGCACTGTTTAGGGGAGGGGACTCAGCTCCCTGCTGTTGTGTGCACAAAGCACAGGGCAGCAGGTAGAGTATAAAGTCCTATTCACCCTAATAGAGCTCTATTAGGGTGAATATGACAAGGGTTCTAGCCCTTAAGGAGGCTAATAGTTATTAAATAAAAAGTAAAAAAAAAAAAGTTTAAACACGCCCCCCCCAAATATAGAAAACAATATATCGCGATATATATCGCACATGCTTAAAATTATATCGCAATATAGATTTTAGGCCATATCGCCCACCCCTAGGGTCAGTTTGTAAAAGTGGCGTACAACTCGCACAATATCTTTCCCAGCAGCTACCTGGGAGTTCAAGATGCATCCAGACATCCTCCTCATGCTGTTCCCGAACTATTTTGGTGGTGTTTCCATCAATTTCTGACCTTTTCCTATGAACCAGACACCCTCCCCTCTTCAGAGCAGGGGGTGCCTGGTTTAATGCTTGGGTTCTCCACATTTTATGGAACGTCTGGGAGAAGAATATGCCCAGGAGAACAAGAGCAGGCTCCTCCCAGTTGAGCTGAAAATCTGAAGATACCGGAGCCTATACCGGGAGAACCGTGCGGCGCCCAGGGATAATAGTAAGTGCAGGGAGATCCCTGGGTGCCGCTCTCCATGTCACCATACTTAGTTTAGATTTTTTATTGTAATGAAAGGTCTTCTTTAATACAAACGCAGGCTGCGGGTGCCGGACATATCCCATACCCGGCACCCAGCCTCTATGACTGCGCTGCGATCCGCCGCTATTAACCCCTCAGATGCCGCACCTGAGGGGTTAATACCGGCGGATCGCAGCGCGCAGCTATAGAGGCTGGGTGCCGGGTATGGGATATGTCCGGCACCCGCAGCCTGCGTTTGTATTAAGCATAAACGATATTCATTGGTGGCGCAGTGGCCATAGCCCTCCCCTCCTCCTCCCTGCTATCAGCCCATTGGTGGCAAAAGCAGTGCAGGGGGGAGGGACTGCCTCCTTCTTCCCTGTGTTGTTGAGACAATGACACGCGCTAACAGCAGCACGTCCCATGTCAGTAATGTGAAAGCGGCAGAGGTCTAGGCGCAAATGGCGACAAGACTAAAGTCTTGTCACCATTTAGCAATTCTAGGTCGCATTTGCAACCATTTTGGTCGCCATCTGGAGCCCTGTTCCATTGTGCTTGGGTGCTCGGTAGAGCACCCGAGCATCCCGAGGTGTTCAACCCGAGCACACTTTGGTGCTCGATCAACACTAGTACTAGCATATGTTTTGATAGTAACATAACATAGTAAGGCTACTTTCACACTAGCGTTCGGGGCTCCGCTTGTGAGTTCTGTTTGAAGGCTCTCACAAGCGGCCCCGAACGCATCCGTCCAGCCCTAATGCATTCTGAGGCAAACGGATCCGTCCAGACTTACAATGTAAGTCAATGGGGATGGATCCGTTTGAAGTTGACACAATATGGCTCAATTTCAAACTGATCCGTCCCCCATTGACTTTCAATGTAAAGTCTGGACGGATCCGTCTGAGCAACTTTCACACTTAGAATTTTTTCTAAACTATAACGCAGACGGATCCGGTCTGCATTATAGGAGCGGATCCGTCTGTGCAGACACCAGACGGATCCGCTCTGAACGCAAGTGTGAAAATAGCCTAACATACAGGGGCGTAACTATAAGTGACTGGGCCCCATAGCAAATATTTGTAAGGGCCCCTCCAGTGCGCTTCGCACCTCCCTCCTCCTGTGTAAACCCCACTCCTTTGGCACAGTGTAGTGGTATACTGTACTTTGTGGGGCACAGGGTAGCGGTATACTGTATATTGTGGGGCACAGTGTAGCGGTATACTGTATATTGTGGGGCACAGTGTAGCGGTATACTGTATATTGTGGGGCACAGTGTAGCGGTATACTGTATATTGTGTGGCACAGTGTAGAGGTGTACTGTACATTGTGTGGCACAGTGTAGCGGTATACTGTATATTGTGTGGCACAGTGTAGGCTATATGTGTATAACATAAACATATTTCACATGAACACTTACAGTTAATTGGCTTGGCCCTTGGGGATCTCGGACGCCACTTCACCACATTGGCCGGGGGCTCGGCAGAGCTGATGTTCTGTTTCAACCTAATGAGAAAGATTTCATAATAAGGATTTGGAGAAGGGGCAGAGGTATAGCAGAGCAGGGAGAGGCTGGTGCTGCTACTAGGGGGTCATACCATGTGGGAGTAATAAAGCCCACCATAATGCCCCCCCCCCCCCCCCAGTAGTAATAATTCTCCTTATAATGTGACAGTGCAAAAAATACCCCCTTGTTATGCCCCCAGTTGAGCTAATGTCCCCATAGTGCCCCCATAATGTGCCAGTATAAAATACCCCTATATAGTGCCCCCAGTAAATTCCCCCATAGTGCTCCTATCCCCCCTTCCTGCTAGTGCCCCCCATAATGTACCAGTATAAAATGCCCCATATATAGTACCCCAGTAGATGCCCCTCAGTGTCCGGCCTCTGATAGGCTGCCGGCCTAGTGTCCCCCATAATGCCCCCCAATAATGTGCCAGTAAGTGTCCCCATAGATGCCCCCTCATCATGTGCCAGTATCAAGTGCCTCCCCCCCACGTGCCAGTAGCAAGTGCCAACCCCCCCCCACATGCCAGTATCAAGTGCCTCTCTCCTCCCCCCCCATGTGCCAGTTACAGTATCATAGTGCAAAACCCACCCATGTCCCAGTATCAAGTGCCAACCCCCCCACATGCCAGTATCAAGTGCCTCTCTCTTCCCCCCCATGTACCAGTATCATAGTGCCATCTTCCCCCCCCAAAAAAAAAGTGCCAGTATCAAGTGCCTCTCTCCCCCCCATGTGCCAGTATCAAGTGCCAAACCCACCTCCCACGTGCCAGTATCAAGTGCCTCTCTCCTCCCCATCATGTCCCAGTATCATAGTGCCATCTTCCCCCCCCCCCCCCAAAAAAAAGTTCCAGTATCAAGTGCCTCTCTCCCCCCATGTGCCAGTATCAGGTGCCAACCCCTCCCCCCAGTAACAAGTGCCTCCCACTCCCCCCAGTAACAAGTGCCTCCCAGTCCCCCCATGGCAGTAACAGTCGGGTATTAAAAAATAAAAATAAACACTACTTACCTCCATGTCAGCGATGTGATGCAGCCTCTTCCTGTGTCCCGCCCTGTATGTCCATATATGGAGTCAGTGCTTGTATTTCAGAAAAGTTTCTGCTGGGATTCGAACCCACGACCTTCTGTATCAGAGGCAAAGCAGCTAACCACAAGACCATAAGGCCTTTCTGCTGACTGAAATAAGAGACTTCTACTGTTATAGCTAGCTAACTGTACATCTATACACATGACAGCTGCCTTAACACACCCAGCACTGCTATATCTCTATATGACAGCTGTCCCAGCACACTGAGCTCTGCTATATCTCTATATATATATATATGACAGCTGCCCCAGCAAACCCAACTCTGTGTATAGATGTAGCAGAGCTGGGTTTGCTGGGGCAGCTGTCATATATAGAGATATAGCAGAGCTGAGTGTGCTGGGACAGCTGTCATATAGAGATATAGCAGTGCTGGGTGTGTTTGGGCAGCTTGAATGGGTTTTCCAAGTCCCCAAAAAAATTCTCTAAAAAACTAGTAGAAAAGAAACCTCTCTCACCTGTTTGATCTCCTGCCGTTCCAGCGCTGGTGCTCCATGCTGGTCTTTGTTTCCAGTGCCACAGCAACAACATCCTCGACTACACCACATGAGCACTGAGGCCTTTGATTGACTGTAGTGATCAAGTGGGGTATTCGGGGATACCATCGCTAAAGCAGAAGAGCTGGAAGGGTGACAAGTCACAGGTGAGTAAGGTTACTTTATTTTCACAGTACTTTCTTCCTTTAGACAATTTTCTGGGATCTCGGAAAATCCTTTCAAAGGGATTGTCCCACCTCAGCCTTCTATAACCACAGTAATTCCTGAGCTATGGAAACAGCATACTGTCCTACACTATTTGCCTAGCTCCTCCGTTCCTCTATATTTCCAGCTAGAAGTTTATTAATGAATTGCCAACAGTCTAAAATAAAGGAGCATCTTGGTGTTACTAGTTGGGGGGTGTCCTTGCACAGTCTGACACTGGCAACACTTTTTGGATAGCGTCAGACTGTGTAGGGACACCTCCTGGTAACACCCAATTGGACTTTCACTGCAGACTGCTGGCAGTTCATTCATAATTGTCTAGCAGGAATAACAGAGGAGTGGCATAATATAGAGTTATATGAAAATATGCCCCAGAATTGTTATTACAATGCAAATAATTACTAAAACAGACATGTCAGGAGAGGTGACAGGTCCTCTTCAAAGAATCTGCTGCTAAGATCTTGGTGCCAGATACCGCAGGACACGTGAAGAAATCTTGAGGAGTCAATTCCTTGGCGGTTCACGGCTATTTTGTCAGCACAAGTTGGGTGTATATAATATTTCTGAGTCACTGTGAAGTCTGCTGGCTCCTGCTGTCAGTGTGGATCATGGAAATCAAGAGATTAACTGACCAGCGTCTGAGGTTTCTCTGGTCCCCGGCAGGTTATAAACCACAGATCCTGCGCCCATACATTTATGGAGTGCAGGGTATGCACTGGCCAAAAGGAGCACTGAGGGCAGGTCTGTATGTGACAGGTGCCGTATGGCGGAGAAATGTAAATCCCACCTGCACCGAGTAGATAAGACATGGGGCGGGTTAAATTTAAAAGAAGCCACAGTTTTTATTCTGGGAATACAATTCTAAATTTTGTATTTGAGTGGACTTGATACATTTCTTTTTCAGAAGCACGGCTTTTCCCACAAGCAATAATGACAGTAAGAAGAGAGGAACAATCCCCACCTATAGGGAAGACAACAACTTTGACTGAGTAAGACTCCATACCTGTAACTTACCTACCATACTATACGTCCTGTGTTCCCTCCTTAGGGAATTTTACCAAAAACAAGAACAGATCTTGGAAAATGTCTTTTTTTATTATTTCTTTATCAAACCTGTTTTTGCTATGTAAAATATATGACATAAATTCCACCCAAAAGCAGGTGTGTGAGAAAGTCCTATGTGAGTCCAAACTCCTTGACCTGCAGCCAGTTGATGGCAGAAATTGAGACTAGTAAAATGTGATCATCACTGGTAGAACTGAAACAGTACGTAGTGTGTTGCCCTAATTTAGAGGGAGTCTGTCAGCAGTTTTGACCCTGACGATAGTGCTAGGTAGGTGCAAAGGTCAGGTGAGTAAACATACCTACATTGCAGGTTTTATTTTTGGCAGTACCCTGTGGAATAAAACTTTTGTTTCTCTGTCCTAAATAGTGCTTGACTTGATCACTGTTTTTGTAGCCTTTTTTTAAGGAATTTTGGAGGTGTTGTTGCTGCTCATATAGTATGTTTTACCTAAAGGTACCCCCTACCCCTACCTAATGCTGTCATCAGTTTTTCAGTGTCAAAGCTGCTGACAAATTCCCTTTAAAACATTGAATGCTCACTGCTTCTTGTGTTTAGGTATTCTCCTTATCTGCTGCCAAGAGGTCCCATCAGAAAGCAGATTGGCACTGTCTGACAGTTTCCTCTATGGTAGGTGCTTGGGCAGGGTGCTGGATCTCCTTAAAGAGACCAGCCCTGTATGGAGACTTACTGGAAGTACTCCATGCTATGGAGACTTATTGTCAATGCTCTTGGGAAAAGAATATTCAAGGTGGAGCTAGTGAGATGGTTCTCCTCTTTAGGCCTGGATGGATCGAGACCCATTCAACTCTGTAGTACTTCCGTGGCGTTCCGTGCCTCCGTTCCGCACCGCAGCTCCAGATTGAGGACCCATTCAAGTGAATAGATCCACATCTGTGATGCGTGGAGCACATGGCCGGTGCCTGCATATTGCGGACCCGCTGTTTGCGGGCCGCAATAAGGCCACGGCCGGGCATCGGCCGTGTGCATGAGGCCTTAGGAGATACTTCTTTGGACATTATTTTCCCATGGAGCATTGCCAGTAAGTCTCCATACCATGGAGTACTTCCAGTAAGACACCATACAGGACTGGTCTCTTTAAGGAGATTCTGCACCCTGCCTAAGCCGCATTCAATGCATTGCCCAGCCAGCCAGAATCCTACTCTATACTGATGAAAGGTAAGCACCCTGAAAAAGCTTTATACGGATGGATATCTGGTTTGGCTATTTTCCCTAAGGCTTGTTAAAAAGTTGGATCTTGACTCATAGGGAGCTAGCAAGATGGTTCTCCTCTATGGTAGCTGAAAGATGTACAAATTGCCTTTGTTTTTGCAAACAAAACTGAAGATGTCCACAATGTACAGAAAGTAATTATTCCAGTAGGAGAGAAACACGGCGTACAGATGTCTCCACTTCTGTCCTGTTGATGACTACTTCATCCAAATGTCATGATGACTTATTGAAATTGCCAGAACAGATAAACTAGCAATGCGCCGGTTATAACTGTAGGCGCTGTTTTCAGATCCTGTGTAATAAAGCCAGGACATAAACAACACAATTAGCATCAATTGAAGCGAGGGTTGACTACCCAGGAACATGTCTTTGATTTCCAGGAACTCTGTTAAAGGGCACTTCAGGGCTGACCTTACGAGAGCCGTGGCTGAAGCACATTGCAGTGTGCAGAACATACTGGAGGAGATTTATCAAAACTGGTGTGAAGGAAAACTGGCTTAATCACCCATAGCAACCAATCAGATTCCACATTTTATTTTTCAGAGCTCTTTTGGAAAATGAAAAGTGGAATCTGATTGGTTGTTATGGGTGACTAAGTTTCCCTTTACTCCAGTTTCGATAAATCTCCCCCACTGTATGTAGCCATCCATTTTAACACTTGTACTAATAGATGACTACTAGCGCTAAAATCGTCCCACAGGCTGTTCTGGCAGAGGAACAGTCTGCCAGAGTTCATCATACCCTGCACAGTCGAATACCACCTTTCCCTGCCAGAGCTCATTAACTATAATGGGATCTGGCCTGTTTCCAGCATTCATGTCTGGATTTGAATCTTACAGTAGCATTAATGGCAGAAACAGGCCAGCAAGTCCCATTATAGTCAATGGGGCCTGGTGGTGCTCCAGCAGTTTCTGGCTACGATGGATGTGATGAACTCCAGAAGGCTGTTTCTCTGCCAGAACAACCTGCTGGGCGATTTTAGTGCTAGTTTGAAAGTAGCCTAACTGGGCTTTGAAGAACAAATAGGTGTAAACAATCCAGTAGGCATCTGCTAAGAGCAAATACCTTGGGTAAATCTTCCATCTACTGCTTGTACCATGTTCTGCACTCAGGGGCGGATTGGGATCTTAAAGTGGCCCTCGAAAAAAAAAACTAAAAGTGGCCCCTTGTTGTAGGAGTGTCTAAATTGACCAGAGGCGGGACAATATAAGTAGGAGGAGTCAGCAATACCATAGCGCAAAATACCATATACCACAGTGCAGCACAATATATTGGCCCAAAAGCTGTCCTTCTGTGGTGGCCATCGATAGCTGACATTTGCTGTTCTCCTCCTTCAGTTGTCTCCGATTTAGATACGGAGCAGGGGATTTAGGAAGTGAGATGCAGGCCACAGTTGAATTCAGGAGGACATGTGCGGTCACTGGCCAGGTACATGAGTACCTGATTCTCACAGCCAGCGGCAGAGAGGGGGGCCGGGGTGGCTCCATGGGCATTGGCCCACTTGGAAATTTCTTGTAAGGTCTGTGGCCAATCCACCCCTGGCTGCACTACACTCTGCCTTTCTCCCATGTATAAGGGTCCAGCCAAACAGTCCGGAGTGGAAGCCAAAACCAGGAGTGGGTCATAAAAGCAAAGAATCCATTTCTGGTTTTGGCTCACAAAACAGCATCAGGAAACCTGATGTGGCTGGACCATAACAAAGCCCACTCTGATGTTGTGCACGGCATAAATGGATGCCTAGGGCATACTCTACACTTTGCTCTGCTTTCACATGGTCATGTGTGTGGTCTGAAATGCAGTCCGTGTGACTTACATATTTGCCGAACTAGCTGCAGCTCATGTGAGCTGAACTCACTGCAACATAATGATCTATGATGCTGTAAGTTCCAGCCCAACCGCACTTCCTGAACTCACAGCATCATTTGCTCACTGGACAGTAGACCTGTGGTTGGGGTGGAACTGAAAGCAACCATCACTATGTTCAGCTACGGATGGTCAGGGAAATGTGACCGTCACACAGGGCTTACGTACCACACACTGCCATGTAAAAGTAGCCTTCAGGCCTCATGCACACAACTGTATTTTTTTATCTATTTTTATCACATTTTTGCGGATGGCACACTGACCCGTTCATTTCTATGGGGTCATGCACACTTCTGGATTTTTTGGGGAGATCCATGTGGACTTCCCACAAATTTTAGAACATGTCCTGTTCTAGTCCGTATTGCAAACAAGAATAGTGTCTTACATTGATGGGAGTGACAAAAATATGGAGTGCTCACAGAAGGTATCTATCCGTATTTTGCAGATCTGTTGTTTGCAGATTGAAATACGGACTAACACATGAAGCCTAGTGCTAAGGATGCTGTTTGTAGATATCCAAATCTAGCCTGACTTTAAATTTAGTCACCCAGCATTGCTATGGATAAAACAGTACATGTGACCCCACCAAGGTTTGCCATTGTAAATTGGCTGCAGAGAGCCTAATGTATATCCTCATGTCTGTCCTGTAGCAATGTCTAATGTAGCTAAATAAAGTTACAGAAAATAATACCAAAAATAGAATAGAAAAATATTATTATTAATTAATAAAAACCCTAAAAGGTAAAAATTTTCAACTTTTTTATCCTTGTAACCAAGACAACTGATACATAAAATTCTAAATCCCTGTTCACATCGCATCTTGGCTTTACATTTGGCGCATGCGCTGTGAAAAGCTCTCAACATATGCACCAAGATTAAACGGGTTCTCCAGGAATTAATAAAATAAAATTCATGAGGAGACATGACGTACAGAGAGGATGGACAGGACAGACGGTGGTAATGTGGGGCTGTGGTAATGGAGACTGCATACAAGAGCTACTGCTCATTATCCACATCCCCACCTCCTCTCTGTACTTCATGTCTCCTCATGAACTCCATTCCTACAGAGATTCAGCTGAAGATCTTATCATCGGTATTCAGGTTCATAATCCTTAATAAGTAGGAGAGGAGGATAAGACAGCTATTTACCTCCGTTTTGTGAAGTTACTTGTCCTCTTGTGTAATTAGGACAGGTTGTGTGTGTACTAATTGGACGGCGGCCATTTTATTCCCCCTAATGATTACTCCCCAGACAAAACGAGCCATTATAACTAAGGAAAGGTATTTGAGAATATATTTATAATAAAGTAATATTTAATTATTTATTATTTTTTTTATTCCTGGAGAACCCTTTTAAAACCCAGACATATCTATAACTGTATACCACACAGCTGTATATGCCATCCGTAGTCCACCATCTGTTGACCCATCTGGGGTACTGTATGTGCTAAAAAAATGCTCACAGTATACTTCTGACATACACACCGGCTATGTTCTGAACATAGCCTGCATAAAACTATGGCTGGCAGAAGGCCGTGAGGAAAAGATAAAAAAATAAAAATTTATCACTACCTTATTCGCATGAAAAATATTTCATATTATTAATATTTCCATGTTTGTTTACTCTTTTCCCATCAATAGAACTGGCTTTTCTCATATGCAAAAAAACGGACTAGTATAGGACAGGCGGTGAGTTTCTGTGACCGGGTACATGGATCAGTTAACAAAATGGACGTGTGAATAGCCCCATTCTCTTGGATCAGTACATGTGCTGATAGCACACTGAAGACAAATACGGTTGTGTGAATAAGCTCTTAGATAGTCACAGACCTGCTGCTTCCAGTGTTTTCTCTATCACATGGTCTATAGTGTCGCTTCAGAGAAATCTACTGGTTATTAGGTGCAGCTCTGGATTGCATTATGAGGAAGGGGGTCCTTGTATTCTTGTATTCATGAGGGATAGCCCCATCCTCATGTGAGGACACCCCCACCCTCCTGCCGATAATTGATAGCTTTCTCCCTCTTACTGTGCATAAGGAGAAACCTATAAATCATCGATGGGTGGACGGGGCTTCCTCCTCACAAACCAGAGCCAGTGCTGCAGCTTCTCCAAAACTAGATTATAGACACGTGTACCAGTGACAACTCTGGAATCTGCATGCCTGTCACTTTGCTGGCCTCAGGGAGGACAGGATAAAGGTGGTAACTGATTCCATTTTATAATAAAGTTGCCTCCATTCTAGGAGCCCAATTTAAGAGCTACGTTTGCCGTTTCCATCAGGGTCAGTGTGGTCCATCTTGCCACAGATCCTGCACACAGCATTATGGCTTCTTTTAATTGTGGAATCTATAGTCCAGATATGAATAGAGCTATCAGAAATAAAATAAAAACTTTTTCAAGAGGTTTTTCATTTGTACTTGCATAGTCAACTCATGCAGAAGGAATAATTCATGACAAGTGTCCTACAGCATCAAACCTGACAGGTCCCTTTTTGTAGTAGGCAGTTGACCTTTAGATTGAAAAATATACACTGGCGATCAAAATTAGAGAACAATTCATGAACACTTGATTTTTATAGAAATAATGTAATCTACATTGATCATTATTTGAAAGATTTTTTGTAAGGGGTACACCATGCCATTAGAACAGTGTTTTCCAAAATAACCAAAGTATATCAACATAAAACCTTTATTTTTTTTTAAAAACCGATGATCATAATTAGAGAACAGCAATAACTGTAGCACAGAGAAAGATTCTAACTAACTTTTCTGAAGGTTTCTACAGTCACCAATTAGTAGGAAGTGTACAGGCCCTTGCTTTGAATGACTTCAGCACATCTGCGGCCACAGGACATCACTAGTCTCTCACATGGCTCTGGTGGGATTCCAGTCTCTTCAACAGTCCGGTGACTGTTGTGGGTTTCTTGACCATAACTTTTTCACCAAGGATTTTTCTGAGGTTTTCTATTGGGTTTAGATCAGGACTCTGGGCTGGCCATTTCATTGTTTCAATGTTTTCAGTTTTAAGGAACTGCCTTACCCGTTTTGCTGTGTGACAGGGGGCATTGTCCTGCCTGAAAATTGCTGGCTGATTGAGTGATGAACGCAAGGAAGGAACCATGTGTTGTTGAAGAAGGTTCTTCATTCACTCTGCCATGTAGCTGTATGAGAGGTCCAACTCCTGCTGCAGAAAACATTCCTCAAACCATGACACTTCCTCCTTCACCTTTCACTGACTTCTTTGGGTTCAGTCTTTCCCCAGTTTGTCGATGAACATAATGTTTCCCATCAGACCCAAATAAATAAACTAGCTTTCATCAGTAAAATAAACTGGAGCACTTCTCCTCTGTCCACACAACATGCTCCTCAGCAAAGGTGAGTCTAGCCTTTTGATTCTTTCTGCTAATGAGAGGTTTGGTCACTGCCGAGTGGGCTTTCAGTCCAAATGATCTTAAACGTTGAGACGTTGTATGACGAGACAGATCCTTACCCTGTTCAGTGCTGAACTGGCGAGCAATTCAAGCTGCGGTGTTGAAACGATTACCCATGAAGATTCTCCTCATTATCCTGTCCTCTCTTGCAGTTTTCTTTCGAGGGCGACCAGCCTTCTTGGGGGACTTGAATGAGTTTGTGATGTTGTAAAGATGCAATATTCTAGAAATCACAGACTTGGAACGACCAACTTCTCTTGCTACGGCTGATAGGGTCACCCCTTTGACCTTTATCTGGACAACCTGTTGCTGGAGGGTTTCAGTCACTTTGGAACGGCACACCATTTTGGCAAAGTCAGTGAAAACTGGAAAGTTAGGCTGCCAGTTAAATAGGGTTTGTCAGATCATTAAGGAAATTGTTGCCAGATTAACACCAATAACTTGCAGGTATCTGAAAGTGTTCTTTAATTTTGATCATGTTAGGATATATTCACATAGGACTACACTATGACCTTGACATTTCGGAAGTTGTGTGTTCTCTAATTTTGATCGCCACTGTATATTCATTTCGAAATGTCATTAAAGTTACCTGAACCTAGAGATTCAGGTCACTATACAGTACTTTTTCCTGACCACTTAAGGGGAGTTTCACACATAGCATTTTATTAATTTTTTTGGGGGGAGGTGGGGGGCGCATTTTTTATGTAGCTTTTTCCTGGCGTTTCTTCCCCCAAATATTTTTAGCCCTAAATCACTATAGTCAGACGTTAATGAAATAAAAAAAAAACTCACTGCAGACTGCTTATTGGTTCTAGTATGTTTTGTGTCCTGTGGGTATATGGTATTTTTGTACAGTTTTTTCACATAGTTTTTCTGTAGGAGTTAAAAAATGGCAGAGTAAAATGCTTGTGACGGTGGGTTCACACATAGGTTTTCATGGCAGTTTTTTAAGCCAAAGAAAGAAGTTGGTTGGATGTGAATGAAAAATGTAAAGGAAAGACTTGTTCTTCTCTTTACTGCTGGATCCACTTCTGGATTTGAATCAAAAACTGCTAAATAAAAAAACCCTATATGTTTAGCTAAAAAAACTAAAATAAAACACGTGAAATCCATGAAATCCAAGCCAAAAAAATACAGTAATAAATTGTGTGAGAAGAAAGCCTTGTAAGTTCTGTAAGGCCTCATTCGCACTTTCAGATTTGGTCAGCATTTTACATTCATTCTTTAAAGCCAAAATCGTGAGTCTATACAAAAAAAAAAAAGTTAAAATATGTCCATTATATCATTTATGTTTTAGGACTCACCTCTGATTTTGTACCTATAACACTGACCTGTTCCATGTGTGCTTGGCAGCTGAAGACACCTGTGTTGGTCTCATGTTCATATGTGTCCGCATTGCCGAGAAAAATGATGTTTTATTATATGCAAATGGGTCTCTGGGAGCAACAGGGGCATTACCGTTACACCTAGAGGCTCTGCTCTCTCTGCAACTTCTGCACTCTCTTCATTTTGATTGGCAGGGCCAGACATGATCATGTTATCACTGCCTGGCCCTGTTAATCAGTGCAGAGGGTACATCAATTGCAGAGAGAGCAGAGCCTCTAGGTGTAATGGCAATGCCCCCATTGCTCCTAGAGGCTCATTTGCATATATTAAAACATCTCAGCAATGCGGGCACATATGAACATGGGACCGACACAGGTCAGCCAGGTTTATAGGTACAAATCTGCTGACAGATATCCTTTAAAATACGCACGAAGATTGTGATTATATAATTCGCACTGTGTGAATGAGGCCTAAGTTTTGAATAGCTGATTACATTTACTGACGCTCCTGATATGCATATTTTTGCCCTAGTGTTGAAAGAAAACACACAATCCTGAAAAAAGAACAAAATTCTGAGAAAAATGGTGAGTTAGAATCATATTTGACTTGTAGAAGACTCCTAAAACAAATCCTATCAGCCGTTGAAGGCCTAAAATAAGAAATGTGCATGCATATACTGTACTTACCTTTTAGTTCCCTAGCCTCTCCAGCCCTGACTCTCCCATGATCCCCCAATAGTCTTTGTTTACATTGCGGAAATGATGTGCCGTACTGACATGTAACTGCTGCAGCCAATCCCTGGGCTCAGTGCCGACATCATCAGTATGTAGGCGATGATGGATCTCAGTGGTCACTGCAGGCTGCAGGAGCATAAACCAAGACCACCAGTGACCATGAGACTATCAGTACTAAAGCAGAGCGGGATCTAAAAGGTATAATTAGTTATATGTGCATATATGTTATTTAAGGCCACAAATATGCATGATTAATATAAAAAATGTAAATCAGGCATCATATAATACATGACAATCTCTTTCCAACAAAAGTACCAGAACCAGCCCTGTACCTTAAATGGATCCAGAGATTTCACCATTCTTTGTGCCAATTGCTCTGCTAAATTTATTTAAGCCCGGCATCTCAGGGGATGTGTCCTTTCTCAGGGGGCATGTCTTCTAACTCTCATAGCTACTAAATAGCTACTAACAGTAGATATGGCTGGTGGCGGTTGAAGGGTGTAAGTGAGCACCTGCGTCCATCTCAGCGAGGTGGACAGAGAGATGAGGAAAAGCACAAACGGCAGGTGGTACGACAGGCGGCCCCCCAGGGGGATTGAGTCCCAGTGTTTAGGAATGCCTAGTGGTATGTTGTGGCCCTAATATTTTTGTGTTACGGTGCTCCTATCTGGATGCTGTCGCTCTCCGGGGTTAGGCTCTGTAGCAATAAAAGAGTTGTAGTTGTTGGAATAAGTAGAGTCCAGATTTGGACTTTCTAAAGGTTCTGGTACAGTTGAGTGGGGTGTCTTTGGCTGTTGACCCCCTTAGTCTATGAACTGCAAGGGATCGGGTGCTTTCCGAGCTGCTTCCCCTGGAAGACTCCTGCTGCAGGAGGGGGAAACGCCCCCTCACTGCACCATGTTGTCTAGTGTCCTTCCAACTCTCAAATAACTACAAACCTTCCATTCGTAGAAACTAGGACTAGCCCACTTCTGCCCAAAAGGGAGGAGAATGGAATGGTAAGTTCCATTCTGACTAAAGATCTCTGCCAGGTACATTGCCACCTGCTGGACAACCAGGCACAGTACATTAACAGTTTTTGCATATAACAAAATGACACTTTGATAGTGGTAGTACAGTTGGTGGTGCAAACCAATACAATGGGGGCAAACAGGCTAGCAATAGGAATGTAGGAGTAGTAGTCTCCCTCTGGGCTGCCACATTGGCGCTATACAGATATATTTTATTGAATAACTCACTAGCTATACAACGTTTTTAATTACATGCAATTACAAATGTATTCAGATCCAGGTGCTGGTTTGAAAAATGTAGAATTTTTTCGTAGGACAACCCCATTAAGATTCTTTTCTATTTATGGCTAATAGAGGTCATTCTAAAATACTAGAAGGAAAATAAATTATTCTAGAAGGAAATTGATGTTAGTACAGTTTCCTGACCTTTTCTTTGAAGTGGGTGCAAATATTGAGCTTCCCTTTAATGTAACCGGGTGGATGAAGTAATGCAGATTTCTTAAAGCACTGTCGTACCTGAACAGTTTTTTAGGTGGAAGTAAATGTTGACAGTGGCAGGAAATCTGCTCTGCGTCATGCCGGCTAAGCAAAAGCCATATCTCTTGTGTTCTGACATGTTATTCCTTTGATTGCTGCTGATGCTCACAGATATGGAAATCTCTCAGCTAGAAGCCAAAGCCTCACAGCACTGCTAGAATGCAGAACCCCTTTATTCTAGTGACTGGTGAAGGGTCCTACATTAGGGTCCCTTACTGGTGCTACTCATCCCAATGTCGCAGCTGGAAGGCTGGAGAGGTAGCAGTCACATTCACCAAAGGCATGCCTATCACATAGGAAGACAGCAGTATGACAGATGACACATGGCAGGTGGCGGTACTGTTATAGGTCTGACTTTAAGTGCCTACCAACATGGTTTGCAATTACCCAGTTGGAGATCGTCTTCATGGCTTTTTTTGAGCTACATGTAAAATCCTTCTTTAGGCTCCTTTCACACTTGCGCTCGTCGGTCCGCTTGTGAGTTCCGTTTGAAGGAGCTCACGAGCGGACCCGAACGCAGCCGTCCAGCCCTGATGCAGTCTGAATGGAGCGGATCCGCTCGGACTGCATCAGTCTGGCGGCGTTCAGCCTCCGCTCCGCTCGCCTCTGCACGGACAGGCGGACAGCTGAACGCTGCTTGCAGCGTTCAGCTGTCCGCCTGGCCGTGCGGAGGCGAGCGGATCCGTTCAGACTTACAATGTAAGTCAATGGGAACGGATCCGCTTGAAGATGACACCATATGGCTCAATCTTCAAGCGGATCCGTCCCCCATTGACTTTACATTGAAAGTCTGAACGGATCCGCTCAGGCATCTTGCGCACTTAGAAATTTTTCTAAGTTATTAATGCAGACGGATCCGTACTGAACGGAGCCTCCGTCTGCATTAATATGATCGGATCCGTTCAGAACGGATCCGATCGAGCGCAAGTGTGAAAGTAGCCTAAAAGGGCACTGTCATCTGGTAAATCAACCTACCTCCCTCAATCAACACCGCTCCCTTAGGGCTCATGCACACGACCGTTGGATGTTTTGCGGTCCGCAAATTGCAGGTACCAGCTGTTTGCAGACCGAAATGGCCGGCCCCTAATACAACAGTCCTCTCCTTGTCCATAATGCGGAAAATAATAGGACTTTTCTATCTTTTTGCGGAATGTCCATGCGGACATACAGACACGCAATGCACATGGAGTAATTTCCTTTTTTTTTTTTGCTGCCCCATTAAAGTGTATAGATCCGCATACAGGCTGCAAAAAAACGTACATGTTTACCCTCTGATACTGTTTGGACAGTGTCAGCGTAATGAACATCAATGAGTGACGTCAACACCTCTGTTTGCTAAACAGATCCACATTTTTATAATGGGTGCCAAAACTACAGCCCCTTTAATTCGGGAATGACAGGGAAAAAGAAAAATCGCCAAATTACTCAAAGGAATGATGTAAATTGAAGGAGGTAAGTAGATTTAAAAGCTTTAAAAGGTGGCGACTCCTCTTTAAAAGGGTTTTCCAAGACTGTCCTCGGGATAAGTCATCAGTATCTGATGGGTGGGGGTCTGACACTCGGGACCCCTGCCGATCAGCTGTTTAAGAGGGCAGCAGTGCTCGAAGTAGCGCCATAGCCTTCTCTCAGCTTTTTCAAGTACAGTGATGACATGTTCATCGGTCATATGGCCTAGACGCAGCTCAGCCCCATATAAGTGAATGGGACGGAGACTGGTACCAAGCACTTTGGACTTCTTGATTGGGATTGTCACTACCTTTTTGGCTTCTGGCAGTTTGGTATTGCATTGATCTCCTGGTTCAGACTTTTTGGCGTATTGGTTTTCTCGTTTTGCCTCTGGTGTTTTTGTACTTCATTGTCCGACTGGCATTTGACCCTTTACTGTACGACTACTCTTTGTGTTTGTCGGTTTGTTGTTCCCTGTTCATTTCAGCGTAAGGGGTCAGCGGGGTCACTGTTTAGGGTGACCATGCAAGTAGGTAGGGATAGTAGGTCCAGGACATTTTAGGGCTGCACTATCCCTGTTTGTGTGTGACGGTAGTCGCCCATTTCTGACAGCGAGATTATCTTTAGCCTGGCAGCTCAGATGGTATGTCCTTGCTGCTGCAGCTCTGTCCCTGCAACTGCCACAGCTTCTAACAGAACATGTGGCAGTTGAAGATTTAAACTGAGCACAATCAACCAGCTCAGTGAGATGGACAAAAAAAATATGAAAAAGAACAAACAGCAGGTGGCGCTATACCTGCTGTTGTTCTTTTTCATTGAATATTGAATAGTTTGAACATTTTATTGAATAGTTGAACATTGAATATTGAACATTTTATTGAATAGTTCACTGGCTATGCTGAATTTTCAATTACATGCAATTACAAAAGTGTTCTGATCGAGGGGCTGGTTTAAAAATGCAGAAGAAATTTTGTGGCAAAACCCCTTTAAGGAACTGCCACATCTGCACCTCCAGTCATGTGGAAAAATATAGAGTACTGGAGTAATCATCGCTGTACTAAAAGTAATGGTAAAGGCTACTTAGATGTCACACATAAAATAAAACTTGGAAATACCTTAGATGTTACAGAAAGGGTGAGACCATAGAAAATAAAGAAGTCAAATGAACTTGCCCTTCAGATATATACGATGGCCACCAGTTGATACAAAGTGAACCTTAGTAATTTGGTGCGCCATGTGTAGTAGGTCTGCATTTGAGGGCACCAACCTAATGCTCGCAAACGTATGCAGGCTGGAGCCACCTCCTTAAAGGAAGCATCCAAGTGTAACACTGGTGCCCCACCACTAAAAAATGATATTAAATACCTGAAACCCCAGACATTCTTATGCTTCCAGAGCTACTTTCACACTGGCGTTTTGGCTTTCCGTTGGTGAGATCAGTCATGGGCTCTCACAAGCGGCAAGTTTTGCCCTAATGCATTCTGAATAGAAAAGACACCGCTCAGAATGTATCAGTTTGCCTCCGATCAGTCTCCATTCCACTCTAGAGGCGGACACCAAATCGCTGCCTGCTTGACGAAACTTTCTCTGACATAATCTGGCACAATAGAAAACTGATCCGTCTCCCATTGACTTCCAGTGGAGTTCATGACGGATCCGTCTTGGCTTTGTTACAGATAATACAAACGGATCTGTTAAAGGGATTCTGTCACCTCCCCTCAGCCAAAAAACGATTTAAAAGCAGCCATGCAGCACAGCTTACCTGGATTAGGCTGTGCTCTTTTATCTTGAAATCCGTCCAGCAGTTACTTCAAAAAACGACTTTGATCAATAAGGAAATGCGTCCTGAAGGTGCCCAGAGGGGCGTTTTTTTCTTCCTAGTGAGCCCAGTACCGCCCCTCTTTCAGTGCCCAGCCCGCCTTCCTTGTATTTTCTAACCGCCGCCTCCAGCCTGCCACAGCCTCCCCTCCCTCTCCTCCCCCTCCCTCACGCCGAACGAAGTCTCGCACAGGCGCAGTACCCACTGAGGGCTGCGCCTGTGCGATCATCAGGAGACTGAGGGCGGCAGCTTCATCTTCGTCACTGGGCATGCGCCGAGCCCAGTGACGTCCGATGTTAGCTCTTCCCTCAGTCAGCAGGGAAGAGCGAGCATCGGACGTCACTGGGCTCGGCGCATGCCCAGTGACGAAGATGAAGCTGCCGCCCTCAGTCTCCTGATGATCGCACAGGCGCAGCCCTCAGTGGGTACTGCGCCTGTGCGAGACTTCGTTCGGCGTGAGGGAGGGGGAGGAGAGGCAGGAGAGGCTGTGGCAGGCTGGGGGCGGCGGTTAGAAAATACAAGGAAGGCGGGCTGGGCACTGAAAGAGGGGCGGTACTGGGCTCACTAGGAAGAAAAAAACGCCCCTCTGGGCACCTTCAGGACGCATTTCCTTATTGATCAAAGTCGTTTTTTGAAGTAACTGCTGGACGGATTTCAAGATAAAAGAGCACAGCCTAATCCAGGTAAGCTGTGCTGCATGGCTGCTTTTAAATCGTTTTTTGGCTGAGGGGAGGTGACAGAATCCCTTTAATAACGGATGCATGCGGTTGTATTATTGTAACGGATCCGTTTTTGCAGATCCATGACCGATCCGCCCAAAACGAGAGTGTGAAAGTAGCCTTAGATTTATTTGATAATTTTCCATATATATCATTAGCAAAGATAATGACAATGCATCAAGTGATTCACGGCAGTCGGAAAAGGGGATTACTAGTGAGTGAGGGCAAAGCTCCAACCGTCCATCAAGAACCAGGCAATGAATATGTCATAAACCTTATCTCAATGTAAATCACTATCCAGTCACCAAGCAGGGAAACACCTCCAACCATTGTGTGTAGACATACATCTAAACTGAAGAGTAAGAACAATATAAATACCCAGGTCAATGTGCCAAAACTGCAAAATCTACTTAAAGGGAACCTGACATCACGGTTATGCCATCTTAGCTGCCCACAGTACATGATTCATGCACCAACAGGGCTCTGGAAGCAGTTCTTGTTGCGGTATTCTAACTACTAAAGTGCTGAAAGTGTACTTTTAATCTTTTTCCTACTGTATGGAAATGACTATGTTCAAGTCAAGGAGGCAGGCATTTTACTCCTCCGCCTGCCCCCACCTCCTGCAGTTTAATTGATGGAGCCTGTGTGGGAGCTAATGTTCCCTGCCTGAAAGAATGGCGATCAAGATGCAGGAAGCGGGAAGAAGATTAAAAGTGCATTTTCAGCCCATTTACTAGTTCCAACCAATTCCAGAGCCCCATATCAGGCGTAGATGGTGGTGTAACAGTTAGTTGCGCTTCTATCTACGAGTTCGCCCCGCTCACGCCGGGTCTAAAATTGTGGGCGTGGCGTTGACGCAGAAAATGCTCAGAAGCTGCTTTACATTTAGAACTGGCGCCTCTTCGTAACTTCGCTATGAAGCTTTATTAAGAAATAAATGTGCCCCATAGTTTTATGGGAAAAGATTACGTAACGGAAATCCTGCGCTATTAATTTGCACTTGCGCTATACACAAAATGTTCTCACACACGTATGTAGAAAGCAATTTTTCTGTAAAGGTATTTATTGGTCTCTGAGGATCTTGATTCGTTAATCCGGGCTATCACAACAGCCTTATTTTGTGGTGACAGTCACTTTACCGGCTATAGTCGATATTGAGCTGCTGTGCTGCGGTTGGTATGCGGCCGAGTATTTTTTTTTTTTAGAACATTTTTTATTTTTTAAAGAAAAATCACAGTACATAAACAGAAGATGTGTACATTATAATACAAAACAGCAACATGTCCTGCAAAAGAACATAAAAATAAAACCATCCATGGCTCAACAGATAAGTTCTCTAATCACCTTTGTCTCTGCATATTAGTTCGTTAGCTATCTCGGGAATCTTCCACTCTTTCCGATGGTTACTATCATATTAATGGCACATTATTGGTGCCATTTTGTCTTTGCTGCAGTCTACCTTTTAATTGTTCTGTCAAGCACCATTGAGTAAACTGGAAGGGTTTTATTAGATTTTCAACCTCTGAGTCAGAGAGAAAGCTCACTATGAAACTCTTCCTTTTCCTAAAGAATTTTCCCACCTTACTCTCCTTGAATCTCTCTGCTTCTCTTCGTTCTAGTGTCATTAGTCCCTTCATGTATGGCAAAATCACTTCTCTGGAGGGAACCTTAGCATCTAGCCAATTTCGTAGTATAGATCTCTTAGTCACCATACTCAAAACATGAAAAATAACTGGCAGCTTCCTTTCTAGTAGGCCCTCCGCTCCCGTCTCTTCCCAGTAGTGGAATAAATAAGTCATGGGCTGCAAGGGAATGTCAAGGTTACAGATATCTTTAGTGATATTCGCTACTTGGTTCCATAACGAAGAGATCTGTGGGCACACCCACAGACCATAATATAAGTCAGTCTGCGGAGTGTGACACTTCGGGCAACTCGTCAGTCTGTTGGGTCTGCTGGGCACTGGCGGTAAGTTAAAAGCGTATATGGCTTTATGCATTATTCAGAAGTGAGTATCCCTCCAAGTTTAGTATGGATTTCCTCAACCCCCACCACCCTTTTAGTATCTTGTCACCCGCTTTTTGGTCCTCCAGTAATCGCACCCATGGTCTGAACGTCAGAAGGGGCACACCATCTCCCAAAACCTCCCTAACTTAGGAATATAAGAAAGAGATGGACTGAGGGCCCTCTCCTCTCTGTAAAATCTTGTCAAAATTATTCTGTTTCGTTTCTTTTGAGGGGTCAGATAATCGATCTGTAAGGAACTTATGAATTTGAGCAAACTGTATATTTTGTAAGGGGCTCAAATTAAATTTAGCTTTGATCTCCTGACAAGTCATCCATCTATTTTCTTAATCGTTCATCATATGTTTAGCCGTAAGGATCCCCTTCTTTTTCCATTCCCTAAAAAGGCTGTTGTGTTTACCCTGTTCAAATTCTGGATAATCCCACAATGGCAAATATTTAGATACTCTATAGCATAGTCGAAATTGCATTCTGATAGCTTTACAAGCCACCCAGGTATGTCTAAAAAGAACCGAGTTTCTAAGGTTCATGGGTACATCTTTCAATCTGACATGCAACAGAGTACCCGGGTCCCATAAGTTTCCCTCCAGCGCATAGTCGGAGTGTAAATTCGTCTTATGCACTTATGCAGTCTATAATGTGTCTTAGAAGACAGGACAGATAGTATAATCTGATGTTTGGGAGATTCATTCCTCCCTTCCATTTGAGAGCCATGAGCTTTTTAATCCCTATTCTGGGTTGTTTCCCTTGCCACAGAAAATGCGACATTTCACTATGTAGCTTAGTTATGTCTGTATGCTTAATTAGAAGAGGTAGGGTTTTGAGGGGGTACAGGAGTCTCGAGAAGCTTATCATTTTAATTATATGAGCTCTTCCCAGCAGCGACAAGGGTAAATTATGCCATCTACGCAGTTCTTGTGTTATTTTGAGCACTAAGGGCGCATAATTAAGCTTGTACAAGGAGTCTGTTCTATGTCCTACTTTAATTCCTAGATAGGTTATGTAGTCTCTTGCTATCGGTATGCCACATAACGTTGGATTTTGAAGAGCCTACTCGCTTTTTTTCTTCAATTGCAAGAGTGAGCATTTGGATATGTTAATTTTAAAACCCGAAAGTTTACCAAAGTCTGTAATGTTGTCTAATACCCCCTGGAGGTCCTCGCAGGGTTTTCTAGAAATAACATAATGTCATCCGCGAAGAAAGCTACTTTTAGCTCTATCCCCTCAATCCTAAGTCCTTCAAATTTTCCCCTGGAGCTCAGATATCTAACTAAGGGCTCTAATGCTAAGTTAAATAACAGCGGGGACGGAGGACACCCTGTCTGGTGCCTCTGAATAATTTAAAAGGATCTGATAGAAAGTCTTGAATACTTATTATGGCTTGTGGGTTGGAGTACAATTTGTCCAAGTATACCCGAAAAGAGCCCTTCATCCCCAATGTATCCAGCACCCGCCCTAGCCACTCCCAGTAAATGTTATCAACAGCTTTTTCTGCGTCTAACGTGACCAGGGCGGATGTCGAGAGCCCCTCCCACCCACCATATCTAGGGCCGCCAAGACTCTACGAACGTTTGTGACCGTAGATCTCCCCTTCACAAAACCCACCTGCTCCGGGCTAATCAAAGTCAGGAGTATTTGTGCTAACCTATTGGCCATTAATTTAGAAAAAAAATTTAGGTCTTGATTGATGAGGGAGATCGGGCGATAAGAGGCCGGATCTTTAGGAGATTTACCCTCTTTAGGGATCATTTTAATATGCGCCATAATCATTTGTGATGTGAGATTCTCTCCCTTTAAAATCTCATTACCCACACAAGACAATAAAGGCGAGATCTAAACTTTTAGGATTTTATAGAAGTCACCCGGATACCCATCCAGTCCCGGGGTTTTATCCCCTGGCAAACCTGGTTTGTATTTCTTCTGCTGTGATGGTCTTATTTAGATTGGCCATCTGTTCTGGAGACAAGGTTGGTAGGTTTAACCCCTCTAGGTAATTTGCCTCACCCTCTCTGCAGTCTCTAGGTTTGGAATACAAGGTGGAGTAATAATCTAATATATAAAGCTGAGTGTATGTGTGTGTGTATGTCCGCTAAAGGAATCTGCACCGTTGCATTTACAATCATGAAATTTGGCACACAGGTACATCAGGTGTCCGGGAAGGTTTTAGAACAGGTCTCAGCTCTCTAGGATGTACCGTTCCTGAGATATTCCCCCCAAAAAATGCATTAACCAATAGAAGCTTGGTCACATGACCCTTATCAGTCAATAGAAGCTCTCAGGTCCTTCAGCCTCCACATATAGTTTTACTTCAGGTTTCCATAGCAACCCAGCCATTTATCTTCACTGCTATAGATGAGCCTTAACCTCTTAAGGACACAGGGCGTACAGGTACGCCCTGATGTCCTGGTACTTAAGGACACAGGTTGTACCTGTACCTGTGGCCCACACTAGTACGAGCAGCTCGGGGGCTCATACTAGTATTCCGGCCCACCAGATAAGTCCACCTGAGCCCCCTACCGGTGAACTTGCATGGTGTACCCCAAAGGATTTTGAGCCCACGATTCCTGATTTTGTTGGCCAAACAGGAATCCAGATTCCCACAGTGGGCTTCACTGAATATGACAATTTTAGTCTTTTTTTCAGTGACCACTTTGTGAATCTGATGGTGGAGCAAACAAACTTGTTCGCCCAACAGTTCATTGCTCAACACCCTGGCTCCTTTTTGGCTAGGGCCGGTGGCTGGACTCCGGTCAGTGCAGCCAAGATGAGGACGTTTTGGGGCCTCGTGCTGCACATGGGCCTAGTAAAAAAAAACTGTGTCAGGCATTACTGGAGTGGGGACGTCCTCTACCAGACCCCACTTTACAGTACGGCCATGACACGTACCCGGTTTGAGGCCATTCGGAAATGCCTGTATTATGCTGCTATGGGACCGTGCAGCAAAGACTTATGGTGGCGTAACTTCTTATTGCAGGACTAACATAAACCAAAACCCAAATTGGTAAAGTAAACATAATATGCAAAACTAAATGATATTCTTAAAATAAAGAAATGAAATGTCGTGGACTTCTCCTTTTTCTGGCATCTTGCGACACTCCATTCCCTCCCAGCTTAATCTTTGTCGGGGAAGAAAACTTTTCAATGCAGCTAATTCTTCATGGCTCCGTGTCCATTAAAGATATCAATGTCTCTTGACAGAAAGTAACTTAACGTCTGTTTCGCCTTTGGTCCTTCGTAGACGTGGTGGTACCATCTATCCCTTCGTTTGCTGATTCCGAAGGCGATTCCGCTGACTTCTTCCGCACATTGCCTGACTCACTCCTGGCCATCTCATATTTTCCTCCTTGGTCTAGTTGATACGGGCCTGGGGAAAAGAAGGCCTCTGCATCCAGTGCAGATTCGAAAGTCTTGTAGGAGGCATTTGCGCATCTAGCACGTAGCAGTGCTGGGTACAGAAATTGGAAGCGTATATTACGCCGATATAGCGAGGTGCAAATGGCGCTGAAGGTTTTCCTTTGCTTTGTAACCGCTGCAGAGTAATCATTAAAGAGCATCATTTTGTGCCCTTGGTACTTCAGAGGTTCTTTACGAGCCCAATAGGCTCGAATGATGTCCTCCTTATCAGAGAAGTCTAAATATTTCATAATGACCTGCCGTGGCTTCGGAAATCTCTCCACATTTTCTTTGGGTCCGTCTGCCACGTTCAGGTTAGGGTCTAGGCAGTGCACACGCTACACTTTTCTAGGAATAGCTGTTAGGCCCAATGCCCACCTCACAAATGCACCTTAGTTCTGCGCCCGAAACTCCTGGTAGGCCTACCAGATGTAGATTACTGCGGCGGGAGCTATTTTCAAAATCGTCAACCTTGTTCTTTAGATCCTCAATTGTATACTATAGCAGTGCCATCTTGTTATTTGTGCCTCCAAGATCCTCCTCCATACAAGCCGTACGCTTTTCCAGCTCATCCAAGCGATACCCTTGTTGTGTGAAAGCTTCTTGTAACTCTGACAGTGCTGCTTGTACTGTCGCCGATAAAGAAGCTTTTAGATCGGGGGCTAGATGACTCGCCACCTCTATCGCAAGGCGTTTTTAGATCGGTGGCTAGAAGTGGATTAGTTCCAAACATGTCCTCTTGGGAGTGAGTTGGCTGGAGATCTGGTGGCATAGTAATCGGGTCCTCGCTGCCTTGCGTCGCCGCCTTCTTGGACACGATGTTTAGCTGCCTGCTGCCCGGGTCTTATTCTTTGTTCGGCTTCTTCCTGCTCCTCAAAATGTACCTCTTCATACAGCTCGGCAAGTCTTGCGGGGGGACCCACACAATGGTAGGGCAAAGCCGAGCCCTTTGGCGGTTTGGAGAGGGTTATTTCACTGGGAGATGTAGCGGAGCTCCGCTAGTCGTGTCTCTCCATCCCAGTGCCGGAACCGGAAGTCCTGTATTTGTTTTTTATTGTTAATAGCCGTGCAGTAACCTGCAAAACTGCACAGCCATTAAGAAGACTAAATAAACAATTATATCAATGATAAAACATCTACGAAAGTAAAGGCTTCTTGCACCAAAAGTGAAGCTCTGATAGTAATAGATAGGGTCATGTTTTCATATCAACAAAATTGGGAGGCAGGAAATGGGGCAGCAACTAGCACCCTATTAGCATTCTTGACCTCCTCTACTTTGTCCTCTATTGAGTATGATGTAAATGTGAATTACCCAGGAGCTCACAGGGTTTCTACACTGGCTCTCAAATCATGGCTCACAGAAAACCTGACAGTATAAAAAAAATATACATTCCAATTCTATTGACTAGAACATCAAAAACACATTATAAAAGTATAAAACCATACAGCCTGGGCATGTGAAAGACCTAATGTACCGCAACCAGGAATCTACCTTTCATGTATCTTTTCATTATAAATTTCACAAGTCTATTCAAGGCAGGTAAGTGTAATTGAGTGAAGTATAAGGCATATTTGGCGATGGGTAGAAGCAGTAGAAGTCAACTATGTCTGCCAAATCTTTTGGAACCTAGAGTGATGAAATGTATATACTGACCAGGGGAGGGTGATGGTTTGCTGGATACCACTTTCTCCTCTACAACCATTCAGTCAGTTTGTTGGTGTAGCATATAGGACAGTATATGGCACGTCATAGACGTTTGTAATATACAGCCGCTTCACAGGAGCATTTTATTCTAGATCTCATCTCTGCAGTTTATTCTGCTGCACGTGTAGATTTATGCATATTTTCCATTTTTAGAGGCAGATTCTCCTCTAACAATACTCCAATCTGATGTGACTGAGCAAGAGGAAGGTAAGGAAGACAATAGAATAAGTATTTATGTATCTCAGTATTAAAGGGAACTTATCATCACTACAATGCAGTGTAATCTGCAGGCAGCAGGTTTTAGAGCAGGAGGAGCTGAGCAGATTGATATAGAATTCTGTAGGAAAAGATTCATAGAAATCCCTGCTCTTTCAATGCTTAGAGAGTCCAGTGGATGGTCCTTCTCAGTCACTGACAGCTTACATATACAGTTGCAAGAAAAAGTATGTGAACCCCTTGGAATGATATGGATTTCTGCACAAATTGGTCATAAAATGTGATCTGATCTTCATCTAAGTCACAACAATAGACAATCACAGTCTGCATAAACTAATAGCACACAAAGAATTAAATGTTACCATGTTTTTATTGAACACACCATGTAAACATTCACAGTGCAGGTGGAAAAAGTATGTGAACCCTTGGATTTAATAACTGGTTTAGCCTCCTTTGGCAGCAATAACTTCAACCAAACGTTTCCTGTAGTTGCAGATCAGACGTGCACAACGGTCAGGAGTAATTCTTGACCATTCCTCTTTACAGAACTGTTTCAGTTCAGCAATATTCTTGGGATGTCTGGTGTGAATCACTTTCTTGAGGTCATGCCACAGCATCTCAATCGGGTTGAGGTCAGGACTCTGACTGGGCCACTCCAGAAGGCGTATTTTCTTCTGTTTAAGCCATTCTGTTGTTGATTTACTTCTATGCTTTGGGTCGTTGTCCTGTTGCAACACCCATCTTCTGTTGAGCTTCAGCTGGTGGACAGATGGCCTTAAGTTCTCCTGCAAAATGTCTTGATAAACTTGGGAATTTATTTTTCCTTCGATGATAGCAATCCGTCCAAGCCCTGACGCAGCAAAGCAGCCCCAAACTTCACAGTTGGGATGAGGTTTTGATGTTGGTGTGCTGTGCCTCTTTTTCTCCACAAATAGTGTTGTGGGTTTCTTCCAAAAAACTCAACTTTGGTTTCATCTGTCCACAGAATATTTCGCCAGTATTGCTATAGAACATCCAGGTGCTCTTGTGCAAACTGTAAGCGTGCAGCAATGTTTTTTTTGGACAGCAGTGGCTTCCTCTGTGGTATCCTCCCATGAAATCCATTCTTGTTTAGTGTTTTACGTATAGTAGATTCGCTAACAGGGATGTTAGCATATGCCAGAGACTTTTGTAAGTCTTTAGCTGACACTCTAGGATTCTTCTTCACCTCATTGAGCAGTCTGCACTATGCTCTCTTTACAGGATGGCCACTCCTAGGGAGATTAGTAGCAGTGCTGAACTTTCTCCATTTAAAGACAATTTGTCTTACCGTGGACTGATGAACAGCAAGGTTTTTGGAGTCAACAATTCTTAATTGTAGGTCTTCTGAGAGCTCTTTTGTGCAAGGCATCATTCACATCAGGCAATGCTTCTTGTGAAAAACAAACCCAGAACTGGTGTGTTTTTTATAGGGCAAGGCAGCTGTAACAAACATCTCCAATCTCATCTCATTGATTGGACTCCAGTTGGCTGACACTTCACTCCAATTAGCTCTTGGAGATGTCATTAGTCTAGGGGTTCACATACTTTTTCCACCTGCACTGTGACTATTTACATGGTGTGTTCAATAAAAACATGGTAACATTTAATTCTTTGTGCGTTATTAGTTTAAGCAGACTGTGATTGTCTATTGTTGTGACTTAGATGAAGATCAGATCACATTTTATGACCAATTTGTGCAGAAATCCATATCATTCCAAAGGGTTCACATACTTTTTCTTGCAACTGTATGTAGCTGTCAATCACCAAATAGCACCGCCCACTGAACTCCTAAAGCATACAGCAGAAAGAGTGGGGATTTTAATGAATAAAAGTCACAAGACCGCAAGTGTTGTCTGCACCCACTCCGCAATTGTGCGGAACCGGTGCGGACCGATTCATTCTCTATGGGGACTGAATGGATGCAGAGAGCACACTATGTGTTTCCGGAGTGTGGCCACGATTTTCCGGTCCGCAGCTCCGGAAAAAAATTGCGGACAAGAATAGGCAGTTCTATGGGGGCGCCGGTCAGGTGTATTGCGGATCAGCAATTTGCATGGATTTGAATGGACCCTTATACTGACTCCTTTCCCAGAAAACTATGGGCCAAATTTCTCATTAAGATTTACCATTTTAGTTGCATGAAAAGTCATCAGGATCAGCCCTATTAAACCAGACATACCGCCTGGTAGGTTTGATCCTATTCATTAGAATACCTATATTCTGTGCAAATTGGTTGTGGTATAAAAGAGAAAAAAAAAAGGCTTTTATTCTTTATACAAATGAGGGCTTCAGTGCACTGAGGGGTGTGGCCTGCACTGGAAAGCGGAGGTGCACTGAAGGGCTACGCCCCGCCCCTCAGTGCACTGACGGCCTCACCGGCATGAAGAATGAAAGTCTTTTTTTTTTTAAAATTTGTGTTTACAACTTTTTTCAATGGTAGTTTCTCAAAAAGTGTTTTGTAAGTGCCATTGCTCCGCTGGCCTCACCACTTTCCTGATGAGCTTGAGGATCCGCCACATTTATAATCTTCTACACTAGTTTTCTGGCATAGAAGAACACTGATATCTATACCAGTAGGGGCGGGTGGATCTCACTTCAGGCGCATCTGGCAGTGCTCCTGGATATCATGGTCCGGAGAATGCCGGCAGGTTATGATAATTCTGGCCTGATATAGCTTCTGCTCCTCTAGAACATGCTGCCTGCAGATAAATTAACCTTCATGCTGGCAGGTTTCCTTAAACTACAGTATTACCATTGATATCTTGTATTATTTACAGACCTATACTCTTCATTATCTGATGACTTGAGTGAGCTAAGCATTCTTTGTGATATGGAGGTAAGAGGAATTCATCTCTTTTTTCTTCTTACATGACTGAAGCTGCTAATAATATAAGTATGTGATGTCTTCCTGTAGTTTTCTTATGATTATAGGACGTACTTTGAGAAGCACCTCAAGACTTTGCCTTGTGTTGGCCCTCCTACGATCCTGGCCTACAAACGTGAATCCTCAGAAGACCACCGGCTCCTGGCAATGATGAAGGTGGTTAATTAGCTCTTGTATAATTTCCTATGTGTAATGGAGCTGTAGTGCAGTCCTCACTGGTATCAGGCGATGGGAAATTCCTTTAGAACTTTCCAGCAATCTCTTAGCAGCTCTGTGACATCTTATTCCCAGGGCGTCTTATGCAGTCAGTGTGAAATTTGCACGCTTGTTCTCCTGAATGTGCTTTTCTTCACATGCAGATCCTAAGGGAACAGTCTGGGAAGGAACGGTGTGAATTCTGTGGAAAACCGTTGAAACCATTTCCTCTAGAATATACCATAGATGCAGCATATTCTAATGAGGTAAATCTCTCCATGAATGAAACATTGGGCCATTGATCCTTAAAGGGGTTTTGTCACTTTAGAAAATGGCATTTATTACGTAGAGAAAGTTAATACAAGCCACTTACTAATGGATTGTGATTGTCCATATTGTTTCCTTTGCTGGCTTAATTCATTTTTCCATCACATTATATACTGCTTGTTTCCATGGTTACGACCACCCTGCAATCCAACAGCAGTGGTGGCCATGCTTGCATACTATAAAACAATGACCAGCCTATGTGAGCTCCCACAGTCCCAGCCACCAGTGAGGCCTGCATTTTTTCCTGTAGTGTGCAATCATGAGCACCACTGATGGACTGCAGGGTGGTCGTAACCATGGAAACGGGCAGTGTATAATGTGATGGAAAAATCAATTAAGCCAACACTGGCCTGGGCGTGGCTAAGCTCCGTTCCCTTGAATGGAGTTTAGCCCCGCCCAGGCCAGTTGATACTAGTCGTGACATCACTGGGCCTGCGGTAAACAGTGAGAAGGCTGCTGGAGCGCCGCTGCCTTCTCAAACAGCTGATCGGCGGGGGTCCTGGGTGTCGGACTCCCGCCGATCAGATGCTGATGATCTATCCAGAAGATAGATCTTCTGATTAAACAAAGTGCAGAACCCCTTTAAGGTTTAGTCATTGAGAACTAACATCAAGAAGGAAAGCATGCTTTGATGTATTTCAGAGGATCCTCGCTATGCAGCAATCTCACTGGTTTTCAGAACCAGGACATGGTTGCATATATCTGTCCTGAAAATATGGATAACGCAGTCAGTTTGAAGCTAATAAAACTGACATAAGACTCTTTCAGATTTTTTGCTGCAGGCAGTTTAGAAACATGTTCCAGTCTCTGCTTCAAGAAGAGAAGCGCCTGCTTCAAAAAGATGAAATTGAGTTGATCTCGGTTGCTCCTCATGGGCCTTATGGAAGTGAAGTAGAGAGACAAAAAGCGAAGGAAAAAACTGCACAGAGGTAACATCCTATGTCCGCTGCTCTGGAAGACTAATTGTTTATATGGAAATCCATGTCATGACCACATACTCACTTCTAGAGGACTATATCCATAAAATGGCCTGGAACATTTCATAGTGACATTGCTATTGTAAAATATTAATATCATATCAACATTCCATTAACTCTTTTCAGCCCATCGCTGCAGAAAAATGTGTATCCCCAACTAGTACTAGCATAGCATAGTGTAGTGAGGTTTTCTCAATTTTAACTATTACATGACAGATGCAGGAGAGCACTTAGGGGGTTATTCACATGAAGCGTTATACAAGGCTTGCAAGAGGGCGTTAGCTATTGATCGTAACAATTTGCTCGGTGAGAAATGTGAGGCTAGCAAGGATAATATACTAACATTTGTTACAAATTACAGCAGCCAATTTACTAATGTTTGTAGTATTATATACAAGTATATTCCACTCTTGATGCGTGGTTTGGTCACACCTGCCATGAGAGCAGTGGTCAGAAGATCTCCCACTTCAGGTACTACATTATCTCCTATCTAAAGTGGCTATCTCCAGTAGGATGCTATAGATGCGGCAACCCCAGATGTAAGCTTTGCAACCTGATAAAAGAAAAGTCAAGAGACCTCCACAGTACCCCGTCTCCTTAACAGTGATTTACACAATAACCCGCCCCTTTAACAGTGACCTCCACAGAGCTCCTTTCCCTTAGAATTTGACCTCCACAACACCCCGTCCCCTTAACAGTGACCTCTACAGCACCCTGCCCCTTAACACTGACCTCCATAGCAGACGTCCCCTTAATTGTGACCTCTACCATTCACTGCCCCCTTAACAGAGACCTCATCAGCGCCCGACCCTTTAACAGTGATCTTCACAGCATCCTGTCCCCTTAACAGTGACCTCCACAGTGACCCGCCCATTTAACAGCAACCTCCACAGCATCCTGTCCCCTTAACAGCAACCTCCACAGCATCCTGTCCCCTTAACAGTGACCTCCACAGCGGCCGAATAATCCTTTATTCATCAAACATTGCAACATTTCGACTATGATATAGACACAGTAGAGTCGAAACATTGCGATGTTCGGCGAAGAAAGGGTTTGCCATTGAATAAAAAGTGCTGTGGTCCTTTTATGCATATACATGATCAGGGGTCCAGAAGCCAGGATCTAACAGGACATGTACAGATCGAAGTAAAGATTATTATCCATAGTGGTGCTCATAATATTTGGTTCGTGTTTAGTTCACCAACAATTACCCTCATGCACTGGATAGCTGATACCATTTTGTAATCGGAATAGCACTTTAAGCAGGCTATTGGTAAATGAAGCCATATTAAACAACACTCCCTCCACATATAACTTTACACCACCAACATGTATAGGCATAAAAGGACCGCAGCACTCTTCATTCAGTGCCAAATCTTCCTTCGACAAGTGACATTATTAGGGCTGATAAGAGATAGAAATCAGTGCACATAATCAATATCCAATCGGCAAGACTGCCATTGTGGGTAGGGTGACAGACTTCTGTACAAGAGATCTGTCACCCTATGAAATCTATCAGTTCTTAGCATACACAAAGTACAAAGGTCCACAGATTCAGACTTGTGTATCTCCAACAAAAGAAGGATCTCCCAACTCATAAGAGAACATCCTCCAGTAATAAACGAACCGCCTCCGTGACAGAGATTATGGTACTATGTTCTGCATGCATTAGAATATATATATTTTTTTATCAAATGAAAAAAATGGGCATTTAAAGAAGACCCCGACTACAAACTGGTCTATGTTCTTGAGATCTTATAGGAAAAGACTTGAGAGAAGGAAACTGAGAAAAGTTTCAATTCTCTTTACTCATATGGTTTCACTCATTGCTAAATGATGTATTATTCTTCCTCAGGCTAAGAGAAAGACATTTGGCAAAAGTTTTTGAGTCAATCGTGACAGAGCCAACAACTATCAATGAATGTAAGTGCAAAAGATTGTACTTTGGGTTTTTGTTTTTACAAATATTTCTACTGTAATTTAGCATTTTTTCCCCAAAAATATTAATACAAGAAAAATGGCATAAAGCCAACAACTAAAATGTAAGTTCAATTAACTTAATTGAAAAAAAAATATAACACACCCAGATATAAATGTCGGATTACTGCACAACTCGGCATGGAGTCTCAGGCAGATATGTAAATGATTACAGGGTGCAAAAATGCTACCCTCACTTCCCTATAAAAAGGCCCTCAGAGCCTACTGTTGGGTAGTGTACCTCGGTAAGAAATCGATGACTGCTCGACATGCCACTACAACATACATGAAGACATTTTGCCCAGTTGACAGACCTTTGAGAGGGGGCCCGTCATTGGACTGAGAGAAGCAGGATGGTTGTTTCAAGAAATTGCCTGCCATGTATGCTGTTATGACCTAGTAGTTAGGAGTCTTTGGGAGCAGTGTTTACACAAGGGCACATGGAAGACAAGCCCTGGACTGCTATGGACTGGAACCATATAATTTTTAATGATGAATCCACATTCTGTTTAGGTTACGACGATAGTCAGTTTCTAGTATGGAGGCCTCGCGGCAAACAAGCTCTGGACTGCTATGGACCACTATGGACTGGAACCGTATCATCTTTAGAGAAGAATTCAGGTTCTGTGTATGATCCAAAGGTTCGAGTATGGAGGCCTCATGGTGAGCGCTTCAATCCTGCCTTTGCTGTGAAGCGGCACACTGCCGCAACTGCTGGTGCGATGATCTGGATTGCCATGGCATAGTAGTGATATGAGGGACACTAACAGCTCAGCGATATGAGCAGGACATCCTGCGGCCACATGTGTTGTCTCTCATGGCAGGGTTTTCAATTTGCGTTTTTCCTTGACCTGCCAAGTCACCAGATTTATTGAGCATTAATGTGACCAGCTGGGACACCAGCTATGAAAACTTACGAGCATGCAGAATATACAGGCCCAGGTGCAACATCAGTAGGCAAATGAGCCAGAATGCTTCCTTGCCCAACCGTATTTCATCTTGCATCCAGGCCAGAGGCAGGCTACTAGAGCCTCTGTTTCAGTATTCCAGAATACACTTATCCTTTCGTTCTATCCCTTTGAGGGGGGGGCTTAGGTTAGCATGCAATAAAAGAAAATGTTATTTTGTCAGTGAGGCCTAATGGGGCCTTAGTTGGTGAGGTATGGATGAGGCCAGTTTAAACTGGGAGAAGACAGAGGAAAGTGATAAAAAGAAAGTATATGGATCACGCACAGGGTAGCAGACAAGTGGGAAGGACTAAGTAAGAAGGAAAGTGGACAGATGTTTGTGCCCTATTATATTGAAAGTAAGAGGCGGAAGGACATTGGTCTGTCCACAGTGTCCAGACTTTCAGAAATATATCCTTGTGGTCTGCCAAGATGGAAGTCGATTTTCAATGATCAACGTATCAATTGCGTCATCACTGACTGCTGACAAATCTAAGGTATTTTTCTTCCGTGCATATGCAATGTTTTGTCAGCAAGGAAAAAAATTGATTAATTTCCGAGAGTCTGGGGTTATGTTTTCAATTTGCTATTTACAGTAAATGGGCTTCTCATGGGTTTCTCCATATGTTGTGGCCTATGACTGAACAGATAATAGACCTGAATCCGGAGCCTCTTTTCAGTCTCAAGGGGACTGGAACCTCTCACAGTTATATAGATAGCCCAAAACCAAATGAGCTATTCTACTGGAGAAAAGATGCCACCTAAAAAAAACTAAAGAAAATCTCAAACATTAGGGCACTAAGACAAAATCTGATTACCATTTTGAAACATAATCGTTATAGGTAAATGAGGGGAAAACAGATGACCACAATATTTTACTAAGGGTACTTTCACACTGGCGTTTTTTCTTTTCTGGCACTGAGTTCCGTCAAAAGGGCTCTATGCCGGTAAAGAACTGATCAGTTTTATCCCCATGCATTCTGAATGGAGAGTAATCCGTTCAGGATGTCTTCCGTTCAGTCATTTTGACTGATCAGGCAGAATATAAAACCGCAGCATGCTATGGTTTTATCTCTGGCGAAAAAATAGCCTGAATGCCGGATCTGGCATTTTTTTCAATAGGAATGTATTAGTGTCGAATCCAGCACAGACCGAAAAAAAGGTAAAAAAAATAAATGCCGGATCCGTTTTGCCGGATGACACTGGAAAGGCGGATCCAGCATTTCAATGCATTTTTCTGACTGATCTGGCATTTTTAAGACTGATCAGGATCCTGGTCAGTCTTACTAATGCCATCAGTTGGCATACGTTTTGCCGGATCGAACCGGGAGCCGGGAGCAGGCTGTTCCAGCGACGAACAGCCTGATGAAAGCCCCCGGCAGCTGTTCTCGGAACTGCCTGCTCCCGGTGACCGCATTTTATTTCAGACCGGCTCGCGCACAGGTAAGGGCTTACCTGTGCCTCATGGGCGAACAATGCAAACTAATCATCACTGCTTGCCGGATCACTCTGCCACAAGTGTAAAAGTAGCCTTAGTCCCATATTTTGAAGGGATGTTTTTGTGCATTGTTAGTGATAAGCTGGGGAGTCCACAGGATTGACTATATGGTAGATGATGCTATTTCCAAGACTTCAAGGATAAACTAGATGAGAGCACTCTCTGTTGAGTGGAGGAGGGCCAACTTAGTTATCTGGGCTGCCTGGTAGTATTTATAAAGTTGGGTATGCCAAGTTGTCCTGTGAGCCTTTGCCTGTACAGGGTGGAGTGTACCATGCTAGGAATTTAGATCTTCCAGAGAAAGTAAAAAAGTAAAGGAGGTTTGTCAGAAATAACATTGTAAAGAATTTAACTCTCCCAATCCAGGAAATATAGTAGGGACCCTGATTTACAACCACACAAACAGTGCCATCTTTAAAAATTATTGTCACACTGTGCCCTCAAAAATAATTACACCCAGCAAATAGTGTCCCTTACAGTAATAGTTCTATAAACAGTGTCCCCCCAAAAAAAATTGTACTGAGCTAATACTTTCCCAGGGTGTCCATAGCAATAGTGTTCCCAAAAGTCTCACCAATAGTATTTTTTTTTCCAGAATGCCCTTAGTAGTAATAGTGCCCCTTCAGTGCAATCAAAAGTAATAATGTCCCCCATTGTGCCCCAGAAGTAATAATGCCCCCATAGTAATAGTAATCATGTTCCCCATGGTTCCCCAGTAGTAATAAAACCCACCATAACACCCCCATAGTAATAATTCCATCTATAGTGCCCCAGTAGAACTAGTGCCCACCATAATGCCCCAGTAGTAATAATGGCGCCTATAGCCCCCCAGTAGTAATAAAGCCCCCATAGTATGCCCCATAAGTAATAATGCCTACCTATTGTGCCCCCAGTAGTACTAATGTCCTCATAGTGCCCCCAGTAGTAATAAAGACCTCATAATGTATCCCAGTAGAAAGAATGCCCCCATGCTGTGCTGCCAGTAGTAATAAAGCCCACATAGTGTCCTCCAGTTATAATAAAGATCCCCATAGCGCCCTCGTAGCACTAATGGCATCCTATAATGCTTCCAGAGTAAAGCCCACCATAGTGCCCCTAGTAGTAATAAAGCCCCCATAGTGTTCCCCAGAAACCAAATGCCCCTATAGTGACCCCAGTAGTAATAATGTCCCCGTTTAGTGGCCCCAGAAGTAGCAAAGCTCACCATAGTTTCCCCAGTAATAATGACCCCCTATGGTGTTCCAGAAGTATGGAGACCACCATAGTGCGCCCCAGTAGTAAAATTGCCCCCATAGTGCCGCCAGTGGTACTATTGCCCTCTTCTTGTGCCCTTAAAAGTATTTAAGTGCACCATAGTGCCTCATTAATAATAAACAGTGGCCCAATGAAAATTTAAAATGAAAAGTTATTTACCAATGAAAAATAACCAAATCATATACTCACCTCACTCGTATTCCTTGCTGCCATCTGTAATGCCGTGCAGGACGCAGGCCTATTCTGGCTGTTTCCTGAGCTACTTTCATCCTGGTTCAGGGAGCAGATAAGTTTAAGGCCTATGAAAATGAACAGCGAGAAAAAGAGACATCGTCTCCTATGCCTTGCCACAGTATTAAACTGTAGTGCCATCCTGGGGAATGAAATATTGCTGGATGGTAAGCCTTTTCTGGATATCCCCTCACCCTGCGGCACGTACCCCCTGGGTTACACATACCGCAGGTGGATAAACACTATTCTAGATGTTCCGATGATCATTGAAATGGGAAGTTAGAGTGAAGTTGTGAGACCCATATTGGTGGAAGGGTGCGATGAACGGCTTTAGACTTGGCGTTATTGATCAAGAGACTACAGATCTATGCAAACCCGGACAGTTCTAGCAGCAGGTTCAGGAGGGATATGTGAGGAGAGGATAAGAACACAAACGCACATCTCTTGTGTTAAAATGAGAGATGATACTTTGTCTTAGAAACCTGATACTGATATCATAGGGCTGGCCATAGACATCAAAGAACTGTCAACCAAACACTCGTATAGCTGACAGCTATCTCTACAGACCCCCCTTCGCCAAGCATGCATGAGGTCTCAATAGGGAGAGTGGAGTAAGCTGCTGCCAGGTTCTTCTGACATTGTCTTTTCTTCCGAGAACAAAAGGATTGGGAATGTGTACATCCAAGTGCCCAATCCCTCCTGTTCGGGGAAAGATGGGGGACCCCTTACACAAAAGATGATCAGCTGGTCCCTCTGAAATCAGTGGGTTTGGCCAACGTACATCTAATGTGTATCACCGTAGGCTGGTCTATCAATCTGTTATTTATCTAACATTCTAATTGTCATTTATCTATAGCCTGAGTTCTATAGATATTCTGTCAGTGGTCAGTATGGAGCAGATACCACATTGTTGATCCAGGAACATGTTTCTCTGCCCACGTCTAATATTAGATGTGTTATAAGCCATGGCATGGAGCAGTGTGTGCTCAGCTGGAGCTGTGTTTACACGCTGTCTCTAGTTCAGACTATAAAAAAGCTTTATCTTCAGGATTACATTACTGTTCCAAGAAGGGTCGGCTATAATGGACTGCAGCCTGCAATATTTATTTAGTTTGGATGGCTGATACCAGTAAATGAGGAAGACTCAGTGCTTTATTAGGGCCAGAATGCACTAATTTGCCTTATATTCTTTTTATTGCGAAAGTACAGTACATGATACAATAAGCTCGTGAGGTTTTAGTGGTATTCATTTTTCTATAAATATACCGTAATCCACCTGTGCAGCACAACAATCACTGCATCCCCTCTCTATAAGGCTACATTCACACAACCGTATCCGTTTTGCGGCCTGCCAATCGGGAACCACAAAATACAGATGTGGTCCATGTGCATCCCAAGAATATCATTTCTGGCAGTCCGCATATTTTGTGGCCCCATAGAAATAAATGGGTCTGCATGTGATCTGCAATAACGCAGACTGAAAATTGCGCAGATTTAACCTAATAAATGTAAATTTCTGTAGGTCACTGGTCATAACTGATCCTAGTATTCATTCTTTTTTCTTATATAAGATATATGTTGTTCTCAGACATACATCACTGTGTAAACCAAAAACAATTCACACACCAATACATTGTCAACCGAACCATAACCTTAGCAGTGCACAGACCCATTTTAACCATTTAGTTCCCAGGAACAGGAAAGAACAACCTACAGATGTCAGACAATACGTACCTTGTCGAGTGAACATTCCACATATAATATCGAAGCCAAAGGCAACCTGTCGCCATGAAAACGTAGGCCAATCGTCAGGCAGCAGGTGATAGAGCAGGAGGAGATGAGCAGACAGATAGTTTGATAGTGTTGTGGGAAAAGATTCAGCAAAACATGTAATTATTCCCTTATATCTCTGCTATTTCTGAGTTTAGGAGCCATAAGGGAAGTCCTATCAGTGACTGACAGTTATGATATTGCTTAAAAATAATGGTGCACACTGCAGAGGTGACTATTGCTTTACTTGGTCTATACTTTATGTAACCCATGAATACAAGAAAGGAAATAAAAGTGGAACACAAAAATGCCTAATCACGTGGTCAGGGACCTACTTTACCCTCCCCAACAGCAACACATACCATGATGAAGCTCAAAATACCTCTGACCACCATTTGATACCAGCATGCATTGCCAAATTACCTTCCCAACTTCACCATATAAATACAACATTGCTGCACAAAATATCTCCCCAACAGCACCAAATAAATACCACCATGAAGTACAAAATACCCAGCATTATAGTCCTCTGACAAACACTCCTCCACTGGCAGCAGCATTGTCCCCATTTAAATGTCTCACCTCTGTTTAGGACTTGCAGGACAGGAGCAGTAAGGCTGGAGTTGGAGTCAGAGAACCTCCTGGTAGAAGGAAGAATGGAGTGGGTAAAAGAAATTGTAACGTCACAGGTCGCATGTTGCCGACAGTCAGATAGAGGTATAATGGATGCAGTGTGTACAGATAAATAGTATATACAGCAATGTACTGATATGTGAGATACAAGGTATAAATTACATCAGTACTCTGCTGTATATACTATATATCTATATCCACTGGGTGTATTATACCTTGTTCCTCACATATCAGTACACTGCTGGATATACTATATATCTATGCCCACTGCATCTATTATACTGTATAATATATGCAGTGTGTATATCTATATATATATATATATATATATATTATATATATAGAAGTGTACTGATGTTAGACATACAAGGTATGATAGATGCAGTTTGTACAGATATATGTGGTTAGTTATACATTAAGGCCACTATGTGAGGTACATGAGGTGGTGGTCATTGTAACTATCTACAGTACTATATGTACAGTATCTCACAAAAGTGAGTACACCCCTCACATTTATGTCAATATTTTAGTGTAACTTTTCCTGGGTCTATACTGAAGATCTGACACTTTGATACAATGTAAAGTAGTCAGTGTGCAGCTTGTATAACAGTGTACATTTAGTGTGCCCTCAAAATAACTCAACACACAGCCATTAATGTCTAAACCGCTCGCAACAAAAGTGAGTACACCCTTAAGTGACAATGGCCAAATTGTGCCCAATTAGCAGTTTTCCCTCTCAGATGTCATGTGACTAGTTAGGGTTGCAAGGTCTCAGTTGTGAATGGGGAGCAGGTGTGTTAAATTTGGTGTCACCGCTCTCACAATGCCTCATACTGGTCACTGGAAGTTCAACATGGCACCTCATGGCAAAGAACTCTCTGAGAATCTGAAAAAAAGAATTGTTTCTCTACATAAAGATGGCCTAGGCTATAAGAAGGTTGCCAACACCCAACTGAGCTGCAGCAGAGTGGCCAAGACCATACACCGGTTTAACAAGACAGGTTCCACTCAGAACAGGCCTCGCAATGGTCGACCAAAGAAGTTGAGTGCACATGCTCAGCGTCATATCCAGAGGTTGTCTTTTTAAAATAGACATATGAGTGCTGCCAGCATTGCTGCAGAGGTTAAAGGGCTGAGGGGTCAGCCTGTCAGTGCTCAGCAGGGCCGGTGCAAGGATTTTTGCCCACACAAGCGAAGCTACATTTTGGCTCGGTGGGGGTGATGTGACATGGAGGGGGTGATGTGACATGGTGTGGGATGAGAAATGTGACACGTAGGGGGTGATGTGACATGGACGGGGGAGAAATGTGACATGGAGGGGGTTGAAATGTGACATGGGGAGGTTGAAATTTGACATGGAGGGGGAGAAATGTGACATGGAGGGGGTTGAAATGTGACATGGAGGAGGTTAAAATGTGACATGGTAGGGGTGAAATGTGACATGGAGGGGGTTGAAATGTGACATGGAGGAGGTTAAAATTTGACATGGAGGGGGTGAAATGTGACATGGAAGGGGTTGAAATGTGGCATGGAGGGGGTTGAAATGTGACATGGGGGAGAAATGTGACATGAAGGGGGTTGAAATGTGACAAAGGGGGGGTGATGTGACATGGAGGGGAAGAAATGTCACATTTCTCTCCCTCCATGTCACATCACCCCCTCCTTTTTACATAACATCACACCCTTTGTGTCACATTTCTTCCCCCATGTGCACAGTTCTCCCCCTCCATTTCACAGTTCTCCCCCTCCATGTCACAGTTCTCCCCCTCCATGTCACATTTCTCCCCCTCCATGTCACATTTCACCCCCTCCATGACACATTTCTCCCCCTCCATGTCACATTTCTCCCCCTCCATGTCACATTTCTCCCCCTCAATGGCACATTTCTCCCCATTTAATGTTGTGTAAAAATAAACATTATGCTCCTCACCTGGCCCTGGTCCCGTCTGCAGCAGCTCCCCTTCTCCTCTGTGTGGTCCTAGTATCTTCTTGGGCTCCCGACAAGACTTTGAGGACCTTTCCTACTCAGCCAATCAGTGGCCGCAGCTGTGTCACGTGTCAGGTCAGTGATTAGCTCAGCGGGAATCACTGCCCTGACACGTGACACAACTGCGACCACTGATTGGCTGAGTGGGAAAGGTCCTCAAACAACTTGTCAGGACTCCGGAGCCCAGAGAGAAGATATTAGGACCACCACACAGAGGACAACAGCCGCAGGTGGCCGGTGGCGTGCAAGTGATTAATAAAAAATAAAAAAAAGTTTCATTTTTCCGCCACCCCCCTTCTCTGCGCCCTAAGGCAGCCGCTTGGTCTGCCTTATTATAGCGCTGGGCCTGGTGTTCAGACCATACATCGCACACTGCATCAAATTGGTCTGTATGACTGTCTTTCCAGAAGAAAGCCTCTTCTAAAGATGATGCACTAAAGAGCGAGCAGTTTGCTGAAGACAAGCCAACTAAGGACATGGATTACTGGAACCATGCCCTGTGGTCTAATGAGACCAAGATAAACTTATTTGGTTCAGATAGTGTCAAGCTTGTGTGGTGGCAACCAGGTGAGGAGTACGAAGACAAGTGCGTCTTGCTTACAGTCAAGCATGGGTGTCACTGTTTGGGGCTGCATGAGTGCTGCCGGCTGTGTGGAGTTCAACTTTATTGATGGAACCATGAATGTCAACATGTACTGTGACATACTGAAGCAGAGCATGATCCCCTCCCTTCAGAAACTGGACCGTAGAGCAATATTCTAATATTCTAACGACTCCAAACACACCTCCAAGATGACCATTGCCTTGATAAAGAAACTCAAGGTAAAGGTGCTGGACTGGCCAAGCATGTCTCCAGACCTAAACCCTATTGAGCATCTGTGGGAAAACCTCAAACAGAAGGTGGCGGAACACAATGTCTTTAACATCCACCATGTCATCATGGAGGAGTGGAAGAGGATTCCAGTGGCAACCTGTGCTCTAGTGAACTCCATGCCCAAGAGAGTTAAGGCAGTGCTGGAAAATAATGGTGGCCACACAAAATATTGACACTTTGGGCACAATTTGGCCAGATATGATTAAAAACAGGGATTGGGGAGGGGGGACTGAAGAGAAAAGGGGAGGACCTCCTGCTACCACTCCATTCTAGTCTTAATGGAGAGCTTATCTTGCAGTTCTTTTCCATGCTGTTGGGGGTTGAAGGACCTGTGATTATGTCATCACAGGTCCTGGCAGATGCACCTTTCTAACCTGTGAACTGCAGTATTTTCTGTGCAGTTCCTTTACTAAATGTACATGGACTTGTTATGATTCTAGACTGGAGCTGGACAGGAGCCTGTAATGAATGTAGCCCTATAGCAGCTGCATTGTCTTCCTCGGTCTTCCACGCCACTGGTGCAAGATTGGGCATGTAACTGAGACAAACTGAGCTGAACTGACTCTACTGACACTCACAGTAAGGACTGAGAAAGTAATGGACAAATATTACTTTTTTTTTTTTTTTTTATCCATTCGTGGTTTGGGCTTCAAAATATGTATCAAAAGACCTGCATGTCTGATCAAACACTTACACTAACATAACGCATCAATTAATGTAACGCTGTATATGATCAAAGAAAAAAATACAATGCAACAGCACTCTGCAAATCAAATAAAGTACAAAAAATTTTTCTAATGCTAATGCTATGCTTAATAAGTAAATTTGAGATTCTTGGCAAATACATTTTGTACAAAAGTCAAGGCGAGCTCTGTAAGATGGGAACCTAACACTAAATAACTACCTGTTATGTGCCATGACGGCTACCATAAAATTCAGGGAATGCATGTTCCACATGCATGCAGGGCCCACCTAAATTTTAGTCATTTTTGGTGCCAAAATGGCTTCCATTAAATCCAGGGAATGCAGGTACCAACATGCATGCCGAGCCCACTCCACACCTCTCCTGGTGCCAGATGGCCCCCAACGAATGCAATGAGAAAATGACAAAAATTAAGGTGGGCCCAGCATGCATGTGGAACCTACACTCCTTAAATTGTATGGTAGCCGTCATGGCACATAACAGATAGAATTTAGTGTTAGGTTCCCGCCTTATAGAGATCGCCTTGACGTGTGGCAGATGGGCCCAAATAATTTTGTACAAAATGTATTTGCCAAGAATCTCAAATTTACTTAATAAGCATAGCATTAGCATTAGAACACTTTTTTGTACTTTATTTGGTTTGCAGAGTACTGTTGCATTGTTTTTTTTCTTTGTGTTTTCAGCCATAGCAACGTGCACTTGCGCATTGGGATGTGTTGACTGACACGTTTTTTTCTTTGCAGCTGTATATGCTCAAGCTCAATGTACCCCCTTTATCCTATACTGTACCCAGATAGAACATAATAAAACATGTGAATGTTGACTTTAAAGAAAGTAATGCTACCAGCTTGCCTCGCTGTTTCTATATGGAGTCACTAGAGGGCCATTAAAGGGGTTGTCTCACTTGAGCAAATGGCATTTATCTTGTAGAGAAAGTTAATACAAGGCAGTTACTAATGTATTGTGATTGTCCATATTGCATCCTTTGCTGGCTAGATTCCTTTTTCCATCACATTATACATTGCTCGTTTCCAGGGGTGGCAACCGCCCTGCAATCCATCAGCGGTGGCCGTTCGTGCACACTATAGAAAAAGCACCAGCTCATCTGAGCTCCCACAGTCCCGGCCACCAGAGAGGCTAGCATTTTTTCCTATAGTGTGCAAGAACAACCACCACTGCTGGATTGCAGGGTGGTTGCAACCCCTGGAAACAAGCAGTGTATAATGCGATGGAAAAATGGATCCAGCCAGCAACGGAGGCAATATGGACAATCACAATACATTAGTAAGTGCCTTGTATTAACTTTCTCTACATGATAATGCCACTTACTAAAGTGACAGAGCCCCTTTAAGTTACTGTGGCACTGCAAGGAAAATCCTGAACACCCTGTAATAAATGAGTTAAAGGGGTTGTCCGAATGTTTTATACTGATGACCTACTGTATCCTCAGGATAGGTCATCTGTATCAGATTGGTGGGGGTCCAACTCCCGGCACCCCCACGATCAGCTGCTTGAAGAGGCTGCGGTGCTCCCTTAAGGGCCTCAACAGCTTACCTTAGGCCAGTGGCATCTCGTTCATAGGTCACATGGCCTAGGTGCAGCTCAGTCTCATTTAAGCTGCCATACCAAGCATAGCCACTATCCAGTGGACAGCCAAGGCCTATTCAGGTGCCGGGACCCCACCAATCAGCTACTCACTACCTATCCAGAGGATAGGTCATCAGTATAAAACACTCTAATTATCACATCTAATTGTCAAATAACAGTGCATTTTTTATATAAGTAATACAACTATTCTCAGTATTTGCTGTTTTACATTTTAATGGCAGATGGAAGGCCGATGAAAACCCTTTCCTACCAGCTTTCCAGTGCCCCTCCGGCAGGAGACAGCTGGACAGTTCTCCCAAGCAATGAAAATGCAGAATCGTTTGATCAAGAGCCAACCCTATATGACTTTACTAGTGATACGGTAATGTTTACAGTCTACAAACCGTTTCCTGAAATGTTCAGCATTTGTCCATTGTCCATATTACTACACCAGTTTATAATAGTGGGCGGGTAGCCAATGTGTTCACACACCTAACTTATCATTTGTCTTCTGATTAATCACTTAATATGATTCTTCAATGAAACTAGTGATGTGTTCATTTGTCTTTCTTACATAGGGCTACAGCTAGTTTAGTGATTTTCTTGCATAGTATGGCGTCACCTGGAGGTCAAAGTTTATAGCAATGTGCATGTCCTCTTAATATGCTGTGTGCTGGTGGTCACACATTATCACTCACTCTCCTTACAGCCAGGTCTCTCACTAGTGATACCCTATTTTTTGAGGATGAAAATAAAAGATTTTTTTTTAAAGTTTTTGTTTATTTTTTCTAAGTAGTAAAACATAATAGAAACAATATAAATTTGGTATTCATACTGATCCGCAGAATAAGATGCTCATTTTTAATGCATAGCGAATGCTGTGAACACAAAGCCCAGAAAAACATGGCAGAATTGCATTTTTGTCTTTCCAACTTCACACCACAAATCCAATTTTCCTGTACAAGCTATGATAGATGGTGGCATTAAAAAAATGTAACTTGTCCGGTAAAAAATAAACCCTTATGTGGCTATGTGAACAGAACATTTAAACAGTTATGGGTCTTGGAAGGCGAGGAGCAAAAGAGGAAAATTCCAAAAAACAAAACTGACTGCGTCTGCAGGGAGATGCAATGATCAGGCAGGAATAAAGAAGGTAAAGGGAAGAAGGAAGGGATAAAAATAAATTCTGTGAAATAATACAAATTTCTGCACAAGTGTGCTTTGCACCTGTATATAGATCCCACATACAACCTAAACACAAAATGAAAAAAGGAAGAAATAGTGATAATGTAGGTGGTACAAAGTGCAGGGATTACTTTATGTCCTACATTTCTCTGGATTAAACCAAACACATAAAATTATAAACAGAAAACACAAGGAAATTAAAAATTTTCTCCTATTTTTCCAATTTTCCCCCATGCAAAGCAAAAAAAAGAAGAAAAAAATTAGCCAAAGTATAAAGTAAAGAAAAAATTACCAATTAAATCAAATTATTATATTTTTAGCAATTATTAGAGTAGTAATAATTATAGCAATAATTATAGTAATAGAGTATACAGAATCTTTTCCTACAGAGCTATATATCAATCTTCTCAGCTATGGCTGCTCTGTAGCATGGTGCCTGCAGATTAAACATGACAGGTTCCCTTAATATACATGTTCAAACATATTATTGAACACAGATTGACTTGGCTTTGTAGAGAAAAACTAAACCCACACACTGATATAGCACAACACTGGAGCTATGAATCTACACCGAGGCGGAGGTGTTGGGCAGGGTTTACTGACGAGAGTTGGAGCACTTGCCAGGTTTGGACCACCCTTAGGGCACTTGAAGTTCTTTTTTCTACAATGCTAAGGGCGGGTTCGCGTTGGCTTTATGGCATTCTGTTATAGGTTCCATTATAACAGAGGACAATTTTTTCTGTCATGGATAACAGAAATAAAATGGAACTGTTATTTGGCCCATAGACATGTATTAGGATGGAGCAAAACGGAACGCCTCTTAAAGGCTTCAGCTTTGTTTTCCATCCTAAAATTCAGTTATATTCCGTTATAACTTTGTTATAATGGAACCTATAACAGAAGGCCATAACGCCAATACCAACCCGCCCTGACTCTGTCTCTGGTCACAAAGGTATCTTTGCAGATTTAACAAGTTCAAGACTGATCCCCTTAAGGTATGGCTACTTGACAAAAGAGTACAACTACACTTTGACGTGTGTCGCGGGACATTTATGTCGCAGTAACGTTGTGTGACATTTTTTGTAATGATAGTCTATGATGTCGCACTGCGACATGCAGCATACTGCGACGACAGTAGCACAAAAATCCAACTTGAATGGATCTTTGTGCAACTGTTGTGTTGCAGTCACAGCATGTCGCATGTCACAGTGCAACACTATAGACTGTCATTATAAAAAATGTGACTCGACATTAGTGCGACGAATAGTCGCGCAGCAAATATCGTTGTGCAGCCGTAGCCTTACTCCCATTCCTGACCAGACAAATTTTTTGTTTTTTTAATGCGTGGCTTAAAGCCATAACATGTTTTTTTCTGTGATAATTTCATGTTTTTTCTCAGTGATACATGGGGCTTTATATATTTTTATGCCATTTTTAATTGAGTATCTTTTTTTTTTTTATACCTGGGAAAATGTAAAAAAAAATGAAGTATGTGTTTCACCCTTTTTTTTAAAAAAAAATTTAATAGTGCAAAATGCAACTAAAATATATTTTTAATTTATATCTCCTTTTTTTTACAGTCATTTTGACATATTTTGGGATATACAGTTTACAGTCACATGGCGCAGGGCTAGAAGCTGTAGTATGTAGGATTGTCAGTAAAAGCTAAAAAAGGAAGAGACCACTGTGGTACTCAGCAGAAGTGGCCAAAATCATTAAAAACAAAAAGATAGCATTTAGTAATTATAAAAAAAAACAAAAAAAACGAGGATGACAGGCAAATTTATAAGATTAGGCAGAGAGAGGCCAAACAAGTTATAAGAGTTTCTAAAGCACAGGCAGAAGAGAAATTAGCTCAGTCAGTGAAAAAAGGCGATAAGGCAGTCTTCAGATACATAAATGAAAGAAGGAAACTAAAACAAGGAATTACCAAATTAAAAACAAAAGAAGGAAGGTATATGGAAGAAGATAAAGAACTAGCTGACTGCCTCAATGAATACTTCTGTTCAGTTTTTACAAAGGAAAATGAAGGAAAAGGACCTCAGTTACAGGGGCCTGATGGGATACACCCAAAGCTATTAAAAGACCATAGCGGTGAACTAGCAAAACCATTAACAGATTTATTTAACCAATCACTGGTAACGGGAGTCGTCCCAGAAGATTGGAAATGAGCAAATGTTGTGCCCATTCACAAGAAAAGTAGTAGGGAGGAATTGGGCAACTATAGGCCAGTAAGCCTGACATCGATAGTGGGGAAATTAATGGAAACCATACTCAAGGAGAGGATTGCGGAACATCTAAAATCCCATGGATTGAAAAGATGAAAAATAGCATGGGTTTACTTCAGGGAGATCATGTCAAACTAATCTTATAGATTTTTTTGATTGGGTGACTAAAATAATAGATGGCGGAGGTGCAGTAGACATCACTTATCTAGTCTTTAGTAAGGCTTTTGATACTATCCCACATAGAAGGCTTATCAATAAATTGCAGTCTTTGTGCTTGGACTCCCATATTGTTAAATGGATTAGGGAGTGGCTGAGGGACAGACAACAGAGGGTTATAGTCAATGGAGTATATTCAGACCATGGTCTTTTTACCAGTGGGGTACCTCAGGAATCTGTTCTGGGACCCATATTGTTTAATATCTTTATCAGCGAAATTGCAGAAGGCCTCGATGGTAAGGTGTGTCTTTTTGCTGATGACACAAAGATTTGTAACAGGGTTGATGTTCCTGGAGGGATACACCAAATGGAAAAGGATTTAGGAAAACTAGAGGAATGGTCAAAAATCTGGCAACTAAAATGTAATGTTGATAAGTGCAAGATAATGTACCTGTGGCGTAAAAACCCAAGAGCAGAATATAAAATCAGTGACACAGTCCTAACCACAGTATCTGAGGAAAGGGATTTAGGGGTAATTATTTCAGAAGACTTAAAGGTAGACAGACAATGTCATAGAGCAGCAGGAAATGCTAGCAGAATGCTTGGGTGTATACGGAGAGACATTAGCAGTAGAAAGAGGGAGGTGCTCATGCCGCTCTACAGAGCACTAGTGAAACCTCATTTGGAGTATTGTGCACAGTACTGGAGACCATATCTCCAGAAGGATATTGATACTTTGGAGAGAGTTCAGAGAAGAGCTACTAAACTGGTACATGGATTGCAGGATAAAACTTACCAGGAAAGATTAAAGGACCTAAACATGTATAGCTTGGAAGAAAGACGAGATAGAGGGGATACACACAGTAAAAGAGGAGAGAATATTTAAAAGAAGAAAAACTGCTACAAGAGGACATAGTTTTCAATTAGAGGGGCAAAGGTTTAAAAGTAATATCAGGAAGTATTACTTTACTGAGAGAGTAGTGGATGCATGGAATAGCCTTCCTGCAGAAGTGGTAGCTGCAAATACAGTGAAGGAGTGTAAGCATGCATGGGATAGGCATAAGGCCATCCTTCATATAAGATAGGGCCAGGGGCTATCCAAAGTATTCAGTATATTGGGCAGACTAGATGGGCCAAACGGTTCTTATCTGCCGACACATTCTATGTTTCTATGTGTATTCTTTTTTTTTTTTTTTTATGCTATTTGCCCCTCCATAAGGTCATACAAGCCACTTGGGGACATTTTAAAGAGTTTTTAGAAATGATGACCTCCGGATAGTTCATCAGTACCTGATTGGTGGTGGTCCGACACCGCACCGATCAGCTGTTTGAGGAGGCAGTAGCAATCACAGTAGCAAGCTCAACCCCATTCACTTCAGCGGGCTGAGCTGCACCTAGGCCATGTGACCAATAAATGTGACATCATATGGCATGGGAAAGCTGCAAGAAGGCCGTGGCCCTTCTGCGAGTGACAGTGCCTTCTCAAACAGCTGATAGGCAGGGGTCGGACTCAGATACTGATCCGGTATCGGGGGTCCAATCACATACTGTTGACCTATCCAGAGGATAGGTCATCAGTTCAAAAATCTCAGAAAACCCTTTAACATTGCATTTTTTTATTGTTAGTTTCTCCTGCATTTGGGGCTGAACTATTAGCTCCAGTTGCATGAGGTATGCAGCCTCCTCACATGCACTGCAGAGTGGCGGCTTGTTAAGTTACTCAGGACCTAGCGATCACATGATCACTAGGCCCGGAGCAGGAAACAGCATGCAGTACGCAGACCTGCAGGGTATTGCGATGTGAGGTCACGGTTAATAGGCATACGAGGGTTGCTCTGGGTTACTCACAGTTTGTAGGGGGACCCTGGGCAGGCGTACAGTAGTGATGGAGAGGCTGGCACAGGGGTCCTCTGGGGCACTCTCTGTATGTAGGGACCAGTCCTGATGTTGGGTGAGGTGCCCTGGATGTTGCAGGTGTTTAATGTGCCTGGGGCAAGGTCCCTTTAAGATTCGTGACGCCAGTGCCTGTAACGGTGGCACACCGATTGATAGTGGTAATAATTGAGGAACACGTTGTTGTGAACCAAAACTTCCTTGTACAGTCTTTTGTAAAGTTCCATATGATAGCAGCAGATAGTAACATAGTATATAACATAGTACATAAGGCCGAAAAAATACATTTGTCCATCCAGTTCGTCCTGTCATACTGCAAGTTGATCCAGAGGAAGGCAAAAAAAACCTGTGAGGTAGAAGTCAATTTTCCCCACTTTAGGGGAATAAAAATTCCTTCCCGACTCCAATCAGGCAATCCGAATAACTCCCTCTCTAGTAGCTATAGCCTGTAATATTATTACACTCCAGAAATACATCCAGGCCCCTCTTCCTTTATTGTACTCACCATCACCACCTCCTCAGGCAGAGAGTTCCATAGTCTCACTGCTCTTACTGTAAAGAATCCTCTTCTATGTTTGTGTACAAACCTTCCTTCCTCCAGACGCAGAGGATGTCCCCTCGTCACAGTCCTGGGGATAAATAGATGATGGGAGAGATCTCTGTACTGACCCCTGATATATTTATACATAGTAATTAGATCTCCCCTCAGTCCTCTTTTTTCTAAAGTGAATAACCCTAATTTTGATAATCTTTCAGGGTACTGTAGTTGCCCCATTCCAGTTATTACTTTAGTTGCCCTTCTCTGGACCTTCTCCAGCTCTGCTATGTCTGCCTTGTTTACAGGAGCCCAGAACTGTACACAGTACTCCATGTGTGGTCTGACTAATGATTTGTAAAGTGGTAGGACTATGTTCTCATCACGGGCATCTATGCCCCTTTTAATGCAACCCATTATCTTATTGGCCTTGGCAGCAGCTGCCTAGAGTTGAGCGAACACCTGGATGTTCGGGTTCGAGAAGTTCGGCCGAACATCCCGGAAATGTTCGGGTTCGGGATCCGAACCCGATCCGAACTTCGTCCCGAACCCGAACCCCATTGAAGTCAATGGGGACCCGAACTTTTCGGCACTAAAAAGGCTGTAAAACAGCCCAGGAAAGAGCTAGAGGGCTGCAAAAGGCAGCAACATGTAGGTAAATCCCCTGCAAACAAATGTGGATAGGGAAATGAATTAAAATAAAAATTAAATAAATAAAAATTAACCAAAATCAATTGGAGAGAGGTTCCATAGCAGAGAATCTGGCTTCCCGTCACCCACCACTGGAACAGTCCATTCTCAGATATTTAGGCCCCGGCACCCAGGCAGAGGAGAGAGGTCCCGTAACAGAGAATCTGTCTTCATGTCAGCAGAGAATTAGTCTGCATGTCATAGCAGAGAATGAGGCTTCACGTCAGCCACCACTGCAACAGTCCATTGGCATATATTTAGGCCCAGCACCCAGGCAGAGGAGGGAGGTCCCGTAACAGAGAATCTGTCTTCATGTCAGCAGAGAATTAGTCTGCATGTCATAGCAGAGAATGAGGCTTCACGTCAGCCACCACTGCAACAGTCCATTGGCATATATTTAGGCCCAGCACACACACAGGCAGAGGAGAGAGGTCCCGTAACAGAGAATCTGGCTTCATGTCAGCAGAGAATCAGTCTGCATGTCATAGCAGAGAATGAGGCTTCACGTCAGCCACCACTGCAACAGTCCATTGGCATATATTTAGGCCCAGCACACACACAGGCAGAGGAGAGAGGTCCCGTAACAGAGAATCTGGCTTCATGTCAGCAGAGAATCAGTCTGCATGTCATAGCAGAGAATGAGGCTTCACGTCAGCCACCACTGCAACAGTCCATTGGCATATATTTAGGCCCAGCACCCAGGCAGAGGAGGGAGGTCCCGTAACAGAGAATCTGTCTTCATGTCAGCAGAGAATTAGTCTGCATGTCATAGCAGAGAATGAGGCTTCACGTCAGCCACCACTGCAACAGTCCATTGGCATATATTTAGGCCCAGCACCCAGGCAGAGGAGGGAGGTCCCGTAACAGAGAATCTGTCTTCATGTCAGCAGAGAATTAGTCTGCATGTCATAGCAGAGAATGAGGCTTCACGTCAGCCACCACTGGAACAGTCCATTCTCAGATATTTAGGCCCCGGCACCCAGGCAGAGGAGAGAGGTCCCGTAACAGAGAATCTGTCTTCATGTCAGCAGAGAATTAGTCTGCATGTCATAGCAGAGAATGAGGCTTCACGTCAGCCACCACTGCAACAGTCCATTGGCATATATTTAGGCCCAGCACCCAGGCAGAGGAGAGAGGTCCCGTAACAGACAATCTGGCTTCATGTCAGCAGAGAATCAGTCTGCATGTCATAGCAGAGAATCAGGCTTCACGTCACCCACCACTGCAACAGTCCATTGTCATAAATTTAGGCCCAGCACTAGTGTTGAGCGGCATGTCCCATATTCGAATTCGCGAAATTTTGTGAATATTCGAAAGAATATTCGTAAAATATTCGCGATTATTCAAATTCGTTATTATTTCGCATATGCGATAATTCGAATTATCGCATAATACATATGCTATGCAAAATTCACATGTGCGCTAATGAAATCGCCTTACGAAGATTCGCAACTCAATTCAATCACTAATGTATGAATGCAATGCCCTTTGCCTCTGTTCTGGGACAAGTGTAGATATTCGCATGTGCGCTAATAAAATCGCCTTACGAAGATTCGCACCTCAATCACTTTCTAGGGAATGTGAGACTTTTGGGAATCAATCGAGATACAGTGGGGGGTGATGACAGTAGTTGACAGAGTACAGATCAATGTAATCTGTAAGGTGGAAAGTAAAATAAAAAATACGAATATTCGTAAATCGACTTTTACGAAGTTCTACGTATTCGCGAATATGGTGCTATACTATATGAATGCACAGGCCTTTGCCTCTCTGTTCTGGGGACAAGTGTAGATATTTGCATTTGCGTTAATAAAATCGCCTTACGAAGATTCGCAGCTCAATTCAATCACTAATGTATGAATGCAAAGCCCTTTGCCTCTGTTCTGGGACAAGTGTAGATATTCGCATGTGCGCTAATAAAATCGCCTTACGAAGATTCGCAACTCAATTCACTAATGTATGAATGCAAAGCCCTTTGCCTCTGTTCTGGGACGTGCCGATATTCGCATGTGCGCTAATAAAATCGCCTTACGAAGATTCGCGCCTCAATCACTTTCTAGGCAATGTGAGTAAGATCTGAGCTGTTGGACCTTTGGGAAACAATCAATTATATGTGTACTGTAATTTTGTGGGGGGGGGGGGGAAACAAAAAACGAATATTCGTTTTTACGAATATATAGCACTATATTCGAAATATTCGCGAAATCGCGAAGTTGCGATATTCGCGAAAAAAATTTGCTTTTCGAATATTCGCGCTCAACACTACCCAGCACCCAGGCAGAGGAGAGAGGTCCCGTAACAGAGAATCTGGCTTCATGTCAGCAGAGAATCAGTCTTCATATCATAGCAGAGAATCAGGCTTCACGTCACCCACCACTGTAAGAGTCAATTTTCATAAATTTAGGCCCAGAACCCAGGCAGAGGAGAAAGGTCCCGTAACAGACAATCTGGCTTCATGTCAGCAGAGAATCAGTCTTCATATCATAGCAGAGAATCAGGCTTCACGTCACCCACCACTGCAACAGTCAATTGTCATAAATTTAGGCCCAGCACCCAGGCAGAGGAGAGAGCTCCCGTAACAGAGGATCTGGCTTCATGTCAGCAGAGAATCAGTCTGCATGTCATAGCAGAGAATGAGGCTTCACGTCACCCACCACTGCAACAGTCCATTGGCATATATTTAGGCCTAGCACACAGGCAGAGCAGAGAGGTCCCGTAACAGACAATCTGGCTTCATGTCAGCAGAGAATCAGTCTGCATGTCATAGCAGAGAATGAGGCTTCACGTCACCCACCACTGCAACAGTCCATTGGCATATATTTAGGCCTAGCACACAGGCAGAGCAGAGAGGTCCCGTAACAGACAATCTGGCTTCATGTCAGCAGAGAATCAGTCTGCATGTCATAGCAGAGAATGAGGCTTCACGTCACCCACCACTGCAACAGTCCATTGGCATATATTTAGGCCTAGCACACAGGCAGAGCAGAGAGGTCCCGTAACAGACAATCTGGCTTCATGTCAGCAGAGAATCAGTCTGCATGTCATAGCAGAGAATGAGGCTTCACGTCACCCACCACTGCAACAGTCCATTGGCATATATTTAGGCCTAGCACACAGGCAGAGCAGAGAGGTCCCGTAACAGACAATCTGGCTTCATGTCAGCAGAGAATCAGTCTGCATGTCATAGCAGAGAATGAGGCTTCACGTCACCCACCACTGCAACAGTCCATTGGCATATATTTAGGCCTAGCACACAGGCAGAGCAGAGAGGTCCCGTAACAGACAATCTGGCTTCATGACAGCAGAGAATCAGTCTGCATGTCATAGCAGAGAATGAGGCTTCACGTCAGCCACCACTGCAACAGTCCATTGGCATATATTTAGGCCTAGCACACAGGCAGAGCAGAGAGGTCCCGTAACAGACAATCTGGCTTCATGACAGCAGAGAATCAGTCTGCATGTCATAGCAGAGAATCAGGCTTCACGTCAGCCACCACTGCAACAGTCCATTGTCATAAATTTAGGCCCAGCACCCAGGCAGAGGAGAGAGGTCCCGTAACAGAGAATCTGGCTTCATGTCAGCAGAGAATCAGTCTTCATATCATAGCAGAGAATCAGGCTTCACGTCACCCACCACTGTAAGAGTCAATTTTCATAAATTTAGGCCCAGAACCCAGGCAGAGGAGAAAGGTCCCGTAACAGACAATCTGGCTTCATGTCAGCAGAGAATCAGTCTTCATATCATAGCAGAGAATCAGGCTTCACGTCACCCACCACTGCAACAGTCCATTGGCATATATTTAGGCCTAGCACACAGGCAGAGGAGAGGTTCATTCAACTTTGGGTAGCCTCGCAATATAATGGTAAAATGAAAATAAAAATAGGATTGAATGAGGAAGTGCCCTGGAGTCCAATAATATATGGTTATGGGGAGGTAGTTAATGTCTAATCTGGACAAGGGACGGACAGGTCCTGTGGGATCCATGCCTGGTTCATTTTTATGAACGTCAGCTTGTCCACATTGGCTGTAGACAGGCGGCTGCGTTTGTCTGTAATGACGCCCCCTGCCGTGCTGAATACACGTTCAGACAAAACGCTGGCTGCCGGGCAGGCCAGCACCTCCAAGGCATAAAAGGCTAGCTCTGGCCACGTGGACAATTTAGAGACCCAGAAGTTGAATGGGGCCGAACCATCAGTCAGTACGTGGAGGGGTGTGCACACGTACTGTTCCACCATGTTAGTGAAATGTTGCCTCCTGCTAACACGTTGCGTATCAGGTGGTGGTGCAGTTAGCTGTGGCGTGTTGACAAAAGTTTTCCACATCTCTGCCATGCTAACCCTGCCCTCAGAGGAGCTGGCCGTGACACAGCTGCCTTGGCGACCTCTTGCTCCTCCTCTGCCTTGGCCTTGGGCTTCCACTTGTTCCCCTGTGACATTTGGGAATGCTCTCAGTAGCGTGTCTACCAACGTGCGCTTGTACTCGCGCATCTTCCTATCACGCTCCAGTGCAGGAAGTAAGGTGGGCACATTGTCTTTGTAGCGTGGATCCAGCAGGGTGGCAACCCAGTAGTCCGCACAGGTTAAAATGTGGGCAACTCTGCTGTCGTTGCGCAGGCACTGCAGCATGTAGTCGCTCATGTGTGCCAGGCTGCCCAGGGATAAGGACAAGCTGTCCTCTGTGGGAGGCGTATCGTCATCGTCCTGCCTTTCCCCCCAGCCACGCACCAGTGATGGACCCGAGCTGCGTTGGGTGCCACCCCGCTGTGACCATGCTTCATCCTCATCCTCCTCCACCTCCTCCTCATCCTCGTCCTCCTCGTCCTCCAGTAGTGGGCCCTGGCTGGCCACATTTGTACCTGGCCTCTGCTGTTGCCAAAAACCTCCCTCTGAGTCACTTCGAAGAGACTGGCCTGAAAGTGCTAAAAATGACCCCTCTTCCTCCTCCTCCTCCTCCTCCTCCTGGGCCACCTCCTCTTCCATCATCGCCCTAAGTGTTTTCTCAAGGAGACATAGAAGTGGTATTGTAACGCTGATAACGGTGTCATCGCCACTGGCCATGTTGGTGGAGTACTCGAAACAGCGCAACAGGGCACACAGGTCTCGCATGGAGGCCCAGTCATTGGTGGTGAAGTGGTGCTGTTCTGTAGTGCGACTGACCCGTGCGTGCTGCAGCTGAAACTCCACTATGGCCTGCTGCTGCTCGCACAGTCTGTCCAGCATGTGCAAGGTGGAGTTCCACCTGGTGGGCACGTCGCATATGAGGCGGTGAGCGGGAAGGCCGAAGTTACGCTGTAGCGCAGACAGGCGAGCAGCAGCAGGATGTGAACGCCGGAAGCGCGAACAGACGGCCCGCACTTTATGCAGCAGCTCTGACATGTCGGGGTAGTTGTGAATGAACTTCTGCACCACCAAATTCAGCACATGCGCCAAGCAAGGGATGTGCGTCAAATTGGCTAGTCCCAGAGCTGCAACGAGATTTCGCCCATTATCACACACCACCAGGCCGGGCTTGAGGCTCACCGGCAGCAACCACTCGTCGGTCTGTTGTTCTATACCCCGCCACAACTCCTGTGCGGTGTGGGGCCTGTCCCCCAAACATATGAGTTTCAGAATGGCCTGCTGACGTTTACCCCGGGCTGTGCTGAAGTTGGTGGTGAAGGTGTGTGGCTGACTGGATGAGCAGGTGGAAGAAGAGGAGGAGGAAGCCGAGAAGGAGGAGGTGGCAACAGGAGGCAAAGAATGTTGCCCTGCGATCCTTGGCGGCGGAAGGACGTGCGCCAAACAGCTCTCCGCCTGGGGCCCAGCTGCCACTACATTTACCCAGTGTGCAGTTAGGGAGATATAGCGTCCCTGGCCGTGCTTACTGGTCCACGTATCTGTGGTTAGGTGGACCTTGCTACAGATGGCGTTGCGCAGTGCACACTTGATTTTATCGGATACTTGGTTGTGCAGGGAAGGCACGGCTCTCTTGGAGAAGTAGTGCCGGCTGGGAACAACATACTGTGGGACAGCAAGCGACATGAGCTGTTTGAAGCTGTCTGTGTCCACCAGCCTAAATGACAGCATTTCATAGGCCAGTAGTTTAGAAATGCTGGCATTCAGGGCCAGGGATCGAGGGTGGCTAGGTGGGAATTTACGCTTTCTATCAAATGTTTGTGAGATGGAGAGCTGAACGCTGGCGTGTGACATGGTTGAGACGCTTGGTGACGGAGGTGGTGGTGGTGGTGTTGGTGGTACATCCCCTGTTTGCTGGGCGGCAGGTGCCAACGTTCCTCCAGAGGCGGAGGAAGAGGCCGAGGCGGCAGCAGCAGAATAGGCCGAGGCGGCAGCAGCAGAAGAGGTAGCAGGGGGAGCCTGAGTGACTTCCTTGGTTTTAAGGTGTTTACTCCACTGCAGTTCATGCTTTGCATGCAGGTGCCTGGTCATGCAGGTTGTGCTCAGGTTCAGAACGTTAATGCCTCGCTTCAGGCTCTGATGGCACAGCGTGCAAACCACTCGGGTCTTGTCGTCAGCACATTGTTTGAAGAAGTGCCATGCCAGGGAACTCCTTGAAGCTGCCTTTGGGGTGCTCGGTCCCAGATGGCGGCGGTCAGTAGCAGGCGGAGTCTCTTGGCGGCGGGTGTTCTGCTTTTGCCCACTGCTCCCTCTTTTGCTACGCTGTTGGCTCGGTCTCACCACTGCCTCTTCCTCCGAACTGTGAAAGTCAGTGGCACGACCTTCATTCCATGTGGGGTCTAGGACCTCATCGTCCCCTGCATCGTCTTCCACCCAGTCTTGATCCCTGACCTCCTGTTCAGTCTGCACACTGCAGAAAGACGCAGCAGTTGGCACCTGTGTTTCGTCATCATCAGAGACATGCTGAGGTGGTATTCCCATGTCCTCATCATCAGGAAACATAAGTGGTTGTGCGTCAGTGCATTCTATGTCTTTCACCGCTGGGGAAGGGCTAGGTGGATGCCCTTGGGAAACCCTGCCAGCGGAGTCTTCAAACAGCATAAGAGACTGCTGCATAACTTGAGGCTGAGACAGTTTCCCTGGTATGCATGGGGGTGATGTGACAGACTGATGGGGTTGGTTTTCAGGCGCCATCTGTGCGCTTTCTGCAGAAGACTGGGTGGGAGATAATGTGAACGTGCTGGATCCACTGTCGGCCACCCAATTGACTAATGCCTGTACCTGCTCAGGCCTTACCATCCTTAGAACGGCATTGGGCCCCACCATATATCGCTGTAAATTCTGGCGGCTACTGGGACCTGAGGTAGTTGGTACACTAGGACGTGTGGATGTGGCAGAACGGCCACGTCCTCTCCCAGCACCAGAGGGTCCACTAACACCACCACGACCATGTCCACGTCCGCGTCCCTTACTAGATGTTTTTCTCATTGTTATGGTTCACCACAACAACAAATATATTATTTGGCCCAATGTATTGTATTCAAATTCAGCGGGATATAAATTTGAGGCCTAGTATTTAGGCGCTGGGTGACCGGTATGGATTTAGTGACAGAATTAGACTTGGAAATGCACAGAAGCGTGTGTGTGTGAAGTTATTCTGAATGACCCAATGTGCACCTTGAATATTATATACCCTTTTAGGGATAGATTTCAAATAGCTCTGATATAGCAGAAACCACTAAATTATGAAATTGCTAAATTGGGAATTGTACTTCAACCCAGAACAAAAAATGTGCTTTGACGGACACTAAATATCTTGCCCAGCAACAACAGTACAACGGTGGGTAACGAGAGATTTAGAGGGAATTAAATTTGAGGCCTAGTATTTAGGCGCTGGGTCACCGGTATGGATTTAGTGACAGAATTAGACTTGGAAATACACAGTAGCGGGTGTGTGTGAAGTTATTCTGAATGACCCTATGTGCACCTTCAATATTATATACCCTTTTAGGGATAGATTTCAAATAGCTCTGATATAGCAGAAACCACTAAATTATGAAATTGCTAAATTGGGAATTGTACTTCAACCCAGAACAAAAAATGTGCTTTGACGGACACTAAATATCTTGCCCAGCAACAACAGTACAGCGGTGGGTAACGAGAGATTTAGAGGGAATTAAATTTGAGGCCTAGTATTTAGGCGCTGGGTCACCGGTATGGATTTAGTGACAGAATTAGACTTGGAAATACACAGTAGCGGGTGTGTGTGAAGTTATTCTGAATGACCCTATGTGCACCTTCAATATTATATACCCTTTTTGGGATAGATTTCAAATAGCTCTGATATAGCAGGAACCACTAAATTATGAAATTGCTAAATTGGGAATTGTACTTCAACCCAGAACAAAAAATGTGCTTTGACGGGCACTAAATAACTTTCCCAGCTACAACAGGACAACGGTAACGAGAGATTTAGAGGGATTTAAATTTGAGGCCTAGTATTTAGGCGCTGGGTGACAGGTATGGGTTTAGTGACAGAATTAGACTTGGAAATACACAGTAGCGGGTGTGTGTGAAGTTATTCTGAATGACCCTATGTGCACCTTCAATATTATATACCCTTTTTGGGATAGATTTCAAATAGCTCTGATATAGCAGAAACCACTAAATTATGAAATTGCTAAATTGGGAATTGTACTTCAACCCAGAACAAAAAATGTGCTTTGACGGACACTAAATATCTTGCCCAGCAACAACAGTACAGCGGTGGGTAACGAGAGATTTAGAGGGAATTAAATTTGAGGCCTAGTATTTAGGCGCTGGGTCACCGGTATGGATTTAGTGACAGAATTAGACTTGGAAATACACAGTAGCGGGTGTGTGTGAAGTTATTCTGAATGACCCTATGTGCACCTTCAATATTATATACCCTTTTTGGGATAGATTTCAAATAGCTCTGATATAGCAGGAACCACTAAATTATGAAATTGCTAAATTGGGAATTGTACTTCAACCCAGAACAAAAAATGTGCTTTGACGGGCACTAAATAACTTTCCCAGCTACAACAGGACAACGGTAACGAGAGATTTAGAGGGATTTAAATTTGAGGCCTAGTATTTAGGCGCTGGGTGACAGGTATGGGTTTAGTGACAGAATTAGACTTGGAAATACACAGTAGCGGGTGTGTGTGAAGTTATTCTGAATGACCCTATGTGCACCTTCAATATTATATACCCTTTTTGGGATAGATTTCAAATAGCTCTGATATAGCAGAAACCACTAAATTATGAAATTGCTAAATTGGGAATTGTACTTCAACCCAGAACAAAAAATGTGCTTTGACGGACACTAAATATCTTGCCCAGCAACAACAGTACAGCGGTGGGTAACGAGAGATTTAGAGGGAATTAAATTTGAGGCCTAGTATTTAGGCGCTGGGTCACCGGTATGGATTTAGTGACAGAATTAGACTTGGAAATACACAGTAGCGGGTGTGTGTGAAGTTACTCTGAATGACCCTATGTGCACCTTCAATATTATATACCCTTTTTGGGATAGATTTCAAAGAGCTCTGATATAGCAGGAACCACTAAATTATGAAATTGCTAAATTGGGAATTGTATTTCAACCCAGAACAAGAAATGTGCTTGAACGGACACTAAATAACTCGCCCAGCTACAGCACTAGGGACAGATTTAGCTGGATATAAATTTGAGGCCTAGTATTTAGGCGCTGGGTGACAGGTATGGGTTTAGTGACAGAATTAGACTTGGAAATACACAGTAGCGGGTGTGTGTGAAGTTATTCTGAATGACCCTATGTGCACCTTCAATATTATATACCCTTTTAGGGATAGATTTCAAATAGCTCTGATATAGCAGAAACCACTAAATTATGAAATTGCTAAATTGGGAATTGTACTTCAACCCAGAACAAAAAATGTGCTTTGACGGACACTAAATATCTTGCCCAGCAACAACAGTACAGCGGTGGGTAACGAGAGATTTAGAGGGAATTAAATTTGAGGCCTAGTATTTAGGCGCTGGGTCACCGGTATGGATTTAGTGACAGAATTAGACTTGGAAATACACAGTAGCGGGTGTGTGTGAAGTTATTCTGAATGACCCTATGTGCACCTTCAATATTATATACCCTTTTTGGGATAGATTTCAAATAGCTCTGATATAGCAGGAACCACTAAATTATGAAATTGCTAAATTGGGAATTGTACTTCAACCCAGAACAAAAAATGTGCTTTGACGGGCACTAAATAACTTTCCCAGCTACAACAGGACAACGGTAACGAGAGATTTAGAGGGATTTAAATTTGAGGCCTAGTATTTAGGCGCTGGGTGACAGGTATGGGTTTAGTGACAGAATTAGACTTGGAAATACACAGTAGCGGGTGTGTGTGAAGTTATTCTGAATGACCCTATGTGCACCTTCAATATTATATACCCTTTTTGGGATAGATTTCAAATAGCTCTGATATAGCAGAAACCACTAAATTATGAAATTGCTAAATTGGGAATTGTACTTCAACCCAGAACAAAAAATGTGCTTTGACGGACACTAAATATCTTGCCCAGCAACAACAGTACAGCGGTGGGTAACGAGAGATTTAGAGGGAATTAAATTTGAGGCCTAGTATTTAGGCGCTGGGTCACCGGTATGGATTTAGTGACAGAATTAGACTTGGAAATACACAGTAGCGGGTGTGTGTGAAGTTACTCTGAATGACCCTATGTGCACCTTCAATATTATATACCCTTTTTGGGATAGATTTCAAAGAGCTCTGATATAGCAGGAACCACTAAATTATGAAATTGCTAAATTGGGAATTGTATTTCAACCCAGAACAAGAAATGTGCTTGAACGGACACTAAATAACTCGCCCAGCTACAGCACTAGGGACAGATTTAGCTGGATATAAATTTGAGGCCTAGTATTTAGGCGCTGGGTGACCGGTATGGATTTAGTGACAGAATTAGACTGGGATATGGCCAAAAAATGAACAGACTATTGCTGGTTAAATGCACTTGGTGTGACAGCTTCACCCTGATGTAGGCTTTAGCCAAAAAACAACCACACCATTGAGGGTTAAATGCACTTGGTGACAGGCGCAGCTTGCCCCTGATTTTGTATATGGCCAAAAAATGAACAGACTATTGCTGGTTAAATGCACTTGGTGTGACAGCTTCACCCTGATGTAGGCTTTAGCCAAAAAACAACCACACCATTGAGGGTTAAATGCACTTGGTGACAGGCGCAGCTTGCCCCTGATTTTGTATATGGCCAAAAAATGAACAGACTATTGCTGGTTAAATGCACTTGGTGTGACAGCTTCACCCTGATGTAGGCTTTAGCCAAAAAACAACCACACCATTGAGGGTTAAATGCACTTGGTGACAGGCGCAGCTTGCCCCTGATTTTGTATATGGCCAAAAAATGAACAGACTATTGCTGGTTAAATGCACTTGGTGTCACAGCTTCACCCTGATGTAGGCTTTAGCCAAAAAACAACCACACCATTGAGGGTTAAATGCACTTGGTCGCAGCTTGTGCTGGCGCACCACAAGACACAAAATGGCCGCCGATCACCCCAGAAAAATGAGACTGACAAACGGTCTGTGCAGCCTAAAAACAGTGAGCAATTGAGGATCAGCAGCTCAATGATCCACAGCTGCAGATCGATCAGTTAATCAAGTCCTTTGGAGGAGTTAATCTGCCTAATCTCGCCCTACTGTCGCAGCCGCAACCTCTCCCTACGCTAATCAGAGCAGAGTGACGGGCGGCGCTATGTGACTCCAGCTTAAATAGAGGCTGGGTCACATGGTGCTCTGGCCAATCACAGCCATGCCAATAGTAGGCATGGCTGTGATGGCCTCTTGGGGCAAGTAGTATGACGCTTGTTGATTGGCTGCTTTGCAGCCTTTCAAAAAGCGCCAAGAAAGCGTCACAAAAGCGCGAAGAAAGCGACGAACACCGAACCCGAACCCGGACTTTTACGAAAATGTCCGGGTTCGGGTCCGTGTCACGGACACCCCAAAATTCGGTACGAACCCGAACTATACAGTTCGGGTTCGCTCATCCCTACAGCTGCCTGACACTGTTTTTTGCAGCTTAGTTTGCTGTTTATTAAAATTCCTAGATCCTTTTCCATGTCAGTGTTACCGAGTGTTTTACCATTTAGTATGTACGGGTGACTTGCATTATTCCTTCCCATGTGCATAAACTTACATTTGTCAGTGTTAAACCTCATCTGCCACTTATCTGCCCAAGCCTCCAATCTATCCAGATCCCTCTGTAGTAGTATACTGTCCTCATCAGTGTAAATTACTTTACACAGTTTAGTGTCATCTGCAAAAATTTATACTTTACTATGCAAGCCTTCTACAAAATCATTAATAAATATATTGAAGAGAATAGGGCCCAATACTGACCCCTGAGGTACCCCACTAGTGACAGTGACCCAATCAGAGTGTGTACCGTTAATAACCACCCTCTGTTTTCTATCTTTGAGCTAGTTACTTACCCACTTACAGACGTTTTCTCCCAGTCCGAGCATTCTCATTTTATATACTAACCTTTTATGTGGTACAGTGTCAAATGCTTTGGAGAAGTCCAGATATACGACATCCATTGATTCGCCACTGTCAAGTCTAGAACTTACCTCCTCATAGAAACTGATTAAACTAGTTTGGCATGACCGATCCCTCACGAAGCCATGCTGCTATGGCGTTATTTGCCTATTTCCGTTAAGATGCTCCAACATAGCATCTCTCAGAAAACTTTCAAACAGTTTACCCACAACAGATGTTAAACTTACCGGCCTATAGTTTCCAGGCTCTGTTTTTGGACCCTTTTTTAATATTGGCACCACATTTGCCATGCGCCAATCCTGTGGGACATTCCCTGTCAGTATAGAGTCTGCAAATATCAGAAATAAGGGTCTAGCTATGACATTACTTAATTCCATTAGGATACGGGGGTGTATGCCATCCGGTCCTGGCGATCTGTCTATTTTAATCTTTTTAAGTCGCTGATGTACTTCTTCCTGGGTCAGACAGGACACTTTTAATGGGGAATTTATTTTTACATTCTGCATGTCATCTGACAGTTTATTTTCCTCAGTGAATACATTGGAGAAGAAAATATTTAACAGCTTTGCTTTCTCCTCGTCGCTCTCTGCGACTCCCCCCTCAATACTCTTTAAAGGGCCGACACCTTCAGATTTATACTTTTTAACATTTATATAATTGAAGAACATTTTAGGGTTAGTTTTACTCTCTTTGGCAATTAATCTCTCGGGCTCTAGTTTGGCCGCTTTTATTTGTTTTTTACATGTTCTTTTTTTTTCAGTGCTTCCGTGCTACACTCCTGTTTTAGTGATTTATATGCTTTCTTTTTGTCATTTATTGCTTTCTTTATAGTTCTTTTTATCCACATTGGATTAACCTTTTATTCCCATACGGTATGTACCTCTCACAATGAGATTTTAGGATGTTTTTAACGATATCCCATTTTGTGGCTGTATTTTTATTTTTGAGGACTTTGTCCCAGTTAGTTAGGCCTATGGCCTCTCTTAGTTGTCTAAATTTAGCTTTTTTGAAGTTTGGTATTTTTGTTCCTCCCTGATAATTGGAAGGTTATTACTTTATCGTCACTATTTCCCAGGTGTCCCCCAACCTGCACGTCTGTTGTTCTGTCAGGCCTATTGGTTAATACTAAGTCCAGTATGGCCGTCCCTTTAGTCGGGTCCTGAACCAGTTGGGAGAGGTAATTGGTTATTGCCAAGAACCTGTTTCCCTTATGAGATATACACGTTTCAGTTTCCCAGTCTATATCTGGGTAGTTGAAGTCCCCCATAATAACCACCTCATTATGATTTGCCGCCTCATCTATCTCATTTAGTAGTAGATTTTCTGTGGACTCTGGTATATTAGGTGGTTTATAGTAAACTCCTATTAGTAATGTATTATTGTTATACTAGATATAAGCAGGCTTTCAAAACAATGGCAGGTACAGTGTTCTTTGCAAGATACTCAGAGGGTAAAAACAACACTTACAGACCAGGCTGCACTTTTCCTCAGAAATCCTGTGCACTATTTCTCAGAACTCCTGGCTGTCTCAATCCCAAGGCCCGTATGCCCTAATGTTGGCTTTATCCTTGGTAGAAAACTTCCTCAGGTATACTGTATATCCTTGCTTTGGGTGAATCCTTCTGCCCTTTAGCTCTTTTGTCTAGCTGGAATACTGGCTCTGCTCTGTTTATGGGAACTTGGTTTCTCTCAGGAGGAAAACCCTTCTCCTGGTGTAAATCTTCTGAGCTAACTATGACTCAACATACTCAGGCTGGCTAGTGTGCACTTACTAGTCTCCTGGACTACACTAGTCTTTCCTGTCTGGGCCTAACTATATATATTAGGGGTTCCCTAGCTCCCTCTACTGTCTAGGAGGAGGAACTACACCCTAACAGGCCTGATACATAGACAATAAGAAAAATACACATAAAATATCATATCCCTTACAATGGTCATATTAACCCTTGTGTAGTGCCCACATTTACGTAGTGGGACACTGCAAGCATAACCGCTTCCTGATCTGTATACACAGTACTGGGTCACCAAGCATCTCCACAATGTCCCACGGAAGTGTTCAGCTCTCCATCTCCCAAACACTGGAGCGAAAGAGGAAGTACCTCCCTACCCACCCGCGATCCCTGGCCCTGAATGCCAGCATTTCAAAATGACTGTCCTTTGAAATGCTGTTGGAGACGGAGAGTTTTAAAAGCCTTATGGCAGTGGCTGTCCCACAGTACATCATGCCCAGCCGCCACTACTTTTCCAGGCGTGCCATCCCTTCCCTGCACAACCAAGTGGGGGACAAAATCAGGTGTGCACTGCACAACACCATCTGTGGCAAGGTCCACCTAACTACGGATACGTGGACCAGTAAGCACGGTCAGGGACATTATATCTCCCTAACAGCACACTGAGTTAATGCAGTGGTGACTGGGCCTGAGGCGGATAGCAGTTTGGCACATGTCCTTCCACCACTGAGGATTGCAGGGCGCTTCTCTTTGCCTCCTGTTGCTTCCTCCTCTTACTCCGCTTCCTCAACCTCTACCGGCTCCTCATCCGGTAAGCGTAACACCTTCACCACCAACTTCAGCACAGCCAGGGGTAAACAACAGCAGGCAGTTTTAAAACGTATCTGTTTGGGGGACAAACCCCACACCGCGCAGGAGCTGTTGGTGTGCGATAATGGGCAAAATCTCGTAGCAGCTCTGGGTCTAGCCGGTTTGACGCACATCTCTTGCCTGGCGCATGTGCTGAATTTGGTGGTGCAGAGATTCCTTAAAAATTACCCCGATATGTCAGAGCTGCTGCAGAAAGTGCGGGCCATCTGTGCGTGCTTTTGGCGTTCTTACCCTGCTGCTGATAGCTTGTCAGCGCTGCAGCGTAACTTCGGCCTTCCCGCTCACCGCCTCATATGCGACGTGCCCACAAGGTGGAACTCCACCTTGCACATGCTGGCCAGACTGTGCGAGCAGCAGCAGGCGATAGTGGAGTTTCAGCTGCAGCACGCACGGGTGAGTCGCTCTGCGGAACAGCACCACTTCACCACCAATGACTGAGCCTCCATGCGAGACCTGTGTTCCTTGTTGCGCTGTTTCGAGTACTCCACCAACATGGCCAGTGCCGATAACGCCGTTCTCAGCATTACTATCCCACTTCTATGCCTCCTTGAAAAAACGCTGCTGGCGATGATGGAAGAGGATGTGGCACAGGAGGAGGAGGAAGAGGGATCATTTTATAGGGTTTCCGGCCAGTCATTCACAAGTGGCTCCGAGGGTGGGTTCCTGCACCCACAAACGCCAGGTACACATATGTCCAGCCAGGGCACAGTTCTGGAGGATGACGAGGTGGAGGAGATGGAGGAGGAGGAACCGTGTTCACAGCAGGGTGTCACCCAAACCAGCTCATGACCATCACTGGCGCGTGGCTGGGGAGATACAGAGGACACAGGCGATACACCTCCCACCGAGGACAGCTTTTCGTTGCCTCCGGGCAGCCTGGCACACAAAAGCGATTACATGCTGCAGTGTCTCCGCAATGACCGCCGAGTTGCCCACATTCTAACTTGTGCTGATTACTGGGTGGCCCCGCTGCTGGATCCCCATTACGTCCTCACTGGAGCGTGATCGTAGGATGCGCGAGTACAAGCGCACGCTGGTAGACGCGCTGCTGGTGGCATTCCCACCTGACAGCGGGGGCACAGTGGAAGCACAAGGCAAAGACAGAGGTGGAGGAAGAGGTTGCCAACGCAGCTGGGGCACCACCAGCACCTCAGAAGGCAGGGATAGCATGGCCGAAATGTGTAAAAGCTTTGTCAGCATGCCACAACAACCAGCACCACCAGCTGACATGGAACGTCTTAGCAGGAGGCAGCATTTCAGCAACATGATGGAGCAGTATATGTGCACATACCTACACGTACTGAATGACGAATCTGCCCCCTTCAACTTCTGGGTCTCCAAATTGGGCACATGGCATGAGCTTACCCTTCACGCCTTGGAGGTGCTGGCCTGCCCTGCAGCCAGTGTATTGTCTGAACGTTTGTTTAGCACGGCAGGGGGCGTTATCACAGACAAGCGCAGCCGCCTGTCCACAGCCAATGTGGACAAGCTCATGTTTGGATCCCACAGGACTTGTCCGTACCTTGTGCAGAAAAGACATGTATACCGGCCTTAACCAGCCATTGTTATACTACAGTGCAATTGTTCATTGTTGTAGTTTGGATATTTCACACTCTTTTGGAGTGTACCCTAATTGGAAAAAAATAAAACATTAATTAAAATAAAAACCAGTGTTGGCTACCTTGTCCTCCTCCACCGCCTCTTCCACCTACACTGCTACATCCACCGCCTACTCAAACTCCTACTCCATATGGACCTCCACCTCATAAATCAAGTTTATTTTAATTTTTTTGTACGTATTTTATTTTATGTAATTTCTCTAATTTGTCTGTTACATTTTCGGGTGAAATTCACAAATTTTTGGGTGTGATATACCACTGCTATACCTAGTAGACAGGTAAAAACATTTCCCTAATTTGTCTGTTACATTTTCTGGTGAAATTCACAAATTTTTGGGTGTAATATACCACTGCTATACCTAGTAGACAGGTGAAAAATTTCATTAATTTGTCTGTTACATATTCGGGTGAAATTCACCAATTTTTGGGTGTGATATACCACTGATATACCTAGTAGACAGGTAAAAACATTTCACTAATTTGTCTGTTACATATTCGGGTGAAATTCACCAATTTTTGGGTGTGATATACCACGGCTGTACCTAGTAGACAGGTAAAAACATTTCACTAATTTGTCTGTTACATTTTCGGGTGAAATTCACAAATTTTTGGGTGTGATATACCCCTGCTCTACCTAGTAGACAGGTAACATTTCACTAATTTGTCTGTTAAATTTTCGGGTGAAATTCACCAATTTTTGGGTGTGATATAACACTGCTATACCTAGTAGACAGGTAAAAAAAAATCATTAACTTGTCTGTTACATATTCGGGTGAAATTCACCAATTTTTGGGTGTGATATACCACGGCTGTACCTAGTAGACAGGTAAAAACATTTCACTAATTTGTCTGTTATATTTTCTGGTGAAATTCACAAATTTTTGGGTGTGATATAACCCCTGCTTTACCTAGTAGACAGGTTAAAACATTTCACCAATTTGTCTGTTACATTCTTAGGTGACATTTGACCATTTTTCCCGTGATTAAACGCCTACTCTGCATAGGTGATAGGGACAGAAATGTAAAAAAAAATCGTCTGTTACATTGTCAGGTGACATTTTACCAATTTTGACGTATACAAACCCCTGCTCTGCATAGGTGACAGGGAATTCAATTTAAAAAATTCTTCTTTAATCGATGTGCCCCCTCCTTTCATTCAATGCTTAAACTTTAACAACTTGTCCCACATTTGCGCTTCAATAATTTGTCCCACTTTTCCGCTCGATCATATTTAATTTCAAACAACCTCCCTTGGATGTGGTCTCTCTTTTTCATGCTCCCTCTCCGGCGTGGAACCCTGATTCGCGGATAACCTTGATCAACATGGTAGGCTCAGAAAAGAACATTGAAAGTTAATAGAGAATATATCCAAATGATCGTGGACGTCACCGGGACATGCGATCAGGCAGATGTTATCTAGAGTCAACAAAGCGTCAGCAGGGCCTCTCCTGTCTAACGTTTCCAAATCCTAAATACCCCAGTGACATTCCCTGTAATTTTTTATTAATCATTCCAATCGCCGTTCCTGTTCTCTCTGTACAAGAATGATGCAGATCGGAGGAGGCCTCAGTTAAAGTCATCAAGTTCGCAGATGACACCACACTCGTGGGCCTGATTAGCGACAGCGATGAGCAGGCCTACCATAAGGAAATCGACAGGGTCAACAACTAGTTGGGCGTGCACAATCTGGTCCTAAACACCACAAAGACGGTCGAGCTGGTCATCGACTTCAGGAAGAGAAGGGTAGTTCCCCCCCTGACCTACATTGACGGATCTGAAGTCACAAGGGTACCCAGCGCCCACCTCCTAGGCACGACAATCTCTGAGGACCTATCCTGGCGTCCCAACATCTCGTCCATCATAAAGAAGGCTCACCAGCGGCTCTACTTCCTTCGACAACTGAAGAAGTTCGGAATGGCACAGGACCTACTGAAGTCCTTCTACTCCTGCACCATCGAGTCGGTACTGTGCTCCTCTCTTCTGGTTTGGTATGCCAGCTCATCAGCCAGTGACAAGCGCAAACTACAAAGGGTCATCAGCTCGGCGGAGAGAACTACCCGACTGCCACTACCACTCCTTGACTCTATCTTCCCTGACAGACTGCACTCCAGGGCTCTGAAAATATCCAATGACCACTCCCATCCGGGCCATCATCTCTTCAGACATCTAAAGTCCGGCCCCAGGTATCAGGCCATCCCTGCCAGGACATCGAGGAGGCTGAACACTTTCTTCCTAACGTCCGTCAGACTGCTGAACTCACCACGTCCCATCACACGCTCATAATCCCTTGCCCCTGCTGTGCCCATCGCAGAACCTTCCCCCCCCAGTACTATGCCTGTACCTGTGCCAAACCCAATTCCGAGCACGATCGATTGTGTCATGTTTGGCGAATAAAGCTGATTCTGAGCAGGACATCTTAAGAGTCCTGTATTGTTTTTTATCATCACTACCTTCCCGAGTCGGGAGTAGGTAATTGCCATGCGCCCCCTCCTTTCCTTCGATTCTTCCGTTTTAATAGCTTTTCCCACATTTTCGCTAGATCACAATTAAATTTCATCCATTGATCTCCCTTGGATGTGCTATCCCTTTCTCACGCTCTCTCTCCGGCCTGGAACCCTGATTTGCCGCTAACCGTGATCAATATGGTAGGCGCAGAAAAGAACACCGAAAGTTGATAGAGCAGATATCCAATTGGATCGTGAACATCACAGGGGCGTGCGACATGGTGGGGCAGTATGTGTGCACACGCCTACCACAAACTGACTGATGGGTCTGCCCCCTGCAACTTCTGGGTCTCCAAATTGGGCACATGGCCTGAGCTTGCCCTTTACGCCTTGGAGGTGCTGGCCTGCCCTGCAGCCAGTGTATTGTCTGGACGTGTGTTTAGCACGACTGGAGGGGTTATCACAGGTTATATTTCCCAATGTTTTGGGGTGTACCCTAATTTATTTATTTTTTTATAAATTTAAAACCAAAAAGCAGTGTAGGCTACCTCCTCCTCCGCAGCTTCCACCTACACCACCACATTCACCGCCTCCTCAACCTTCTATTCCATATGGACCTCGTCCTCCTAGATCAAGAATATTATTTTATTTTTTTCACGTATTTTATGTTATTTTAAGTCATTTCCCTATCCAAATTTGTTTGCAGAGCACTTGCCATGCTCTTAACCACATTTTGCTGGCATTTGCACCCCTCTAGTCCTTTACATTACATTTTTAGAGCCATTTTAGTGCTTAAAAGTTCGGGTCCCCATTGACTTCAATGGGGTTCGGGTTCGGGGTCAAGTTCGGGTCCCGAACTCAAACTTTTTTGTGAATTTCGGTCGAACCCGAACATCCAGGTGTCCTCTCAACTCTAGTAACAAGCTCGTTTTTCTATCAGACAATTCTCATAAATATGATCTAGGACCACCTGTTAGGTCACATATCTGTCTATGTAGTGTAGATAAAGCATTAGTACAAAGTATTAGCGAAGCAGCTATGAAAGGAGAAAAAGAAATCCTGGAAATCATTTGCTTTTGGAACTGATTTTGAGTTACAAAGTTACTTGGTGTTTTATGTAGTTTTAAGCTGGGTATCACACCATCATATCGTGGATAAGCAACCAGGTCCATCTTCTCAATCCTCCGGACATCTCTCTACACTCTCCCCCAATCCTTCAGGTGTTAGTGTTACCCTCCACTTAGGTTATCCCCACCTTCTTCTTGTGTGCATTTTAAACTGCTATATTTGGTTGTGAATCTGTCATGCTGGCTCTAGGAGATTTTGAATTTTTTTTTAATCTACCATCCTCTCCCCTAACTATCGTTATCTTTGGAAAAATTCATACTTACCTGGTCCCCACCGCTCAGTTCCTGCCTCCTTTTCTGGGCTTGTTTCGACTTCCAGTTCCTGTCTATCAACTTCCTGTACAGACAGGGTCACCTGCGCCACTGCTGCAAAACAGTGATGTGGCTCTTGGACACATCACCTCTTTGTAGCAGAACACGTGACCCATCCATGCAGGAACTTGATAGATGGGGACCGGAAGTGAGAACAGCCCATGCCATGAGCCAGAACTGAGCTGCAGGGACCAGGTGAATATGCATTTCTCCACAGAACATGACTGATTTAAAAAAAAAAACTGGGCATCTCCTTTAAGGGCTTGTCCAGCTGTTCCTAAGTAATGGCCTATTCTCGGGATAGACTATCAGTTGATCAGTGGGGATGCAGGATATCAGACCCCCACTCAGGGGCGGATTGGCCATAAACCTTACAGGGAAACTTGTTTTGGGGGATGTGTTTTGTGCTGCTGGCAGTATTTTGTGATGGACTATGGTATTTGGCTCTGTTGGGGTGGTAGAATGTGGCACAATATGGTATTGCTGGCCTTGCCTTACATCAATTTGGACCCAACTACAAAATGGGGCCACTTTTAGTATTTTTTCCTGGGCCACTTTAAGTTCCCAGTCCGCCTCTGCCCCCACTGATCAGCTAGTGAGGCAATCGCTTAGTAAAAGCTGGAAACCCCTTTAATGTAGCACACTTTTGATAGACATGAAATCTGAACTTCTCCATTGACAAGTCCATGGAAAACTTTTCCTGTTAGTATTACTGGCCTTCCTATACTATGTAAGCATTTTTATGCATAATTACTGCTATGTATTAAATTTTTTATATGAGACACAACAGTCGTACTCCTGCACTTTGGATACGTGGGGGTGGGTGCCCCATGGTGATAGTGAGTAGTATTGGTGGTGGTGAGGTGGACCAGAAGACAATATCACATTATATAATGAAGGAATGAATGAATATTCCCACTGCAGTTATCCTGTAGGTGTCACGTCCATCTGTTTTCCTTGGTAATAATGGAATTGTGCTATGAATATGAATGTAAATTGCGGTAATAACACTAATACGGGAATGTAACCAAGTTTCACATCTTATTTCAGATGATGCCGGAGAGATTTCTTGAAAAATACTACAAGACAGGAAGGAAATTCCTCACAGTTTTTCCAGATGGAAGTGCACAAATTTTGTATCCTTTGTACTCCAAACTTTACATTCTTTCTTATGACAAATGTCTTGTTGTTACAGACTTGACATCTCTGGTATGTGTCATAATTGGCATTAGCACACCAAGTCAAGTGGAAAGTCATTGAGCGTTATTAATATTTGTGCATTGTCCCTGCTTGTATGGCTTCAGCTTTTGCATATTCTTCTGCTTTGCACATATGCCATCTAACGTGTATGTTGTTTTCCGGACTTTCCTACGATGGCAAATATCGGGTAGTAGAAGGTTCTGTCTCTTGGATTTCAATGTGTCTGATCCTGTTGCTTACAAGGGAGATAAGCTGCTACTAGTGTCTGGCAGTGGCTTACTCCCTCCTCCTCGTTGAGAACACATGCATGCCTGGCCCGGCCACGTGTACATTTGTATAGGGGGGGCTCCTGGGGTAGTGGTAGAGAAGAAATGGCGCAAATCCACTGGTGGAGACGGTCGTAATACTTCAAGTAAAATATGGTAATATTGTAAAAAAAGCACATATACATATAAAGAACACATTTCGGGGACAATTAGTTCCCCTATATCTTCTCTATGACCAGCACTCTTTGGGGGACTGGAGATCCTTTCCAGAAGAAATCTTTCTTGCGGCTGCAATCCTGGAAAATCGGTCTCTACCTATATATAAGTCTTCAGTAGAGTTGTGCCTATCATTTGCACAACCCTATAAGGGGAGCCTCTCTCCTTTCTTTTCCAACAATTTGGTTGATCGTTTGCCCAAACGTACTATCCTATTGTGCGCCTCTTTTCTCTCCTCTGCTATTCCGTATGTGGTTTGAGTGGGGGCTAGAAACGTCTTCTTCCGTAAAGTCCTGGGGTAGTGGAACTGCATAAATATTGTGCGGAAGTTCACAGTTCCTTAGCCTGACATCCCTTAATTATGAGCTATTAAAAAGGAAATGATTTTATTTTGAAAAACGGGAGAGAATGGGTTAAAAGTAAAAAAATAATCGCTGCTCACCTCACCACTGCTGCTGTTCTGACGCTGCTCCAATCCTTGCTGTTTTTCAAGCTCTTGGGCTGTACACACAGGACAAGAGCACTTTACCCCTATACTTTTTATTAAATTATTTCCTAGGAAAACCTGTAACTGGCAGCATTATTTCATATAAATGATGAGAGAGCGTACATTAAAGGGAATCTGACGCCATCATTCTGGAGTATTATCTGCAGTAACACGTGAGTAGTACTCTACATAAGGAGTCTAGATCACTATGCCTTCTCATACTACTGCCAGTGCTCAAAGCTGCACTGAAATACACAGTCCTGACTGCTGTGCTGTGCGAACATTATGGAGACTCCCGTGTGCATGTACAGCGGTCCTGTCTTGTATTTCAGCACAGCGGACAGCAGGGGGATGGGGGAAGAAAAGATTTGTAGTACTACTCATCTGATACTGACAGATTCCCTTTAAAGATGGCTGTGTGTATCATACGTGCACAAGTCTGTAGAGGTGAGATTATTGGTTATTGGCCTTATCATGCAGCTATCCATCCGGTAACCTGGCCATTATTATGATTCCAAGTAGAATAGAATCCATCTGCATTGTTCAAGAAGACGAAGAGCACAGCGCGGACATCCTAGCAGTATTTGGATCTTCTGGGAAAGCTACTTGCTACCACCCAAACAAGAATGTATGGTATGTTACAGTAAGTCTGCTTTTGACTAATAACTGCAAAAATGTGTTGGCTGCACTTATTGCAGTTATTAGTCAATTATTAAGCGGTTGCAAACCTGCATTATTGAGATTGAATACGTTAAATCTGCTTTTTACCTCCATACCCCATGTGAATTTTATCTAATGACCCAATACCATCCTATGAGATTTGTGATGCAGTTCAGTAAGACATGCCATGATCAAAGTCATTAGACCTAAAACGCTCAGATATTTATAGTGGCGGGCTTCTGGCTGACACCTGCAGATCAGCACATTCACAGCATTTGAACTGTTCCAATGCTTCTCATATTAACTGAGCTGGCAGTCTTCCAACTCCTAAAGCACATAAATCTAGTTGCTCTGGACAGAAGGGTTGTGGTATGGTGATGATGATCACTAGAATACATTTCTTGGAACGGAACACGTCATATGCAATAAAAACATATATATAACTAGCTGAAGGACCCGGCTTCGCTCGGGTATATTAAATCTATTTCATTTCATGTTTGTATGTGTCGTTAAAAGATATCAACACTATCCACTATACCAGTGACATCTAAAGCACCCCGCTCCCAAAACAGTGACCCCCCCCCCCCCCCCACAATGCCCCATCCCTTAAAATTGGACCTCCACAGCAGCCCACCCCCTTAACTTTGACCTGGCTAATGCATTTTTTAGGAATATCTCAGGAACTGTACGTACTAGAGATAGACCTGAGACCTGGTCCAAAACCTTCCCGGACACCTGATGTACATGTGTGCCAAATTTCGTGATTGTAAATGCGACGGTGCGGATTCCTTTAGCGGACATACACACATACACTCAGCTTTATATATTATATATATATATATATATATATATATATATATTTGTTAATTTTAAGTGTAAACCCTCTTTAACATGAGCATAACATGAACTCTCATGTGTTTGTGAATGTTCTCTTTCATCCAGGTCATGGTATATCAATAGAGTTAAGTCAAAGCAACTGGACTTGTATTTTTTTTTCTTGAAGACTTTTCACTAGTCATCTGAAAAAAAAACTAAAAAAAACTTATTTCTGCTCCAATCAGTTGCCATGACAGCCTGTGGCCTTATGGAGGTTCCCAGGACTGTCGTAGCTCACTGCCTGAAAAGCAGTACCTGAGCCATAGCTCGGCAGACAGTCTCTCAGAATCCTATAGCCTGCCAGAGTATTGGTGGTGTATTTGCTACTTGGTGCATTGTGGCTAACAATACGCCTTAAATGTCCCAGGTGACAGTACCTCTTTAAAGGGCTTCTGTCACCCCACTAAAGTGATTTTTTTTTTTTGGGCTAGTGAAATTAGTTATATTGCGATATATGACAATATAATTGTGTTACTTACTTTGATCCAGCAGTTTCTGCAAAAAACGAAGTTTTATAATATGTAAATTCGGTCTCTAACAGCAAGTAGGGCGGCGACTTGCTGGTAGCTGCTGCAGAAATCCGCCCCCTCGTCGTGTTGATTGACAGGGCCAGCCGGGATCTCCTCCTCCGGCCAGCCCTGTCGGCATTTCAAAAATCGCGCGCCTCTGTTGATTCGGCGCAGGCGCTCTGAGATGAGGAGGCTCGTCTCCTCAGAACTCCCTCAGTGCGCCTGCGCCGATGACATCACCGAAATAGAAGACGTCATCGGCCCTGTCAGCCCTGTCAATAACACTAACTTGCTGTTAGAGACCGAATTTACATATTATAAAACTTCGTTTTTTGCAGAAACTGCTGGATCAAAGTAAGTAACACAATTATATTGTCATATATCGCAATATAACTAATTTCAAAATTTTGGAAAAAAAACGACATCCATATATAAATTTTTCGCCAAATTTATTGTTCTACATGTCTTTGATAAAAAAAAAATTTTTGGGCAAAAAAAAAAAATGGTTTGGGTAAAAGTTATAGCATTTTTACAAACTATGGTACAAAAATGTGAATTTCCGCTTTTTGAAACAGCTCTGACTTTCTGAGCACCTGTCATGTTTCCTGAGGTTCTACAATGCCAAAACAGTAGAAAACCCCCACAAATGACCCCATTTCGGAAAGTAGACACCCTAAGGTATTCGCTGATGGGCATAGTGAGTTCATAGAACTTTTTATTTTTTGTCACAAGTTAGCGGAAAATGATGATGATTTATTTTATTTATTTTTTTCTTACAAAGTCTCACATTCCACTAACTTGCGACAAAAAATAAAAAATTCTAGGAACTCACCATGCCCCTCACAGAATACCTTGGGGTGTCTTCTTTCCAAAATGGGGTCACTTGTGGGGTAGTTATACTGCCCTGGCAATTTAGGGGCCCAAATGTGTGAGAAGAACTTTGCAATCAAAATGTGTAAAAAATGACCGGTGAAATCCAAAAGGTGCACTTTGGAATATGTGCCCCTTTGCCCACCTTGGCAGCAAAAAAGTGTCACACATCTGGTATCGCCGTACTCAGGAGAAGTTGGGGAATGTGTTTTGGGGTGTCATTTTACATATACCCATGCTGGGTGAGAAAAATATCTTGGTCAAATGCCAACTTTGTATAAAAAAATGGGAAAAGTTGTCTTTTGCCAAGATATTTCTCTCATCCAGCATGGGTATATGTAAAATGACACCCCAAAACACATTCCCCAACTTCTCCTGAGTACGGCGATACCAGATGTGTCACACTTTTTTGCTGCCAAGGTGGGCAAAGGGGCACATATTCCAAAGTGCACCTTTCAGATTTTGCAGGCCATTTTTTACACATTTTGATTGCAAGGTACTTCTCACACATTTGGGCCCCTAAATTGCCAGGGCAGTATGACTGCCCCACAAGTGACCCCATTTTGGAAAGAAGACACCCCAAGGTATTCCGTGAGGGGCATGGCGAGTTCCTAGAATTTTATTTTTTTTGTCACAAGTTAGCGGAAAATGATGATTTTTTTTTTTTTCTCTTTTTTCCTTACAAAGTCTCATATTCCACTAACTTGCGACAAAAAATAAAAAATTCTAGGAACTCGCCATGCCCCTCACGGAATACCTTGGGGTGTCTTCTTTCCAAAATGGGGTCACTTGTGGCGTAGTTATACTGCCCTGGCAATTTAGGGGCCCATATGTGTGAGAAGTACTTTGCAATCAAAATCTGTAAAAAATCACCGGTGAAATCCGAAAGGTGCACTTTGGAATATGTGCCCCTTTGCCCACCTTGGCATCAAAAAAGTGTCACACATCTGGTATCGCCGTACTCAGGAGAGGTTGGGAAATGTGTTTTGGGGTGTCATTTTACATATACCCATGCTGGGTGAGAGAAATATCTTGGCAAAAGACAACTTTTCCCATTTTTTTATACAAAGTTGGCATTTGACCAAGATATTTTTCTCACCCAGCATGGGTATATGTAAAATGACACCCCAAAACACATTCCCCAACTTCTCCTGAGTACGGCGATACCAGATGTGTCACACTTTTTTGCTGCCAAGGTGGGCAAAGGGGCACATATTCCAAAGTGCACCTTTCTGATTTTGCAGGGCATTTTTTACACATTTTGATTGCAAAGTTCTTCTCGCACATTTGGGCCCCTAAATTGCCAGGGCAGTATAACTACGCCACAAGTGACCCCATTTTGGAAAGAAGACACCCCAAGGTATTCCGTGAGGGGCATGGCGAGTTCCTAGAATTTTTTATTTTTTGTCGCAAGTTAGTGGAATATGAGACTTTGTAAGGAAAAAAGAGAAAAAAAAAATCATCATTTTCCGCTAACTTGTGACAAAAAAAAAAAAATTCTAGGAACTCGCCATGCCCCTCACGGAATACCTTGGGGTGTCTTCTTTCCAAAATGGGGTCACTTGTGGCATAGTTATACTGCCCTGGCAATTTAGGGGCCCAAATGTGTGAGAAGTACCTTGCAATCAAAATGTGTAAAAAATGGCCTGCAAAATCTGAAAGGTGCACTTTGGAATATGTACCCCTTTGCCCACCTTGGCAGCAAAAAAGTGTGACACATCTGGTGTCATTTTACATATACCCATGCTGGGTGAGAGAAATATCTTGGCAAAAGACAACTTTTCCAATTTTTTTATACAAAGTTGGCATTTGACCAAGATATTTTTCAAAGGTGCCCAAATTCCTTTTAGGAGGGCATTTTTAGACATTTGGATCCCAGACTTCTTCTCACACTTTAGGGCCCCTAAAAAGCCAGGGCAGTATAAATACCCCACATGTGACCCCACTTTGGAAAGAAGACACCCCAAGGTATCCAATGAGGGGCCTGGCAAGTTCATAGAAATTTATTTTTTTCGCATAAGTTAGCGGAAATTGATTTTCTTTTTGTTTTTTCTCACAAAGTCTCACTTTCCGCTAACTTAGGACAAAAATGTAAATCTTTCATGGACTCAATATGCCCCTCAGCAAATACCTTGGGGTGTCTTCTTTCCAAAATGGGGTCAGTTGTGGGGTGTTTGTTCTGCCCTGGCATTTGAGGGTCTCCGCAATCATTACATGTATGGCCAGCATTAGGAGTTTCTGCTATTCTCCTTATATTGAGCATACAGGTAATGAGATTTTTTTTTCCGTTCAGCCTCTGAGCTGAAAGAAAAAAATGAACGGCACAGATTTCTTCATTCGCATCGATCAATGTGGATGAAAAAATCTCTGCCAAAAAAAAAAAAATGGAGGGGAAAGGCGTCTGCCAGGACATAGGAGCTCCGCCCTACATCCATACCCACTTAGCTCGTATGCCCTGGCAAACCAGATTTCTCCATTCACATCAATCGATGTGGATGAATAAATCATTGCCGGGATTTTTTTTATTTTTATATATATATATATATATATATATACAAAGTGTTTGCCAAAGCATAGGAACGCCGCCTCCTCCTCAGCTCGTATGCCTCGGCAAACGTATCTGTCACTGCAGAGGAGAAAATCCCGTCTTGCAGCGCCGCATACACCGACTTGCGTGTAATCTGACAGCAGCGCAATGCTTCTGTCAGAATGCACATCGGTGCTGCAGCTGGTCGATCGGTTGGTCCACCTGGAAGGTAAAAAGACAAAAAAAAAAAAAAAGAAAAAACCAGGCCGCAACGCAATAATTTTATTAACTTTGCAACAGAACATGTAACTTTAACTTTTTGAACTGAACATTAACGTGTTTGCTTACTGGTGTGTTTTTTTTTTTTTTTTTTTTTTTTTTTTTTTACCTTTATATAACAAACCTCTCCTTCCCCATGGGTCAATGTGCAAAGCGCAAATCGCCCAAAGATGTGGCGAAGTGCGTTATGCACTTTGTCCCATGTGAAAGGAGACGTTTGCAGCAGCAGTGAGTGAATGGGCCCTAATAGCCCTGTGTGCCTATCCTGGTGAGATGATCCCTATGCTAATAGTGTACCTGTGAGTGGTACTTCCGGAAACACTCTCCAAAGCATAGGGCAGGGTGGTCAGGACAGTCAGGACAGAAATAGCGGGTGTCACGCCTTATTCCACTCCTGCTACAGACACGACATCTTTTTCGGGGTGATGGTTGGGTTGAGGTACCAGGAACGACATTGGGGAAATGTCGCTCGTGTAGACGGCTAACTACACTGGTGGATGGGGCCACGGAACCTCCTGGGTACAGGAGGTTCTCGATGATCTCTTCCTGAAATTTGAGGAAGGATCCAGTTCTCCCAGCCTTACTGTAGAGAACAAAACTATTGTACAGAGCCAATTGAATTAAATATACAGACACCTTCTTATACCAGCGTCTGGTTCTGCGGGAAATTAAATACGGAGACAACATCTGGTCATTGAAGTCCACCCCTCCCATGTGGAGGTTATAGTCGTGGACTGAGAGGGGCTTTTCAATGACACGGGTTGCTCGCTCAATTTGTATTGTCGTGTCTGCGTGAATGGAGGAGAGCATGTAAACGTCACGCTTGTCTCTCCATTTCACCGCGAGCAGTTCTTCGTTACACAGTGCGGCCCTCTGCCCCCTTGCAAGACGGGTGGTAACGAGCCGTTGGGGGAAGCCCGCGCGACTAGTTCGCGCGGTACCACAGGCGCCAATCCGTTCTAGAAACAAATGCCTAAAGAGGGCCACACTTGTGTAAAAATTGTCCACATAAAGATGGTACCCCTTGCCGAATAAGGGTGACACCAAGTCCCAAACTGTCTTCCCACTGCTCCCCAGGTAGTCAGGGCAACCGACCGGCTCCAGGGTCTGATCTTTTCCCTCATAGATCCGAAATTTGTGGGTATAGCCTTTGGCCCTTTCACAGAGCTTATACAATTTGACCCCATACCGGGCGCGCTTGCTTGGGATGTATTGTTTGAAGCCAAGGCGCCCGGTAAAATGTATCAGGGACTCGTCTATGCAGATGTTTTGCTCTGGGGTATAAATATCTGCAAATTTCTGGTTGAAATGGTCTATGAGGGGCCGAATTTTGTGGAGCCGGTCAAAAGCAGGGTGGCCCCTGGGACGGGAGGCGGTGTTGTCACTAAAGTGCAGGAAACACAGGATGGCCTCAAAACGTGCCCTGGACATAGCAGCAGAGAACATGGGCATGTGATGAATCGGGTTCGTGGACCAATATGACCGCAATTCATGCTTTTTTGTCAGGCCCATGTTGAGGAGGAGGCCCAGAAAAGTTTTAATTTCGGAAACTTGGACTGGTTTCCACCGGAAAGGCTGGGCATAAAAGCTTCCCGGGTTAGCGGTGATAAATTGTGTGGCATATCTGTTTGTTTCGGCCACAACTATGTCTAAAAGCTCCGCAGTCAAGAACAGCTCAAAAAATCCCAGGGCCGAACCGATCTGAGCTGTCTCAACCCGAACTCCAGACTGGGCAGTGAAAGGGAAAACTACAGGTGCGGCTGAAGTTGGGGACTGCCAATCAGGGTTTGCCAGCACCTCTGGGATTCTAGGGGCTCTACGGGCACGTCTTTGCGGTGGCTGCGACGGGGTCACTACTGCACGTGCCACCGTACCAGCTTCAACTGCCCTTCTGGTGCTCGCTACTTCACCAGGTTGTACGGCAGTGCTGGTACTAGGTCCAGGGAGGGCTGGGCTGCTGGTGTATGCCTCACCACGTAATCCGACAGCACCAGCCCCACTCTGCTGCTCTTGAAGCGGATCCTGCGCAACCTGTGGTCTAGCGACACGGGGCCGGGTACGCCTGGTGGTATCAGGGACCTCAGCCTCCTCGTCCGAACTTTGGGTCAGAGAGCCACTGCTTTCTACAGGTTCGTATTCTGACCCGCTGGATTCATCAGATGAGGGTTCCCACTCCTCATCCGACTGGGTCAGAAGCCTGTAGGCCTCTTCAGAAGAATACCCCCTGTTAGACATGTGGGCAACTAAATTTAGGGGTATTCCCTGAGACTACCCAAGAAAAAAAAAGCAAGCCTGTCTTACAAAGGGGAGGCTAGCGAAGTACCGGAGGCCGCTGCGGTTGATAAAAAATATCAAAACTGATTTTTTTATCGCCGCAGTGCGTGTAAAGTGATTGTGCAGTGAACCAAAAAAAATTTTTTTTTTGTCACTGCGGTGGGGCGGGTGTGGGCGAACGCACGTGTGGGCGACCGATCAGGCCTGATCGGGCAAACACTGCGTTTTGGGTGGAGGGAGAACTAAAGTGACACTAGTACTATTATAGATCTGACCGTGATCAGTTTTGATCACTTCCAGATACTATAAAAGTACAAATGCTGATTAGCGATACGCTAATCAGCGAATAACGGACTGCGGTGCGGTGGGCTGGGCGCTAACTGATTGCTAACTACCTAACCAAGGGGCCTAAACTATACCTAAAACCTAATGGTCAATACCAGTGAAAAAAAAAAGTGACAGTTTACACTGATCACTTTTTTCCTTTCACTAGTGATTGACAAAGGGGTGATCAAAGGGTTAATTGGGGTTCAGGGGGGTGATCTGGGGCTAAAGTGTGCTGTTTGGTGTACTCACTGTGAAGCCTGCTCCTCTGCTGGATCCAACCGACGAAAAGAACCAGCAGAGGAGCAGGCAGCCATATAACAGATCATATTTACAAATATGATCTGTTATCTGGCTTCTGATTGGATTTTTTAAAAATCAGCAACCTGCCAGCCAATGATCACGGCTGGCAGGTTGCTGACGAAATAGTCCTGAACGAAATGCCGGCGCGAACTGCGCATGCGCGGGCGCATATTCGCGTCATCTCGCGTCTCGCGAGATGACGCGTATATGCGTGACTGTGCGCAGCGCTGCCGCCTCCGGGCCGCACATCTGCGTTAGGCGGTCCGGAGGTGGTTAATACCACAAATGGTATCTCACTGTCCTAGTTCTTTCACTTTCCTGTTGTCATAGAAAATGCTGATAAGATAAAAGGAATTTTGGGGGTCATTTACTAACCAGAAATACGCCTGTATTAGGCGTATTTCTGCGACTTTTCCCCGCTCACACCAGGTCTAAAAGGTCTAAAAAAGTGGGCATGGTGTGGGCGGGGAAGGGGATGGACCGGCAGTCATGCCATCACAGTCATGCCTAGTATTGGAATGGCTGTGATTGTCCGGTGCAGCACGTGACCCTGCCTGTATTAATGCAGTGGTGTGCTGCCATTCTGCTGTAACTAGTGAGGGACAGTGTTAGGTGTTTGATGTGGCTGTTAATTCTTTGGGAGACCTATAGCCATTTTTTTGGGGGGTGCAATACACCTCCTTCACATCCGTCACACTGTAATAGAATAGTTAATCAGTCTGTTAATCCTGTTGTGACATAAACTCATCTTTTGGGGTGCAAAACACCTCCTTTGCATCCGCCATACTGTAAAAGAATAGTTAATCAATCTGTTATTTTGTGGGTGCCCTCAAAGAATGAGGAGAGCATCAAATAAGGGACTATCACGATCGGCGTGACTATCACATACGTGACACAGAGGGAGGGAAAGAGGAAGGCCCTGCCCAAGTGAGAGGGAAGGTGCTGACCCCTGACTCACCTTGCGGCTGGCACCTGGCTGCCCTGACGTCCCTAGACGGGTTCCTCACCCGTACGCCGATCACGTGCCTAAAACCCTGGCTTTCCCTAAGATGAGCCCTAGATAGTGAACAGGGCGGTGGGAACACTAGTCCGCACCACTAGCTCTAAAGGAAAACACCAAGGGGAGGACAGACAATACAGACTAAACATATAATCCCAGGTGGGCGACAACAGGAGACAACAAAAAGCCCAACAGGGATCCGGAGGGTAGCACTCTGGAACAACAACCAGGATTCACAGCTCCAGTGGGTCAGTATAGAAGTCCAGGCAGGAAGCTCTATAACTGGCAACTAGAGAAGTGTGAGAGGAGAATATAAGGAGGTTGGGAGTGGCAGACAAGAAACAGCTGAGGAGGAGAAGCTACGGATCCCTGAGTGAGACAAAAAGGATTGCAAGGCAAACACAGAAAACAATCACTAAGAAACAACGTGATCTTTAGACATAGAGCGCGCAGCCACCCGCTGCGACTTCCTGACCCCGGGTATAACGGAGTCAGACGTGGCTCTTGACACCCTCGTGACAGTACCCCCCCCTTTCACGAGGGGCCTCCGGACACTCAGGACCAGGTCTCTCAGGATGAGAGGCATGGAAAGCCTGAATTAACCTGTTGGCGTTTACCTCTGACGCTGGAACCCACATTCTTTCCTCGGTACCGTAACCCCTCCAATGCACCAGATACTGAAGAGAGCGGCGGACCCGACGAGAATAAACAATTCTGGATATTTGAAACTCCAGATTACCATCCACAATAACAGGAGGAGGTGGCAGCGGTGATGGTTCTAGAGGTGGAACATACTTCTTGAGTAACGACTTATGGAAGACGTTATGGATCTTAAAAGTCTGAGGTAGCTCCAGGCGAAAAGCCACAGGGTTAATGACGGCTACTATTTTATAAGGACCAATGAACCTAGGGCCCAGTTTCCAAGAGGGAACCTTCAACTTAATATTCCTAGTAGACAACCACACATAGTCATTCACTCCTAGGTCCGGACCTGGCGACCGTTTCTTATCGGCCATGCATTTATATTTACCACTCATATTTTTCAAGTTAGCTTGCACCTTCTGCCATACCGATGAAAGAGATGAAGAAAACCGTTCCTCTTCGGGAACCCCAGAAGACCCCCCCTCTTTGAAAGTACAAAATTGGGGATGAAAACCGTATGCACCAAGAAATGGTGACTTGCCAGTGGATTCCTGACAGCGATTATTTATGGCAAACTCGGCTAACGGTAAATATGATGACCACACCTCGTGGTTTTCAGACACAAAACACTTTAAATATGTTTCTAGGTTTTGGTTGGTACGCTCAGTCTGTCCATTCGACTGAGGATGGAAAGCTGAGGAAAAGGACAAGTGTACCCCCAAACGGGAACAAAAAGCTTTCCAAAACTTAGAAATAAACTGGGTTCCCCGATCCGAAACCACATCGGAAGGGACCCCGTGAAGCTTCACGATTTCACTAATAAACACCAGAGCAAGAGTCTTAGCATTAGGAAGTGCGGGTAGCGCAATAAAGTGTACCATTTTGCTAAACCTGTCTACTACTAACAAGATAACTGTTTTACCCGCAGACAACGGTAAGTCAGTGATGAAATCCATTGACAGATGTGTCCATGACCTATTGGGGATGAAAAGTGGCAATAAAGACCCTGCTGGACGTGTATGAGAGAGTTTCGCGCGTGCACAAGTAGAACAAGTAGACACGAAATCCATTACATCCTGACGCAACCTTGGCCACCAAAAACGACGAGACAATAGCTCCAAGGTTGCTTTACTACCCAGGTGCCCAGCAAGTGCCGAATTATGATGTTCCTTTAATAATTCAAGACGCAGGTTTAACGGTACAAACAATTTCTCTGAGGGGCAAGAGGCCGGGGCGTCCCCCTGGGCCTCTAACAGCTTTCCCTCTAGAACAGAGTGTACAGCAGAGACAACCACTCCTCTTTGTAAAATAGGTACCGGATCACTAACATTACCCCCTCCAGGGAAACTACGAGATAATGCGTCTGCCTTGGTATTTTTTGCCCCAGGACGATAGGTGATTACAAAGTTAAATCTGGTAAAGAATAGCGACCACCTAGCTTGTCTAGGGGTGAGACGCTTAGCCGATTCTAGGTACAGAAGGTTTTTGTGATCCGTAATCACCGTGACGGGGTGGATTGCTCCCTCTAAGAAGTGACGCCACTCTTCAAACGCCAGTTTAATCGCCAACAGCTCCCTATTTCCAATATCATAGTTCTTTTCTGCTGTAGATAACTTTTTGGAAAAGAAAGCGCAAGGACGCCATTTGCCAGGAGACGGACCCTGAGACAATACAGCCCCCACTCCCACCTCTGACGCATCTACTTCAACAATAAAAGGCTGGGAGACATCAGGTTGAATTAGAACAGGTGCCGAGGTAAATCTCTCTTTTAGAGAGGAAAATGCAATTTTAGCGGCGTCAGACCATTTAGAAAAATCAGTCCCCTTCCTAGTCATGTCAGTAAGGGGTTTAACGATCACTGAATAATTTTTAATGAACTTTCTATAGAAATTTGCGAAACCCAAAAACCGTTGTAGAGCTTTAAGGTTCTCAGGAAGATCCCAATCTAAAATTGCCTGGACCTTCCTAGGATCCATACGGAAACCTGAAGCAGATAATAGATATCCCAGGAACTGTATTTCCTGAACGGCGAAGACACATTTTTCAATTTTCGCATATAATTTATTCGTCCGTAGGACCTGCAGTACTTGCCTGACATGTACTTCATGTGTTTTCAGATCAGCCGAATAAATTAAGATATCATCTATCAAATTTACCCCTGCTCCACTGTCTAGAAAAAAAGAAATAGACTCCGTCTTAACACCAAAAACAATAACCGCTGGCAACACAAATTGAGATGTTCGTATGGAGGAAACGTATACCCCCCGGCTGACATCCTCCGCACAGCCTGGGGTTAGTAGTTTTCCGACGGTCTTTTGTTTTTGAGAAAGGAGGGACAGACATTAATGAAATGACCCCTCCCCCCACAGAAAAAACAAGCCCCACACCTACGGCGAACCTCAGGAGGACGGACCTGACGAGAAGTTGCATCCTCCTAGCTGCATAGGCTCATCTAAGTCAGTACAGACTAACTGCTGCTTGGGAGAGGTTACCAATTGCTCAGGAATTTTCGATCTCTCCCTAAGACGTCTATCTATTCTGATAGAGAGGGACATAACAGCATCAAGGGAAAGGGGGGTCTCATACAGCGCCAGCGCATCCTTAACCCTTTCAGATAACCCAGAGCAGAACTGACTCCTGAGAGCCGGGTCGTTCCACTGAGTATCCGTAGCCCACCTACGGAACTCTGAGCAATATTCCTCTGCTGGCCGATCTCCCTGTAGGAGTCTCCGTAACTTCGACTCAGCCAGGGCGACTCGGTCAGGGTCATCATATATGAGACCCAAAGCCCCAAAAAATCCCTCCACTGACCGGAGAGCCTGGGAACCAGGGGGTAACGAGAACGCCCAGGATTGCGGGTCCCCCTGAAGCAGGGAAATAACAATCCCCACCCGCTGTTCGTCATTACCTGAGGAGTAAGGGCGCAGCTTAAAATATAATTTGCAGGCCTCACGGAACGTCACAAATTTGTCCCTTCCCCCAGAAAATCTGTCAGGAAGAACAACCTTGGGTTCTGTAACAACCTGGTTACCCATAGCAACCGCTGGGCTTGCGGTCTGCTGCATTTGCTGCTGTTGTTGGAGGACAGACGCCTTCAATCCTGCCACCTCCAAAGACAGGCCTTGAAGCTGTTTTGCCAAAGCAGCAATAGGATCCATATTGGATTCTAAGTAGAGAGAAAAAAAAAATTTTTATTTTTTTTTCTCCCAAAAAATAAGGGCCAGTTATAATATCACGATCGGCGTGACTATCACATACGTGACACAGAGGGAGGGAAAGAGGAAGGCCCTGCCCAAGTGAGAGGGAAGGTGGTGACCCCTGACTCACCTTGCGGCTGGCACCTGGCTGCCCTGACGTCCCTAGACGGGTTCCTCACCCGTACGCCGATCACGTGCCTAAAACCCTGGCTTTCCCTAAGATGAGCCCTAGATAGTGAACAGGGCGGTGGGAACACTAGTCCGCACCACTAGCTCTAAAGGAAAACACCAAGGGGAGGACAGACAATACAGACTCAACATATAATCCCAGGTGGGCGACAACAGGAGACAACAAAAAGACCAACAGGGATCCGGAGGGTAGCACTCTGGAACAACAACCAGGATTCACAGCTCCAGTGGGTCAGTATAGAAGTCCAGGCAGGAAGCTCTATAACTGGCAACTAGAGAAGTGTGAGAGGAGAATATAAGGAGGTTGGGAGTGGCAGACAAGAAACAGCTGAGGAGGAGAAGCTACGGATCCCTGAGTGAGACAAAAAGGATTGCAAGGCAAACACAGAAAACAATCACTAAGAAACAACGTGATCTTTAGACATAGAGCGCGCAGCCACCCGCTGCGACTTCCTGACCCCGGGTATAACGGAGTCAGACGTGGCTCTTGACACCCTCGTGACAGGGACGTGGCCGTGGTCATGGTGCTGCTGGTATTGGTGGAGCTCCTGCTGCAGGGAGAGCATGTTGTCGATCTGTGCCAGCTACAAGCCCAAATAAAACATTTTCCTCTGGTGCACGCAGACAAAAGGACATTCTGCGTCATTTTTCAGGCCCAAATACCACTGTACAAATGGTGAGGCCAGAACAAGTAAAGGCGGTATTAAATTGGATGGCTGACATTGCCTCTAGTTCCTGCACATTGTCTTCTACCCAGTCCCCTGCTTAAAGCGCAGAGTTGGCACCGACGGCCCATGGGCATCTGTCTTCCATCTCACTCCCTTGTACATCAGGCAAGCAGTCTGAGCCCCAAGTCATGCAGCAGTCTCTTATGCTTTTTGATGACTCTTCTGGCTGGGGTTCCGTGGGTCATCCACCTAGCCCTGCCCCAGATAGGAAGATATTGGAAGATATTGAGTGCACAGATGTCGAACCACTTATTTTTGAGGATGAGGACGTTGGAGGACCACCACAGCACGTCTCTGATGATGATGATGATGACGAAACACAGGTGTCAACTGCTGCGGCTTTCTGCAGTGTGCAGACTGGCAAGGAGGGCAAGGGTGAGGAGTGGATGGAAGATGATGTGGAGGATGATGAGTTCCTAGATCCCACATGAAATCAAGGTCATCCGAGTGACCTGTGCAGTTCGGAGGAAGAGATGGTGGTCACGCAGCGCCAGCCGCACAGCCCAAGGAGCAGGGTGCAAAACCACAGCGGCCGGCCCCTAGCTAGTAAGCCTGCTACTGACCACCATGCTGAGGGACAGAGCACACCAAAGCAAAGCTAAAAGAAGTTCCCTGGTATGGCAGTTCTTCAGGCAATGTGCTGACAACAAGACAGGAGTGGTTTGCATGCTGTGCAGTCAGAGCCTAAAGCAAGGCCTAAATGTTTTAAACCTGAGCACCACCTGCATGACCAGGCATCTAAATGCAAAGTACGAGCTGTAGTGGAGTAGACACCTGAAAAACCACGAAAGATGTGAGGCTCCATCTTCTGCGGTCTCGGCCTCTTCCTCTCCCTCTGGTGGAGATGGACAGTTTTAAAAACTTAATGACGGTGGCTGTCCCACAGTACGTGGTTCCCAGCCGCCACTACTTTTTTAGGCGGGCCATCCCTGCGCTGCACGAACAAATGGAAGACAAAATCAGGTGTGCACTGCGCAACGCCATCAGTGGCAAGGTCCACATAACCACCAATACGTGGACCAGTAAGCACAGGCAGGGATGTTGTATCTCCCTAATTGCCCACTAGGTAATTGTAGTGGCGGTTGGGCCTGAGGTGGAAAGCAATTTGGTGCATGTCCTACTGCCAGGAATGCTGGATGTTTCTCGGTGCCTCCTGTTGCCTCCTACTCCGCTTCCTCCTTTACCATCTCCTCATCCAGTCAGCGTAACACCTTCACCACCAACTTCATCACACTGTAATAAAAAACAAAACACAAAAACAGTGTTGGCTACCTCCTCCTCCACCTCTTCCACCTATTGGCAGAGTAGAGACGTATACCTGCCACGCCCCAAAAAATGGCTATAGGTCACACACAGAATTAACAGACAAATTCAGCCTCCTCAACTTCTTACTCCACTTGGACCTCCCCCTGCTGGTTCAAGATTGTTATTTTAATTTTTATGTATTTTATGTTATTTTAAGTAATTTCTCTATCCACATTTATTTGCAGGGCAACTGTCCTGCTCTTACCCCCATTTTGCTTCCTTTTGCAGTCCTCTAGCCCAGGCATGGCCAACCTGCTGCTCTTCAGCTGTTGTAAAACTACAAACCCCACCATGCCCTGCTGTATGCGCATAACTGTAGACTGTCCGGGCATGATGGGAGTTGTAGTTTTGCAACAGCTGGAGAGCCTCAGGTTGGCCATCCCTGCTCTAGCCCTTTCTATCATTATTTTACAGCCATTTTATAGTTTGGGTCCCCTTTGATTTCAATGGGGTTCAGGTTCTGGGTCAAGTTCGGGTACCCGAACTGAACTTTAAACCAAGGTTCAGTCGAACCTGAACAACCATGGGTCCACTCATCCCTAGTCATCTGTGATCATTGATGAACCCTGAAGAGTGAAGAAGTATAAAGTCATACGGCAGGTATTTATGTTAGACTGGTGAGAGATAACCTGCTCCAGTATGAGCCAGCTCTGCCGTTACTGCTCCCTGTGCTGCAGAAATGCAATCTTGTATCTCTGTAATATAGAAACAGTCAATCATCTGTCATCTGTAGAATTTCTTCTTCATGCTAATACCATTTTACAGTATTTTTAGAAAAGATGGATAATCACGTTTTCTATCATTCGACTGCAAGAATAACTCAATTAAATAGAATATTGTATATCTGCCTTGGTAAATGAAAATTGCTGTACGCATTGCACAGCCATGCCAGGACCATATACATGTAATTTCATCCTGCGGTAAATGTATTCAGTGTGAGAAGCGTTAAATGAGCATTTACTGATGAATCTGATGAATAAATATCTTCATGAAAATATCAACCTAATCCATTGCATTGACAGTTATTGTCTCTTATGCTACTTTTTGAACTCATTTTTGTGTCCCCGCATACTGAGAGCCATAACATATTTATTTCTTCATTGACTTAACTCTATGACTGCTTGTTCTTAATGCGGGACGAGCTGTAGTTCTTATTTTTATCTTTATTTTGGGTTTATTAACTTTTATTCACTTTTTTACCATGACAAAGCAAGGAAAAGGCCCACATATCAGATCGGTGTGGGCCTGGCTCCCAGCACCCCTGCGTTCAGCTGTTTGAAGTGGCCACATCGCTCATGTGAGCATTGCGTCCTCTTTCATGTTTGCCGCCATGCTGTCTAGATTGTAGTGGCGGTGTAGTTTAATTGCAGTTGGTTGTCCCATTCACTTGAGTGGAAGCGGAAGCTGTAATTACACTGCACCTCCGTTACAATCTAGATGTGTGCAGATCAGCATTGAAGATGAAGTAGTACACGCACAAACACCATGGCCCCTTCAAACAGCTGATCGGGGGGTACCGAGAGTCGGACCCCCACCGATCTGATATTGATGACCTGTTCTGAGGATAGGTCATCAAAATAATCAGACCGGACAGCCCTCTTTAACTTTCTCTCACTAACGGTCTTTAAATTCTACAAGAGAACTTGTGATCCTTTTATATCACTTACATCAGGCATCCTCAAACTGCGGCCCTCCAGCTGTTGCAAAACTACAACTCCCAGCATGCCCGAACAGCCTACAGGTATCCGCCTACAGCAGGGTATTGTGGGAGTTGTAGTTTTACAACAGCTGGAGGGCAGTAGTTTGAGGATGCCTGACTTACATAATGCATATAAGGAGCAGTCTGATTCAAGGAAAACCGGATTAGTGGTTGTACTTGATAGTAACTGTTCAACTACATTGTAATGTTCTTCTTATAATTCTGTGAACTGCACTGACACATAGCAGGCTATATCATTACCTATGCTGTATAAAGTGAGGCCCCTCTTGTGCTGAGATTGTACATTTACTTTATCACTAGCTGACAAAATGCTTCAAAGTCACAGCCTCCTTTAGGCAGGAACATGGGAGTGCCTGCTTACATGAATTCTGGCTACACAGCAAGAGAACCTATTACATTATACCAGTAAGACTGGACTTTACAACTGTCAAGGCATGATCATTAGGGTACCACCACACGGTCTGGTTTCCTGATGCAGTTTTGAAAGCCGAAATCAGGATTGGATCATAAAAGGACATATACAACTTCTTCTCTATTTTGAATTCACTTCTGGTCTTGGCTTCCAAAACTGCATTAGGAAGCCTGACCATGTGGTTGTACCGTTAAACTACCTATCCCACTAACTTACATTTCAGTTTGGATTTACTTTGTAATTGTAGACTCTGGCATGAATAACTCGAGTTAATGAGCAAAGAGAGACAAATGAGATCTCAATTAGGTCTAGCAGATTGCCCAAGCCATACAAAAATAGTAGTCACAGCATTGTACATTTAGTCGTAGAATGCTTTAAATGCAATAGTTTCTATATAGTAGTAATATCCCTGTTAATTAATAAAATGCATTTTTTTAATGTAGTTAGAGCGTCTCAAGGGCCTGTACAGTAGTTAGATGGCCTCCAATGCCGATAGATACAGGATATAGACCTTCTCCCGGGCCCATAGATTAGTTAGAGTAGCCATAGTACTGATATAGTAGGTTGGCAGGGCTCATACAGTAGTTAGATGGCTTCCAAGGCCGATAGATACAGGATATAGACCTTCTCCCGGGCCCATAGATTAGTTAGAGTAGCCATAGTACTGATATAGTAGGTTGGCAGGGCTCATACAGTAGTTAGATGGCTTCCAAGGCCGATAGATACAGGATATAGATCTCTTCCAGGGCCGATAGAGTAGTTAGAGAAGCCATAGTACTGATATAGTAGGTTGGCAGGGCTCATACAGTAGTTAGATGGCTTCCAAGGCTGATAGATACAGGATATAGATCTCTTCCAGGGCCGATAGAGTAGTTAGAGAAGCCATAGTACTGATATAGTAGGTTGGCAGGGCTCATACAGTAGTTAGATGGTCTCCAAGGCCGATAGATACAGGATATAGATCTCTTCCAGGGCCAATAGAGTAGTTAGAGAAGCCATAGTACTGATATAGTAGGTTGGCAGGGCTCATACAGTAGTTAGATGGCCTCCAGGGCCAATATATACAGGAGATAGATCTCTTCCCTGGCCAATAGAGTAGTTACAGTGCCCATAGTACTGATATAGTAGGTTGGCAGGGCTCATACAGTAGTTAGATGGCCTCCAGGGCCCATATCTACAGGAGATAGATTTCCTCCAGGGTCAATGGAGTAGTACTGATACTGTAGTTTAACAGGGCCCGTACAGTAGTTGCAGCCCTCACAGCATAGGGGCTCAGTAATTAGCACTGTTGCCCTGCAACTTTGGGGTCTATCTGTTTGTGTGGGTGTCCTCTGGCTGCTCCCACACTCCAAAAATATACAGATAGGTGGATTTATTATCCTTGTACTGCGGTGTGTAATATGTAAGAACTATATAAATGAATGCAAGAATACATTAGCTCTGCACATAAAGTGGCCGCAGTAACCATATAATTGCCTCAAATATGCCTATGCAGTAACCTGAGCAGAGTCCCATCTATAGCAGTGTCTGCATGCCTGCTGCACAGAACCCCTTTCCTGCGCCCTCTGCTGGCCGTCAGGGAGCTACATTGTGAGCTTGTATCAAGTGATATACCAGAAGCTGCTGCATTATCCTCTGCTAATAAAAATATGTAAGAGCTGCTGTGTTTTCTGCCCACCTTCTGCTGGCACATATGGTGCCCGACACTGTCATTGACAGTCTGGCTAAAGATATTGTATCTGGTGCTTTAACAGGAAAAAAGAGGACACTTGGTTAGTGATCAGGACAGTACACTAATAGCAGCATGCTGGAAGTATGATATAGTACTGTATCTCCGAGTCTTTAGTACAGCATTTAAACAGTTAAATGTGATTATTCTTCTGTGATTTTTTTTGATAGGAAGTTAATATAGAATATATATATCAAAAATAGTATTATAGAAAGACATTGGTGACAAGTTCTTACCTTGTACACTCATCACTTGCGTTTTACTGTCCTGTTACCATTTATCTTCAGTTACGTGCAAAGCTTTATTATGTATTTCAATATCCAGGATAAATGTGGATCCAGCGGGAGGACAGTACTCGGACAGCGGAGGCACCAGACTGAGGAGATGGCAGTGGAAGAGCCCTGATATTGTCAAGCCTTGTGCTCAGTTCAAACCAATCTTTCTAGCTCTGAATCATCAAGTGGGCATCAGAATATTTGGACAAGATCGGATGTATGTGACATTTCTGGCAATGGGGAAACAAGCAAAATTCAACGTTGGAGGGAAAAAAGTGCCATCACAGGTAAATGGTCATGAGCCTCATTGCAAGCAATTATATTATTGATAATGGAGCAAAAGGGCAATTGTGCAGGACCCGGATAATGTGGAAAAATTCTTAGACCCATTGTTTTATATGGGGCAGCCTCTCTTTTAAGCCATTAGGTGTCTTGGAAAGACCTGAAATGCGTCTCCCCCATTACATTCTTCATTGACAAAAAGACTAAAGTGAAAGGACATAATTCCCTTATGTGTGCGGCATAATATCAATCTGATATTGAGAGAACTGATAAGAACCATGATCATACAGACGCTCCAGATCTTTGAAATGTCTTATCACCAGCATCTGCTAGGAATACTCTTCCTGTAGGTAAAATGTGTGATTCTCACGGAGCCATGTCTTATATTATTACAGCAGACTGATTTTTTCCAGACCCAGATATGGTATTGCAGCTAGACTCCATTGAGGTCAACAGGAGTGAGCTGCAATACCACACACAGCCCATGGACAGAAGTGTTGCTGGTAGAAAGCCAATATCCACTGTATATGTACAGCAGAAGTTGGGTCTTTAGTGATGACGTCTGCTCAGATGCTAGGTAGGCGCGAGAGACGGAACGTGCCTGTTGTGTTACACAGCAGGCACCTGCTACCGGTGTCCACGTGACTGAGCAGGCTGCTCCCAGTGATCCAACATCCTACTCCACAATGATATTGTAGGAGCCATTCGGTTGCTATGGCAGCTGGGAGCCTTCTGAAGGCTCCTAGATCTGCCATAGTTACGTTTCTATGAAAGGGGTTGTCTCACTTCAGCAAATGGCATTTATCATGTAGAGAAAGTTAATACAAGGCACTTACTAATGTATTGTGATTGTCCATATTAAGAAAAATCACTGAATAAAGTGGCCTAAATTGGAGGAAATGCTCAACCCAAAACACTATAGCGTGTTTATAATCGGGGGACCAATTCCTCCGCAAGTGATCCGTTGCTAATGGCAATCCTAGTCTGATAGGTGCTAAGGACCAACTCACAGCCAAGCTCATACATACCTCCATAGTAAGATCCCTAATACAATGGGAGGGAGGAGGAGGCTGCGAGCCCCACCTATAACCGGCCATGTGACACAGGCTACCAGGTGCACCAGAATGTTATTAATGACAAGCATTAGCGCATTCAATAAATGTAAAGAAAAATCACTGAATAAAGTGGCCTAAATGGGAGGAAATGCTCAACCCCAAACACTGTAGCGTGTCTATAACCGGGGGAGCAATTCCTCCGCAAGTGATCCGTTGCTAATGGCAATCCCCAGCAAAAATGCATACAATGGAGGATGCCGGCAGTGGACCACATGCACCACAAAAACATCCTACACAAGATAAAATAATGTGTGTATGAAAATATAAAAATGCATAAACCACTGAAAAAAGGTGCACCACAATAATATGCGGTTGACCATACTGGCTAGACCCTCACGGTGATGTTAAAGTCTCAGCTTTGAACATCAGCGTGAGGGTCTAGCCAGTATGGTCAGTTGCATATTGTGGTGCACCTTTTTTTCAGTGATTTATGATTGTCCATATTGCCTCCTTTGCCGGCTTCATTCATTTTTCCATCACATTATACACTGCTAGCTTCCAGAGGTTGCAGCCACCGCTGCAGCACAGATACGAGAAGTTAATGTCACGTTTGGGTGTGGGAGGGAAACATCACACCAAACATAGGAGGGAAAGGGTTGAGGGAATAAGGCCTGGAAACTAGGGAAAGGAGATGGACACCTCCTAGTAAAACCTAACTTAGAGTCCTGACTAACTACTAGTATGAACAGACCTCAGAGGGAGGTGAGTTCATACAACAGAATACCTAGTGTCCTAACTCACCCTGTAGGACCCTGGTACTAATGTCAGGACTGAGACAACCTGTTCCTCCAAAAGGACGGACGAACAGGAGTCTCCCTCAGGCCTTAATACAAATGACAGGTAAATGCAACACACAAAATAACCCAAACAAAATACAAAAGGGAAAGAAAACACTTAACTTAAAATGGCTATGGCAGCACCAGGAACTCAGTCGAGATCCACACACCAGCTATCCACAACTCAAACAGAAGGTATAAACCGCATAGCATAGTGGGAGAAACAACAATAAATAGAGAAGGTGAAATGACCATAATAGCCACACCTGGGGAAAGAAGGTGTGGCAAGCACCAGAAACAACACAGACGTCATTTGATCCAAACGGAAAACATGTCAGATCAAACCACGTGTTGCCAGTCTCACCGATATCCTGCCACCTTTTGCGGGAACGTCAATACAGTGCAAGCATGGCCACCACTGATGGATTGCAGGGTGACAGTAACCCCTGGAAACGAGCAGGGTATAATGTGATGGAAAAATGAATCAAGCCAGCAAAGGATGCAATATGCACAATCACAATACATTCGTAAGTGCCCTGCATTAAGTCTGTCTACATGATAAATGCCATTCACTGAAGTGAGTGAAGTGAGACAACTTTATGCTCTGTCAGTGGCTTAATAGAAACACAGTGGGGGAGATTTATCAAACTGGTGTAGACAAAGTTAATACAAAGCAACATTTCATATTCCACCTTTCATTTTCCAAAGGAGCTGCGAAAAATTAAAAGGTGGAATCTGATTGGTTGCTATGGGCAACTAAGTTAGTTCTACTTTACTAGTTTGATAAATCTCCCCCGGTGATTTTACCATACACTCACCTAAAGAATTATTAGGAACACCATACTAATACGGTGTTGGACCCCCTTTTGCCTTCAGAACTGCCTTAATTCTACGTGGCATTGATTCAACAAGGTGCTGATAGCATTCTTTAGAAATGTTGGCCTATATTGTTAAGATAGCATCTTGCAGTTGATGGAGATTTGAGGGTTGCACATCCAGAGCACGAAGCTCCAGTTCCACCACATCCCAAAGATGCTCTATTGGGTTGAGATCTGGTGAATGTGGGGGCCATTTTAGTACAGGGAACTCATTGTCATGTTCAAGAAACCAATTTGAAATGATTCGAGCTTTGTGACATGGTGCATTATCCTGATGGAAGTAGCCATCAGAGGATGGGTACATGGTGGTCATGAAGGGATGGACATGGTCAGAAACAATGCTCAGGTAGCCTTTGGCATTTAAATGATGGCCAATTGGCACTAAGGGGCCTAAAGTGTGCCCAGAAAACATCCCCCACACCATTACACCACCACCACCAGCCTGCATAGTGGTAACAAGGCATGATGGATACATGTTCTCATTCTGTTTACGCCAAATTCGGACTCTACCATTTGAATGTCTCAACAGAAATTGAGACTCATCAGACCAGGCAACATTTTTCCAGTCTTCAACAGTCCAATTTTGGTGAGCTTGTGCAAATTGTAGCCTCTTTTTCCTATTTGTAGTGGAGATGAGTGGTACCCGGTGGGGTCTTCTGCTGTTGTAGCCCACCTTTCTTTCCCATTCTGACATTCAGTTTGGAGTTCAGGAGATTGTCTTGACCAGGACCACAACCCTACATGCATTGAAGCAACTGCCATGTAATTGGTTGACTAGATAATCGCATTCATGAGAAATAGAACAGGTGTTCCTAATAATTCTTTAGGTGAGTGTAGACTGCCATGATAAACCATCTATGGTAGAAGTGGTCTGATGATTGCATGTTCAAGTCCCCTGGCCTAGGGGACTGAAGATGACATAAAAAAAATTAAGAATATAAAAAAACTAAAGAATTAAGAATTCTAATCACACCGCTTTCCCCATTTTGCATATAAAAATAAACAATTAAAAAAACCTTTTAAACTATTGAAATATAAAAATATTTACCGTAAAGTGGGGGGAAAATGCCCCTGCGTCCTATGGGGCGAATGCTTCCATTTTACATCGCAGTCTGCGATGCTGCAGCATGGAGCCTCAAAAGATGGAGCCTCAAAAGATGCGGACAGCACTCCGTCTGCTGTCCGCATCCGTGGCTCTGTTCCGGCGGCCCCGCAAAAAAAATATAACATGTCCTATTCTTGTCCGCGATTAGGCATTTTTATTGCCGGCACCCGTTCCGTTCCGCAAATTGCGGTTTGCGGACCGCAAAAAACGGCACGGTCGTGTGCATGAGGCCTTATTGTACTGACCAGCAAAATAAAGGTAATATATAATTTTGACTGCACAGTAAATACTGTAAAAACTAAACCCATAAAACAATGGCACAATTACGGTACATTTTTTCTAGTTTGACCGGGTTAATAATTTTTTCCGGGTTCCCATTACATCATATGGAATATCAAAAACTGCCATTAGAAAGGACAACTGCAAACAGCAAGCCTCATATGGCTATGTGAATGAAAAAAATGAAAAGGTTATGGCTTTTAAATAGTTTATGATGGGAAGGGGTTAAAATATATGGGAGGGGTTGATCAAAAGTAATGCAAAGGAAAACCGGCTTAGTTGCCTATAGAAACCAATAAGATGAATCATTTTATTTTCCTTAGGAGCTCTGAAAAATGAAAGGTGGAATCTGATTGGTTGCTAGAGGCAACTAAGGCAGTTTTTATTTGCACCACTTTTGATAACTCTCCTCCATAGAATAGAATTTAAATCAGTTTTACGAAAGGATTACAGCAAATGTCACACTTGAATATTATGATAAAAGAAGAACATACAGTATGTATCGTCTATGCTAGTTAACATAGAACTCTGGAAAATTACTGTTATTGTGGAGGCAGAAAACACTATAGGTAATTGGACTATTTTTAGTTTAATGGAGAATGTTCTTATTATGGCAATTTAACTATTATCTTTAATTGAAAGCCGGAGGGAAGATATGGCGATCTGCAGAAGAAGTCAGCAGAAGATGAATTTATGCTTCTTGCCATCAAGATCAAGTTCCTGAGCTTGCTGAATAAATGTCACGAATGCCTGAATTTCCCATCTAAGCAGCAGTGGGACAGAGTCAAGCCGCCATCATTTCTTGTGACTCAGGCGCAGAAGCTCCTCTACCTCTGTGGTGTTTGTGACATTAACAAGGATGTCCGCTCATCCATCCAGGAAACCTTAAGCAACTATGTACCTTGTGACTCTCCCAATTAGAAATAGGATTTCACATTCATGTCACATAACTGGATGAAATAAAATAAGGTAAAATGGTTCAGGCATCTTTTTATTCATTTTTAGTAGGTGACACTTTTCTAGTAATGACACAAACTAGGGCCAACATCATAGACGTCCAGCACAAGAACATAGTCACACCCTATGCAGATGCCTTCCTTGGCCATATTTTAATCTAGGATCCAAGTGCAACAATTTTAACTAGAGATGGGCGAATTGAAGTCAAACTAATTGCAATTTATCCAAATTTCAGGAAAAATTCGATTCGCCACAAGCTGAATTTCCTTGCGCTTTGTGGTAACTAATCTATTTTTCCTGAAATGGCGGTCAAAAAAAACCATTTTCACTTCATCTTTTTCCTTGCGGAGAGGTCGTTGTGGCCATCTTGATTTCGCGCTGTGACGTCAACATGTCACTGCACTGGCCGCGGAAGATATAATTGGTTTCTTCAATCAAGATGGTCGCGGCAGCCTCTCTGAGCAAATAGATAAGGTGAGTATGTTTTTTTTTTTTTTTACTCTGATTAACCCCTGAAAGGCATCAATTTTAATGTCAGATGCCGCAATCAGCAATGAAAGCGGCATCTAAGGGGTTCAATGATGGGGGGTGGCATGATTGCCGTTGTCCATCTTTGCGCCCGCTACATACAAAGGAATGCGCTTCGTGACAAAGTAATTCGTAACTAATCCGATTTCTTTGTGAAATTCATCGAAGCAACCAAATTAAATTTTTGATAACTTCGCTCATCACTAATTCTAACCACTGAGTCAGTTGCTTCAGTATATAAGCTGAATAGCTTAATAGGACTAACTTTTGTAATAATGAACTGTATAGACGGGTATAAGGACATGAAAAAGGTGGGGTCATTTTTGCAAACTACAATGAGAGACATAGAGGTATATTTATATTCTGGGTGTCCTTTTTTTCCTATAAAACTGATGCTTACCAGGATCAGGACTCTTGCTCACTGAGGCATTACAGTTCACTTTTCCACTAGCTCTCTTTGGTTCAAGGTTCACTGATGCCAAAGATTATTTATCTTCACATTTTCTATTTGTTCTTATTTGCATTCAGTAGAAAACATCTAAACAATTTAGATCATTTCAGTTCAGTGGAAGTTTATTTTCACGTTTATATGTAGATACAATCTACATAACAAGTTGAGGAAGTTTATAAACAGTGATGGTCAGTTCGCCCTTACCTGTGTCTTTGCCGGGAGCTGGTCCGAAATCAAATGCAGTCACCGGGAGCAGGCAGTTCCAAGAACAGCCCGATGAAGGCCCCCGTCGGCTGTTCTCGGGACTGCCTGCTCCCGGTGACCGCATTTGAGTTTAGACAGGCACAGGTAAGGGCTTACCTGTGAATCGCTGGACGGGTGAGTCTACCTTACTAAAGATGGCAGCCAGCATGTGTTCGCTGGCGAACACTGCGGACTGACCATCACTGTTTGTAAATACACTGCTTTTGTTCTTGATACAGATTTAAAGGGGTATTTTGTTTCTGACAAGTCATCCCTTATCCACAGGATAGACGGTAACTGTTAGATCAGCGGGGATCCTACTGCTGGAACCCCCACCGATCAGGAGAGCAGGGATCTGGTATCTCTCAGATCCCCCCAAAATGAATAGAGGGGCAGGTCGGCATGCACACTGCCGCTTCATTCATCTCTACAGGTGTTCCAGAGACTGCCAAATACAGTGCTCGCTTATTTTCGGAACTCCCATAGAGATGAATGGATCGGCAATGTGAATGCTCCGCCTGCCGATCCATCAATTTTGGGGTACTGGTCCCCGTTCTAATGAAATACTCCCTGCTCCTCCCCCCACTGATCCAATAGTTATTCACTATCCTGTAAATAGGGGGGAACTTGTCATATCCAGAATACATCTTTAAAGCCTGTAATAACGCCCAGAGCTACAAGTAAAATTCTGATTGTTATTGGAAACAGTCAATTGTCAACCCATCCGTAGCAGCTTATCTCTGCTCCAGTAATATAATAATGAGGGCAACTTGTCTTTCATACATGAGATTACTGTATATCCGCACCCTCGTTTGTAGACAGTAATGAACCAGTAAGGAATCCTGGGGGATTTCTGCTCTGAGGCCTGCAGAATTATGAATGCAGCCTTGGACTGTAATACAGGCCTTAGGATCTGTACAATAGAAGTGATGCAATGTATTGTAATATTAGCACTATAAGTGCCATATGTCCCGGAGCAGCATTGATCGTGCGCACGGGAGCGCACAGCTTCATAGATTACAATTATGCTGTGCACGTCAGAACTATTGTCCTGTATTATTTTATGAGTGCAGGACAAATAGCCCCGTAGGCACCTGGCGTACACAGCATCATTGTAATCTATGATGCTGTGCGCTCCCGTGCGCACAATTAATGCCGCTCCGGGACATATCGCGTGCTCACGGACCGTATATCTCGGAGGGCATATGGTCGTGTGCAAGGGCCCTAAAACAGTGTTCAAAATGGTCAGTCATACACTTTAATATTCATGTTGCGCTCAGTGTCACCCTGTATAGTTAAATATGACCGGCTTACTTACTTCACTCATTACTTATCTACGATTCAGGTGCTAAGCAACAGCTAATCTAGATTTACCAAAATCAATTCTTATTTTGTATGGATTTGGTCTATTAAGTATAACTCCATCTAGATGTGAAATTCTTATATATTGTATCTAGTAGCTAAAGATAAAAATGTCTATTTAAAAAATTACACAGAATAGCCCATACCTTTGCATCTACTAGAACATATGACACTGGGCAGAGATCAGAAAAATCCTTTCAGACAATAAAGGTTAACCCCTTCCTGCAAGACAACTTAACTGTGCATTCTTCTTTTAAGATAAGACAAAGCAATATACAGTTACATTGCTGAGATGTAGCAGGTACAGCAGTTTTGCTCACACCATCGACAGCGGGAGCCAGGTAGCTCCAATCCTGGCTAATTAACCTGGCTCCAATATACAGGTAGCTCCAATCCTGGCTAATTAACCTGGCTCCAATATACGGGTAGCTCCAATCCTGGCTAATTAACCTGGCTCCAATATACAGGTAGCTCCAATCCTGGCTAATTAACCTGGCTCCAATATACAGGTAGCTCCAATCCTGGCTAATTAACCTGGCTCCAATATACAGGTAGCTCCAATCCTGGCTAATTAACCTGGCTCCAATATACAGGTAGCTCCAATCCTGGCTAATTAACCTGGCTCCAATATACAGGTAGCTCCAATCCTGGCTAATTAACCTGGCTCCAATATACAGGTAGCTCCAATCCTGGCTAATTAACCTGGCTCCAATATACAGGTAGCTCCAATCCTGGCTAATTAACCTGGCTCCAATATACAGGTAGCTCCAATCCTGGCTAATTAACCTGGCTCCAATATACAGGTAGCTCCAATCCTGGCTAATTAGCCTGGCTCCAACATACAGGTAGCTCCAATCCTGGTTGTTTAACCCCTTAGATGTCATGGTCAATAGGGACTGTGACACTTAAGTGGTTAGATAGAGGGAGGGGTCTCCTCCTGTCACTCCATCGTCACCCACCATGCGGCCGCAAGATGCTGATGGATATTATGGTCGCTGGGAGGCCTAACAATGTCCCCGAGGTCTTTTTTGTACATATGCCTACAATTCATTCCACAAAAAACACACCCATACAGCTACATTAATGGAAAAATAAAAACATTACAGCTCTTGGAACTGGGGAATACAATATTTCCTTATGGAGAGCGCCCTAAACAATGTGCGGAGTCTTATAGGCCTGGCAATGCTCCGTGGAATTCTGAGAAGTAGGTATGCAAATGAGCCTGTTAATTGCTCATTTGCATAGTTATTGGAATGTGATATTAGAAACAAAGCTTGGTCTTAAAGGCCAGTCCTGAAGGAGTAAAGCTATAGTAGAAAAATAAGTCGGTTAATTTGTTTTTTACACTATGGTCATATGTGTTGCCTTCTTTTTATTGAAATTCCCATTATACACAAATGAGGTCATTTATCAAACTGGTGTAAAGTAGAACTGGCTTAGTTACCCATAGCAACTAATCAGTTTCCACCTTTCATTTTTGACAGCTCCTTTGGAAGATGAAAGGTGGAATCTGATTGGTTGCTAGGGACAACTAAGCCAGTTCTTCTTTACACCAGTTTGATAAATCTCCCCCAAGATTTCACGAGCCATCAATACAATATAATGTAACATACAGTGGATATAAAAAGTCTACACACCCCTGTTAAAATGTCAGGTTTCTTTGATGGTTTTCAGTTTGTTTTTCAATTGAGTGGTACAGTTTATAGGTCACATTAAAGGTGGAAAAGACTTTTTATATTCACTGTACATGTGTATTTGGCCCTAAGGTCTTATTCACAATGTAGATTCACTTATTGAATACATTTTTTGTGGCCAAAGCCAAGGTGAAGAATATCTCTAACTTTTGATGCATCTCCCTTTATGATCTCATTCTGGGTTTGGTTAAATAAGGTCCAAGTCTGTGTAAATACAATTTGCTGTGGATTTTGCTGCAGACTTCACTCATTACATTACAAATGGCAAGATCCAGAGCTATTCCATAAAGAATCTGTGATAGATAGCACATAATGTGGATGTGTTTTATCACAACATGTCCTAAATTGAGTATGAGTGCATCTGTGCATGAGTCCTATTCATATGAATGGGGTTGTAACCATTTACTGTATAGGAACATGCACCAAAAATACTCATCAGATACTCATCATTTGAACATATGTTGAATAATTTTCTATTTTGCCGTTTGGATCTATGTGCATACAGGAAAAATTTAATTATGGCAGGTATGTATTATTCAATGCCCACCACTAAAATCTGTCTGTTCTGGCTCATAGAGGATGCACAAAGTGGGGAACCCCTTCCCTATATAATGTTTGTATTCCTTAAAGGGTTTCTACCACTTCGTTGCACATATTTAGCTGTCAGACACTAGCGATCCGCTAGTGTCTGCTCTGCCCAACCATCCTAATATAATTGCTTTTGGGGCAGCCGTTTTGCTAAAAAAAGAACTTTTATTAATATGCTAATGAGCCTCTAGGTGCTATGGGGGAGTCATTAGCACCTAGAGGCTCCGTCTACCTTCAGAAACTGCCGCCGCCCAGCGCGTCCCTCCAGCCCGCCCATCTCCTCCTGAATGCGATCCTCCTTGTGAGCGTATGTATTCTGCGCATGCGCAGTGAATGTCTGACAGCTTCCCTGCTCAGACATCTCCACTGCGCCTGTTCCTCGGAGCACTATGGCGTCATCGCGCAGGCGCAGTGGAGATGTCTGAGCAAGGAAGCGGTCAGACATTCACTGCGCATGCGCAGAATACATACGCTCACAAGGAGGATCGCATTCAGGAGGAGATGGGCGGGCTGGAGGGACGCGCTGGGCGGCGGCAGTTTCTGAAGGTAGACGGAGCCTCTAGGTGCTAATGACGCCCCCATAGCACCTAGAGGCTCATTAGCATATTAATAAAAGTTCTTTTTTTAGCAAAACGGCTGCCCCAAAAGCAATTATATTAGGATGGTTGGGCAGAGCAGACACTAGCGGATCGCTAGTGTCTGACAGCTAAATATGTGCAGCGAAGTGATAGAAACCCTTTAATAGGGTATATGACATTCAGTGTGGATAAATGCAAAGTTATGCATCTGGGTAGTTATAATCTACATGCATCATATGTCCTAGAGGGAGTAACACTGGGAGAGTCACTTATAGAGAAGGATTTGTGTGACTAAATGACAGCATACAATGTCAATAAGCTGCTTTTCAGGCCTCCAGGATATTATATTAAACAAGGCATGGGCTTGCCGGACAGAGATGTAATATTACCACTTTACAAAGTTTTGGTGCAGTCATCTGGAATATGCAGTTCTGTTCTGGGCACTAGCCCATAGAAAGGATGCCCTGGAGCTGGAAAAAGTACAAAGGACAGCAACTAAACTGATAAGGGGCATGGAGGGTCTTAGTTATGAGGAAAGATAAAAATTATTACATGTATTTAGTCTTGAGAAGAGACGTCTAAGGGGGGACATGATTAACCTATATAAATGGGCCATACAAAAAATATGCTGAAAAGCTGCTCCATGTAAAATCCCCCAAAAGAAAAGGGGGCGCTGCTTCCGACTGGAGAAGAAAAAGTTCAGTCTCCAGAAGCATCAAAGCTTCTTTACTGTAAGAACTGTGAATCTGTGGAATAGTCACTAGTGTTAAGTGAAGCGAAGCATCCAAAGTGGAATTTGGTCCGAACTTTGGGAAAAGTTCAGTTGGCTACGAAGCTTAATTTCTTCGCATTTCATGGTAAAAATTATAATTTTTGCTAAAATGGCGGCTGGAGATTTCTTAGAAAGAATGGGGGAAAAAAATACCTCATCCACTTGCTCGCGCAGAGGCAGTCAGCTCCTTTCTTGATTAAAAAAGACCTGCAGAAGGACCTGCGCTGGGTGGGATGATGTCACCGCGCTCCCAGAGTAGACTGTCTCTGCGCAAGCAAGTGGATGAGGTGTGTGATTTTTTTTTTAAACCCAAAAGGCCATATTGCACCAGCGTATAACAGTTTTTAACGCTGTTAGATGGCTGCACTTCTGCCTATGCAGCCATTAAAACGGTCCATTGATTGATTAGGGTTTTAACGTAGCGATTTGTGATAAATTAATCCACAATGTATCAAATTTCTTGTCAGAAGCTGCCAAATCGAATTTTTCAAAGCTTCACTCATCTCAAATTGTCACCTCAGGGTTTGGTCACAGCAGGAATAATTGGAAGATTCAAATAAAGCTTCATTGAATTCTTAGTCCAAAAATAATATTAATGTAAATGTGTAGAATTGTGGTTTCCCACTTCCCTTCCCTTCATCCACATCCCCTCCCAGCTTTTGGTTGAACTCAGTGAACATATGACTTTTGTACAATATAGCAATTTAAGGGTTTTGTCATGATGGGATTTAAAAGAGTTGTCGGCAATGTAGAAATGTTATTGAAACTCGTTGAAAATGTTCCAAAATCATAAAATAAGTCAAATTCCTTACCAATCTCCTGCCTGACCTATTTCTACACATCCCAATCCCCCATATATGGCTGCAGCGGTGTCCTCAGTAAGGCCTCTTGCACGCGAACATTGTGTGCCCGTGGCCGTATTGCAGCCCGCATACGGCGGGTCCACAATACACGGGCACCGGCCCATTTGCTACCCGCATCACGGATGCGGACCCACTCACTTGAATGGGTCCGCAATGACGGAGGTGCGGAACGGAAGCACGGATCGGAACCCCACGAAGCAGTGCGGAGTGCTTCCGTGGTGTTTCTGTCCGTGCCTCCACACCGCAAAAAAATTGAATTTGTTGAATGGGTCTCGATCTATCCCAGCCGACGCATGGACGTTGCCCATGCATTGTGGACCGCGAATTGCGGTCCCCAATGCACAGAACGGATGCAGAACGTTCGTGTGCAAGAGGCCTAAAGGTTACAATCAGTTGTTGGTTGCATTGGTGACATATTTGTATCAGGATGTCATTACTGGAGCAAGAGGGACAGAGACAGGCAGGGAAACGGAAGCATCAGAATGGGATCGGTAAATTACGTATGCCTTCTTATATTATTTTATAACATTCTAAGTGTTTTTCAAAAGAAATTCAATTAACATAATCACTATCCACGCTGGAGTTTTGTATATGTGACTAATGAATTTATGTGATATGTGAATCATTCTTATAGGAATATATAGGATTCATTGATAGATATATTGATTTATTTTTTTAAATCTTTCCAGCTCTGCAGACAATGTAGACGTAGTCTAAAGATGTGCATCGTTTAGCACAGTGGCTGATGATAAATGATACATTGGGTGCATACCACCTATCAGTTCTCTTGAAATATAATATATGGTGGTAAGAGCTGCTCACCTCTTGCTGGTATGCTTGGGGCACAACCACCTACCACGTGGTGAGTCGAGGGTCAGCCGGCTGCTGCAGGCTGTCCTCCTGGATCCTGAGTCAGACCAGGAGCAGTAACAGAGAGAGAATGTAGAAAGAGGAAAGCAGCAATGCTGGAGAACCAGACCCCAGACATACAACTAGCAAAGTGCTCCTTCTGCGTTCCGCATTCCAGGGATCTGGTTCCCCATAGCACTGCATTCCTCTTTCTACATCAGCCACACGTACTTGCTGAGCAGGGCTCTGGGGACTTTCTTTGAATTGTGCCAAATCAGATCTGAAACAATCCATCACAACTCCTTTTAAATCATTAAAATCAATCAGTACGAATGCACCGCTGACTTCAGTAGTGGAATAAATGACTATTTGTGACCGATCACAACGGATCCATTTTCTGAAAATAAGCATCTGTAACCGTTCCCTAGATGCAGATGTGTTGTTAGCTCATAGGAGCGCTTAACAGACATTAACGCGTAGTAATTTCCGCTCATTGCTCTGTTGCACAATAAATTCAAGCATTAGATTTGTTTACTAGGAGACGTATTTGCCATCATGTTAAAAAACCATAGATCAATACAGACAGAGGACAGAATGCAGAAGAGCAACCATGTACAATACTGGTTTATATGTCATTTCACTGATGCCACTAATAAAAATAAGGTGAAATATTTTACTTTTATATATATTCAAACAATTCCTTAAAACACATAGTGACATTGAGCAAGTAAATAATATATAAATGGAAAAAATATACACAAATCCTACAAAACATGCAGCTGCCCATCACCCTGCGTAGAATCACCATGGCTATGGCATAAACTGTGCCTAAAGTTTATTGAGGACACTGTATGTCCCACTGTCCTGTAAAATGTGATTCCTAGCAACACAAGAAATACAGAGTATCAGGGTCAGACTGGCAATCTTTGGGGCCACCAGAGGAAAGTATTCTCGGAGCCCAAACCCAATATCAATAAAGTCTAACAGAGTTCAATTCAAAGAAATAGACCCTAGTGGCAATTTGTTGTCTCCAAAGGCAGCTCAAAATGTTGTTGTTTTTTTCTCCTGGATCTTTGGGGCCCACTATGGTATAAGAGCCTGGGACCACCAGAGGATCCATTAGTACTCTGGTGGGCAAGTCTAACACTGCAGAGTATTACGAATTAAATAAATATACTGAGATCTTGTCTCACTATGGATAAATCTGCCGTCACCAAACCTGTAATTCAGGATTGTGCTTCATATTTGAAAACAGACAAATACAATTTGGCACAAAAAATACACTTCATTACAAGAATGAGAGCCCTGAATATGACAAGTCCATAGCACCAACACTAACGCAGAGGTAGGCAACCTGTGGTTCTCCACAGAGCTGGAACCAACAAAGAGGAATGATATATCTCCTGAGCCAGCTGTATTGTAGTAGTGCAGAATTTAGAGGCTAGCCCTTTTATCATTTGCTATGCTTCAAGGTGTGCCCTTACAATATTCACTGTTAACCATGAAAATAGAGAGGTTATGGCCAGTGTCGCCAGAATTTTGAGCCAGTGTGGAGTCTTCATGCATGGCTGCTCCTCCAATATTGGTGAAGTGGGCTAAGGCTAGACCCTGGGGCTTCACCTTTCTCCTTCTGCAGATGATGTGCTTGAATAAGTAACGTCTTATGTCTCTGCAAGAAAAGGTGTAGATGATAGGGTTTAGGAGGGAGTTTGCTTCTCCCAATGCAAATAAAATATCCTTTAGTAAGTCCACAAGCTTGCAGGAGGTGCAGGTGGCTTGGATGATTCCAGTGATGTAGTAAGGACCCCATGAGAGGGCAAAGCAGATGATGACTATAAGCACTGTCCTAGCTGCCTTAAACTGTGATGAATGTGCTGGGTGCGTGTTAGGAAGCCCACCTATAGTCCTAGTCCTTTGAATACGTCTGTGATGGATATAGGCAATCCTTCCAACAGCAGTGTGAAGACATACTATAGTCACCAAGGCTGGGAGAAAAATAACGAAGCACAGAACATATAGATAGTCGCTTTTTGCTGCATAGAAGAGCCCGCAAATCCCAGTATAATTGCTGTGCTGCAGTGAAGGGGTTATTAAAGGCATATGGCCAATAAAGAAGGAGACCACCCACAGAACTGCCAGGGAAATGCCAACACACTTACTATTCATGATCTTGATGTAATACAGTGGCATCCTCACAGCCAGGTACCTGTCCAGGGAGATTAAGAGTAAGGTTAACATTGATCCAATGCAAGGGGTGACTGTGAAACATAACCTCAGCAGACAGAAGAAGAGGTTCCCATCAAAGTCTCCATCAAACAGATCATCTAAAGCTTCCATGATGCACATAAGTCCCACCAGCAGGTCTGCAGCAGCCAGGTTCAGGATAAAGATGTAACTCTTGCAGCGCTTTTTCTTTAGTAACTTGGACAAGATGACAATGACCAGAATGTTGGCAGCTGGGATGAAAATACTGAGCAGAATGTGGACAGCAGCATAGATGGAGCTGGACATCTTCTGTGATGTGTCACCTGGAAACCCTACAAGTACTTTTCATGCCCCATCCTTATGTTAACCCTACTTCCCCCTCAACAAATTTATCCTCTTCAAGCATCTTTCTTTAATGGCATGAGAGACACCATGAAACACTGGTGGCGGGAGCTGTGGGCAGATAGAGGGGGCTCTGGTTGGCCTCCATTCCTGGGATGCTCTTCACTATGGCTTGTCTAGGTGAGCTCTGTCCTGTTACTCTGTAGTCCCTGTAAGTATGAGGCTCTGTGTAGTCAGTGAGAGGAGTGGCTCCCATGGCTGTGGGGGAGTTCTGCTTCCTGATGCAGTCACAGAGACATAGAGAGACAGGACCCAGCAGATAAACACATATTAATCCTGCTGGAGGAAAGAGACAGGCACTGTTCCCTCTCAGTTAGGTTCTCTGGAATTAAAGGAGTTAAACATTCCAGGTAAATCTGTTTTTCGGGTCTGGTAATCCTCATAAGTATGCTGTTTTAACCTTCTCCTTTCCAGAGCTCACAGTTTAGAGGGAACACTGGAGACAGGAGACTACACAATGTCCTCAGTGATTTCCCCCTCTGTGTCCTGAGCACTGAGGAGCCCACTGCTCTACTATGTACAATTCGCTTCAGCACCAAGGACAGCACTGGCAGTCACCTCTATTCATCCAGATGGCCCCAAGCATGCAGAAGTGGAGCTTCATCATAAACACATTACTGTCCTCCTAGAAACTCTCTTATGAAGTTCTGTAATAGTGTTGGGCGCAAATATATTTATTGCGAATATCGGCACTTCGAGAATTCGCGAATATTTAGAATATAGTGCTATATGTTCGTATTTTCAAATATTCTAGATTTTTAGAAACCTCCCTGCTTGTGGGCCAATGAGAAGGCTGCAATGTCTTTGTCTGAGCTTAGCAACATCCCTAGCAACCAATAGGAAAGTTGCCTACCCCTTACTATATAAGAACCTCTCCAGCAGCCATTGTATGCAGTATTTTGCAGTTCTGAGACAGACAGCAGTGTCATTGCTGTGCTCTGTGCTTTCCTGTGTCATTACATTAGATAGTTAGTTAGCTTATATATATAATACAGATAGTGGGAGATAGTCAGTGTAGGTTATATCCTGCTATAGTGTAGCGGATAGGTTCCAGTGCAGGGTGTTAGGTAGTGTGATAGGAATTACTGTTTCTCTGCTGTCCATACATACAAGTGCACCAATCAGTAATGTCTAGTCAGACCTGCTAAAATGGGAAGTTGCACATATTGCGCCAAAATATGTGCATCATTAATTGCCGATTAGCGCAATTGCGAATATATTGGAGAACTCTATCTGCATATAAAGCTATTGTAATGTTCTGCAGTGCCAACCATTTTCTCCAGTCTCAGAAAACTTCTTGCAGCTTGGAAAATGTAGCAAAAGTGACCCACACCTGTATTGTGCGCGCTTTACGCAAATAATACATTGCCGATTTTCGCAATCAAGGAAATAATATCGAATTCGCGAATATATGACAAATATTCTACAAAATATTAATGAAATATCGCAAATTCAAATACTGCCCCTGCCGCTCATCACTATTCTGTAATTGAAATCCTTGCCTTTAGATGGGAGTCAGTCTTACAGCAATTCACCATGGAATCAGCTGGAAATTTCCAATTTTTCTTCGACAGTTACAGTCAGAATGCATGCTGTTTTATGACAGCCTGTAGTCCATATGTCCCATGTGTAGTTCATGCATCAGGTAAACTGCATTTTGGGACAGAGATGTTATTAAATATGTAACAGAAGGAGACATATAAATGACATATAGTAGGTGGCATGAGTGTAGACAGATCTCATAGGGTCAAATATCAGTTTGTCAGTTTTCATGCGTCAATCACTCCCAGGCAACGCAGAATTCAAAGAGCAGCTCCCAGATTTCTGAAATTTTCTAATTTCCTTTTTTTAAGTGGAAGAAATAAAATTTATAAAAATGTGGTTAAATAAAAGACGCCCCTTGTCTTATCCACTATATCTGACTTCTCTGTCGGAAATAGCAGAACAGGGGCTACAAGAATAAGGCGCTCATTCTGAAGAGTAAAATTCTCAATGTATTTATTCCAGACAACGAGCATAAATACATTGCTAATACTCCCATACAGATCTATGTCTGCTGCTTCCCTTCGGATAATACATTACACTACATTAAATACATAAACTGTCTGCATGTAGACACCACTAGCGGGAGCTCAGTGGATATGACTTCATACAGGTACCATTAACTGTAGTGGAAGCTATAATAATCTCTTTCCACTAGTGGTGGTAGCATGAAAATTCTACGTTTTCATGTCGGGAACAGAAGCTGCTTGGCGCTCAACGCCCCTCTCCCTAGGCCCGGTAGCAGTCTTGTGGCCTGCCTCCATTGAAGGTACGCCACTGGTACGTGGTCATTTATGATACTGGTGGCTTCTTCTATGGAAGAGAATATAAGAATATTCCAGCTTTTACAGGGAGTGATCTGAATTATCAGTGCTCGTGAAATTTTACAATGCCTTAAAGGAGTTCTCTACCTTTTCTTATTGATAATCTATCCTTTGTCGGGTATCGGACCCCACCAATCAACGGTTTGAGAAGGCTGCGGCACTTGCAGTAGTTCCGTGACCTTCTCGCTGCTTCCTGCAGGTCAATGATGTCATGACTATGTCACATGGCCTGGGCTCAGCAAGAAGGCTGTGGTGCTACTGCAAGTGCCTCTGCCTTCTCAAACAGTTGATCGGTGGGGGTCCCGGGTGTCAGACCCCCATGAATCAGATGCTGATGACCTATCATCAGTAAGAAAAAGGTAGAGAACCCCTTTAATACTGTTTTCCAATACTTATTAAAGCAGAATTGTGTAAAAAACAAACAAACTAGAAAATCTTGTCTCTTTATATGTCTTCAGATGGTGCGAAATCAAAGTTTTATTATTGTAGCTGTATTTTTAATAACTTGTCATTGAAAATTTCTATCTCTGTCAATTATTTATACAGGCAATAAAGCACATTTCTCAGAGAAGGTCACCAAAAGAAGTGACAGATATTTTATGTGATATTCCAATCATTTTAGATATCTTAAAATATCACTTATAAGTAACGCTTCTCCAGTATTAAAACCTTATTTTGAGAATGGGTCCATAGGCTTCAAGAGATCTTCAAAGGGCGCAGAACACAACAGTGTTTAGGAGAAACATTGCATCACCTGAGTCCAAGTCATTTTGCTTGAATCTTATGGTGAGGAATCTCTTATTACAATCCTTGGAGAAGATATCAAAAAGCTTAAAGGGAACCTGTCACCATGATTTTGTGCATAGAGCTGGGGACATGGGCTGCTAGATGGCCGCTAGCACATCTGCAGTACCCAGTCCCCATAGCTCTCTGCGCTTTTATTGTGTTAAAAAAACGTTTTGATTGATATGCAAATGACCGGATATGAGTCCTGTATCCGGAGATGAGTCAAGCGGAAAGGAGCCCAGCACCGCCCCGCGTCCTCCGAATCTCCTCCTTGCCGGCTGACGTCACAGAGCTGGAGCGCCGAAATCTCGCGATGTGTGAGCTAGCGCAAGCGCAGTGTCGGCATCATGTTCATTCCCTGTACTGGCATCAGCACAGGGAACGAACTACACATGCGCTAGCTCGCGCATCGCGAGATTTCGGCGCTCCAGCTCTGTGACGTCAGCCAGCAAGGAGGAGATTCGGAGGACGCAGGGCGGTGCTGGGCTCCTTTCCGCTTGACTCATCTCCGGATACAGGACTCATATCAGGTCATTTGCATATCAATCAAAAGTTTTTTTTAACACAATAAAAGTGCAGAGAGCTATTGGACCTGGGTACTGCAGATGTGCTAGTGGCCATCTAGCAGCCCATGTCCCCAGCTCTATGTGCAAAATCATGGTGACAGGTTCCCTTTAAAGGACTTGTCTCACTTCAGTAAATCAAATGGGGAGGAGAAAAGCAGAGGAAAACAGCGGCACTGCTCCCGCTAGCAACGCCCTCGCACCTCTTGTGATCGGGAACTCCTAAGACCCGCGGCTGTGAGGACCCAGGCAACGTGGTGCTCAGCGTGATGCAAGTATACAGGATCGGAAGTGTAGATAATAGACACGCGGCACTCACCAGGGTCGATTGGATGCTTTATTTGCGGTACAGCAAAGTAGACTTGGTGTGCACTGGCTGGGGAGCGGACAGGTCCAGGTGTGTTAGGCGGTGACGGCCGTTTCGCGCAAGTCGCGCTTCCTCGGACCGCACTCCGCGGTCCGAGGAAGCGCGACTTGCGCGAAACGGCCGTCACCGCCTAACACACCTAGACCTGTCCGCTCCCCAGCCAGTGCACACCAAGTCTACTTTGCTGTACCGCAAATAAAGCATCCAATCGACCCTGGTGAGTGCCGCGTGTCTATTATCTACACTTCCGATCACTTCAGTAAATGACATTTATTATGTAGAGTAAGTTAATACAAGGCACTTACTAATGTATTGTGATTGTCAATATTGCCTCCTTTGCTGGTTTGATTCACTTTTCCACCAAATTATATACTGCTCGTATCGCAGACACAAGGTGGCTAGGATGGGAGCTGCTGTGCATACGTGCCTATCTGAGCTCCCACGGTCCTGGCCACCAAAAAGGTTGGTGCTTTTTCCTATAGTTTGCAGCACGACCACCACTGCTGGATTGCAGGGTGGTCGTAACCTCTGAATACAGGCAGTGTATAATGTGATGGAAAAATGAATCAAGCCCGGAAAGGAAGCAACATGGACAATCACAGTACATTAGTAAGTGCCTTGTATTAACTTTATCTACATCAGGCATGTTCAACCTGCGGCCCTCCAGCTGTTGCAAAACTACTCCCACCATGCCCTGCTGTAGGCTGATAGCTGCAGGCTGTCCGGGAATGATGGAAGTGGTAGTTATGCAACAGCTGGAGGGCCACAGGTTGAGCATGCCTGGCCTACAGCTATCAGCCTACAGCAGGGCATTGAGGGAGTTGTAGTTTTACAACAGCTGGAGGACTGCAGGTTGAGCATGCCTGATCTACATGATTAAGGGATTGTCCATGGACTTGGGGGGAAGTTACTGCATGTAACATAAGCATCCTGAGGTGCACTGACAAAAATAAAACACTTTCAACTATATTTGCAATCAACAACTTACCTCTATGCACAAGTCACCAGTATTTAATGTGGGAGATTTCTCATACAAGACATTGTAATTAACCTCTTCCGGACACAGGGTGTACAGGTATGCCCTTATGTCCTGGTACTTAAGGACATAGGGCGTACCTGTACGCCCTGTGTATTTCCAATCACCGCCGCTCTGCGAGCGGTGATCGGAACCCGGTGCCTGCTCAAATCATTGAGCAGGCACCTTGGCTAAATGCGAGGGGTTTGCGGTTTGCGGTTTTACCTTATCTGGCGGGCGTCGGTGCCATCGGGTCCCCATGCAGCTGTAGGGGGGACCCGATGGCATGGAAAGCAGCGCGATGCCTTCCTTAGGCATCTGCGCTGCCTTCCAGTGACGAGCCTGTGAGATCCAGCCCCCTGGATCTCACAGGCCCCGGAAGCTGTATGAGTAATACACACAGTATTACTCATACAGTCAATGCATTCCGATACAGAAGTATTGGAATGCATTGTAAAAGGGATTAGACCCCCAAAAGTTGAAGTCCCAAAGTGGGACAAAAAATAAAGTTAAAAAAAGTTGAAAAAATAAAGTTTTCCCCCAAAAAATTAAAAGTTTTTAAGTAAAAATAAACAAAAACGTAATTTTCCCCCAAAAAAGTTTAAAAAAAATTGGTAAAAAATAGGGGGAAAAAAAAGTATACATATTAGGTATCGCCGCGTCCGTATCGACCGGCTCTATAAAAATATCACATGACCTAACCCCTCAGGTGAACACCGTAAAAAAAAAAAAAATGTGTAAAAAAAGCAGTTTTTTGTCATCTTACATCACAAAAAGTGTAATAGCAAGCGATCAAAAAGTCACATGCACCCCAAAATAGTGCCAATCAAACCGTCATCTTATCCCGCAAAAATCATACCCTAGCCAAGATAATAGCCCAAAAACTGAAAAAACTCTTAGACTATGGAAACACTAAAACATGATTTTTTTTGTTTCAAAAATTAAATAATTGTGTAAAACTTACATAAATAAAAAAATGGTATACATATTAGGTATCGCCGCGTCCTTGACAACCTGCTCTATAAAAATACCACATGATCTGACCTGTCAGATGAATGTTGTAAATAACAAAAAAAACGGTGCCAAAACAGCTTTTTCTTGTTACCTTGCCTCACAAAAAGTGTAATATAGAGCAACCAAAAATCATATGTACCCTAAACTAGTACCAACAATACTGCCACCCTATCCCGTAGTTTCTAAAATGGGGTGACTTTTGGGGAGTTTCTACTCTAGGGGTGCATCAGGGAGGCTTCAAATGGGACATGGTGTCAAAAACCAGTCCAGCAAAATCTGCCTTCCAAAAACCATATGGCATTCCTTTCATTCTGCGCCCTGCCATGTGCCCGGACAGCAGTTTACAACCACATATGGGGTGTTTCTGTAAACTACAGAATCAGGGCCATAAATATTGCCAAAAAAGTGAAATTTTGAAATGGTATCTCTATTTTCCATTCATTCTTGTGGAACACCTAAAGGGTTAACCACGTTTGTAAAATCAGTTTTGATGGGGGTCACTTTTATGGAGTTTATACTCTAGGGGTGCATCATGGGGGCTTCAAATGGGACATGGTGTCCAGAAAACCAGTCAAGCAAAATCTGCCTTCCAAAAACCATATGGCATTCCTTTCATTCTGCGCCCTGCCATGTGCCCGGACAGCAGTTTACAACCACATATGGGGTGTTTCTGTAAACTACAGAATCAGGGCCATAAATATTGCCAAAAAAGTGAAATTTTGAAATGGTATCTCTATTTTCCATTCATTCTTGTGGAACACCTAAAGGGTTAACTACGTTTGTAAAATCTGTTTTGATGGGGGTCACTTTTATGGAGTTTATACTCTAGGGGTGCATCATGGGGGCTTCAAATGGGACATGGTGTCCAGAAAACCAGTCCAGCAAAATCTGCCTTCCAAAAACCATATGGCATTCCTTTCATTCTGCGCCCTGCCATGTGCCCGGACAGCAGTTTACAACCACATATGGGGTGTTTCTGTAAACTACAGAATCAGGGCCATAAATATTGAGGTTTTTGGGGCTGTTAACCCTTGCTTTGTAACTGGAAAAAAATATTAAAATGGAAAATCTGCCAAAAAAGTGAAATTTTGAAATGGTATCTCTATTTTCCATTCATTCTTGTGGAACACCTAAAGGGTTAACCACGTTTGTAAAATCAGTTTTGAATACCTTGAGGGGTGTAGTTTCTTAGATGGGGGTCACTTTTATGGAGTTTATACTCTAGGGGTGCATCATGGGGGCTTCAAATGGGACATGGTGTCCAGAAAACCAGTCCAGCAAAATCTGCCTTCCAAAAACCATATGGCATTCCTTTCATTCTGCGCCCTGCCATGTGCCCGGACAGCAGTTTATGACCACATATGGGGTGTTTCTGTAAACTACAGAATCAGGGCCATAAATATTGAGTTTTGTTTAGCTTTTAACCCTTGCTTTGTAACTGGAAAAAAAATATTAAAGGGATTCTGTCACCTCTCATAACACAAATTCAGATTTTAAACCAGTCATGCTCCACAGATTACCTTGAATCGCCTTTGCTGTTCTATACTGTAATCCGTCCAGTAGTTTTGCTGAAAAATGACTTTTATAATTATGCTAATTCATCCTGAAGGTGCCCAGAGGGGCGTTATGTTCCACTTTGTGTGCCCAGTAACGCCCCCCTGCAGTGCCCAAAACGCCTTCCTCCTGAATCCCTAACTGCCCACAGCGTCTCATCCCTCTCCTCCCCCTCTCTGACGGCCGAGCGAAGTCTTGCGCAGACGCAGTACCCACTGAGGGCTGCGCCAGTGCGATTTGCTGGAGACTGAGGGAAGAGCGAGCATCGGACGTCACTGGGCTCGGCGCATGCCCAGTGACGACGACATTAGTAGACCTGTGCATGCATATATATAGCTGAATATGCTTATTGGGCCTGTCAGTGTCCCTTTAAGGTGAAATAAGGCTGTGTCCTTAAGGAGTTAAGAAAGCCAGTCAGATGACTGGTGAAATGTCTTCAAGAAAAAATACATGTCCAGTTGCTCTGACTTATTTCTACGGCTATACCATTACCTGGATGAACGAGAACCTTCACAGACATTTGCCTTTAAATTCCCTCCTTGCCCCCATCTCCCTCTGCCAGACACTCTAACGGTCAGATGTAACAAGCAGATCAATATTACAGTTGCCTATTTATTGCTTATTAAATTGGATATACATTTCCCCCCACTCTATTATTTACTGTGTGACATCTTATTATCGGTATAATCTGCTCTGGAGACTAACCCTGGCTTATGTATGACAGATTGATTTTATACAATTGGCCTTTCCTGCGCTCCTTCCAATAGGGGATTAACCCTTCCTGAAAACATTTACATAACAATCTGTACATGTAATGAAAGCATTTGCCATACACCTGGAAGTATATTGTGCTTACTGACCTTGGTAACTGAAATAACACACACTGTAAATCAATAATGCTGCTTATTATCATACTATACGTGGTAAATAGAAAATACTGACTGTGAAAATATGATAAATGCTAATACTGTTTCGATGCATGAACACATATCTCTAGAATGGCAGAGTCAGATCATGTATATTTAAAGAGACAGTGTATTTAAAAAAATAATCTGTTTACAGGAGAAAAAGAAACAATTAAAGATTCTTTTATATAGTTTTCAAATGTAGGTCTGAGAAAAAGGACCAGGCTTAGGCTACATGCACACGACAGTTAAAAAATGGCTGTGTGACGGCCAATTAAGTAACGACCGACACACGGCCATTTTTAGCACCAATGAAAGTCTATGGGGCTATTCAAATGGCCGTTTTTTTTACAGCCAGTGTATAGTGGCCGTAAAAATATAGGCCATGTACTATTTTTGGCCGTTTTCACAGGCAGATGGACTCCAATGCAATCAATGGGACTGTTTTTAGCGGCCGCTTAGACAGGAGTGCACCCGTCTAACAGCCTTTAAAAACGGGTACACTAAAAAAATATGGCCTTATTAGGGGTTAAAAAAATACCTCATCCACTAACACGCACAGCAGCAGTCACTCCTCTCTTGATTGAAAAAGACCTGCGCTCAACATGATGACATCACCAGGCGCTGATGCTGGGAGAGTGCGGTGATGTAATCACGCTGAGCACAGGCAAATGGATGAGTTTGCTGGGGGTTTTTTTTTTCTAAAAAATTACAGCTGGGGGCCACTATGGGGGACATTACTTAAGCTGGGGCCACTATGGGGGACATTACTTAAGCTGGAGGCCACTATGGGGGACATTACTTAAGCTATGGGGCCACTATGGGGGACATTACTTAAACTGGGGGGTCACTATGGGGGACATTACTTAAGCTGGGGCCACTATGAGGGACATTACTTAAGCTGGGGGTCACTATAAGGGACATTACTTATGGGGGGAAAAAAAAAATTTCACTGTCGTGTACATGTAGCCTTAAAGGGGTTCTCCTGGAAAAAATACTTTTTAGCAGGGGCCAGAAGCTTGCCTCTCCAAGCTACTTATCTGCTCCCCGCTGCTCAGGCCCTCTGTGCTGGCTCCAAAGTGTTCATGTTCCAGTCCCTGGAGTGTTGACATCTGTCGACATGTTCTGCTGCAGCCAGTGACTGGCTTCAGTGGTATATGGCCACAATCAGCATGGCACTGGTGAAGCCTATCATTTACTGCAGCAGAGCATGTGACCACGCCCATGCTGTGACGGATGTCAACACTCCAGGGACTGGAACATGACCGCAGTGTAGCCAGCATGGATGACCATAGCGTTAAGGAGCTGGTAAGTATGAATTTTCAGCTTGAAGAGGCATGCTTCTAGATTTATATATATATATCAGTATGCAAACTCTGTATGCAGTGAGCTCCCTTTAGTGGTGGCTGCAGACAGAATCAGAATTTATCATTTCAAGGGGTTATCTGGGATTTACATATTGATGTAGCTCATGATATTGTTGATATCATGATATGATGATAGCTCATCATTATGAGATCGGTGGAAGTCCACCTCTCGGAAGCTCCACTGGTCAGCTCTTTGAGGAGTCTGGAGTGCCACGACCACCTTGCAGCTTAACAAACACAGCGTTGTACATTTTATAGCAGCTCAGCTTGATATTGCAGCTCAGACCCATTCACTTAAATGGGACTGAGCTGCATCTAGGCCATATGACCGATTAATGTGACATTACACGACCCATGAAGAGGCCTAAATGCTCACAGAGCGCCGCAGCCTCCTCATACAGCTGATGGGCGGGAGTCTCAGGAGTCTGACCCCACCAATCTCTTATTAATGACCTATCCTTAGGATAGGAAAGTAGATTTGTTCAGGAGCAGCAACACAAGCGGCTTGTCAAGAGTAAAGATGGTGGTCATGCAGGAGCTGGGCAGGGGATCACAGATCCAAAGCGATCCAAAGGCATATGTAGAAAAGTAGGGAGCCACAGCAGCATATCACCAAGAATCTTCTTTATTTAGATAGACACCTCACAGCAAAGCATAAAAAATTGCAGCAACGTTTCGGCTAAGGATAGCCTTTGCTTGACAAAGGCTATCCTTAGCCGAAACGTTGCTGCAATTTTTTATGCTTTGCTGTGAGGTGTCTATCTAAATAAAGAAGATTCTTGGTGATATGCTGCTGTGGCTCCCTACTTTTCTACTATCCTTAGGATAGGTCTTCAACATGTACAGTGGATATAAAAAGTCTACACACCCCTGTTAAAATGTTAGGTTTCTGTGATGTAAAAAAATGAGACAAAGATAAATCATTTCATAACTTTTTCCACCTTTAATGTGGCCAATTAACTGTACAACTCAATTGAAAAACAAACTGAAATCTTTTAGGTGGAGGAAAATAAAAAAAATTATGTGGTTGCATAAGTGTGCACACCCTCTTATAACTGGGGATGTAGCTGTGTTCAGAATTAAGCAATCACATTCAAAATTATGTTAAATAGGAGTCAGCATACACCTGCCATCATTTAAAGTGCCTCTGATTGACCCCAAATAAAGTTCAGCTGCTCTAGTTGGTCTTTCCTGAAATTTTCTTAGTCGCATCCCACAGCAAAAGCCATGGTCCACAGAGAGCTTCCAAAGCATCAGAGGGATCTCATTGTTAAAGGGTATCAGTCAGGAGAAGGGTACAAAAGAATTTCCATGGCATTAGCTATACCATGGAACACAGTGAAAGTCATCGTCAAGTGGAGAAAATATGGCACAACAGTGACATTACCAAGAACTGGACGTCCCTCCAAAATTGATGAAAAGACGAGAAGAAAACTGGTCTGGGAGGCGACCAAGAGGCCTACAGCAACATTAAAGGAGCTGCAGGAATATCTAGCAAGTACTGGCTGTGTGGTACCTGTGACAACAATCTCTCGTATTCTTCGTATGTCTGGGCTATGGGGTAGTGGCAAGACGAAAGCCTTTTGTTACGAAGAAAAACATTCAAGCCCGGCTACATTTTGAAAAAAACACATCTAAAGTCTCCCAAAAGCATGTGGGAAAAGGTGTTATGGTCTGATGAAACCAAGGTTGAACTTTTTGGCCATAATTCCAAAAGATATGTTTGGCACAAAAACAACACTGCACATCACTAAAAGAACACCATACACACAGTGAAGCATGGTGGTGGCAGCATCATGCTTTGGGGCTGTTTTTCTTCAGCTGGAACTGGGGCCTTAGTTAAGTTAGAGGGAATTATAAACAGTTCCAAATACCAGCCAATATTGGCACAAAACCTTCAGGCTTCTTCTAGAAATCTGAACATGAAGAGGAACTTCATCTTTCAGCATGACAATGACCCAAAGCATACATCCAAATCAACAAAGGAATGGCTTCATCAGAAGAAGATTAATGTTTTGGAATGGCCCAGCCACAGCCCAGACCTGAATCCGATTGAAAATCTGTGGGGTGATCAGAACAAGGCTGTGCACAGGAGATGCCCTCGCAATCTGACAGATTTGGAGTGTTTTTGCAAAGAAGAGTGCTCAAATGTGCCATGCTGATAGACTGATAGACTCATACCTAAAAAGACTGAGTGATGTAATAAAATAAAAAGGTGCTTCAACAAAGTATTAGTTTAAGGGTGTGCACACTTATTTTTATATTTTTTCTTCCCCTACCTAAAAGATTTCAGTTTGTTTTTCAATTGAGTTGTACAGTTTATAGGTCACATTAAAGGTGAAAACAGTTCTGAAATGATTTATCTTTGTCTCATTTTTTTACATAACAAAAACCTCACATTTTAACATCAGTGTGTAGACTTTTTATGTCCACTGTAAATCCCGGAGAACCCCTTTAGGCCTCTTTCACACTTGCGTTGTCCGGATCCGTCGTGTACTCCATTTGCCGGAATTACACGCCGGATCCGGAAAAACGCAAGTGAACTGAAAGCATTTGAAGACGGATCCGTCTTTAAAATGCGTTCAGTGTTACTATGGCAGCCAGGACGCTATTAAAGTCCTGGTTGCCATAGTAGTAGTGGGGAGCGGGGGAGCAGCATACTTACCTTCGGTGCGGCTCCCGGGGCGCTCCAGAATGACGTCAGAGCGCCCCAGGCGCATGGATGACGTGTCCATGCGATCACGTCATCCATGCGCGTGGGGCGCCCTGACGTCACTCTGAAGCGCCCCGGGAGCCGCACGGACGGTAAGTATACTGCTCCCCCGCTCCCCACTACACTTTACCATGGCTGCCAGGACTTTAACGTCCTGGCAGCCATGGTAACCATTCAGAAAAAGCTAAACGTCGGATCCTGCAAAGCGCCGAAACAACGTTTAGCTTAAGGCCGGATCAATGCCTTTCAATGGGCATTAATTCCGGATCCGGCCTTGCGGCAAGTGTTCAGGATTTTTGGCCGGAGCAAAAAGCACAGCATGCTGCGGTATTTTCTCCGGCCAAAAAACGTTCCGGTCCGGAACTGAAGACATCCTGATGCATCCTGAACGGATTTCTCTCCATTCAGAATGCATTAGGATAAAACTGATCAGGATTCTTCCGGCATAGAGCCCCGACGACGGAACTCTATGCCGGAAGAAAAGAACGCAAGTGTGAAAGAGACCTTAAAGCACACTTATCAGGTGAATTTTCAGAATATGCTGTCATGTGTGTACCTGAGGAATAACATTATATCTGGTCATTTTATGACTTGTATCCTAAATTTACCACCAGTCCCGCCCCCCCTGCAGGTTCCCTCTCTAATTATCAGTTTTCCCAGAGCTACTGAGTGGAGACTTTCTCCTAAGATTTGCTGCACACAGAGAGAAAAGGAGATCCTGCTCCCTTTCTCTGTACACACCCTCGGCAGCATGGACAACTCTATACATCACTATAGAGAAGTGTTCCTGTGAATCCCGTATTCAGGCGAGATAGAAAACTTAGTGGAGCCAGCGCCAGTATTTCTGTGAGTCTGTGCCTTTGTCTCTCTCCAGAACCTCACTCCTACCCTCTCCCCTTTCCATAGACTTCTATAGGCAGCATGTAACTCTAGGTCTACAACCGTGTATGAGGCACAGATTTCTTCAAAAATACCTGGAAACTTGGGCCTCATTATAGACAATAGGGTCTGCTGGGTACCTTTAGGGTAATGCTTTTCAGTGTTGTGCTCATATACAGCTGTGGGAGGTAGAATAATAATTTCATTTGCCCACAGTTTGCATCCTATATACAGGGAGTGCAGAATTATTAGGCAAGTTGTATTTTTGAGGATTAATTTTATTATTGAACAACAACCATGTTCTCAATGAACCCAAAAAACTCATTAATATCAAAGCTGAATATTTTTGGAAGTAGTTTTTAGTTTGTTTTTAGTTTTAGCTATTTTAGGTGGATATCTGTGTGTGCAGGTGACTATTACTGTGCATAATTATTAGGCAACTTAACAAAAAACAAATATATACCCATTTCAATTATTTATTTTTACCAGTGAAACCAATATAACATCTCAACATTCACAAATATACATTTCTAACATTCAAAAACAAAACAAAAACAAATCAGTGACCAATATAGCCACCTTTCTTTGCAAGGACACTCAAAAGCCTGCCACCCATGGATTCTGTCAGTGTTTTGATCTGTTCACCATCAACATTGCGTGCAGCAGCAACCACAGCCTCCCAGACACTGTTCAGAGAGGTGTACTGTTTTCCCTCCTTGTAAATCTCACATTTGATGATGGACCACAGGTTCTCAATGGGGTTCAGATCAGGTGAACAAGGAGGCCATGTCATTAGATTTTCTTCTTTTATACCCTTTCTTGCCAGCCACGTTGTGGAGTACTTGGACGCGTGTGATGGAGCATTGTCCTGCATGAAAATCATGTTTTTCTTACCTTGCAGACTTCTTCCTGTACCACTGCTTGAAGAAGGTGTCTTCCAGAAACTGGCAGTAGGACTGGGAGTTGAGCTTGACTCCATCCTCAACCCAAAAAGGCCCCACAAGCTCATCTTTGATGATACCAGCCCAAACCAGTACTCCACCTCCACCTTGCTGGCGTCTGAGTCGGACTGGAGCTCTCTGCCCTTTACCAATCCAGCCATCTGGCCCATCAAGACTCACTCTCATTTCATCAGTCCATAAAACCTTAGAAAAATCAGTCTTGAGATATTTCTTGGCCCAGTCTTGACGTTTCAGCTTGTGTGTCTTGTTCAGTGGTGGTCGTCTTTCAGCCTTTCTTACCTTGGCCATGTCTCTGAGTATTGCACACCTTGTGCTTTTGGGCACTCCAGTGATGTTGCAGCTCTGAAATATGGCCAAACTAGTGGCAAGTGGCATCTTGGCAGCTGCACGCTTGACTTTTCTCAGTTCATGGGCAGTTATTTTGCGCTTTGGTTTTTCCACACGCTTCTTGCGACCCTGTTGACTATTTTGAATGAAACGCTTGATTGTTCGATGATCACGCTTCAGAAGCTTTGCAATTTTAAGAGTGCTGCATCCCTCTGCAAGATATCTCACTATTTTTGACTTTTCTGAGCCTGTCAAGTCCTTCTTTTGACCCATTTTGCCAAAGGAAAGGAAGTTGCCTAATAATTATGCACACCTGATATAGGGTGTTGATGTCATTAGACCACACCCCTTCTCATTACAGAGATGCACATCACCTAATATGCTTAATTGGTAGTAGGCTCTCGAGGCTATACAGCTTGGAGTAAGACAACATGCATAAAGAGGATGATGTGGTCAAAATACTCATTTGCCTAATAATTCTGCACGTAGTGTACACATCAGTAGAATACGGCTTGTATTATGACAGCTTAAGAGTAGTATGGAGTCATTTAACACTCTCTGCTCATGATCTCCTTAGTCTGTTGCAATGTCTGCAAGACAAGCATAATGACATATTAAAGGTGAGGAGATAGAAGCGCTCAATCAGAGCACGTTGTCTCGGTGCTGCATCAGATGACTAGAGGCAGGCTTCAATGAGCCTGTCTTAGGCAGTGAGGGGAGAGGGCACTCTGTGTGAGCGCTTCTTTCTCCTCAGTCTAGTGATTTGTGGGGGTCTCAGCACTCAGACTCCCATCAATCCAAAAACTTTGATATGTCACTATAACATATCAAAAGTAGTAATGGAATTCCATGAAACCATATCTGCAGAATGGAGGAGCTAGTGATGGTTGACCACTACAGATGCATTCTGGAAACTGTGGTACTATTGAGATATATTTTAGGGAATCCCAAGATATGCATTCTTGGTTATCGAGGAATACCTGATTGTCCCCTTTGAGCCAACAAATACCTTCCCCTGATGAGAAAGAGTTGGGATTGAGTTGGGGTTGGGTTGGGTTGAGTTGGGAGTTTCTCACTGCTACCACCCTTTTCTGTAATGAATACAAGCACTCTTCATTATAGAAGCAAAATAAATTCAAGAAACGGTTTAGCAACAGGCAGAGGTCACCATAATTTAACTGTAACATCCGGAGTGGTCAATTCAAAAGAAGCACATTGGGGCAGATTTACTAATCTTGTAGATTACGTAAACTTAGACAGGCTATCTAAAGATCCGTCAAATGTATTCTGGATGATAAATTTTGTCTAACTTTTTACTATTTTTTGGTTGGTATACTCAGCGACAGATTTTCATTGAAAAATGTAGTTGCAATTTTCTAGCAAAATGTTACATATTTGGCCATACCCCCTTTCCCACTAACCCCACGCTCATTTTCTTGGCAAGCTAGGTGTAATGGATTTTTCTGACACTGGAAGTGCCAAAAATGCACCAAATTGTACCAAATCTTGACAGATTTTACAGCAAAGTCTAGGCACAATCTCTATAGTAAATGTGGGCCATTGTGTCATCAGCATTTCTGTCTGCCACGCTCCAGTGGTGAGAGTATTAGTTAAAGGAGCCGTCCAAGTTATAAGAAAATACCCCCAGTGCCTCTAAATGTGATAAAATAACAATGTATAATACTGTTGAAGACAGCACACTAATGAACATATTCTCACCACTTAGTCTCCCGCTGTTTCCATCACTAGTTTCTGTTTACAAACTGTAGCAGTAATGTAATGGTACATGGCACGTGGCCTCTGCAGCCAATCACTGGCCTTAGCGGTATACAGCACCAATGACACCAATGATTGGTTGCGGTGGTCACAGAAAACAGAGGTGAGGACAGGGCTGCAGCGCTGGAAATGGCAGTGGATTAAGAGGTGAGTAGGTAATCTTTTATTATTGTATTACATTTAGGGGAGATGGAGATGGCAAGAAGGACCAACAAAAGAGACTTCATTTCACTCCTATATAGCAAATTAGAGGTAGCGGCAGCATCTCCGGCGAATCCTTCATCGGACGGACTTTACAGAAAGTGTGCCATAAAATTAAGCAACAACGTTTCGGCTGTATCCCAGCCTCTGTCAAGCCTAACACAGAGTGATAATCTCTACCCTTTTTAAGTGCATGCACCCACAAAAGGGGGGAGCCAATACAATATATAGCATCACACCCAATGAAGGGTCTTATAATCAAACTAAAATACATCCACCCGCAGGTGCATGACATGTGCTCACCTTAAACAGTGCATCACAGTATTGTCCGTTCATTACGATCAGCGGGACTCACATTGTGCGTCTCCAGAGGCTCATTGCGCATGTCAGTGTTATTACCTATAGGTGTTCAGGACCTGGGGAGCGCGCCAGTCACATGACCCTGGTCACATGATGGTCGTGTGAACATCACCTGATCACACAATCTTCCCCTCATCTCCTCCTATTCATCCATACTTAAATATGTATGGGATATATGTAAGATCCGGGCGTATACATGTGAGAAACTATTTATATACACAACCATATCCCCATGTAACCAGGGGTAAAAATGGATGCGTATAAATACCATATCGATCCGCTGCACTAACTATTTAAGCACAGTACAATAAGTGCTATTACCATATTCCAACACTAGTGGAGGATGCATAAATTATTGGAGATTATATAAATCAGTGAGGTACAAACTATGGATCCGCAGCCACTGCAACACCACAAATCCCAACATGCCCCGCCGCAAGCAAAGAGCTGTAAGCAGACTGGGCATGCTGAGAGCCGCAGCCCGCCCACCCCCGGTATACCCTAATGGAATATAAACCACACCGAACTAGGGCCAAAAAGGCACAGTTTAATAGGCCAAAAAAGGCCTTAATATCCAATCCTACCACATCTGGAGTCCCGATATCCGGAGACAGACTGAGATGCTTCAATAAAATACTGTAAAGAAATGTAAAATATACCAAATTACTACTGTGACATAAATATATCCATATAAACAATAAAAAAATCATTAAAAACAAATGCATCCACCTATACTGAATAAGATATACTGTACATCACAAATCCATATTATATCCACTTAATGCACTGAACCTATCCAATGTTATTCACATTGAACTCAATGTTAAGTCCATAGGGCAGCATAGAGTTCAGAGCGAAAATCCACTGTAACTCTTTTTTCCTGAGGATACGCCCTCTGTCCCCACCTCTTCTAAGTGCACCCACCGACTCGATCACCCTGAACCTGAGCTGGCTGACAGAGTGACCACATTCCACAAAGTGTTTAGCTAACTCCAATGTAAACATCTGCACATCAATAAGCATGGAATCATAGCATCAACCCCCGTTCCCTCCAGTTTGGTTGGTACTTTGATTCTGTTTATTACTGCTCACTGTCTAGATTAGGCTGTTTGATTGTTCCACTGGACTGGTTTAGTAGTTTTTCATCATTCAACCTTTAGGAGGCCGTTTGGCACCATAATATGTCAATTAGTGGTTCATGCTATTTTGCATAGTGACTGTTCAGCTGTATCATTGCCCCTTTATCCCCAGAACTGGAGGGATTTTTCTCCATATTCCTGCTCTCTCATTATATATGTATTTTTTTATAGATGTATGTCCTATATTGAAGTGTTAATAAAAATGTTGTTCATTATTTTGTGTGGTGTAAGATTTTTATAGAAAGTGTTTATCTACTGGCTTGTCCATTGTCTGTTTTCTGATCGTGCTCTTATGTTTATTAATACTTTCCCTAATCTCCATTGTTGTCTCTCCAACGTATATCACGCTACACAGACACTGTAGCATATAAATAACATCTCTCGATCTGCAGGTATAATACTGTTTGATTTTATAAGTCTTCCCACTGAAGGGATGGGCAAAGGTATCCCGCTTAATAAGGTTACCACAGTTGCAGCAACCCAGGCATGGAAAGTTGCCCAATTTCCTAGGTGTTAGATACCGCTGTCCATCACCACGTATTTCACCCACATCAGATTTCACCAATCTATCACCTAAACTGGCACTTCTTTTATATGACATTAATGGAGGATCATAGAACTTGCGTATTGAAGGTAAACCTCTCTGTAGTATGTGCCACTCTTTCCTGAGAATGTTAGATATAGCCCCACTATGTGTACCAAATGTAGAAACAAAGGGAATGCGTTCACCAATCTTAACAGTGGATGTAGAATGAAATGTGGTCTCCCCATTAACCAAACCCACCGTAGCTCTGGTGCTCTGCAATAATTTTTTCAGATAGCCTCTTTCAGCAAATTTCTCAACTATCTCTTTAGTTCTCACTTTAAATGTGTCATCCTTTGATACCACCCTCCTTACCCGTAACATCTGGCTTCAAGGGAGCAAATCAAGCATACGCCGGGGATGGTTACTGTCATATCTTAACAAATTATTTCTATCCGTTGAAGATGTCACCGTAAATTGTAGGCCCGGGATCCCACCGTTCAGATATTGATGGAACTCATCTAATGCTTCCAAAGTACCGCTCCAAATCATAAAAATGTCGTTGATATAGCGCCACCAGCACAGGACTCCCCCAAGATGCGCAGAACGATAAACCAGTCTGTCCTCCACCTCTGCCATGAAGATGTTGGCATAAGTTGGGGCCACATTGGACCCCATCGCCACACCCCATTGTTGTTGGAAGAAGGTGTCCTCAAAGAGGAAATAATTCCTCTTCAGGACCACCTCCTGAAGGCGAAGGACAAACCGGCGTCCATCTGGGGAGAACCCCGTGCCGGCCAGAGCCACATCAACGACACTTAAACCAAACTCATGTTCAATGGACGTGTATAAGGACACCACATCAAAACTAACCAAACAAAATGGGCAGGCAACTGAATGTCTCGCAACTTAGTTAAAAAATGATCTGTGTCCCTTGAACAGGACGGGGCACTGGTGGCATGGACATGCAACAATCTATCCAAGGAAATGGCTATTGTACTGAAAACTGATCCCCTGCCAGACACAATTGGTCTGCCAGGAGGATCCTCAAGACTCTTGTGGATCTTAGGTAGAAAATATAGCAGCGGGTGATGGGATGTTGCACTTTGAGGTAATTACTTAAGTCATTATCAATGAGGCCGTGATGACATGCTTCATCTATGATCTCATTTAATGTATTCATGATATTTTATTTAGGGTCCCCATTCAATTTGACATACACATCCCCATCATCCAGCTGCCTCTGCACTTCCCCCATATATTTGTGCGTGTTCATGACCACCACCGCCCCTCCCTTGTCTGCAGATTTGATAGTGATGTCCCTATTGTTTTCTAATTGTCTCAGAGCATTCCTCTCCTGTTGTGATGTGATATTTCTTGCTGCCCTCAACCCATGTTCTCTCAAACTATGTACCTGCCTCGTCACTATCTCAATGTATCGGATTCAATAACATGGTTATTTTGTGGCGGTATATAATTACTTTTCTTCCTCAGTTCCAATTTGGACAATGGTAATTCAGCCACATCTTTATAATCAGTGTTACCCGCACCCACAATCGTGGAAAAAAACAACTTTAATCTCAAACGTCTAAAGAAGCGGTGTAGATCCAGTTCAATATCGAACCAATAACTCTCAGTTGTGGGGCAAAAAGACAGTCCCCGGCTTAATACTTTAACCTGCTCACTGTCCAGTTCCACCGAGGATATGTTCCCAATAAGGTGTTTTATTTCCTCTGGTTCCGTCTGGTTGCTCTGCCCTGGGCCTCCTTCCCGTGACCAGGGAACAGAGGTGGTGGTTGATTGACATGTAAACACTCCTGTCAGCCCTCAGTGTCATGTTTGTCTACACTGTAAATTACATTATTCTCCTACTTCATTAGTTCACATTTAGCTGTTTTCAATTTTCTGCTGTTTTGCTTCTTCTATGAAGTCAAATTACAGGAACTGATCAAAGTATTTTTATTGGCAAAACATTCTTATTAGCTCGCACACATTTAGATCTAAGATCCAGTGCAATGACTAATGCTGGCCACAAATAGAGAATTATTACTCAATCCATCCGACATAATCTAATTATTACATCCCACTGACACATTAGCTACTGTTATTCTAAACACAGCAGATGATTGTAGACTTGTAGAGATGTATCGCTGTAATCTGAATAACAATAGAAAACATGATTATCTACAACGAAAATGTTCAAGAAATTACCACCAGCCCAACAGGTTCCCTTCAGTTCAGGCCACCCATAAAATGCCCTATAAGGCTGCCTACACATGGGTGCAGACTGTCTTCACACAAAGTTCTGTGTGTATTTCCGTGCATTTCTGCACCAAATCTGCATCAAAATTTGCAAGTGTCACATGCGTATTTTATTGGGGTTTGATGCAGTTTTGGCTCGGATTTCAAAAGGGCAAAATCAGCACCAAAAATTGCACAAACAATTGACATGCTGAGGATGTCTAAATCCACCCGGCAGTTCAATTTCCACACAGGAGAAGAAAGCAAAGCGTACATTTACTTTGCTGGTACTGTATTACTCTACAGTTTTTCCGTATGAGAATATGCGCAGAAAAAAACACTTGTAATCTGCAACGTGTTTAGGTAGCCACAGGCTGCTTTCACGCATAGGTCTTTTCTGCACTTTTGCGGTTTCAGTGACATCATTTGCAACAGCATTTTTTGCGGTAAAAACACCAGCTCCAGATGTTAGCTGAAGGTTTATGGAAAACATAAAATGCAGGACACTCAAGTTTTTTTTTTTTTGCTCCTTGCCGTATTTTTGACATTTTGACATCATCTCCTCTAGAGTCATCTCCTCTAGAGGGGGAAATGACATGAAGAAAATGTTAGCGGTAAACATACTGTTTGCAAAAAAAAGCCACAAAAGATGAAGCAAAGACCACAGGTGGCCAAAAAAAAAAATCGCTTGCAATTATTCTGCCTTTTTTTTTTTTGTATGGTAAAAAAAATAGCAGACAAATTTTGTGTCGGGACCCTAAAAGCTGCCGCCTTCTGCTGCCTTTTGTTGTAACATGGAAAAAAATAAAAAAACTTGGGTAAAAATTATTTTATTCATCGTCTATAATCTTCTTAATGGCTGCATGACTTCTTGCGCCCAACATTGAGATCATGTGTCCTTGTCCCTCACATTACAATGTGCAAGATGATGTGATGTAATGTTGCCTTGACAGGTTAGACAATGCTGTGACTACGCAATAGTGTGGGCAGACACACTGACGCTTCTGCACTACAGTAATATAGCCATGTATTCTAGCTTTGTGTGTATTAGGATTTTCCCTTCCCTTCCAATCGTGTTGTCAAATTCCACTGCCCCTTGGGCTACAATATGATATTGGCATAAGGCTTATTACAAACCTACAAAACATTTCTAAAAACTGGTGGAAAGGAAAACTGGCTTAGTTGCCCAAAGCAACCAACCAGATCCCACCTTTCATTTTTTCAGAGCTCCTTTGAAGAATAAAAGGTGGAATCTGATTGGTTGCTATAGGCAGCTAAGCCAGTTTTCCTTTACACCAGTTTTAATAAATCTCCCCATTAGAGCTCAGTTAAAGGGGTTGTCCCATAACTAATGTAAAAAATAAAAACATCATAAAGGACATGACAATCTCTTTCTAACAAAGCTAGAACCAGCCCTGCACCTCACATGGATCCAGAGATCTCCACATTCATTGCTCTGCTAGATTTATATCAATCTGACAGCTCATGGGGAGTGTCTTTTTTGCTGCAGCTAAGGGGGCGTGTCCATGATCTACCAATCACAGCTCAGGAGGCAGTTGAAGGATGAAACTGAGCATGTGCGGCCTTCTCAGTGAGCAGGACAAAGAAATAAAGAAAACAAACAGCAGGTGGCGCTACACAGATACATTTTATTGAATAACTGAGTGGCTATGCTACATTTTTTATTACATGCAATTACAAAAGTATTCAGATCCAAGTGCTGGTTTGTAAACTGTTGAATATATTTAGTGGGACAACTTTAAGTATACAAAAACGTATTCTGATGCTGTGAGTGTGGATAGACCTAGGCAGTGATGTGTGATGGAATAATGATGTAACAAAATCTCATCCTGCAATAGCCAAAGCATAAAGTCTATCTACAAAACAGGTTTAATGTAAGGACAGAGGCATACATGATGTAACTGGACTACATCAACTTAGAAGGACTTAAAGAAGAGGAGGTCATCAGTCATCAATGTTATATCGGTCAGGGTTCCAATAGCACAGCGCTGTACTTTTTGTAGTGGTTGAGCCTGGTACTGCAACTCAGTCCCATTCACTTGAAAAATCTCCTGCAACGTAACCAAAGTCAGGAATATACAGACAGTAATTCACCTTCTCCATAACAGATAGTAAATGTATCACTATTCATCCCATTTTAACAGTAATAGATCTTATTTCTATATCCCCTACAATATGTTCTTGATGGGACTTGTGGTACGATGAATTCTGTTCACGTTTCAATAAAGCCTGTTGAGTATCTCTGCATTGTCAGGATATCAGTTTCTAAAATGAAAAAATACAGACTTGAAAGAAATAACAACCGGGAGATTGATGAGACTAGCTCTGTTTTACATTTCGGTGTCATAGAGGAAGAGAATCAAACATGAAAATGTTAAGGAAGGAAATAGTGATTGTGGAAGAGTCCCTGACCTACAGTATATCTGGCAGGAGGTCAGCAGGAGGATGGCAGTTTACATATTGCACCCACATGTACACTATGTACATACTGTATGAATGAACAATCCCCCTGCAGCCACAGCTCCTGAAATCCTCACTCAGGTAACATTGGTGGTAAGAGAAGAAATATAAGCAGTGTGTATGGAAAGTACTGTGGCAGGTATGTACCCATAACTACAGCTAGAGGACTGCAAACATTGGAGTGAGACAGTTTTAGGACCGGGTAACAAAGGTAGCAGTGCCTCTATTTTAGCATCCAGCATGAGGCACGGTGATAAATCTATAGGAATATAGTTAGCTAGGCACCAACTGCACAGATAAAAATGGAGCACAAAGAGATTAAGAGCTAACGTGGTGTCCATATTCACAAAGGGTTCTAGGTCCTCCACAGGTAATTATAGACCGGTCAATTTAACTTCTGTGGTGGGAAAAATGTTTGAAGGACTCTTAAGGGACTATATGCAGGAGCATGTGACTGTAAATAATATTATAAGTGATAACCAACATGGATTTACCAAGGACAGAAGTTGTCAGACTAACCTGATTTGTTTTTATGAGGAGGTGAGTAGAAGCCTGGACAGAGGGGCGGCTGTGGACATACTGTTTCTGGATCTTGCAAACTGCAAAGGCTTTTGATACTGTCCCTCATAGACGTTTAATAGGTAAAGTAAGGTCTATAGACTTGGAAAGTATAGTTTGTAATTGGATTGAAAACTGGCTGAAGGACCGTGTCCAGAGAGTTGTGGTCAATAATTCCTATTCAGAATGGTCCCAGGTTATAAGTAGTGTACCCCAAGGTTCGGTGCTGGGTCCTCTATTATTTAATTTATTTATTAAAGATATTGAGGGTGGGATTAATAGCACCATTTCTATTTTTGCAGATGACACTAAGCTATGTAGTACTGTGCAGTCTATGGAAGATGTCCATAAAATACAAGCTGACTTGAACACTCTGAGTGATTGGTCATCAACTTGGAAAATGAGGTTCAATGTGGACAAATGTAAAGGTTTGCATCTTTTTTTTTTTTTTTTTTTTTTCAATCTCCATATTTTATTTATGATACAAAAATACATATCGACATGACATTTATAATATCTTAAATGTTGAAATCATCCCCAACCCGCCCCAACCACCCCCCTCCCTCCCAACCTTGCAGGGAAAAAAAAAAAAAAAAAAGAAAAAATTAGTGAATTAAGCCGTAACCCACTCACCCCACAGACCACTCCATTTTAAGTAGGCTCCTCTCTGTTTGTACAAGATCTTCTCGTAGTTCTTCACCTTCTCAACCATAGCCATCCAGTTACCACAATCTGGGATGGAGGAGCTAAGCCACAGTCTAGCAACAATAAGCCTGGCCAGGAACATAACCTTAATCAATAATTGACGATTTGTAGGCTGATAGTTAACCTCCGATAGGTCTCCCAGGACCCATATCCTGGGGGACAAAGGAACAAGCATATTCAGTTTGCAGGCCAAAGTGGTCTGGACTGATCTCCAATAACCACCCACCATCGGGCAATCCCAGAACAGATGTAAATGATCTGCCCCGGAGTCGCCACAGCGTGGGCAATCGGAGGAGGTCCTAAATCCTCTTCTATATAACCACATAGGTGTCACATATATTTTGTGCAGAATGTTAAATTGTACAACAGTGTGATTGAAGTTGTGTGAAACATATTTTAAGTTTTCCCCTATAGTTTCCCAATCTGGGGGACCCACCTCCGAAAGTAGCAAAGACCAGGACTTCTGTCCTGGAGAAAGAAGACCCATAAAAAAGTGTTTCATTAAGTGTCTATAACAATATGACATTTTAATTTTTGTAGCAGTTTTCTTAATAATAAGATTGTGTAAAAATTCAGGAGAATCTATAAAAAGAAGGTGACTATTCAAAGTGCTGGAGAGTGCAAACCTCAATTGGAAATATGCATACCAAGCCACCTCACCCATATCTGCCCTCTCCCCTATTTCCCTTGAGGACAGAATTTGTCCACCACTAACCACCTGATGTAAATACTGAACTTTCTTCGTCCTCCAGTACTGGCAGCACTTCAGGTCCCTTATATTCACAAGCTTTAGGTTATGCCACAGTGGGGTGCAAATAAGCGATGCCTCAACTCCACACCAGCTCCTGATGACCCGCCAGGTCTTTGTAGCCATTCTGCAAAAAAGTGTATACCCGGTCTGTGAATTTAATAGATAGTCGGACTCCAATACAGTAAAGAAATCCGTAAAGCCTGAGTCTTTCACCACCTTATTGCAGAAATGGCTATTCTCCCAATCATTAAAAAGGCAGAGCTGAGAGGCCATGAAGTAACCCCTAAAGGTTTGCATCTTAGTAGTAATAATATCTGTGCGTCATATGTCCTAGGGGATGTAACACTGGGAGAGTCACTTATAGAGAAAGATGTGGGTGTCCTTGTAGATGGTAGATAAAATAACAGCATACAATGTCAATCAGCTACCTCTAAGGCTACCAGGATATTGCCATGCATTAAACGAGGCATGGACTCGCAGGGCAGGGATGTATTATTACCACTTTACAAAGCGCTGGTGCAGCCTTATCTGGAATATGCAGGTCACTTCTGGGCACCAGTACATAGAAAGGATGCTCTGCAGCTGGAAAAGTACAGAGGAGAGCGACTGAACTGATAAGGGCCATGGAGGGTCTTAGTTATGAAGAAAAATTTAAAAAATGACATTAATTTAGTCGTCTTGAGAAGAGACGTCTAAGGGGGGACATGATTAACCTATAGAAATATATAATTGGGCCATACAAAAAATACGGAGAAAAACAGTTCCATGTAAAATCCCCCCAAAAGACAAGGGGGCACTGCGTCTTCCTCAGGATGTGGTCACAGCAGGAACAGTGGGCAGTTTTAAAAAGGGCTTAGATAAATTCTTAAAAAGTTAATGGACTTATGTATTTTTTCAACTATATTAACTATGTAACTATGTTAGTCCCAAAGGCTCCTGTTCGCACTATACCAAAAAAACACAAAAAATCCTCTGCCCTTATACTTTTCATCTAAAGCATGGACAGAGTTCTCTATAACTCCCCCCCCCCCCCCCTCTCCTAACCTCTAAGTTTCACCATTCACAGGATTAGTAAATCTGTCCCACTGTGTTACGTAAAAAAAAACTTTTCATCACTTTGAACATATTTTAACACCCCACTGACTGAAGAAGGGAACGTTAGTAGTCCTGAAACGCGTCTGGTGTAATCTCCTATGAAAGACTAAGAAGACCCTTACTATTAAATATTGCTGGTCCATTAATACAGTATAAAGGAATTGTCTGCAATTGAAAACATTGAGAGCTATCCTTACCTCTTAACACAGATTTACCTGCGCACAAGACACAGACAGAGGTCAAAGTGCGGTTATAGCCAGGGTGGGAGAGAGAAGCAGTGAGGACGCCAAATCATGAGTTATAACAATCACACCAAAGTGTAATACGTCTCACGAAATAATAGAAATCGCATGACATTCTGGTAAAGACTGTACTCGAAACCATATGAGAATAAGATCAGCAATAAGAGCTCCATTTACCAAGTTTCTGTGAAGCGGGACGCCGCTTGGATCTTTAGTATAGCGGGATGCCGCTCACTCATACGAATTATTTCGAGAATCTTCACTACACCAACAATTATACGAACTATATTTGTATATATGGACACATACGAATAATTGGTTCATTCTTAAACCTGGAGACTGTTTCTATGTACCTTTGGAGAAATTCGAGTATAGCACATACGACTTTATGCACCTAACAATATATTGTATGGTTTGGAGGGACCGTTGTTCTTGACCACTGCTGGATTGCTACTACCTCTCTTATTGCACATATCTTCGAACTGCCTTCTTATATATAGAATTTTATATAGGACATTCGATTTTATGCACTTAACATTGGACAGTCGATCTTATGCTTTTAGCCATACACTGTATGGTTTGTTAAAACCATTAGAGCTTTATTACACAGGATTGCTGCTATCTCTAGTACCGATTGCACATATTGGGGGAGATTTATCAAACTGGTGTAAAGTAAAACTTGCTTAGTTGCCCATAGCAACCAATCAGATTCCACCTTTCATTTTTCACAGCTTCTTTGGAAAATGGAAGGTGGAATTTGATTGGTCGCTATGGGCAACTAAGCAAGTTTTACTTTACACCAGTTTGATAAGTCTCTGCCATTGTCCTTATTGTCTTTGATCGTATTATTACTATTATTCATTTTTACTTTCATTTTACTTGTATTAATAAATTGCTTTCAATTGACCCAATTGTCAGTGAGTGCCCAGATGTTATTTTTATATAAAGTTCTTATTTTACAGCCATACACTACATTAGACATTTCTTGCTGGCTGTGGCTCTCGAGCTCTCACTGCCTCCAAGGACACAAAGGCTCGCCTGTCCCTGTGTCCTCTGGAGGAAACAAAGAACCTTCTGTAGCTGCTTCCTCAGCCCTGATAAGTCACTGCTGAATCTCCCCCTATATACTGTAGATTTAGATGACATGATATATAAGCTTGTACAACACAACGCAGTATAATATACACATTCAGACTGGCCTGGGTATCGGTAAAAGCGTCAGGGGCCTTCATCAATATGGTATTTCTTTGAAAAGCCATTTCTTTTCAATATAGTTATTCCAGAAAACTGGTGCAATTTAATGCATAAATCTCATCAAATCCGTATGAAATGTTGATTCCTGAAGGACATGAATTTCAGGAGCATAATGCTGTTGACATCTCAGTTCTGCAAAGAGCTTTCTAGTCAACAGTGTCATTTAGAAACAAACTGAGTCTATGCGCACGTCCATATTACAAATCTGTGTTTTATGAAGTCGTTATAAGCCACACATACTCTGCTATGGACATATCGTTTGTATCCATGTGCCTCTGAGCTTCATACAGGAGCCAACGGTGATTAAAATTTGTGAGAAAAAAGAAAGGGCCCATCGTTTTGCATATTGTATATTGCAGTCCAGCCAACACTGCTCTGCGTTTCTGTAAAACATATATCCAAATTAGCATATCTCACATCAGCTGGCATCAGATAGGTTTAGTGTTCTTTTCTTTTTGGAAGGAAAGTTAATTTGAATATATTTTACAGAAACCAAAACAAAGGAATGCAAATTAGCTTTCCTTCCAAAAAGAAAAGAACACTAAGGCCCCTTTCACACGGGCGAGTTTTCCATGCGGGTGCGATGCGTGCGGTGAACGCATTGCACCCGCACTGAATCCTGACCCATTTATTTCTATGGGGCTGTGCACACGAGCGGTGATTTTCACGCATCACTTGTGCGTTGCGTGAAAATCGCAGCATGTTCTATATTCTGCGTTTTTCACGTAACGCAGGCCCCATAGAAATGAATGGGGTTGCGTGAAAATCGCAAGCATCCGCAAGCAAGTGCGGATGCGGTGCGATTTTCACGCATGGTTGCTAGGTGACAGTCTATTCACTGTATTATTTTCCCTTATAACATGGTTATAAGGGAAAATAATAGCATTCTGACTACAGAATGCTTAGTATAATAGTGCTGGAAGGGTTAAAAAAAATAAAAAAGTTAACTCACCTTATCCTCTTGATCGCGTAGTTCCCGGTCGGTCTCTTCTTTAGCTGTGGGCTAAAGGACCTGTGGTGACGTCAGATCACATGCTCCATCACCACGGTGATGGACCATGTGATTGGAGCATGTGATCTGACGTCACCACAGGTCATTTAGTCCACAGCTAAAGAAGAGACCGACCGGGAACTACGCGATCAAGAGGATAAGGTGAGTTAACTTTTTTATTTTTTTTAACCCTTCCAGCACTATTATACTAAGCATTCTGTAATCAGAATGCTATTATTTTCCCTTATAACCATGTTATAAGGGAAAATAATACAATCTTCAGAACATCAATCCCAAGCCCGAACTTCTGTGAAGAAGTTCGGGTTTGGGTACCAAACATGCACGATTTTTCTCACGCGAGTGCAAAACGCATGACAATGTTTTGCACTCGCGCAGAAAAATCGCGCATTTTCCCACAACGCACCCGCCTCTTATCCGGGCAAAAAACATGACGCCCGTGTGAAAGAGGCCTAAGTCTAACTGATGCCAGTATATGTTATGCTTATTTGCGCATATGTTTCTCAGAAACATAGAGTAGCATTGGCTGGACTACAATAAACCTCATGTATAGTCTCTTGAGACTCTTGGTACTCTTGCCTTTTTGTAAGGAGAACTGGCTTGTGAAGTATAATACTAAGATATTCATTACTCTTGTCTGATTGGATGATGAACTGGCTTACGTGTCTTACTCAAAGAATGTCACAATGTGGTTCACTGTGACACGGGTTACCGTGCTGCCCACCTTTGTGCTCTGGCGTACTGGCTACTGTGGATTCCGTGCAGGCTGGTTGCCAGGGGTAACATGTAGTAACGGCAACCTGTGTGTTCTGTCTCTATTCCTTGCTTTCCCCTCCCTGTCTCCTGGTTTGTGTGGGGTTATATCTTGGTCTGGCTGTGGTCTCTAGGTGCTTTATATTCCTGTTTGCTGTGGGACTGGGGGCAAGTCTGTCTCCAGCTTTGCTGGGTGTAGGAGCTATGCGCCTGACCTGGGTTATTTAATCTGCCCTTTCTGTGTGGCCAGCTAGTAAGACATCAATGTCACCTTTTCTGGTCCTGTGTCTGGTCTGTGACCACCATGTGTTGTTCTGCATGGGGTCCAGGCATCTGCTTGTCTGTTCCATGTCTTGTTTGTGACTGCCATGTGATGTCTCGCATGGTGTCCAGATTTCTGCCTGTCTCTGCCTTGTGTGCAACTCTGTCTGTTCGCCCATGGCATCTGCTAGTCCTGTGATGGCTAACCTCCGGCACTCCAGCTGTGGTAAAACTACAATTCCCAAGATGTACACTTGCTTGGCTGTTCTCAGAACTCCTTAGAAATGAATGGAGCATGCTGGGAGCCGTAGTTTTACCACAACTGGAGTGCCGGAGGTTAGCCATCACTGTGCTAGTCCTTCTATGCCTTAGGTGAGAAGGTTTCTGGTTTTTCCAGAGGGAGGACATCTCTGTCTTATCTTTATTTGTTCAGTGTCTAGGTCTATGTTACCCTGGCAGTGTTTACTGCTTCTGTTCCTGTTTTGTATGTTCTGCCTTCAGCCACAAGTAAAACCGGTGCACTTGGTCCAGTGGTATTTCTTGCCACTGGTCCCTTACCTGCTCATCCAGTTTTTTGTCATGCCTGTATCTTGTTAATAAAGAAATTGTTTTGGTCACTGTCATGTTTTTGTCTCTGCTTGCTTTGGTGTGTTTGCCTGAGATGTTCTAGCGGTCGGTAGGACCTTCGCTAGAACATGACAAAGAAGCATTATGCGTGAGTTTCCCTGGTCTTGGAGGACCTTAGAGTGTTATATACCAATTTTTAATGACAATTGGAGCATATTTGACTCAGGTAGAATTGATTCAGACCTGAATCGAGTATTTTGAAAACTTTTGTGAATCTGAGACAGAATTTCAAGAAATTTGCTCATCTGTAGTCTGAATAAAAACTTAACGACAACCGATATAATCCTACAGCCTTCAATGGATTATCTGCCATCATTATCTGATTATCTGTCTATCATTACTGGAGTGGACAGTGGTCTAGGCAGACTGGTAAAACTGGTTACATTTGTAGAAGCTTCAGTGGAAGACACACAGTTTTGTCTGAATGAGGTTGAACTCAGAAATGGCTAAACAATATATTAAAGAGGTTGTCCAGCTGCTCAGCTAATCACTGGCTGCTGACCATGCCCAGCCAGTGATTGGCAGAGCAGACATTTCCTGCATATCAAGGGGGCCAGAAAGCAGAAATTGGCGGGAAAGTGAATCTAAAATGAGTATTAACTTTGTTAGTTTAAAACATGGTGAGCCTTTAAAACCATTATACACCTGTAAAATCCCTTTAAGGAATACTCAATTGTACAGATGAGGGCCCAGATTTGGAAGATCAGTAGTGTGTATGGTCCCCAAATACCTGTATGCATTCCTTATACTGTCTGGACACCCTCCTGATGAGAAGGTGGATGTGTCCTGGTGGATCTCCTCCCAGACCTGAATCAGGACATCCTGGCTAATCAGAATGTTCTAAAGGTTATCTAAGGAATGTGAGGGCCATGTTATTCAAGCTGCATGGTGATGAGCTGTGAGCACAGGTTCCACTGCAGGACATTGGGCCCTCATGCCACCCTCATGGAGACTGTTTCTGACAGGTATTGACTCGCAGAACAGTAGCCTGCTGGAGTTCATTTTGTATGGCTTTGGCAGTGTTCCTTCTGTTCCTCCTCGCAAAAAAAAAAACAAGTAACGTGATGCTGGGTTGGTGCTCTTCTATGGACCTATCTGGCTCTCCTTGTGTAATGGCCCATGTTCTGGTTTCATCTTCATGCTCTTGAGACTGTGCTGGGATACACAGCAAACCTTCTTGCAAGATCATGTATGGATCTGCCATCTGGAGGACCTGGAGGACCAGGACTACCTGCAGGAAGCTGTGAGAAGGCCACGGCACTACTGTGAGTGCTGCTGCCTTCTCAAACAGCTGATCGTCGGTGGTCCCAGGTTTAGAACCTCTGCCGATTAGATGCCAATGATGTATGTAAAGGATAGATCATCAGTAAGAAAAAGACGGAAAACCCTTTGAAGTCCACAGTGGCTAAGAAAGCAATGGATTGTGTGATCTGACACTGCTGCACCTTGACCTGTTATTCGCTGTATGGAATAAATATTTTTATAATTTAATAGTTCAGGCGTTTTGGGAAGCAGCAATGGTCATGATCATTATGTTTTTTATTGTTTATTTTAATTCTAGCGAAAAGGGGTGAATTACATTTTTATAGTTTTTTTATATTTGTAAAAAAAAAATCTTTTTTTTTTTTTTTTTAGCTCCCCTTCCCCCCAGGAGGCTAGAATATGCAATATTCTGATCTCAATAGAACTACAGTCTAAGCTCCATTTGCAGTTCTACAGCTCTGATACACTGGGTCTTTTCAGAGAGCGCAAAGGAATGGGGCGATTGGGGGAGCTGCTCCTGACCCAGAAGCAGGTACTTCCGGTTCTTAAGCATTTAGAAGCTGTGGTCATGTTTGACCATGGAATCTAAAGGGTTAAATGCTTGTAATAGGAGTTATTGCCAATCGCAGACATTAGCCTGGGCTTCTGCTGTTCGAGACAGCAAAGATTTGGTGGCTATGGCATACGTTGCGCTCATGAGCGGGCGCCAAACATAGAACCCCTCTTTCCACTGTACAGTGCTAAGACTTAAGGGTTTAAAGGAAGACTAATCAATAAAAATCTCCTCTCTAAGGCCTCATGCACACGACCGTTGTGTGCATCCGTGGCCGTTGTGCCGTTTTCCGTTTTTTTTCGCGGACCCATTGACTTTCAATGGGTCCGTGGAAAAATCGGAAAATGCACCGTTTTGCAGCCGAGGCCGTGATCCGTGTATCCTGTCCTATTTTTTTGACGGACAACGGTTCACGGACCCATTCAAGTCAATGGGTCCGTGAAAGAACACGGATGCACACAAGATTGGCATCCGTGTCCGTGATCCGTGGCCGTAGGTTGCTTTCATACAGACGGATCCGAAGATCCGTCTGCATAAAAGCTTTTTCAGAGGTGAGTTTTCACTTCGTGAAAACTCAGATCCGACAGTATATTCTAACACAGAAGCGTTCCCATGGTGATGGGGACGCTTCAGGTTAGAATATACTGAAAAACTGTGTACATGACTGCCCCCTGCTGCCTGGCAGGTGCTGCCAGGCAGCAGGGGGCAGACCCCCCCCCCCCTGTTTTTAACTCATTTGTGGCCAGTGCGGCCGCCCCCCCCCCTCCCTCCCCTGTAGTTAACTTCTTGGTAGCCAGCCCCCCCTCCCTCCCCTGTAGTTAACTAATTGGTGTCCAGTGGGCCCCCCCTCCGTCCGCTATAGATAACTCATTGGTGGCCAGTGGGCCCTCTCCCCTCCCTCCCCCTCCTAATTAAAATCGCCCCCTATCATTGGTGGCAGTGGTGAGTACCGATCGGAGTCCCAGTGTAATCGCTGGGGCTCCGATCGGTAACCATGGCAACCGGGACGCTACTGCAGTCCCGGTTGCCATGGTAGCTTAGCAATTTGTAGAAGCTTCATACTTACCTGAAGAGCAGCGATGTCTGTGACCGGCCGGGAGCTCCTCCTACTGGTAAGTGACAGGTCTGTGCTATAAGCAATGCGCCGCACAGACCTTTCACTTACCAGTAGGAGGAGCTCCCGGCCGGTCACAGACATCGCAGCTCTTCAGGTAAGTATGAAGCATCTACAAATTGCTAAGCTACCATGGCAACCGGGACTGCAGTAGCGTCCCGGTTGCCATGGTTACCGATCGGAGCCCCAGCGATTACACTGGGACTCCGATCGGTACTCACCACTGCCACCAATGATAGGGGGGCGATTTTAATTAGGAGGGGGAGGGAGGGGAGAGGGCCCACTGGCCACCAACGAGTTATCTACAGCGGAGGGAGGGGGGGCCCACTGGACACCAATGAGTTATCTATAGCGGACGGAGGGGGGGCCCACTGGACACCAATGAGTTATCTATAGCGCACGGAGGGGGGGCCCACTGGCCACCAACGAGTTTACTACAGGGGAGGGAGGGGGGGGCGGCCGCACTGGCCACCAATGAGTTAACTACAGGGGAGGGAGGGGGGGGCGGCCGCACTGGCCACCAATGAGTTAAAAACAGGGGGGGGGGGTCTGCCCCCTGCTGCCTGGCAGCACCTGCCAGGCAGCAGGGGGCAGTCATGTACACAGTTTTTCAGTATATTCTAACCTGAAGCGTCCCCATCACCATGGGAACGCCTCTGTGTTAGAATATACTGTCGGATCTGATTTTCACGATGTAGCTCATATCCGACAGTATATTCTAACATAGAGGCGTTCCCATGGTGATGGGGACGCTTCAAGTTAAAATATACCATCGGATTGGAGAAAACTCCAATCCGATGGTATAAAAGAACTCCAGACTTTACATTGAAAGTCAATGGGGACGGATCCGTTTGAAATGGCACCATATTGTGTCAACTTCAAACGGATCCGTCCCTATTGACTTGCATTGTAATTCAGGACGGATCCGTTTGGCTCCGCACGGCCAGGCGGACACCAAAACGACTTTTTTTTCATGTCCGTGGATCCTCCAAAAATCAAGGAAGACCCACGGACGAAAAAACGGTCACGGATCACGGATCCACGGACCCCGTTTTTTCGGACCGTGAAAAAAAACTGTCGTGTGCATGAGGCCTAAATCAACCAGGCTAAGCAAATTTAGGTGTAAGCCAGCTGCATAGCAACTGCCTCAAGCAATGTTAGTAAGGATGAGGTATCAAGGAATTGCCCATTGTTTTTAACAAGAGCCGCCTGTGACAAGGGGAGATACAATGGTCACAAAAGATTTTCTGTTTTGGACTAACAAAGCAGATTATCAGATTCTGCAGTATCAGCTAAGGTTCCATATTGGTAGTTGAAAAAACAAAATAACTAGCAGCCACCTGTTAGCTCAGCTTCTTGGACTCCTGTGAGTATAAAGGGAAGGGTTATATCAAGGTTAACTACAGTCATGAAAACCCAAATTAGTCCAACAGGTTGCACTGCGCAAACACATGCGTTTTGGACACTATTTGCATCCTATGATTCAGAACGCAAATAGCATCCAAAACGAGTAAGCATTTCTACTTGTTTCCTCCATGTGAATATTTTAGGATGGATCAATAAAGCAATGTTTGATCCCTGGATCCGGATTTTCCTTACTTTGCGATTGAAGCAGATGTGCTGAGATTCTGATCTACTGAAAGTTATATTCATATGTTGTGCAGTTATTTCTGAATAAAACCCTGTTGTTCCTTGTGCTACGACTGATGGAGACCTGATTAAGGCTACTTTCACACTGGTGTTTCTGGGTCCGCTTGTGAGATCCGTTTCAGTACTCTTACAAGCGGCCCAAAACGGATCAGTTCAGCCCCAAAGCATTCTGAATGGATAAGAATCCGTTCAGAAGGCATCAGTTTGGCTCCGTTCCACCTCCATTCCAGTCTGGAGGCGGACACCAAAACACTGCTTGCAGGGTTTTGATGTCCGCCTGATGATGCAGAGCCAAACGGATCCATCCTGACTGACTTACAATGTAAGTCAATGGGGACCGATCCGTTTTCACTGACACAATATGGTGCAATTGAAAACGGATCCATCCCACATTGACTTTCAATGTAAGTCAGGATGGATCCGTTTTGACTTAGACTTTTTTTTCAAAGAATAATGCAAACGGATCCGTTCTGAACGGATACAAGCCTTTGCATTATCGGTGCGGATCCGTCTGTGCAGATACAAGACGGAGCCGCACTGAACGCAGGTGTGAAAGTAGCCTAATCCGCTGCCAACAGATATAAGTACCAACTTTAAAAAAAGTTCTCTTTAAATGAAGAACCATTGAAAGGAATGTTTAGAATCAATGTATGAGAAGAGGGCAGGGGCGAATTGGCCATAGACCCTACAGGGAAATTTTCTGGTGGGCCGATTCCTAGGAGGGCTACCCAAGCCCTCCTCACGGCCGCCAGCCAGGTAACATAATGATCCGATTCTCTCTTACGCACTTGGCCAGCAGCAGTCGCAGGTGCCACAGGACAGCGATGCAGTTTAATACTGTGGTGCAAGTGGCAGTATATTGTGCTGCATTGTTGTATTTGGTTCAGCTGGGGCGGTATATTGCTCTGCACTATGGTATTGCTGGCCCTGCCTACTTCTTTTTGTCCCTGCCTAATTATTTTGCTCAGCCTTCTGTCAATTTGGATCCACCTGCAACATGGGGCCACTTTTACCATTGTTTCGAGGGCCACTTTCAGTTCCCAGTCAGCCCCTGGATGAGGTTTAGTGAAGCATATTCTGCTATGTTTTTTGTAGAAACTGTATTGATATCATGATCACCTTTCTGCTAAAGACAAAAATAACATGAATAGATTATAAAAGAGATGGTACAGTTGTCCCTTATGTTTATCCTCAGTACTAATCCTATTCATATATTAGTTGGAGAGCTGTGTATTTGATGCATCTAATCAAAACCGAGTATCACTTACTACAGTAATGGCCATTAGAAGAGATCCATTAAATACTTGGTAAATGCACTTTACAAAAACATTGGATACAAATGTATTTGTATCCGGAAACTCAAAATCGGGATAATGATTATGACACCTGCAATTGCGTTTTATTGGGTTTAAGGACAATTAGTTTGTTATATACTTTTTCTATTCACATTAAGGTCTACATGCAATTAAGAAAAGCTTGCTGACAGAGGCGCATTAAAAAGGTTGTAGCATAAATCCCTTTGGCCTATGCGTTTCAAACAATAATGTTCGTAGTCATGACATAAAATAGATGATACATTAACACCAATTTAAAAACATATGCAACCAATTACGGCATGCAACATCAGTCATCACGTTTTTCCTTAGCCTTTCCTTCTGTACCCTGTAAAAGCTGGCCTGGATTCTGACTGGCACATATAAACATGAAATAATTTCTATAATTTAATTCAGTAGGACTTCTTGTGTTCAGTTTCAGAACCCAGTAGGCCTCCCTCATGAACAATTTTCTTTTCCATTCACCCCTCGTATAGGATAATTCACTCATTCAAAACAGAAAAATGTTAAATTATCTACCATTTTATCATCAGTGATGGCCAGTTCGCATTGTTCGCCGCGAACATATGCGGACTGCCATCTTTTTTAACAAGTCCGGCGAGGCACAGGTAAGTCCTTACCTGTGCCGCGAGCCGGTCTGAAAACAAATGCAGTCACCGGGAGCAGGCAGTTCGAGAACAGCCCGATGAAGGCACCCGTGGCTGTTCTCGGAACTGCCTGCTCCCGCTGACCGCACTTATTTTCAGACCGGCTCGCGCACAGGCACAGGTAAGGGCTTACGTGTGCCTCGCCGGACTTGTGAAAAAATATGGCAGCCCGCATATGTTCGCGGGCGAACAGTGCGAACTGGCCATCACTGTCTATCATGTATCTTTATAAAGTGTTTTGCAGCTCCAAATTGTTTTTTCTTTATTATTATACTATTTATATGTTCTATGCATTTTTTTAACTTAAAGTTTTCTTGTGGTGCATTCCATGTAATATAAATTGCAGTAGGTGCACAATATTATGTACACTACATGATTCGCGTTACAATTTATAAAAGACTTAAAGGGGTCTCCAGCAATTAAGAAAATGAATAAATGTAAATATTACTTTATCATAAATAGATTCCCAAATACATTTCATTTGTCACAATGGCTCTTTTTCTCTAGAGAGCACTCATTAGGAGAAATAAAATGGACACCGTCCTGTTAGTGCACACAAAACCTGTTCTAATCAAACAGGAGGATAAGTTATTTCACAACACTGAGCTGAAGAGCTGCCTCATCCTCCTCTCAACTTGTTAGGGAATATGATCCTGAATACAGTGAAAAAGAACTTTAACTGAATCATTGTGGGAATGGGGACAAGGAGACATGAAATGCAGAGAGGACGGACAGGTAAGACTATGGTAATGTGTGGCTGTGGTAATGGAGACTGCATACAACAGCTGCTGCTCATTAACCACATCCCCACTGTCCTCTCTGTACTTCATGTCTCCTCATGAACTCCATTCCCACAGAGATTCACCTGAAGATCTTATCATCTGTATTCTGGATTATAATCCCTGACAAGTAGAGCAGAAAGGAGGCTCAGGCAGCTCTTTAGCTCAGTGCTGTGAAGTAACTCATCCTCTTGTGTGATTAGGACAGGTTTTGTGTGTATTAATTGGACGGCGGCAATTTTATTACTCCTAATGATTTCTCCCTAGACAAAATGGGCAATTATAACTAATGAAAAGTATTTTGGGAATCTATTTATAATAAAGTAATAGTTAAGTATTTTCATTTTCTTAATTTCCGGAGAACCTCTTCAACCCCGGGCCTGTTTTCACCTTCCTGCCCAGGCCATTTTTTGCAAATCTGACATGTGTCACTTTATGTGGTGATAACTTTAAAACGCTTATACTTATACAGGCCATTTTGGGATTGTTTTCTAGTCGCATATCGAGCTTCATAACAGTGGTAAAAATAAGTTTAAAAAAATCATTTTTATTCATAAATAAATACCAAATTTACCAAACATTTTGAAAAATTTTCTAATTTCAAAATTTTTATTTCTCTACTTTTATAATAGATAGTAATACCTTCAAAAATAGTAATTACCGAACTTTACATTCCCCATATGTCTACTTCACGTTTGGATAATTTTGAAAATTACATTTAATTTTTTGGGGACGTTAGAAGGCTTAGAAGTTTGGAAGCAAATCTTGAAATTTTTTGGAAAATTTCCAAAACCCACTTTTTAAGGACCAGTTCAGGTCTGAGGTCACTTTGTGAGGCTTACATAATAGAAACCACCCAAAAATGACCCTATTTTAGAAACTACACCCCTTAAGGTATACAAAACTGATTTTACAAACTTTGTTAACCCTTTAGGTGTTGCACAAGAATTGATGGAAAATGGATATGAAATTTCAGAATGTCATTTTTTTGGCAGATTTTACATTTTAATCCATTTTTTCCAGTAGCAAAGCAAGGGTTAAAAGCCAAATAAAACTCAATATTTATTACCCTGATTCTGTGTTTTACAGAAACACCCCACATGTGATCGTAAACTGCTGTACGGGCACACGGCAGGGCGCAGAAGGAAAGGAACGCCATATGGTTTTTGGAAGGCAAGTTTAGCAGAACTGGTTTTTAGATGCCATGTCCCATTTGAAGCCCCCCTGATGCACCCCTAAAGTAGAAACTCAAAAAAGTGACCACATTTTGGAAACTACGGGATAAGGTGCCAGTTTTGTTGGTACTATTTTGGAGTACATATGATTTTTAATTGCTCTATACTACGTTTTTTGTGAGGCAAGGTAACAAAAAAATGGATGTTTTTTACAGCGTTTATCTGAGGGATTAGGTCATGTGACTTTTTTATAGCGCAGATCGTTACCCACGTGGCAATACCTAATATGTCAACTTTTTCTTATTTATTTAAGTTTTACACAATAATAGCATTTTTGAAACCTAAATAATGATATTGAGTGGTTAGGTCATGTGATATTTTTATAGAGCTGGTTGTTACGGACGTGGCAATACCTAATATGTATATTATTTTATGTATTTCACTTTAGCACAATAATAGCAGTTTTGAAACAAAAACATTTTTTGTTTTAGTGTCTCTATGTTCTGAGAGCTATATTTTTTTTATTTTTTGGGAGATTGTCTTAGGTAGGGGCTAATTTTTTGCAGGAAAAGGTGACGGTTTTATTGATACCATTTTGGGGGGCATACGCCTTTTTGATCGCTTGGTGTTGGACTTTTTGTGATGTAAAGTAACAAAAATAGCATTTTTTACACATTTTTTTAATGGTGTTTATCGGACAGCGTGGATCATGTGATATATTTATAGAGCCGGTCATTACGGACGCGGCGATACCTAATATGTGTGGGTTTTGTTTGTTTTTTCAGTTTTTTATTATAAAATAAGGGGAAAGGGGTGTTTTTTTTCTTTTTTACTTTATTAATTTTATTACTTTATAAATTTTATTAAAAAACTTTTTTTATTACTTTTTTACTTTACTTTATTTATGACATTCACTTTTGGAGGTCTGATCCCCTCTGCAATGCATTACAATAAATCTGTATTGTAATGCATTACCTGTTAGTGTATGACACTGAGTCATACACTAACAGGTTGCCTAGGAGACGGGCCTCGGCTCCCATAGAAAGCAGTTCCCGATGCCGTGCAAGGCATTGGGCAGCCTCTGCACGGCATCGGGCTGCCTTGTGTCGCATCGGGTTCCCGCCACAGCAGCGCTGGGACTCAATGCGATCGTTCACCCGACCCAAACCTCTTCTATGTCGTGGTCAGCGCGGACCGAGGCATAGGAGAGGTTAATCCACCGGCATCGGCTTTTACAGCGATGCCGGCGGAAACAGCAGGGGCCCAGCTACCACGGACTGCCGGGCCCCTGCAGTGATTGCGCGCGCACCGCTCCAGTGCCCGCGCGATTACTATGACGTACTATTACGTCAAATTGCGGTAACTCTGTGGTTCCCATGACATACTAGTACGTCAAAGGTCAGGAAGGGGTTAATCGTCAGTGCTTCCCTAAATGTGGTGTTTTGTTTTTTTTCAGCAAACTGGCAGACATTACATTGTGTGTCTCCACAATTGAAAAAAAAACTTCTTTGTGCCAACCACGTTTTTCTTTTTGTTCCATACTTCAGCATACTAGGTGCTAGAATATTACCCAGAGATTGGCTTCTCCCTGCTGCACACACTGACAGCCCTGCTTTATCATTGCGGACAATGTTTTGTCCTGATTTAACATAGGAAAATATTTATATATCATTTTCTTTATTGCAGATAATTGATTACTGATAAAAAGCTGTTTCTTTTTCCCTGAATAAATATGACAGTCAATCTTTATCCTGTACTCGTTTATATGCTTCAGTTATCATGGTATCACTATAGCCTTTCATTTTTATATTATTTAATTCTGCCATGATCCTTAAAGTAATTTTACTTGGAGCGTATTCTTCTTGCTCTCACAAACTCCCCATACAACACTGGAAATTGGCTGGACTAGAGTTGTCAAGCTGATCGTTGATAATAAGAGGCGCAGTGTTATATCTCACCATAACAATGGTTTGGCTCCTGCCCCAAGGGTTCCTGATAGTTTCGGCTGCACCGACCAGTACTTTTCCTTCTCTCCGCTCTCACTGGTGTTTTGCCCAGGATAGCAAAGCTTAACCACTTCAGCCCCGCTAGGTGAATCCCCCTTCATGACCAGAGCACTTTTTACACTTCGGCACTACACTCTTTTCACCGTTTATCGCTCGGTCATGCAACTTACCACCCAAATGAATTTTACCTCCTTTTCTTCTCACTAATAGAGCTTTCATTTGGTGGTATTTTATTGCTGCTGACATTTTTACTTTTTTTGTTATTAATCAAAATGTAAAGATTTTTTTGCAAAAAAATGACATTTTTCACTTTCAGCTGTAAAATTTTGCAAAAAAAAACGACATCCATGTATACATTTTTCGCCAAATTTATTGTTCTACATGTCTTTGATAAAAAAAAAATGTTTGGGCAAAAAAAAAATGGTTTGGGTAAAAGTTATAGCATTTACAAACTATGGTACAAAAATGTGAATTTCCGCTTTTTGAAACAGCTCTGACTTTCTGAGCACCTGTCATGTTTCCTGAGGTTCTACAATGCCCAGACAGTAGAAAACCCCCACAAATGACCCCATTCCGGAAAGTAGACACCCTAAGGTATTCGCTGATGGGCATAGTGAGTTCATAGAACTTTTTATTTTTTGTCACAAGTTAGCGGAAAATGATGATGATTTTATTTTTTTTATTTTTTCTTACAAAGTCTCATATTCCACTAACTTGCGACAAAAAATAAAAAATTCTAAAAACTTGCCATGCCCCTCACGGAATACCTTGGGGTGTCTTCTTTCCAAAATGGGGTCACTTGTGGGGTAGTTATACTGCCCTGGCAATTTAGGGGCCCAAATGTGTGAGAAGAACTTTGCAATCAAAATGTGTAAAAAATGACCGGTGAAATCCAAAAGGTGCACTTTGGAATATGTGCCCCTTTGCCCACCTTGGCAGCAAAAAAGTGTGACACATCTGGTATCGCCGTACTCAGGAGAAGTTGGGGAATGTGTTTTGGGGTGTCATTTTACATATACCCATGCTGGGTGAGAAAAATATCTTGGTCAAATGCCAACTTTGTATAAAAAAATGGGAAAAGTTGTCTTTTGCCAAGATATTTCTCTCACCCAGCATGGGTATATGTAAAATGACACCCCAAAACACATTCCCCAACTTCTCCTGAGTACCGCGATACCAGATGTGTCACACTTTTTTGCTGCCAAGGTGGGCAAAGGGGCACATATTCCAAAGTGCACCTTTCGGATTTTGCAGGGCATTTTTTACACATTTTGATTGCAAAGTTCTTCTCACACATTTGGGCCCCTAAATTGCCAGGGCAATATAACTACGCTACAAGTGACCCCATTTTGGAAAGAAGACACCCCAAGGTATTCCGTGAGGGGCATGGCGAGTTCCTAGAATTTTTTATTTTTTGTCGCAAGTTAGTGGAATATGAGACTTTGTAAGGAAAAAAGAAAAAAAAGGAAAAATCATCATTTTCCGCTAACTTGTGACAAAAAATAAAAAATTCTAGGAACTCGCCGTTCCCCTCACGGAATACCTTGGGGTGTCTTATTTCCAAAATGGGGTCACTTGTGGGGCAGTTATACTGCCCTGGCAATTTAGGGGCCCAAATGTGTGAGAAGTACCTTGCAATCAAAATGTGTAAAAAATGGCCTGCGAAATCTGAAAGGTGCACTTTGGAATATGTGCCCCTTTGACCACCTTGGCAGCAAAAAAGTGTCACACATCTGGTATCGCCGTACTCAGTAGAAGTTGGGCAATGTGTTTTGGGGGGTCATTTTACATATACCCATGCTGGGTGAGAGAAATATCTTGGCAAAAGACAACTTTTCCCATTTTTTTATACAAAGTTGGCATTGACCAAGATATTTTTCTCACCCAGCATGGGTATATGTAAAATGACACCCCAAAACACATCCCCCAACTTCTCCTGAGTACGGCGATACCACATGTGTGACACTTTTTTGCAGCCTAGATGCGCAAAGGGGCCCAAATTCCTTTTAGGAGGGCATTTTTAGACATTTGGATCCCAGACTTCTTCTCACACTTTCGGGCCCCTAAAAAGCCAGGGCAGTATAAATACCCCACATGTGACCCCACTTTGGAAAGAAGACACCCCAAGGTATTCAATGAGGGGCATGGCGAGTTCCTAGAATTTTTTTTTTTTTGCATAAGTTAGCGGATATTGATTTTTTTTTGTTTTTTTCTCACAAAGTCTCACTTTCCGCTAACTTAGGACAAAAATTTCAATCTTTCATGGACTCAATATGCCCCTCACGGAATACCTTGGAGGTGTCTTCTTTCCGAAATGGGGTCACATGTGGGGTATTTATACTGCCCTGGCTTTTTAGGGGCCCTAAAGCGTGAGAAGAAGTCTGGAATATAAATGTCTAAAAATGTTTACGCATTTGGATTCCGTGAGGGGTATGGTGAGTTCATGTGAGATTTTATTTTTTGACACAAGTTAGTGGAATATGAGACTTAGTAAGAAAAAACAAAAACAAACAAAAAATTTCCGCTAACTTGTGCCAAAAAAAATGTCTAAATGGAGCCTTACCAGGGGAGGGGTGATCAATGACAGGGGGGTGATCAATGACAGGGGGGTGATCACCCATATAGACTCCCTGATCACCCCCCTGTCATTGATCACCCCCCCTGTAAGGCTCCATTCAGACATCCGCATGATTTTTTACGGATCCATGGATACATGTATCGGATCCACAGAACGCATGCGGACGTCTGAATGGAGCCTTACAGGGGGGTTATCAATGACAGGGGGTGATCAGGGTAATCAGGGTGATCACCCCCCTGTCACTGATCACCCCCCCTGTAAGGCTCCATTCAGACATCCGCATGATTTTTTACGGATCCATGGATACATGTATCGGATCCACAGAACGCATGCGGACGTCTGAATGGAGCCTTACAGGGGGGTTATCAATGACAGGGGGTGATCAGGGTAATCAGGGTGATCACCCCCCTGTCACTGATCACCCCCCCTGTAAGGCTCCATTCAGACATCCGCATGATTTTTTACGGATCCATGGATACATGTATCGGATCCACAGAACGCATGCGGACGTCTGAATGGAGCCTTACAGGGGGGTTATCAATGACAGGGGGTGATCAGGGTAATCAGGGTGATCACCCCCCTGTCACTGATCACCCCCCCTGTAAGGCTCCATTCAGACATCCGCATGATTTTTTACGGATCCATGGATACATGTATCGGATCCACAGAACGCATGCGGACGTCTGAATGGAGCCTTACAGGGGGGTTATCAATGACAGGGGGTGATCAGGGTAATCACGGTCATCACCCCCCTGTCACTGATCACCCCCCCTGTAAGGCTCCATTCAGACATCCGCATGATTTTATACGGATCCATGGATACATGTATCGGATCCACAGAACGCATGCGGACGTCTGAATGGAGCCTTACAGGGGGGTTATCAATGACAGGGGGTGATCAGGGTAATCAGGGTGATCACCCCCCTGTCACTGATCACCCCCCCTGTAAGGCTCCATTCAGACATCCGCATGATTTTTTACGGATCCATGGATACATGTATCGGATCCACAGAACGCATGCGGACGTCTGAATGGAGCCTTACAGGGGGGTTATCAATGACAGGGGGTGATCAGGGTAATCAGGGTGATCACCCCCCTGTCACTGATCACCCCCCCTGTAAGGCTCCATTCAGACATCCGCATGATTTTTTACGGATCCATGGATACATGTATCGGATCCACAGAACGCATGCGGACGTCTGAATGGAGCCTTACAGGGGGGTTATCAATGACAGGGGGTGATCAGGGTGATCACCCCCCTGTCACTGATCACCCCCCCTGTAAGGCTCCATTCAGACATCCGCATGATTTTTTACGGATCCATGGATACATGGATCGGATCCACAAAACGCATGCGGACGTCTGAATGGAGCCTTACAGGGGGGTTATCAATGACAGGGGGGTGATCAGGGAGTGTATATGGGTGATCACCCGCCTGTCATTGATCACCCCCTGTAAGGCTCCATTCAGACGTCCGTATGCTTTTTGCGGATCCGATCCATGTATCCGTGGATCCTGTAAAAATCATACGGACGTCTAAACGGAGCCTGACAGGGGGGTGATCAATGACAGGGCGGTGATCAATGACAGGGGGGTGATCAGTAGGAGGTATATTAGACGCTGTATGAAACAGCGTCTAATATACCTGTTAGGGGTTAAAAAATTTGGATCTCCAGCCTGCCAGCGAGCGATCGCCGCTGGCAGGCTGGAGATCCACTCGCTTACCTTCCGTTCCTGTGAGCGCGCGCGCCTGTGTGCGCGCGTTCACAGGAAATCTCGCGTCTCGCGAGATGACGCATATATGCGTGACTGTGCGCCAGCCTGCCACCTCCGGAACGCACATGTGCGTTAGGCGGTCCGGAGGTGGTTAAACAGGTGAGCAGATTACATCCTGACTTATTCACTCTATGAGCGCCTTTCTCTCTTTGGCCACACAAACTCGCCATACAGAATAGATTTTATTTTCGACCGGCGGTGCAGGCAGTCGGCACCCCAAAGATCTGATATCGATGACCTATTCTGAGGATAGATCATCAATATACCAAAAGCAGACAGCCCATTTAAGGAAGTGTAGAAGATAAAAAAATGTTCACACATCAATGTATCGAAAACCAGGGTCCGGAAACACAATATTGAATGCAACAAGTAACCACCTTTTACATATACAGTCGTGGCCAAATGTTTTGAGAATTACATAAATATTGGAAATTGGAAAAGTTGCTGCTTAAGTTTTTGTAATAGCAATTTGCATATACTCCAGAATGTTATGAAAAGTGATCAGATGAATTGCATAGTCCTTCTTTGCCATGAAAATGAACTTAATCCCAAAGGAACATTTCCACTGCATTTCATTGCTGTCATTAAAGGACCTGCTGAGATCATTTCAGTAATCGTCCTCTTGTTAACTCAGGTGAGAATGTTGACGAGCACAAGGCTGGACATCATTATGTCAGGCTTATTGGGTTAAAATGGCAGACTTGACCTGTTAAAAGGAGGGTGATGCTTGAAATCATTGTTCTTCCATTGTTAACCATGGTGACCTGCAAAGAAACGCGTGCAGCCATCATTGCGTTGCATAAAAATGGCTTCACAGGCAAGGATATTGTGGCTACTAAGATAGCACCTCAATCAACAATTTATAGGATCATCAAGAACTTCAAGGAAAGAGGTTAAATTCTTATTAAGAAGGCTTCAGGGCGTCCGAGAAAATCCAGCGAGCGCCAGGATCGTCTCCTAAAGAGGATTCAACTGCGGGATCGGAGTGCCACCAATGCAGAGCTTGCTCAGGAATGGCAGCAGGCAGGTGTGAGCGCATCTGCACGCAGTGAGGCGAAGACTTTTGGAAGATGGCCTGGTGTCAAGAAGGGCAGCAAAGAAGCCACTTCTCTCCAAAAAAAAAATCTGGGACAGATTGATCTTTTGCAGAAAATATGGTGAATGGACTGCTGAGGACTGGGGCAAAGTCATATTCTCAGATGAAGCCTCTTTCCGATTGTTTGGGGCATCAGGAAAAAGGCTTGTCCGGAGAAGAAAAGGTGAGCGCTACCTTTACTGTTGGCATGACTCTGTGTCATGCCAACAGTAAAGCATCCTGAGACCATTCATGCGTGGGGTTGCTTCTCATCCAAGGGAGTGGGCTCACTCACAATTTTGCCCAAAAACACAGCCATGAATAAAGAATGGTACCAAAACACCCTCCAACAGCGACTTCTTCCAACAATCCAACAACAGTTTGGTGAAGAACAATGCATTTTCCAGCACGATAGAGCACCATGCCATAAGGCAAAAGTGATAACTAAGTGGCTCGGGGACCAAAACATTGACATTTTGGGTCCATGGCCTGGAAACTCCCCAGATCTTAATCCCATTGAGAACTTGTGGTCAATCCTCAAGAGGCGGGTGGACAAACAAAAACCCACTAATTCTGACAAACTCCAAGAAGTGATTATGAAAGAATGGGTTGCTATCAGTCAGGAATTGGCCCAGAAGTTGATTGAGAGCATGCCCAGTCGAATTGCAGAGGTCCTGAAAAAGAAGGGCCAACACTGCAAATACTGACTCTTTGCATAAATGTCATGTAATTGTCGATAAAAGCCTCTGAAACGTATGAAGTGCGTGTAATTATATTTCACTACATCACAGAAACAACTGAAACAAAGATCTAAAAGCAGTTTAGCAGCAAACTTTGTGAAAACTAATATTTGTGTCATTCTCAAAACTTTTGGCCATGACTGTAATAAAATCTATTCCGTTTGGTGAGTTTGTCAGAGAGAGAGAAAAATATGCTCCAAACGAAAATATTTTAAGGATCATGGCAGAATTATAGAGACTCATTTAAAAATGAGAGGATATTGTGATACCACGATAGCTGAAGCATATAAACATGTACAGTATAAAGATCGACAGTCATATTTATTTAGGGGAAAATAAACTAATAAAGAGGACATTGCTGATATCCCTCCTTTATGAAACTCCAGACAGTAATCAATTATCTGCAATCAGGAAAATGATATATAAATGTTTGCCTGTGTTAAATCAGGACGAAACACTGTCCACAATGATAAAGCAGGGCTGTCAGTGTGTGACGAGGAGAGGCCATTATAATTAATAAAAAAGAAAAAAACATCTGGAGCTGCAAACATTTTAGAGAAATACATTATGCAATGGCAAATAATTTTACATTTTCGGTTTTTGGATTAGTGATTTATCCTATACGAGGGATGACTGGAAAAGGAAATTGTTCATGATGGAGGTCTATTGGATTCTGAAACAACACAAAAAGTGCTACTGGATTGAACTATGGAAATGATTTGGTGTTTATATACAATCCTATGTGCCAGTCAGAATCCAGTCCAGCTTTTACAGGGTACAGAAGTAACAGCTAAGGAAATACATAACAAGTGATGTGGCACCTCATCTTAAACTGGTGTTAATGTCTAATCTGTTTATGCCATGACTAAGAACATTATTGTCTGAAACGTGTAGGATTTGGATTCATGCTACAACCTTATAATGGATGTTTTAAAACGTTTTTTTGCTTTTACGGATTTGTCGTGTGGGATCTTCATTTGTCATCATTTGTAAAGCAGTGGAAAACCCCTTTAGGACATGGAATAGTTTGAGCTTCAAAGGGGTTTTCCCATATTAACATTGTCCTTGATATGAAATCGCTCGCCCATTTACAGAACTGCCATAGCAGTGAATGGAGCGTAGCTGTGTATGTGTAAGGCTTTTCCTTCACTTCGGGGGTCCCATGCTGAAGATAGGTGCAGGTCTCTAGCGATATGCCACATACATTGAGATAGGAAAACCCCTTTAAGGACGCAGCTACATATATATATGAGGGCCATAATTATTTTATTAGCCACATGAAGGCTTGTTTTTTGTGTAATGGGGTAGATATGTGATAATGTTCACTATTTTTTTGTGCAGGAAATGAAAAACAAAACAATTTTACCATAGTTTTTTGGATTTCTTGTTACAGAGTTTACTTTTCACATATGTTAACTTTTTTCTCTGGGTCACTGGTATTATTTTATTACTTTATTCTCCTGTTTTTGTGAGATTGGCCAAAATCAAGCATTCCCCATGCATCATACAGGGCAAGCTAATTTTATAGAATGAGTTATTACAGTGTGGAAATGCCAATTATGTGCTGTTTTTTCTAATTTTTTTTCTATAACAAATGGTGTGAAGGAAAAACAGATTTTATTTTTATTTTTGCATCTATAAAATGTATTTTACTTTGGTTTACATCTTTTATTTGTCTCACTAGGGTTGTTGACCATATGAACTTCTTTATTGCAGTACATTACACTGTTCAGTTTCAGTTTTACATTTCCAGGCAGCCAATTAGACCACACCTTAGACTCGGAAAGGCTATTGCACATGGCAGATCAAGGGGGCCTTTTTTAGGCCCCCAGCTGCCTTGGCAAACATTGGAACCCTGTGGCACTGATGGGTATACAGAGGGTACCCTTCATTTTGTTAAGCCACTTAGGTGATGCGGTCAGTATTGACCATTATATCTGAGGGGCTAAATGGCCAGTTTTGCAGCAGGGTGATAGCTGCAGATTGCATACACACAGCTTCTAAGCCCATGTCATACCTGCACCATACATTTATGGATGATGTGCTAAAGTCCACAGAGTGATCAGCTACCACGGCTTTACAGACCCTGTTGCAAGGTGAGGGAGAATGAGTTAAGACACTCCTCACCATAGCCCAATTCAGGCAAACCTACATTACATAGTGGACACCTACAGCCACAGGTGCCAGTTTACAGCCATAATGAAGAGGAATCAGGAGAGAGAGGCTTTGTCAGGTAGCATACTTTTGAGTGCCATCGATTGCCATCAAACCAGCCACCATACCGCATTATCCGGTGACAGAAACTGCACTTTGTACCTACTATTGCTGCATGTACTGCAAGTTATACTTTGCACTCAGTAAATAAAACCATTTGATATTCTCCTATGATTCTTTCACACAACTTTTTCAGTGCACCGAACTCCAGTCAGCAACGGCCTATGACACAACATGTCATCAGGGCTACTACCACTCCCATCCTCTTCACCTGCTCCCCAGGAACTCCCTACATAATTTGGTGTCCCGAACAGGATGGGCCTTGCTACTATTGGCCTAAATAAATGTGTGAAACCCCTTAAAGTGCAGTATTAAAAAAAATAAGGATCTATTTGCTGCTAAAAAGTGTGAAACTGCGCCAGTGACGGCACTTCAGCATTAGGGGTTAATTGGCCGTTTTCTTTATGCCTCATGTGCTGAGGACCTGACCCAGTGCAGTAAAAGACTACTCTGCCCATCAAAAGAGCAGGAAAGAGTTTGAACCACCCAGGAAGTGGTTTCCTTTTTTGTAGAAAATGCTGATTCGGCATGCCTGCCACACACTGCCTGCTGGATTGTGACATATTGCAGAAAGAATGGCGAGACAAGGGTAAAACCCTGACTGGGGTACTATGATATGGGGTGATGCAGAACATCGCTTCAACATGGGAGAATCCACTGCTCCCACTGTACCTTACACCTGGCGGTGCGGTTGGCGCAGACTGAGCTTCTGCCCCGCTGCCTCAATTAGTGCTTATGGAAGTAGGCAGGGGCCTGAAGACCCTGTGCATGTAAAACACAATGCTGATGATCCCTGGAATTACAATACTGCCATAGAGGAGTGGGTGATTCAGGTCCTGGATCACCCCCAACCTGGGGACCTCCAGTTAGCGTGGCAGGTAGTCACCATCTGCTGGTTTTCTGTTGAGAGAGGTAGTGTGTTCCTTGTGGATGACGAGACTTAGGAAGAATTGTTCTTTGCGCAGTGCTTTAGCAAGCGGAGCTATCTGCCTAAGGTCCACCACAGTCTCTACAATGATGATCATGTAGAGTTCACACCTATGGAGAGGTCACATTGACACTTAACTGTCAAAGTCAGCCTACTGTCAAAGCCCCTGGTTCCTGGCACACCACCAGAGTCTGGTCTGATGATAAGCTGGGCCATTCTGTGCCTCGGGTCCTGCAGGAGACCATGGGAACCAGTAAGGAAAATTACTGCTACATATGCACCGGCAGCATTCCTACCATGGAGGCAGACCATTCCACTGCTATGAAGCATATGGTTATGGGGCCCAATGCTGAACTGCTCCAACATAAAGTCACAGCATTTTACTGCAGCCAGAATGGGGGGCTCAGTGCACAGAGATTGTACAGTTTACTTTGCAGTCAATGGTAGCTTTATAAGTTCCTATGTACCGAGCAGTGGTGGCTGCAGGCAAACAGTTTTATAATAAAGTGGAGATATAGAGTTGTATGAGGGATATTTACTATTGTCTAATGTACATACATACATATTTATAAAGCACCTGACTTTTTGTTTTATATGATTTATTTTCAAATAGTACATTTTACAGAAATTTCACTGAGGCCTGATACTAAGGCTATTTTCACACTAGCGACAGGTCAGATCCGTCCTGCCGCTATTTCGCCGTGCCACCGGACCGCCGCTCCGTCCTCATTGACTAAAATGGGGACGGGGGCGGAGCTCCGGCGCAGCACAGCAGTTCGCGGTGAGAGGCCGCCGGACTAAAAAGTCGGACATGCAGTACTTTTACTCCAGTGGCCTTTCGCCGTGCACTGCTGTGCTGCACCAGAGCTCTGCCCCCATTATAGTCAACGGAGACGGAGTGGCGGCACGGCGAAATAGCGGCAGGACGGATCCGACAGGGTGAACAGCCTGTCAGATCCGTCCTGCCGCTAGTGTGAAAGTAGCTTTAGGCTTCTTTCACACACGTGTTAGGCTTGTCCGGCAGGGGAACTGCCTGCCGGATCCGTAGTACAGATCTGGCACGAGTGTGAAAGAAGCCTAAATTTTGCTTCGGGGCCCTATAGCTTATGCATACTCCCCTGATGCGCACATTCCCATTTAATATAGTTGCTCTTTCAGAGGAGAATTCTTTTAGATTCAATGGTTCTTCAATAGATCTTGCTATGAGGCTCAATAATTGACTTATACCAGTTTTTATCCATTCATGTGGAAAAATGGAGTGACTTTTCTAGTACTGCCATTAATATAAGTATATATTGTTTTTTTGCACTGCAGTGAAGAAAGGAGTAAATATTTCTGGAAACGGCTAATGAAACATCAGACTCTCAGGGCAAATAGTGAGAATTCCCCACTGACACATGGCTCAGACGCTCATGAACTATGAACTGCCCAGAGCAGACAGTGAGACCTGCACTAAACAATGTTATGAGCAGTAGGAAATTGGTCCTTATCCATTCTCAGCATTTGCCCAGAGATTTTCTTTAAAATAACCTTTCTTGCTCCAGATTCTTAACCCTTTTTAATCTACATCAATGTTTATCCTTGAACCTACAAATCTTCTTCATAAGGACTCCGCAGCTGCCCTTTTTGGGATTCTTGGCTTGGAGTCAATTCACTGAATTTGGCCTCTTGCACATAAACGTTGTATGCCCGTGGCCGTATTGCAGCCTGCCTATGGAGGGTCCGCAATACACGGGCACTGGCCTGTGTGCACTCCGCATCACGGAGAAGCAGAACGGAAGCACGGATCGGAACCCCACGGAAGTACTACGGAGTGCTTCCATGGTGTTTCTGTCTGTGCCTCTGCACCGCCAACAAATACATCTATTCAAGTTGAATGGGTCTCGATCCGTCCCGGCCGCCGCACGGACATTACCCATGCAAATTGCGGTCCCCAATGCACGCAATGGACCCACAACGGCCGTGTGCATTACATCCCCATAACTTCTTATAATCTTACAAGCTTTACAAGATTTTAATAATAGGTTTTCTCCAGTTACTTTTATTAGATGGCTGTAGCTTGTAGGGTGACTTCTAGTCTATGGACCATACTCTGGTCTTTTTCTCTACAACATAAGACATTGTAATACAATAGGGCATCATGCTCGCAAATGTATTTTTCATCCCTGTGCGATACAGATTTTTGCAGATAGCACACTGACCCATTCATTGCAATGGCATCATGCACACATCCATATTTTTTTGCGGATCTGTGTGACCGTTGCGCAAATGATTGAATATGTCCTACTCATGTCTGTACTGCAGACAAGAATTGTCCTATCTATTGTTATTTTTAATTTTCCAGGACTATATAACCCCAGTATGCACATGGGAGATATCTGTATGTTGCAGATTCGTTGTTTGCATACCGAAATTACGGATATGGCAATGTACTATGTCCCTCTAATTGTACATTGTTTTCCAGAGTTATGAACCCAATGACCACAGTAATAAACATAGACTCCACTGATTGAAGTAATGTATGCTGTCTAGTAGTTGCCAATTGGTTTCAGAGATTGGTTTGTGCATTATCTATTAAAGTTGCCAAGAAGACGTAAATGCTATTAATTTAATTTTTCATATGCATGTTGTCAATAGACAACCTAGCAACCCTGCAAGGAAACAGGTAGCAATAAAGTAGCTGATTACAGATGTCCCATCTATTGCTCTGGTGACAGCATCATTGGGTATTTGGACACAATTAGATAAGGAAAATGAATGATGCGATGATCGTGCAATATTTAGCTTCTCCAAGAGCTAAAAGTCTATTTTTTCATGACGAATTTCACGATGAATGCCTTATGCTAACTCCAGGCTTCGGAAATGGAATTTATTAGTATTCTATTATTCTATTGTGTCATAGTTTGTGGCAGCACATCAGTCTTGCACCCTTACATAAAATATCTCTATGCATTTTATCTGCCCCCATGTGTTAGTCAGCAGCCCGCAGAGCACCTGTACTTTGAGTTTTAAAGGAAATCTGTCACCATGAGCTTGGACTGTTATCTGCAATAATACATGAGCAGTATTTTATATTTTCCTACTGCTCCCAGTGGTCAGGACTGCCGTGTATGTGCACAGGAGTCCTCTCTATTATGTCAGCTCAACAGTCTGGACTGTGAATTTCCGTGCAGCTTGTGTGTATTTTATGTGCAGTACTACTTTTGTATTTGTTATGTTCGCAGCCTGTGTCCAACGCTCCACTTGTTATGTGTCTGTCCGGTGTGTATGTGAGAACAGGAGCTTAGTTTAGGGTATCTCACCTCAGGTTCAGCACTCCAGGACTTACAACCCTTCTCCCATTGCTCTGTGTGTTGCTGTCCAAGTCCTGACTAATGAGTTCATCAGCTCGCCTGCTTGTCTCTCTCACCCTTGGCCTGATCAACATACAGTAGGTCCTGTAAGGTACTGCTAGTCTGCTTCACCTTGCTACCTGAGCTATAATTTGTCTACCTGTTGGTATACTGACAGTTGACTTCCTGGACTTTGACCTAAGCCTGTTCCTGACTAAGAGTTAGCCTGATTCCTTTGGTGCTCTGCTACGGGTTCCCCAATCCCTGCGGGTTAGCAGATTACCGATCCTGGGTGGTTGGCACAGTGGTTCCACATGCATTGATCGTAACAGTATTACAGCGGATAAAAGTCTAGGATAATGGCAACAGATTTCCTTTAAAGTATTACTGCTTTGTAAAGTGTAAATTCGCATTCACAAAATTATTGATATGTCATAGCAACATATCAAAGGTTTTAATCGGTGGGGGTCTGAGTGCTGGGGCTCCCACCGATTACTAGAATGAGGGGAGAGAAGCGCTGGTATAGCATCCTCTCTCCTCGCTGCATGAGATGGAGGCGAGATGTGCCTATAGACTTTCTATTGTGTCTGAGAGATTGGTAGGGGTCTCAGCACTCTGACCCCTACAGATCAAAACCTTTGATATGATGCTATGACATATCAAAAGTTTTGTGAAAGCTCAATGACCCCTTAAATAAGGCTCTAACATGTCTCCTTTCTGACTCCTGTTTAAGATATCTTTGCAGTCCTGCATGGCAGTTCGGTTGTCAATACATAGCGTATTGTTTAAATAATGTTTTTTTTATTTTTTATTCAGTGTTATTTTTAATTTTCCAGGACTATATAACCCCAGGCTAGGATCATGTGCCCAATGTACGGCACATCATCCCAGAAGTGGCCTCCGCACAGGATCACTGTGCAACCCGGATAACCCCTTTAACTTTTATTACCATTTTTTTTCCCCAGATTGTTGCTGTCAGGTTTTGAACCTAAGACCTGCTGTATGGGATGCAGGAACCTTACCAGTTCGACCACAGGCTTAACTGTAGCAAGTGGAAGGATTTTCTCTCAGTAAAAATCTTAATAGTATTCTTATTCATAATGTACTGTTATCTAAAGATACATCTCTATATATACCAGTACATTGTATGTTTTTTTAACCCCTTGGTTTAAAAATGGAGCCCATGCTTCCCTATGGCGGGAAATATTCATACTACATGATCACCTTTATAAGACTCATATTCTCCCATCCCCACAGATAGCCCTCCTATCAGCTTTTCCGGGTAGACTTAATTTGATTAAAAAGAGCATTCTGAGATTCTTTATTATAGCTATGCGCCAAATTATCCCTCGGGCATGGCACTCAACAGAAAGCCTTTATAGAATTACATGGGTAAAAGCCTTGGATTGTCTAGCGCGATTGGAGGAACTAGGGGCTGAACACTAGGGAACTGGTAACACACTTTCTAAACAATGGGAGGTCTGGTCCCAGTTCCGCGCTTCGGCGAATTTCTCAGGTTGGTTGGCCTCAGGTATACCTGCTTAACACGCTTTTGTCAGTTTTATTACGGTACCCGCTTGTCTGGATTATCAGTGGATTGCCTTTACCCCTCCTATCCCTCCCCCCTCCCCACCTCCTGTACTCTGTCTTGTCCGTCCCATACATTTTTCATCATTGGATTGATGATTTATTATTGTTGTTTTTATTGTTTTTATTGATTTCACTTGTATGGAGTTTTTATCTTCATAATTGCAATTTACCTGTGATTCATTATTCTCAAACCGTAAACCGCTTGTATTTCATTATCCCTAATGATTACTTTGGGTTTCAATAAACACAAATTGAACCATAAAAATGGAGCCCACTAGTGAGCGAGACGTTTTTAAATAGCAGACACCCAGAGCTAATATCTGTGATCAGTTATAATGCCAATCGCACACGTTTAACCCCTCAAATTCTGTGGTCAGTTGTGACCACAACATCTGAGGCGGCTTTCCCCAGGAGTGCTCCCGAGGCCCAAACAGCTTCCCTGCGCAAACATCGGGTAAGCCGTTCTTTCTCTGTAATAGCCTTGGTCTCTTTAAAGGAACCCAGACAATTACAGCTGTAGTTACCAGGGAGGTATCCAGGTGGCAGGTTTCCATAGAAAAATAACACTGCAATAGTGATTCATTACAGTGTAAGGGAGAAGCATTCTAAAAATTGCATATTCAAGTCATCTACAGCTACTGAAAAAAATGTATTGCCTTTACCCATAATAAAAAAAAATAAGTAAAAAAATAAAGATCAAACGCCTGTACTATTAAAATAGAAACGTATTTATCCCGTACAGTGAACGCCAAAAGGGACGATTCACCATTTTTTTGTTGCTTCACTTCCCAAAAAAATTGAATAAAAAGTAATCAAAAACTCATATGCACTCCAAAATGGTGTCATTAACAAGTACAGATTGCCTTGCAAAAAAATGAGACCTCATTCAGGTCTGAGCAGCCTCAATACTGTCGGGTGTTCTTACAGATATGCCATCATTGACAATGATTCATGATGTCATAGAAAGTTGTGCTCATTTGCACAGGCAGCTGCCAATCCACTATCTTCTATCTATCGATCCATCTCATATCTACATCCATCTATCTTTGGATATCTCAGAAATACACAAATGGATAAAAATGTTGGCACCCTTGAGTTAAAACCCACAATGGTTACTAAAATAACTTGAAACTGACAAAAGTAATAAATATACTGAAATACAGACATTGCTTTTGAATTGTGGTTCAACAGAATAATTTTAAAATACAAACTAATTAAACTGGCCTGGACAAAAATAATTGTACCCCTAAAAAGATTGAAAATAATTTGACCATAGGGCCATGTCTAAGATATGTCCTGTAATTAGCATCACCGGTGTTTTCATACTTGCAATCAGTCAGTATGCCTATTTAAAGGGTGAAAAGTAGTCACTGTGCTGGTTGGTATCATGGTGGGTACCACACTGAACAAGGACCAAAGAATTCTGAGGGGAGAGATGTGTCAGGAGATTAGAAAGACAATTATAGACAAATTTGTTATATGTAAAGGCTACTACAAGGCCATCTCCAAATATTCATGTTACTACAGTTGCATATATTATTCAGAAGTTAAGGGTCTAGAGGACTGTAGCCAACCTAGCTGGACATGGCCACAAGAGAAAAATTGATGACAAATTAAAGAGTCAGATAATATGAATATTAAACAAAGGGCCCAAAACAAATTTCAAAGACATTAAAGGTGAGCTCCAAGGTCAAGGTACATCAGTGTCGGATCGACCACCCGTCACTGGTGTAACTAAAGACGACCGAGGAGGATACCACTTTTGAAAGCAAATCATAAAAAAGGGAGAATGGAATTTTTTAAAATGCATATTTACATACCACAAAGGTTCTGGGAGAATGTCATTTGGACAGATGACTAAAAACTAGAGCTTTTTGGCAAGTCACATCAATTCTATGTTAACAGACACAAAATGGAAGCATTCAAAGAAAATAGCATTTGGGGGCATTTATTAAACTGGTGTAAAGAAGAACTGACTTATTTGCTCATAGCAATCAGATTCAACCTTTAATTTTCCAAAGGAGCTGTCAGAAATGAAAGGTGCAATCTGATTGGTTGCAATGGGCAACTAAGTCAGTTCTACTTTACACCAGTTTGATACATGACGCCTATTGTACCTACTGTGAAGCATGGAAGAGGCTTGGTTATGTTTTGGGCTGCTTTGCTGCATCTGGCACAGGGTGTCTTCAATCTGTGCAGGGTACAATGAAATCTCAAGCCTATTAAGGCATTCTGGAGTGAAATATCCTGCCCGGTGAAAGTTTGGTCTCAGTCACAGGTCATGGGTCCTCCAACAGAATAATGACCCAAAACACACAGCTAACAGAAGAGCAAAGCATGAGGCCTGATCTAAATTCTATAGAACATCTGTGGAAGGAGCTGAAACATGCAGTCTGGAGAAGGCATCCTTCAAACCTGAGACAGCTGGAGCAGTTTGCTCTTAAGAAGTGGGCCAAAATACCTGTGGACAAGTGCAGAAGTCTCATTTAGAGTTACAGAATTGGCTTGATTGCAGCGATTGCCTCAAAAGGTTGTGCAACGAAATATTAAGTTATGGATACCATGATTTTTGTCCAGGCCAGTTTCATTAGTTTGTTATATAAATTATTTTGTTAAACCACAATTCATTAGGCTACTTTCACATTAGGTGCGAACCTGTCTGGTATCTGCACAGACGGATCCGCACCTATAATGCAAACGATTGTATCCTTTCAGAATTGTGTTATTTTTTTTGTTCATGATAATGCAAAAGGATCTGTTTTGACTTACATTGAAAGTCTATGGGAGGCGGATCCGTTTTCAATTGCACCATATTGTGTCAGTGAAAACGGATCCGTCCCCATTGACTTACATTGTAAGCAAGCAGCGTTTTGGTGTCTGCCGCCAGAGCGGAATGGAAGCTGAACGGAGGCAAACTGATGCATTCTGAACGGATCCTTATCTATTCAGAATGCATTGGGGCTGAACTGATCCATTTTGGGCAGCTTGTGAGATCCCTGAAACGGATCACACAAGCGGACCCAGAAACGCCAGTGTGAAAGTAGCCTTAGTCTGATTTTCATTAGTTGATTTTCAGTAAAAAAAAAATTATTATTACTTTAGGCAGTTTCTATTTCAGTTATCATTGTGGCAATTTTGTCCAGGTGTTTACCTATTTATCTTACTATTGATATTTCTATCTACACAGTCGAGCTACATTATTATGACATATGACATTATCAGCTAATATCCAGGGTAACCAGCATGTGCAGCACGGACAACACCTAGACTTGCTGGGAGTGAGTCAATAAGGTCCTGGTAGTTTGTCACAGGTATCTGGAGCCATGCTGACCGCAGTGCATCCCACAAATAATGGCAGGTATGTGTGGGGGAGGATATACAGAGAGAACACAACAATCCAGGTGGTCCCACAGATGCTAAATTCGGAAGTCTGGGGAATTAGGGGGCCAAGGTAGTTTTTGGTAGCTCTTCCAACCAATGTCGGACCTCTCTAGTCATGTGAAATGTTGCATTGTCTTGCTGGAAGGTCCCATCTACTCCAGGGAAAACAATCTGGGTGTACTTGATCTGCAAGGATGGATTTATACCCCAGAGAATGCCAATAAAATATTTCCCAGACCATAATTTCAATATTGCCATGAAAACGGAAACTTTGTCTTCCAATGTAACTTCGTTAGCAGAGGTGCGAAGGCTGATTTGAAGCCCCATACGCAGTAGGGTTCGCTGATCTGTTGTTTTGGACACATACATCTGGTAGCCCCCTGGTTCATTTTGTCAGTGAGCTGCTCCATTGTAGCATGCTGGTCCACCCTGGTGCACCTTCGTAACCGACGTTCGCCTCACCACAGTTTCCACGTTGCTTATTTGCAATGGTGCCATTTGTCCTTACAGTTTCAGAAATACTGTCACCCTTGGCCTGAAAGTTCTGATAAATCGCCCTTTTACCTATGACAGCAATGAGGGATTTGTGTGCAGATAGCCTATTGCACACCTTATATACCCACAAAGCCACCTCATGACACATGACTTCACCATCGCACTGCCAGCAACGAAAGTAGGAAGTGGTCATAATAATGTGACTCGACTATCTATCTTGTCTGTCTATCTATCAGTCTGTCTGTCTATTATACCACAAAAAGGTCCACTTCCACTCACTCAGAAGCTGCACATTATAGGCAAGATTAGAACGACAGATAAGAAAGAATACACCATTCACAATAGGTTATGGTCAAATCTTATCTATTCTGCCGTTGTACAATGACCTCTGCACAGGTCACAGAGCATGCCTAGAAAACTCTCCCATAGAAGTCAATGAGGTCTCCTCCTGACCATTGTGTATATGGACCATGGGGCTGCCATAAAGCAATTTTCTTAATGCTTTCTAAATGTTAAGAACAGCTCTGGCAAGATGGCCGCCCCCATAGTCATGTTCAGGAAGTAGAATAAATAAATCTGCAAACAGAAAATAAAAACAAGTTAGAAAAAAAGATGTGTTACTATCTGTATTGGTGGCACATTTTCTCTAACATCATTTTCAGACATCGCAAACCTCAGCCTTTTGACCTCATCATATCTCCACCATGCCAGGGCCACAGCACAGGAAACCATCCTTTAGGATGGATGTTTGCAAAGCCATGTCCCAGTGACGAGTCCCTATGGTTCGGTATTATGAGACCATAGGCATTCCATGTGCTGCATTATGGTGCCTCCATTGTGTAAGAAGGTACCTGGAATCATTGTGGATGGAAGGTATGTGTCACCGAGGTTCCTGGCCTCGATGAAGTAAGAGCCTGTATTTTATGTGTCAGCAGCAGCTATTGCTAATTGACACCTTAAGATTTAGCATGGCTGTCATAGCTGATCCGGGACAGCTCTTACTGGGAGTAGTCAAAGTGCTGGGTGGGTGACTAGTCCCCATGTTCCAGGCCAGGTTTTGCCAGGCATAAAAACCAGCCAGCACTGCCAGGTGTGTGGATTTACCTCCCTTTGACAGTGGAGCTCAGGACTCTGTGTGCTGTGAACTGAGGGCTGTGGTGGGATTTGAGGTTTGAGCCAGGCTGGAGGACTCAGGCCCCTCTAAAGGCAAACAGGCCGCCTCTGGACTTGATGAGGCTAAACTGCTAACAGGGTGTGAATTAACACCCAGGAGAAAAGGTGACTTTTATTGTTTGTGGACTTTCCTTGTGTGTGAACCACCAAGCCACCTGCGATTTGTGATACACCTTATCTGCATTTTGCTATACACCAATGTGTGAACAAACACTGCTGTTTGATTCAAGAACTGTGTACTTTGCCTCTATACTGCATCTGCTAGTGCTAACTACCAGAGCGCATCCCCACAATTGCCATTCATGTATCTTGTTTTACATGAAAAAATTCTAGCTTAATGTGATAACACCTATATTTTCATTGTATGCTGTCATGTCTGTGGTGCTTCTTCATCACCCAGCGAGATTCCCAAGGTAAGGAATGAATGCATGGCCTGTACGCTTAAAGCTATCATTTTATGCCCTCTGCTGGCAATAGAAAGATATGAGACGTAGACAAAGTTCAGGAATGTAACTGCAGTATTGTTTCAAGATAATTGTTTGACCCATCACCTTCAAATGCAGTACGGCTCATGAAGAAAGCTTCCTGGAGGAAAGAGAATTTCACATATGTTACTAAGGGCTCGTTCAGACGGCCGTATTTATTTTACGGTCCGCAAAAATTCGGATCCATGATTCTGTGGACCATAGTGCATGTCTGCATAATGTGTTTTATGTGTTTTCGTATGTCTTCCGTTTTTTGCGGATCCGTGATTTTGCAGACCGTAGTGTGTGTGTCCGCAAAAAATGGATATGTGTTTAGTCTTTCCGTATGTCTTCCGTTTTTTTGCGGATCCGTGTAAAAACAGAAGGTATCTTTGAATAAAGATTCAAAGGTGAGAAGATTTTTAAAAAAATTGAAATTTGAAAAATGTCACATGATCTCAGAGAAGCACTTTTCTCTGACTTTGAGGACCTGAGAGCTTTGTGTTGAGACTTGTTTCCTCCCAATTTATTTCTTGGTGTTTATCATGGCTGATATGAGCGAGATTTTACTGTGCTATCTCCTCTCTAATAGATTTGGACGGCAGTGAGGAGGAGAAGGCAATGGGTTTATCCCATTGTCTCTATGTGGCTCAGGAAGGGCCATTTTCATGCATTATACACTGATTTGCGCCAGCACCCTGACAAATTCAAGGGTTACTGCCGTATGTCTGTGTCCAAATTTTATAATTTGTTAGCGTCGTTATGTTCACGACTGACTTTTCAGGACACGAATATAAGGCTTATAGTCACGTTGAGGTAAGTTAATTTCCACATGTTTGGTTACAAACTGCTCCAAACACCATTGATTATGCAGCGTCAATCCAAGCCCCTTGTCTTATGACTATTTACAGTATATTCACATTTCTAATTATCTGGCAATTTTCCATTGTTAATGACCAACCAGCTTTCTTGCAGCAATGGTTTCCTAGGCTCACTAATTTAATTTAGAGTTAATTAATATTTTAACTTGTTTCTGGCTCCTGTGTGCCAAGGCTACAACACATTGATGTGGGGTTCTACATACATTGTAGATGCCCAAACACAAATGATGGATTACAGGCTTGGATGTAACCATGCCAGCAAGCAGTGTTTGTCCAAAAATCAATCCAGTACCAAAAGCTGTATGTCTATAGTTAAATTTCGAATTTGCTTATATTTTCATTCTGTATATGTCAAATGCACTTTGCCGAAGTGAACAAAATTATTTTTTTTATTGCAAAATGTTAAATTCATTTATCCTTTTGTTTCTCTTCACAGGTTCCTTGCTTCTGGAAACTCCTTTGCGTCTTTCCATTATGAGTATCTGCTGGGAATCTCAACCATATCTGGGATCGTCTGTCGCACATAAACCTATCGGGCAGCGACGCAGAGATGTGGTGATGCCCCAACCCAAAGCGGAAGATTGTCTGCAAATCGCTGAGGGATTTTATCAATCAACCCAGTTTCCAAACAGCATAGAAGCATTTGATGGCAAACACATTCATGTTAGAAGGCCGCCTCACTTAGGCTCTCGATATTATAATGTCAAACAATATTTTTCTGTTGTGCTGCTGGCCTTAGCTGACGGTAACCACAGATTTATTATTGTTGACTAGCTGAAGGACCCGGCTTTGCACAGGTATATTTCATTTAATGTTTGTGTGTGTCGTTAAAAGATATCGACAGTATCCCCCATATCAGTGACCTCTACAGCACCCTGACCCTTTAACAGTGAACTCCACAGTCCCCCACCCCTTAACACTGACCCCGCCACAGTGCACCGCCACTTTAAAATGGGACCTCCACAGCAGCCCATCCCCTTAACTTTGACCTTCACAGCACCCCACTCCCTTGACAGTGACCTCCTCAGGGGCCCCTCCACTTAATAGTGACCTCCACAGTACCCAGCTGCCTTAACAGTGACCTCCACAGTGTCCGCCCCTTTAACAGTGACCTCCACAGCGCCCTGCCCCTATAATGCTAGGGCTACACGACGACATGTGTCGCGCAACATTTTGTCTCAACAATTTTTATAATGATAGTCTATGGTGTCGCACTGCGACATGTGACATGCTGCGACTGCAACACAACAATTGCAAAATATCCATCCAAGATGGATTTTTCTGCGACTGACGCATCGTAGTCGCAGCATGTCACATGTACAGAAAAAAAGTGTCTACACCTGCCTCACTCTGTGACTCGCCCCAATGCCGCAAACTAGAAATGGGTATTGAGAAGATAAATCAAAGTGGAGGGCTCAATTATCTAGGATTGGATGTTTGTAGTACATAAAATGAAATTAATTAATACAGATGTAAAATAAATGCAAATGTAACGGCAGTATATTTAAAAATAGATAATTTATTATAGTTCTTGAAAAAATAAAATATGTAGGAATGGATGTAAAAATGGGTTGATGATACAAAAGGTATATATAAAAAATAAAAATAAATTGAAAATAAAAAATATAAAGATAAAAAATAATGAATAAAAAAAAAAATTATATATAAAAATATATTCCAGAAAATGATAAGTTCAAATGTCCAAGCCAAGGTTAGATCCGATACTGGCTTCAGAGGAGGGTGTTCCAAATGTCTATGGAAGGTCTAGTACAGAATCAAAAGTCTGTTGCCTGTAAAGATGTTTTTATTTCCTCTTATTTGCCTATTTGTAGCAGTATTTTTGATATTTAGCGAGGAATCCTCCTGCTTATGGACAGGTGTTGTAATGAGGTGTGCACTGCCTGAGACTGCAATATTTTTTGCAGGGGCCGTGATTGTTGCACAGCGTGGCTGTGTCACAATGTGGATCCTCCTTTGAGCAGTGACGATCTGTATCTAGTTATGGTAAGTACACCGCTGTAAATGTAACCATATAGAAAATAGTTTAGCCTTACCCGTCTTGTTACAATGTTGCCGAGGTTGCGGTATTCTGTAGTACAGGTAATGGATGGCAATGAATGAAAAAGCGCCCTTTGTACTCACCGGATCCACTCGTTGCATCCCACGAGGGCAGGAGATGGGCTGTTGGAAAGAGCGGGCGGAAGTAGCTCTGTTCCAGCCCGTATGGAGATGGTAGAATAGTTCTATCACTTTGGATCCAATCGGTCCAGGGATACATGTCCGGTCCTTATGGAGGGGGCAATGATCCGTACGCTGCTGCAGGTGAAACCATGCGCGTTTCGAAACAAGCTGTTTCTTCTTCAGTGGCCTGGAATCCTAGGTGCCAGTTCACACCCGCTGAATGCTCAGACACAGAAAAGTTTACTGGCAGGCTTCCAGGCGGCCTGCACGCCCGTTCGCAGCCTTTAGCCTTCAGCCTAGAGTACTCCACAGCTTCACAGTCAGATGGAGGTAGATCCACATGTCACATGACGCAATGCAACACCATAGACTATCATTATAAAAATTATTGCGAGACATTAGTCATGGATATCAATGTCGCACGACACATGTAGCAGTGTAGTTGTGCCCTGTGTGTCGTGCAACTTATTGTCGTGCGACACATGTCGTCAAGTAGCCCTAGCATAAAGCTGACCTACAACAGTGAAGAAAAATGGCTGGGTTCTTATGGAAACCTGGAGTAAAACTGTGTGTATGTGGAGACTAAGGGCCTGCGAGCTTCTATTGGTTGATAAAGGACATGTGACGTGTGTATGGCAGTTGGGATATGAAGAGAAAGACTTGCAGGCTTGTATTTGCTAATGCAGGTCATATTTTAGGAATATCTCAGAAACAATATGTCCTAGAGAGCTGAGACATGCTCTAAAACCTTCCTGGACACCTGATGTACCTGTATGCCAAATTTGGTGAAGATCGGTACAGTTGTTTGGTCGCGCATAAAGAACAGACAGACGTCGGGACAGACAGAAACTCAGTTTCTGTAGAAATTGATCGATGAGTTTTTGAGCTACAGAGCAATATGTGAGTAGCAAGAACAATTGGAGAATACAAACTCCATGCAGCTGCTGTGTAGGGGCGTATGTCCCCAATCGGCTGCACTTAGTCACCATCAGACACCCATAGCCCTTCCCTAGTGCTGTGTGACCTGTGAATAAAAGAAAGAAAATATACATAAACAAATTAAAAATATAAATATTAAAAATATAACATTTAAAATATATAGTCAGAATATAGTTAGTGCAACCATCGATTTCAACGAAACTTGGTATACGCATCCCTTGCTACATGGAAAGAAAACTTGTGGGGTTAACTCTGCAGCTGAGGGGGAAGGGCAGGCTAATCCACAGCTCCGATCTCCTCAGCACTGGAGGCTGAGAATTACAAGCAGCTCTGATCTCCTCAGGGCTGCAAAGGGGGGTTGAGGGGAAATGTCAGGCTGCAGCTGCGATCTCCTTAGCAATTAGGAGTGTACTGCTGAGGATTTATAGCACACACTCTCGATCTCCTCAGCACTTTCACACTAATGACAAAACTGAGGAGATCTGAGTTGAAATAGACGCCTTTAGCTGTGATTGGTCAGTTGTGACTGTCTCTGTCATAGGTGTTGTGACCAATCAGCTGTCTGTGAGAGCTGTTGTCACTATCCTGTCACTGTGTGTTTACTCACAGTGACAGTTTAACCCCTTCAGGACCCTGCCATTTTTCACCTTAAAAATGATAACTTTAAAACGCTTTTACTTATCCAAGCCATTCTGAGACTGTTTTCTCGTCACATGGTGTACTTAATCACAGTAGTAAATTTGAGTCAAAATATTTCATTTTTATTTAGAAAAAAAATCTAAATTTACAAACAATTTGGAAAAATTCAAAATTTTCAAAATTTCAATTTCTCTGCTTTTAAAACAGATGATGATACCTCCTAAAATATGTATTACTTTACATTTCCCATATGTCTACTTCATGTTTGGATCATTTTGTAAATTACATTTTCTTTTTTTGGGACGTTAGAAAGCTTAAGACGTTTAGAAGCAAATCTTGAAATTTTTCTGAAAATTTCCAAAACCCACTTTTTAAGGACCAGTTCAGGTCTGAAGTCACTTTGTGAGGCTTACATAATAGAAAACACACAAAAATGACCCCATTTTAGAAACTACACCCCTCAAAGTATTCAAAACTGATTTTACAAACGTTGTTAACCCTTTTAGGTGTTCCACAAGAATTAATGGAAAATTGAGATGAAATTTCAGAAATTCACTTTTTTGGCAGATTTTCCATATTACTCCATTTTTTTCCGCTAACAAAGCAAGGGTTAACAGCCAAACAAAACTCAATATTGACCCACACCGTGGGGGCGACCTGGTGCTCTGGCAACGCTATATAGATGACGTGATTTTAATTTGGAAAGGGGAAGAAGCCACTTTACGTTCATTTATAGCTACATTGAATGAGAATGCTTTTAATTTAGTTTTTACTGCTAATGTTGGATTGGAGAATACGGAGTTCCTGGACCTGTTAATTACTAAAAGGGACAATAAATATATCTGTCAGACATATCCAAAACCTACAGCAAGAAACGCTTTTATCCTATATTCAAGCTGTCATCTACCGAATTGGTTACTAAATGTACCATTCGGACAGTTCCGACGATTGAAACGGAACTGCACTGAAAATTCACAATTCGAAACAGAAGCCTCGGAGATGAGGAAGAGATTTGTTTCCAAACAATACCCAAGTGCGACATTAGATGACGCATTGGGTAATGTTAGGAAAATATCTAGAAGCAGTCTCTTAACTAACAAGCCTCCCCAAGAACTACAACAAGAATCACAATTTCGCATAATACTCCCCTATAATACACAATATAGAAAGATCAAAGAGATAATTGGGAAACACTGGCCTCATCTATTACAATACAAGATTTTGGGCACACTTATCCCAGTGAGACCACAAATTACCTTTACAAGGGCAGCAAACCTGGGAATCAAAATAGCCCCATCAATAAAAAATAGATTGAAAAAATCCCCAAATGTTGGAAATTGGATGCATTCAAAAGGGTTTTACAGATGCGGCCAATGTGCTGGCTGTAAAGTGACCAAAGACCCAAAAAGCATTAAAAATATTGGTTCAACACACAATAGTTTTTCATGGGAGATTAAAGACTTTTTAACCTGCAATTCGATTAGTATAATATATCTTATCCAGTGCCCCTGTTCCCGACAGTATATTGGAAGGACAAAAAGAACTTTGAAGGTGAGGATTTCAGAACACGTGTCCAACATCAGAAAGGGTTATCTGAAGCACTCGCTCTCAAAGCATTTTAAAGAAGCCCACCACCAGGACCCCAGAGGATTGATATTTATGGCCCTGGAAAAAATAGATATACATTGGAGAGGGGGGAAACATGTAGAACGAATGTCTCGGGCAGAATCCTGACATATATATAACTTTGGAAGTCTGATTCCGGCAGGCCTAAATGCCGAACTCGAGATCTTCGGTTTCCTGTAGACCCAGGTTTGTGTGCCTCTCATCTAATGGGGGATGACATGTCAGGCCGTTTATCGGCGCTGTGATCCCCCCTTGGAGAGAGGCCCTCATCCCCATTATTCTATCAATAAATATTTCTATATGTGAAGAATGAAAATATATAGATCTATAGGATACCAGATAATACACATATTATAAGGTCCAGGAACAACGTTCCCTCCTCCATATATTTCTCATGCCAATTTTACATATTTTATCATTATATTTTAATGTGGTTATGTACATATTATGCACATTTATATATTATCGCAGCAATATTGTTTTTATAGAAGATGATAATACACATATTGTGTACTGTCAGCAGGGGTCAAGTCCTGGGAAAAAAAGTGTGGGAACTCACCCAAGATCCACTGCAACCCCCCCCCCCCCCCCTCCAAAAAATAAAAAAGCACAGAAAATCTAGCATGCTGTAATTTGTGTCGCTGCGGACTAAAAAATAAATTAAAAAAATAGCACTTTTAGAAAAGTTTGTCCTGGGATTCGATCTCATGACCTCTACACAGCAGAAGCAAGGCATATGCCCTCACAGCTATGAAAGCTGTCTAGCTTGCTACTTAAAAAAAAATATATATAAGACTTCTACTGTAGGTAACTTTGCCCACTGTGTATGGATGTAGCAGAGCTGGGTGTGTTGGGGCAGCTGTCATGTGTATGGTTGTACACTAGGTATCAGTACACAAGGTATCAGTAGAAGTATCAGAAAAAGAAAAAAAAACACTTTTAGTTTGTCCTGGGATTCGAACTCATGACCTCTACACATTACAGGCAAGGCATTTACCCTCACAGCCATAAAAGCTGTTGAGGTAGTTGCTTAAAAAAAAAAACTAAGACTTCTACTTATACCTAGTGTACTGATACCTAGTGTACAACCATACACATGACAGCTGCCCCAACACACCCAGCTCTGCTACATCCATACACAGTGGGCAGCTGTCATGTGTATGGTTGTACACTTGGTATCAGTAAACTAGGTATCAGTAGAAGTCTTATAAAAAAAAAAAAACACTTTTAGAAAAGTTTGTCCTGGGATTCGAACTCATGACCTCTACACATCAGAGGCAAGGCATTTACCCTCACAGCCATAAAAGCTGTCAAGGTAGCTGTTTAAAAAAAAAAAAATAAGACTTCTACTTATACCTAGTGTACTGATACCTAGTGTACAACCATACACATGACAGCTGCCCCAACACACCCAGCTCTGCTACATCCATACACAGTGGGCAGCTGTCATGTGTATGGTTGTACACTAGATATCAGTACACTAGGTATAATTAGAAGTCTTATTTTTTTTTTTATTTTTTTTTAAGCATTTACCTAGACGGCTTTCATGGCTGTGAGGGTAAATGCCTTCCTCTGATGTGTAGAGGTCGTGAGTTCGAATCCCAGGACAAACTTTTCTAAAAGACATTCTAAATGATCTCGTAGTGAAGGAGATGATGTCATTAGGGGGCGGGGCGCCATGAGAGGAGTCGCAGGCAGCGGCACCGCACAGACAGCTTCCTCTCAACTGAAGCCGCCCCTCCTCCCTTAACCTGCCCTGCACAGTGCGCTCCGTCTCCCCCTGTGAATCTGATTCAGCCGTGTTCTCCTGGCTTGAGGCTGAAAGGGAACGGCGTTCCTGCCATGAAAAAAGTGCAGGAACGCCGTTCCCATGCGTTCCCCCTCCACTCGACCCCTGACTGTCAGACATATTTTTTGTGAGAGTTTCTATGTTTTTATGATTTTTATTAATGGGAGACTGTCGTGGAAGTATTGATTCTAATATATGAAAACACTATAATGAAAAGAAGACATTAGAGTAAAAAACGCACATATTCTGAAATTACCGCATGAAAAACGCATGAATACCGCAAATAGTCAAAACCGGAGTTCTGATCCGGAATTCGGAGGTTACCGAGCGGACTATAAAAGGAAGTGATACTACAATGGGGGTAGAGCCACTGAGGAAGGGGAGAGACGTCCCCGAAACGCGTCTGGCGAGTTCACCCCCAATAAAGAAGGATCCAAAAGACATTGAGAAAGTCTTTCAGATATTGGAGCGCTCCATAGAAATCTGACTTACAATCACCCTGAGAAGAAACCGACCGGACCTCTCAACAGGCAAATCCCGCGAGACTAGTATCACGTGACTATTGTCTCGAGCGAGGACGCCAAACAGCGTACACGGAAGCTGACACGGCATGGTGAGTACCGGTGAGAGGGACAGACTTCTAAGCGACCGGACCCGAACCGGAGGGTAAGAAAGATTCGGCCCCGCTGTAACCCCTCGATTTGCAGCTGTGTATCCACTGTGTGACTTATCCTGTGATACACACGTACCAGGTAGAACTACACACTTTTTTTCTTTCTGGATCACCATTCTTATTCGGCCATAGGCCACTGCTGGACTAGTGTTCATTATAACTAGAGGATCTTATCAGGAAGGACATTACTCCACACTAGGACGCACCTTGTGTGCCTCAAGGGATACTGACAACCACCTACAGATTGTCGTCCCCAGTGTCAATTGACTTGCGGTCTTATTCTTATATATTGTTATATATACATTGTGTTTTATTTCCACAGGTTTTATCACTTTTTATTATAATTATTATATGGTTTTAATTTTATGTCTGAATTTTATATGTGAATAAATCATCATCTTGATTTATCCCACATATTTGAGTGCCAGCCTTATATTTGCTCTACAATTCAACTCCTGACTGATAGGGTGATCAGTCTTTGGGCTAGAGCACCAGTTCCGTTTGAGAGAGGTGGTGAGCTATCCACTGTTTGTACTCTAAAACTCAATATTTATTGCCCTGATTCTGTAGTTTACAGAAACACCCCATATGTGGTCGTAAACTGCTGTACGGGCACACAGCAGGGAGCGAAAGGAAAGGAACGCCATATGGTTTTTGGAAGGCAGGGATAGTTTTAAGCTGCCATGTCACATTTGAAGACCCCCTGATACACCCCTAGAGTAAAAACTCCCAAAAAATTACCCCACTTTGGAAGCTACGGGATAAGGTGGCAGTTTTGTTGGTACTATTTTAGGGTACATATTATTTTTGGTTGCTCTATATTACACATTTTGTGAGGCAAGGTAACAAAAAAATAGCTGTTTTGGCACCGTTTTATTTTTGTTATTTACAGTGTTCATCTGACAGGTTAGATCACGTGGTATTTTTAAAGAGCAGGATGTCATATCAAATATGGTTGTTTTTTGGTTTGTTTCAGTTTTACATAAAGAATTTCTCCATATTCTGAAATTTTGGGCCACTGCCTCGGTATGAGATGCCGGTTAGATTGGTACTACTTTAGGGTGCATATGATTTTTTGATCGCTTGGTATTACACTTTTTGCAAAGTCAGGTGATAAAAAAATTGCTTTTTTGACACACTTTTTTTTTTACCGTGTTCACCTGAGGGGTTAGGTCAGGTGATATTCTTATACAGCAGGTTCTTACAGACGTGGCGATACAAAATATGACTACTTATTTTGGTTGTTTGTTTCAGTTTTACATAATAAAGCATTTTTTTTTTAAATAAAATTTTTTTGTGTCTCCATATTCTGAGAGCCATATGATATATGTGACATATTTATAGAGCCGGTCGATACAGATGCGGCGATACCTAATATGTCTACTTTTCTTTTTTTTCCCCATTTTATTTTTATTGTACTTTATTTTGGGATAAGGACGCTTTTTTTTTTTACTTGAAACTTTTAATTTCTTTTGTAAAACTGTATTTTTTTTACACTTTATTTTTTGTCCCACTCTGGGACTTCAACTTTTGGGGGTCTGATCCCCTTTACAATGCATCACAATACTTATGTATTGTGATGCATTGGCTGTAAGTGTATTACACATTGTAATGTGTATTACACATTGTAATACACTTACAGCCTGCTTGCCTGTGAGATCCAGGGGGCTGGATCTCACAGGCTCTCCCAGAAGACAGCCACGATGCCTGAGGAAGGTATCGGGCTGCCTTCCCTGCCATCGGGTCCCCGTCACAGCAGCGCAGGGACCCTATGGAAGCTCTCTGCCTCCCTCCACCATCGCACATGCCGTGGTCAGCGTTGAACACCGCACATCAAGAATTTATGCGCATACAGCAGCTTCCAGCTATTAGTGACTGCCGGACCCCTGCAGCTGATCGGGGGGGCGCAGCTCCTGCACCGGGCCGATCAGCCCGCTGTAATAGTACGGCGCTGGGCGGTAAGTCATTCCCTGCTGTGCCGTACTATTATGGCGCTGGTCGGAAAGGGGTTAACTGCAGGACGAGAATGCTCGTCCTAGTGCTTGAAGTACCTGCAAGTTAGGACAAGCATTTTCGTCCAAGGTCCTGAACTTGTTAATGAACATTGCATCCCTGTCTGCTTTAAACCTGGCAACACACTGAGGCAGCAAATGGTTCACCCAAAAGACCCTGTGCCAAAACGAGCAATATTGTGTATGCAGTCCAGTGCAGTGAAGAGTGCCAAGAATGATACATTAGGGAAACAAAACAGCAGCTACACCAGCACAGGCCCAGCACAGAAGAGCCAACACCTGCCGTCAGGACTCAGATGTGTACCTACAGGTGAAACTCGAAAAATTAGAATATCGTGCAAAGTTCATTTATTTCAGTAATGCAACTTAAAAGGTGAAACGAATATATGAGATAGACTCATTACATGCAAAGCGAGATATTTCAAGCCTTTATTTGTTATAATTTGGATGATTATGGCTTACAGCTTATGAAACCCCAAAGTAACAATTTTGAGGTACCCTTTGCTCAGGGGGTATGGATTAATTAGCTGACTAGAGTGTGACACTTTGAGCCTAGAATATTGAACCTTTTCACAATATTCTAATGCTAAGCTGCATTAATGCAATTCCTTTTCATTTGCATTACTGAAATAAATGGACTTTTGCACGATATTCAAATTTTTCGAGTTTCACCTGTATATCTTAAAATCTCGGATTTTCACTTTAATACTGATGATCTATCCTCTGGATAGGTCATCAGTATCTGATTGGTGGGGGGCCGACAGATTACAGTATATCATATCAACCCAATAGTGGTAAAGCAAGAAATACTGCATGGGAATCCCACTTGGGGAAGCAACATTCATACTATCATCCACAGCAAGTGCAAAATAAACTAAAGTATACCAGACCACAGGATCCAAGGGACAGCGGAAATGAACAATAATAATAAAATATTTGTATGGTGAGGGGGGCCGTCATTCCACATTATGTAATGCTAAACATTATGATTTGTCAGACAATTTTTAGGATCTCAGGGACATATTAGTAGTATTAGTTTAGGTCATCCGGGACTGTGGATATTATTTTATTGATCATGTTCTAATAAAGATGTGTTGTTTATGGATATTGTGTGGTTTTGTTTTTGTTGGTGTTAGTAATTGTGATTCCACACAGAACAGATGGTGTAAACATTATTGGTGTTGTAATTTCTGCTGTGTTGCATTGAAAAGACCCTGAGTACCACTATAGTGGAAACCCCAAAAAAGTAACCCCATTTTAGAAACTACAACCCTCAATGAATTTATAAAAGGGTATAGTGGGCACTTTAACCCAACAGATATTTCACAGACTTTAGAAACACTTGGGTGTGAAAAAAATACATTTTTTCCACAATAAAATGTTGCTTTAGCCCCAACTTATTTATTTTCCTAAAGGGTGAGTGAAAGGTATTATGCATACCCTCCGGAATACAGTAATAGCTCATATGTGGTCGTAAGCTGCTGTATGGGCACATGGCAGGACTCAGAAGGGAAGGAGCACAATTTGGCTGTTGGAGGGCAGATTTAGCTGGAATGGTTCTCAGTGCCATGTCATATTTGCAGAGCCCCTGAGGTACCAGTGCAGTGTAAAACCCCGTTAGGAAACTAAACTCTTCACAGAATTCACCTAGGGGTATAGTGATTGGTCAAGTGGTAATAAGAGAAAAAGCATCCCAAATTTGGTTACATCATTTTTCATGAGTACGTTAATACCCCCTATCTGTTCATAAACTGCTGTTTGGGCACACTGCAGAGTACAGAAGAGAAAGAGCACCTTGTGCATTTGAGACCTAGTTTGGTGATTTCTACAGCATTGGTTGACAAACGCAGAGGATCTGAGGTGAAGTAAAAAAAAAAAAGTTTCCCCATTTTAGAAACCACATGACTCGCAGTATTCACCAAGTTAGAACTTTGACCCTAAAGGTGTTTTTTAAAAATTAATTAACAGTGGATGGTCCAAAGTAAAAATGATAATTTTCCACATTTCAGATCAAGTGCAGTGCCCAATATAATGTGCCCAGTGTATGCCAGAGTGAAAAGCAAGCCCACTTATTATGCCGTGCTTCCTGGTTTTCTAAACACCCTACATGTGGCCCTAATCTTCTGCCTGAATTTATGACAGGGCTCAGGAGCGCAATGCGCATTTCAGGCCCAATGTGGTGACTTACACCACTTGTGCTGACACCTGAGAGTGAAGTTAACTAATAAATGGAACACCCCCCCCCCCCTCCCCCGAGACATGACCCCATTTTGGAAACTTCACCCATCACTGTATTTATTTAGCAGTGGAGCATATTGATGACCAAGCAAAATGAAAATTGCTGCTACTCCACAGATATGGCATTTCAGTGCCCAATATGCCCACCTCTTAAATTGCCAGGCGAGTTCTACTGGACTGCAGGCTCAGAAGGGGAGGAACACCATTTGGCTTTTGGAGTACAGCTTTTACAAGAATGGTTATCACATTTGAAGAGACTCTGAGGTACCCGTACAATGGAAACGATGCCCCTCAAGGTATTTATTAAGATGCGGAGTGAGCATTTTGATGACATGTATTTTGCAGAAACTAATGAGCAGGGGATGGTGCACAGGTATGGCATTTCAGTGCATAGGTTGTGTAATCTGAAAGTCACACCACACTCCTTAAATTGTTAGGCGGGTTCTACTAGGTACAGAAATGCCATAAATGTGGACGTAAACTGTTCTTTGGGTACGCTGCAGGGTTCAGAAGGGAAAGACCACATTTTGGCCTTTCCAGCGTAGATTTCAATAGATTGGTTCAAGGACGCTTTCGAACGGCCTCTGGGTTAGTTTTTATTTTTCTCTTAACGGAGCTGTGAAGGCTTATTTTTTGCAAGATGAGTTATCATTATCCTTGGTACTATTTTAAAGTACCCATGACCATTTGATCCAGTTTATTTTTGTTCTGCATTTTTTTAATTTTTGCTTTTTGGGAAGCAGGATAAAGAAAATGCAGCAACTCCACCACTGTTTTTGAGTACACCGTTCAGGCAAAACCAACATGTTCACTTTACTCTGCTAGTCAGTACCACTGCAGGGATGCCAATTTTATATAGAGTTTTTTACATTTTAGTACTTCTACACAATAAAAAAAACTTTTCAAAGAAAACCGGAATTAGACTTACCGGTAATTCAGTTTCCATGAAATCACCATGACGGCCCATATATTCCCTCCCTTTCTTTTGTTTGAGGTTCTTTTTCACCGGTATTTTTCTGGTATGGTGTAATACTGGGAAATACTAGGACACTTCTGGCACTTGATATCTTTGGAACACTGAGGTGCGGTGGTGGGAGGGGGCAATTTAACCTCTTCTCTGTTTCCTGCCCCCACAGAGGTCATGGGTCAATCTCCTTGTGGCCGTCATGGTGATTTCATGGAAACTGAATTACCGGTAAGTCTAATTCCGGTTTTCCCATATCATCACCATGACGGCCACAAGGAGAGTTATAAAATTATTTTTTATGGGTGGGGGCAACCGCTTGGAGAACCTTCTGACCAAAGGAGAGGCCAGAGGTTCCAGACAAGTCCAAACGGTAATGTTTCACAAATGTGTGAATACTAGACCAGGAGGCGGCCCTGCATATATCATCCAGGGAGGTAGTGGATACAGCTCTGGTAGAGTGAGCTCTAATATTGGAGGGAGGATCCAGATTCTGATTCTTATAACATATGGTAATAGTGTCTTTAATCCATCTTGCAATGGAGGATTTTGAGACCCTGGATCCCTTATTCCTTCCAGCAAATTGGACAAGCAGACTGTCAGACTTCCTGAAGTCCCTAGTGGCTTCCAAGTATCTAATGACTGTACGCCTAACATCAAGGAAATTAAATTTCTCTTCCTCCTTATCCTTGGGATTGTTGAAAAAGGATGGAAGTAGGATCTCCTGGCCTCTGTTGCGGTCTGAGGCCACCTTTGGCAGGAAACCTGGGTCTAGTTTAAGCACAATCTTATCCTCAGTGATGGTAAGGTATGGTTCCCTAATGGAGAGAGCTTGAATCTCTCCTAGTCTCTTGGCAGAGGTAATTGCTATAAGAAAGGCAGTTTTGAATGAAAGCAACTTAATTGAACAATCCTCCAATGGCTCAAATGGGGAACACATAAGATTGTTGAGAACTAAATTTAAGTCCCAGGTTGGGCTGCGGGACCTAAGCGTGGGTCTCAGTCTATGGGCAGCTCTAATGAATCGTTTGATCCATCTATGGTCTGCCAGGTCGGAGTCAAAGAAGGCGCTTAATGCCGAAATTTGAACCTTTAAGGTGGATGGAGAGAGGCCCATGTCCAGGCCCCTTTGTAGAAATTCCAGAATTTTCTGGATATTAGGCCCCACAAAATTTGGATTCTCCTCGCCCGACCATGAGCAGAATCTCTTCCAGACCTTCAGGTATATCGCGGAAGTTACTTTTTTCCTAGAACATCTCAGGGTGGCTATAACCTGGTCTGACAGGCCCTGAGACTTTAAGAGGGAGACCTCAGGATCCAAGCCGTGAGCTTCAGGAACTCCGGATGAGGATGTAGCAAAGGACCCTGGTATAGGATGTCCCCTCTGAGTGGGAGTCTCACTGGTTCGTCTATTGCTAGCTTTAAGAGAGGAGCGAACCAACTTCTCTTTGGCCAGAACGGAGCGATCAATATTACCGTGGTTCTCCCCTCCTGAATCTTCTGAATGACCCTCGGGATGAGCGGCAATGGAGGGAATGCGTACCCTAGATCCCAGCACCATTTTAGGGAGAAGGCGTCTATTCTCCAGGGATGATCTCCGGCATTTAGGGAGCAGAATGTTTGTACTTTCGTATTTCTCCTTGATGCGAACAGGTCTATTGTAGGAAGCCCCCATCTTTGGGTTAGCATATTGAAGACCTCTGGATTCAGTGACCACTCTGTATGATCTACCACTTGTCTGCTCAAAAAGTCTGCTTCTAGATTCTGGGATCCCTTCAGGTGCATTGCTGAGATGGACTTTAGTTCTTTTTCTGCAAAGGAGAAGATTTCCTCTGAGATACTCTGGAGTCTCCTTGATCGAGTACCCCCCTGGTGTTTCAAGTAGGAGACCACGGTCACGTTGTCCGATAGGACTTTCACATGCTGATTTCTTATCAATTGCCTGGCGGCGAGAAGGGCTTCTCTTACCGCATACAGCTCCCTGAAATTTAAAGACTGGGCAGATATCAGACGCTTCCACGTTCCTTGGAAATAGGCTCTGTCGATTTTTGCTCCCCAACCGGATTGGCTGGCGTCCGTGAAGATGGTAATTGACGGTGATCTGATCCATGGGACTCCCTGGGACAGATTCTTCTCCTTCGTCCACAATGAGAGGGACCTCTTTACTAATCCTGGGATTGGGAGCTTGGAGTCCAGAGAACCCTTCTTCTTGTTCCAGTGGGACAATAGCCAGATCTGTATCACACGGCAGTGAGCCTGTGCCCACTCGACAGAGGGTATACAGGAGGTTAGGAGGCCGAGTAGGCTCATTGCTTCCCTCACTGAGCATCCTTTCCGGCGTTGGAAATGCCTCACCTTGTTTATCAGGGACTGGATTTTGCTCTGTGGAAGAAAAGTTGACTGAGTTACGGAGTCTAGAGTAACTCCCAGGAATCTCACCTTCTGGGATGGAACCAACATTGACTTGGATTCGTTCACTATCCATCCTAGTTGAGATAGGCGGGACAGAAATACTTCCAAGTCCGACAGCAGGAGTTCTTTTGAGTCTGCTATAACTAGGAAGTCGTCCAGATATGGCACTATATTTAACCCCTCCTGCCTGAGTGGGGCTATCATCTCTATCACAAGTTTGGTGAAGAGCCTTGGAGCGGCTGAAATCCCGAAGGGTAGTGCTATGAACTGGAAATGACGAATCCGATTGGAAGGGTCTAGGATAGCAAATCTTAGAAACCTCTGGTGATCTGGGTGAATGGGGACGTGCAGATAGGCGTCCTTCAGGTCGACCGAGCACATAAATGCCCCTAGCTTTATCAACGGTACTAAGGATCTGAGAGACTCCATCTTGAACTTCCTGTAAAGAATAAACTTGTTCAGTTGTTTCAAGTTTATGATGGTCCGGAAGTCTCCTTCCTTTTTCCTTACTAAAAATAGGGTTGAATAGTACCCTTGACCCCTTTGAGATGCGGGGACTGGGATTACAGCACCCTTCTTCACCAAGTCCTGGACTCCCTGAAAAATATTTAGGCTGGAGAATCTGGTAGGCATTTTTGTGACGACGAATCTTGTAGGGGGGAGAGAGGTGAACTCGATCCTGTAACCTTGCCGAATGATATCCAAGGCCCAATGATTTCTTGATGTTAGTGACCATGGACCCAGGAAATCCTTCAGTCTCCCCCCTACAATGGCGTCATTGTTTTAGCCTCGGATTTGGATTGGGGCTTGAGAAGGAAGCCTCTTCCACTACCCCCTTTGGGATAAGACCAGCGGCCTGACTTGCCTTTCCCTCTAACAGTCTTGTTTTGTCCGCCGTAGGACCGAAAGGACTGGTTCTTCCTAAAGGACCTTTCCTCAGGGAATCCCTTTTTCTTGTCGGCCGCTTTCTCAAGTATCTCGTCTAGGACCGGCCCAAATACATATTCTCCTGAAAAGGGGATAGATATTAACTTTAGTTTAGAGATTCTATCGCCCGACCAGGACTTCATCCACAAAGTCCGACGAGCCGCATTGGAAAGCCCTGCCTCCCTAGCACAGAATCTAATAGATTCAGCCGATGCATCTGCCAGGAACCCCGTAGCTGATTTAAGTAGCGGGATGGACTGCAGGATTTCTTCCCTGGAGGTCTTACTGCTTAGGTGGTTCTCAAGTTCTCCTAACCATAGGTACATAGACCTGGCTACAGACGTTGCCGCAATGTTGGTCTTGATGTTAAACATGGAGGCCTCCCAAGCTTTCCTTAAAAGGGCATCTGCCTTCCGCTCCATAGCATCCTTCAATTGGGCAGCATCCTCAAACGGCAGGGCAGTTTTTTTGTTAACCTTCGCCACCTGCACGTCTACTTTAGGGGTCCCGTCAAACAACTTAGACTGAGAGGGGTCGAATAATAGTCGATTTTTTAATTCTTTGGAAATCCCCAATCGTTTTTCTGGTTCCGACCATTCCTCCAGAATCATTTGTCTAATGTGTTCGTTTATGGGGAAGACCTTGGATTTTTTCACCTCGAGTCCCCCAAACATTTCGTCCTGAATGGATAAGGACCTAGGGGTCTCTTCAATCCCCTTTGTCGCTCTGACTGCCTTTAGCAAGTCACTCATCTCCTCTGAGGAAAAATAAAATTGCCTATTATTTTCGTATATTTCCCCTTCAGAGAGAGATGGATCATCCTCCCACTGCGTGGAAGTAGAAGCTTTATCGCCAGCATCCTCGGATCCGGAGGAAATAATCCTGGAACGCGGACACTTGCGAGAAGGCTCGTCCTGGGGATCAGACGGAGCAACTCTAGCAGCCCGGATTTCTTCCTGAACCACCGATCTGATATTCTCCATAAGGGACGATTGTTCCTGCTGGATCACATCAGAAATACATGCTTTACAAAGTTCTTTCCATATTCGTCAGGCAGTTTCCTAGCACAAGAGATGCAGCGAGGAGTTTTTTTTAACTTTTTTTGCGCCTCTTTAGCCTGAAACAGATATGGAATAGCGGTATCAGAAATAAGGCTAGCAAAAAATACCGTGCCATAAGAAAAGCAGACCCCCAGAGGGATACTTACAGGAGGCAGAGAGGGAGCATCAAGCTCCATAACAGTTTGTACCTCAGGACCTGACATATTGTGAAGCAAAGGTGCAGTTGCAGTACTCACAGACCTCAGATCAGCGTTCCTATGGCCGCTCCCGCCTTTTATTCAAACTGCTCTGCTCCTGCGCTTTACTTCCGGGTTGCGTCCGAACCCGGAAGTGACGTCACCGACGTCGGCGTGCACACACGCCGGCCGCCACCAGCCTGACCCACAGGGGAGGAGGAGGAAGATTGCGGCCCGGGAGCAGGCTCCAGACCAGCCGGAGCGAGTCCTCCCGATATCCCCCAGCACAGCATGAGCATGCGGCCGCCGGTGGACTGGGGGAGCTCCGACGAGCCTCAGGTAACCAGGAGGCCCCTGGAGAAGAAGAAAAATAAAAAATAAAAGAAATGAATTCCTATCTTTATCTCCCTGCCGGCCGCAGGGAGACTCTTCTCTGACCCTGGCCACAGTGGGGACAGGAACACTGAGGTGCGGTGGTGGGAGGGGGCAATTTAACCTCTTCTCTGTTTCCTGCCCCCACAGAGGTCATGGGTCAATCTCCTTGTGGCCATCATGGTGATGATATGGGAAAATCATGTTTTTGTGTTGCCATTTTCACAGAACCATGATTTGTTTTTTTTTCTGGTGATGGGTGATGGTCTTGTGTAGGGCTTATTTTTTTTTTAAATAAGAGGAGTTAATGTTTTCACCAGTGCTATTTTGGGGTACATATGGTATAACTTTATTTGCTTGATATGTTTTTTTTATGAGGTGGAGTGACCAAAATTGCTGTCCTGGCATCATTTTCTTTATGGCGTTCACCTGACATGATATTTTTATAGAGCAGGTTGTTACAGTGATACCAAGTATGTTTATATTATTTTTATGTATTTTTTTTTTTTTTACTCTATGGAAAGGGGGTGATTTAAATTTATATATATATTTTTTTTACTTTATTTATGGATTTGTAGCTCGTGTTTGAGGCTACAATTTTTTTTTCCATTCTGTACCATCATGTTTCATATAGATCCATAATGAGAGCATAATGAATCATTTCCAACTGCTGGCCAAAATTAGAATTGCAGCTCCAATACCCTGGGTCTCCTCAGTAAGAAGCCCAGAAGCGTTTTTGAGCTTTTAGTTGTAGCGATCACACTTTATTGCAGCATTTAAAGGTTTTAATGGCAATAGCCACGGGTCTCTGCTGTTTGAAACAGTGGAGACCCTCCGGCCATAGCGTCCGCACCATGTTTACCCATCGCCGTACATATAAGGCGCTGGTAGCAAAAGGGTTAAGTGTACTTTCACACTAGCGTTTTTCTTTTCCGGCATTGAGTTCTGTCACAGGGGCTCAATACCGGAAAAGAACTGATCAGTTTTATCCTAATGCATTCTGAATGGAGAGCATTCCGTTCAGTATGCATCAGTTCAGTCCCTCTTTTTTGGCCGGAGAAAATACCGCAGTATGCTGCAGTTTTCTCTCCAGCCAAAAACTCTGAACACTTGCCGGAATGGTGGAGCCGGCATTAATTTCCATTGAAATGCATTAATTCCAGATCCTGCCCCAGGTGTTCCGGCAAAACGGAATCGGGTTTCCGGTCTGCGCATGCGTAGATCTTTAAAAATGCCCAAAAAAAAATAAAAAAAATACCGGATCCGTTTTTTCCGGATGACACCGGAGACACAGATCCGGTATTTGAATGCATTTGTCAGACAGATCCACATCTGGATCAGTCTGACAAATGCCATCCGTTTGCGTCCGGATTGCCGGAAACGGCAGGCAGTACCTGCGACGGAACTGCCTGCCAGAATCCTCTGCCGCAAGTGTCAAAGTACCCTAAAAGGGTTCTATGGGATTTACATATTCATAATCTATCCTAGGGACTCCCAGTAACCCACTTATCAGCTGTATTTAGAGGCTGCAGTGTTCCGTGACATGTTCATTAGTCACATGACCTAGGCACAGTTCGGCATCATTCAAGTGAATGCCACATGAACTCAGCACAGGGACATGAGCAGTGTATGACAAGTTGCTGCTAAAATAAACTGCATAGAATTCTAAAAGGATGTCTACGTAGCTATGTTCAAAGAATATTGGACCCCCGGTCTATAGAACCATAATTTTTGGATCATGAAGTGGCTGTTGGTGCCAGGACCCATTGTTCTGCGCATTAACACCCCTAATTAGATGGAAACAGAAGCCAGTTGTAGTACGTCACTTCTGTTCATCCCCCTCCTCTAAAACTCTTGTACAATGGACACTTGGTACGACTTCAAGTGGAGAGATTTCAGTACATCGGCATGTTATCCTGCTGACAGGTGCCTACTGGGATAATTTGATAAGTTGATTTCCTCAGACTTCTCACAATCCTCTTCTGAACGTCAGCGATGGGCGTCCACGCCAAACCACTTATTACTGCTCTCTGCTGGATCGGGAACATCTGGAAACTGACCAGCAAAACAATCCTGTTTCTTTGAATGAACCTGTGCGCCCTCCACAACTTTCAGGGATCCATGCTCGATGTAGGTGCGGGTCCCGGAGGTGGGACCCACATCTATCAGACAACGTGGGCATATCTTAGAGATATGTCCCTTTTGTCCGAGATGGGGAAAACCCCTTTAAACTACTGTGGTAAAATGAAAATTAGCTCTGTTTGATTGCTATGAGCAACAAATTTTTACTTCAAGACCTTTATGATGAATGAGGCCTGCACATAGCGCAGAGAAAACTGGTTGACCGACTGTAGAGTCTGATTGGATTACGTTACAGGTTTAGTGTGAACATGCAGAACACAAATGGAGCCCACACACATTATGATGTTTTACTGTAATGGTAGGTTTATTTAACTTAATTTGCATCTTCTGTAAAGGACTAGTATATAAAGGCTCAGTTTAAAAACTCTACATTGACTCGAATACAACAGAATAGCTCACTCTTCCTTAAACAGTCACAGGTATATTTTTAATGCCTATAAATTTGCTTATAATTTAGAATAACTTAGTGATCTGCAATATAATCTTATTATACAGAACATTGACAAAACTAAACGAGGCCAACTGATGCAGATTGTTGGCATCCTTGCTTGTTATAGCATCACTTTAAACTATAAAAAGAACAGATTCTTATAAAAATTAGATATCAAAGACAAAAATCTCAGGAGGGGAAAAAAAATTAGATAACCTATTCCAACACTGTAAATGATGAATATAAAACAAGGTTTAATGCCAGCATTATGTGACGTATAGAACAATGAAAGAATGGCTTCAAAATAAAACGGGTTGAATCTACACAGATTTTCATTGCACGGTGTCTGTAGAACTCCACAAGATAGCAGCGCTCAGAAAAAGTCTTGCATGTAGAACTTTAAAAGGTTCAACGAGGTGGCAGAGACATCCAGCCTGCACTAACAGGAACTGTCTTCAGAGCAGGCCTTCATAAACACCAGCCCCGCTGAGTCCTTCATAAAAGTGCACGTCATGCCTGGAAGCATTAGAAATAGGATTTAGTGAGTTTATTTATTAGTATCTTTTCTGTGATCAATTAAAGGGGTTATCCCATGACTAAAGTAAAAAATGAAAAATCAAAACATCACATAGGACATGACAACTTCTTTCTAATAAAGCTAGAACCAGCCCTGTACCTCACATGGATCCAGAGATCTCCCCATTCATTGCTCTGCTAGATTTATATCAAGCCGACAGCTCCAGGGGAGTGTCTTTTCTGCCGCAGCTAAGGGGGCGTGTCCATGCTCTCCCCATCACAGCTCAGGGGGCGTGTCTCAGCTCTCCCTATCACAGCTCAGGGGGCTGTTGAAGGATGAAACTGAGCATGTGCGGCCATCTCAGTGAGCAGGTCAAAATAAGAACAAACAGCAGCTGGCGCTATACAGGTACATGTTATTGAATAATTCAGTGGCTGTACAAAAAAAAAAAAAATGTATTACATGCAATTACAAAAGAATTCAGATCCAGGTGCTGGTTTAAAAACTGGAATATATTTCGTGGGACAACCCCTTTAATTTCTACCTCAATAGACATTAAGTTACACATATGTATTCAATCTGTTTTATTTCTACCTACCAGCGCCACTGCAAGTTTATACCATAAGGTAACTACATTCTATCAATTTTGTACCCTGGGCGGCAGCAGCAAAGCCCGTTATATACACTGTGCAGCAGACCTCTAACTGGAGGTTGGTGGATTTTTTGTATGGGAGTGCTCTTGATTCTTTCTGTAATATCTCAAGCTACACATTAATTTAGAGATTCGGCCGGATGGCCCTAAAATCCGGACACTGACCCAGGGATCTACACATCCTTCCCCAGTCGTAGCAAGCCATTCTCCAGGGCATATACCTATGCATGAAGACATTATTACATGAGTTTGGCTGGTGCTAGGAGTGGAGTATAATATGGTGACATGCAGGAGCTTTTGTGCTGTAGTACCCATGCATGGTGTATGACAGACATTACTAAATGGACAAGTCTACCTAACACTAGGCATTGCTAGATGAATTAAGCCCATTTGGCAGACACTATGTATGAAAAAAGACATGGGAGATTTCATTTAGCTAGAAAAACAAAGCTGTTACTACCAAATAATTGGCATTACTGCACATTCACTACAGTGAAGGAATATCTGCAGGATGGCACTAGCCTGTAGGCACCATGTGGCTCTAGTAAAATTACAGTGCTTAGGGAGGACATCTTCTGAAAAATGAGCTTCTATGATTGAGGTGTATAAAGGACAGCAAGTCATGTAATGGGGTTACAAAATTACTTCCCATCACCCCTATTAAACATTTATATATCATGTAAAACTTCCCTACGATTGAGTTTTAAAATGCCCGCACCCCCACTAATCAGCTGTTTCACACACCCAACTGGCGTACGGAACAGCATACAGACCTGGAAGCAGAAGGCACTGTACATTGCGTAGTGGCCTCGTGAATGGGAGCTGAGCTGCAATAGACTGGCAATTACACAGGGTACGAAGCCTTCAGTACACTGTATATAGTTTCCAATACCTGGCCGGTTGGGGTGCTGGGGGTCAGATTCCCACCGGTCTGATACTGATGACTGAAGAGAAGTGAACCACACCAAGTGTTCGTCATTTGTGAGTGGCTGTCTTTACTTCTGAAGACGCTCCAGACAATCTTGCAGCTGTTCCAAGTAGTGGCGCTTCCACACAGCATAGTGGCGCATACATAGTTGCTGCTCTGGAAGTGAAGCCACTGTGCTTGTGCCACTACTCGGGGCAGGTGCAAAGTTGTCAAGGCCAGGCAAAATGTCCAACCCTGTCAGTCAAGAGACAGGGGGGACAGCCCCTCGCAGGTGAAGAACTCTTGTTGATGAGAGGAAGAGATTCGTATGAATTGAGATTTGCTTATCTCTAATTTATGACCTATCCTGATAACAGGTGATGACAAGTGACTTCCCTTCTAATATTTATACTGTAACAGCTCCATGCAAGAAGCAGACGCTGCCTGATAATACCATGCTCAAAGATTTTAACTTTATATAAAAAAAAATAAAACACTAGAGTAATCTCATTAATATTGCAGGTTCCAGGGCTTTCCTCACCCCTTTCCTATTTTTACAACTTGGTTGCAGGAAATGTGTCCCCCCCCCCCAGCATTCTATATTTATTTATAACAGGTATACAGTATTCCAGAAGAAAAAGGCTACAAACATCCACACACTTACAAGACTAATCTGGTGCTGAAAGACGTGGCTATGAGCGGTGGTGGTTGTGAATCGCATCCATGTTAACATTTAGCTTCATTTCATTATCAATAATTTGGACAAGCTGCTGCATTGACGGGAGATGACCAGATTCTAGCTTTGACCACACAGGTACATCTGGGGGAAAAATACAACAAAATAAGACAAAGACAAAACTGACGGGATTTGACCAACTCAACATGAAGGAATACAGCGAGCCCTCAACACATGTTTCTATTACACTCATTGACAAAAACAACGCACCCAGATAGAAATGTTGGATTGCTGCAAAACTCAGCATGCAGTTATGTCTCAGATATGTGGTACAGGTGTGGTCTGATTAGACACTGGGTCTAAATCAAGAGGGCGTAAAGTGCTTTCCCTGCAGCCCTATAAAGATGCTTTCAGAGGCTACTTTTGGGTAGTGTACCTCTTGGTGAGAGATCGATGACTGCTATACTTGCCTCTAAAACACACTCGAAGACTTTCTGGCCAGTTGACAGAGAGGGGGTACATCTCTACATAGAGAAGCAAGGAGGTTGTTTTGACCAGATGTCTTTCTTCTGGGCCATTGTGACCTAGCTGTTAAGGTGTTGAAAGCATTTGTTATGCGAGGGCACACACATGGTTCTCAGATAGACCAGTAGTAAAGGGGAACATTTGATCTGCTGACCAGCATGATCCGCTCCCATAGTTTTGTTGCCCACCATCCAGACACAGGTAGTAACTTTATTAAATGGGTTATCCCATCTTAGACAATGGGGGCATATCGCTAGGATATGCCCCCATTTTCTGATAGGTGCAGGTCCCACCTCTGCGCATGCGTAGCCACCCTCCATTCATTTCTATGGAGACGCCGAAAATAGCCGAGAGCTGGCTCGGCTATTTCAGTCGGCCCCATAGAAATGAATGGGAGCGATGGCCGCGCATGTTATGTCGCCCATTATGAGTCCTGCCATTGACAGACAGCCTCTGTTGCCTTCATTTGCTGTGATATCGCGAATGAGAAACATGGACTGCTATGGACTGAAACCTTAGTCTTTAGTGGTGAATGTATGTAGGCCCTGTTTGGAATCCCAAAACGGTCGTGTTCGATTATGGAGGCCAGGTGGTGAAAGCGTCAAGCCTGCCTTTGTTGTGGAGGGACAAGAATAGGCATCTCTATGGGGGTGCCAGGCGGGTGTAGGGTTGGACGATATCAAAAATATTCCCACGATAACGATATTAAGAAATTTATCGCGATAACGATATATATCGCGATAAATGCCCATTTAGAAGAAAAAAACACTTGGGGCCACAAGGAGACGTTATACTGTATGGGGGCAGCCACAAGGAGACGTTATACTGTATGGGGGCAGCCACAATGAGGCGTTACACTGTATGGGGGCAGCCACAAGGAGGCGTTACACTGTATGGGGGCAGCCACAAGGAGGCGTTACACTGTATGGGGGCAGCCACAAGGAGGCGTTACACTGTATGGGGGCAGCCACAAGGAGACGTTACACTGTATGGGGGCAGCCACAAGGAGACGTTACACTGTATGGGGGCAGCCACAAGGAGACGTTACACTGTATGGGGGCAGCCACAAGGAGACGTTACACTGTATGGGGGCAGCCACAAGGAGACGTTACACTGTATGGGGCCGGCCACAAGGAGAGGTTACACTGTATGGGGCCGGCCACAAGGAGAGGTTACACTGTATGGGGGCGGCCACAAGGAGAGGTTACACTGTATGGGGGCGGCCACAAGGAGAGGTTACACTGTATGGGGGCGGCCACAAGGAGACGTTACACTGTATGGGGGCGGCCACAAGGAGACGTTATACTGTATGGGGGCCGGCCACAAGGAGAGGTTATACTGTATGGGGGCCGGCCACAAGGAGAGGTTATACTGTATGGGGCCGGCCACAAGGAGAGGTTATACTGTATGGGGGCGGCCACAAGGAGACGTTACACTGTATGGGGGCGGCCACAAGGAGACCTTACACTGTATGGGGGCAGCCACAAGGAGACCTTACACTGTATGGGGGGCCAGCCAGCAGGAGACCTTACACTGTATGGGGGCCAGCCAGCAGGAGACCTTACACTGTATGGGGGGCAGCCAGCAGGAGACCTTACACTGTATGGGGGGCCAGCCAGCAGGAGACGTTACACTGTATGGGGGGCAGCCAGCAGGAGACGTTACACTGTATGGGGGGCCAGCAGGAGACGTTATACTGTATGGGGGGCCAGCAGGAGACGTTATACTGTATGGGGGGCCAGCAGGAGACGTATACTGTATGGGGGGCCAGCAGGAGCGTATGGGGGGCCAGCAGGAGACGTTATACTGTATGGGGGGCCAGCAGGAGACGTTATACTGTATGGGGGGCCAGCAGGAGACGTTATACTGTATGGGGGGCCAGCAGGAGACGTTATACTGTATGGGGGGCCAGCAGGAGACGTTATACTGTATGGGGGGCCAGCAGGAGACGTTATACTGTATGGGGGGCCAGCAGGAGACGTTATACTGTATGGGGGGCCAGCAGGAGACGTTATACTGTATGGGGGGCCAGCAGGAGACGTTATACTGTATGGGGGGCCAGCAGGAGACGTTATACTGTATGGGGGGCCAGCAGGAGACGTTATACTGTATGGGGGGCCAGCAGGAGACGTTATACTGTATGGGGGGCCAGCAGGAGACGTTATACTGTATGGGGGGCCAGCAGGAGACGTTATACTGTATGGGGGGCCAGCAGGAGACGTTATACTGTATGGGGGGCCAGCAGGAGACGTTATACTGTATGGGGGGCCAGCAGGAGACGTTATACTGTATGGGGGGCCAGCAGGAGACGTTATACTGTATGGGGGGCCAGCAGGAGACGTTATACTGTATGGGGGGCCAGCAGGAGACGTTATACTGTATGGGGGGCCAGCAGGAGACGTTATACTGTATGGGGGGCCAGCAGGAGACGTTATACTGTATGGGGGGGCCAGCAGGAGACGTTATACTGTATGGGGGGGCCAGCAGGAGACGTTATACTGTATGGGGGGGCCAGCAGGAGACGTTATACTGTATGGGGGGCCAGCAGGAGACGTTATACTGTATGGGGGGTCACAAGGAGCGCAGCCGCAAGGAGCCATTACATACAGTTATAATGGGGTGCAGCAGTCACAAAAGGAAACATTACTTAGAGTATATGGGGCAGGGGGGCAGCAGCTGCCCCCTCCATGTCTTATGGCTACCTGTGTGACTGTGACATAAGTTGTCACCGGTGACCTGTCTGGCCAGTGTGCCGGGTGCCCACCATAATTCCTTCTTGTTGGTCAACCGTCATGCTCATCATGTCAAACAGTCATGGGGGAGCCGGGAGGTACTGGAGGGAGACAGGAGTGCAGGGACTCATGATGGCTCAGGAGCATGCAGCTAGTGGCACTGGTAGGCGGCGCAGCCAGGCATGAAGGACCGACTGAGTGGGCACTGGGCCTGGGCCAAGTCATATAACTGGGGTAATAGGCAGAAGTTAGAACTGTGGAGCGACATTTTACACCTTTTAATAGCTGCCCGTCGACAGTCACTCTAATCTCTTCTCTCCGCAGGGGGTGGGTGGGACGGGAGTCGGACGGAGCGTAGCAGGTTCTTCTCTGAGTCTGACTAACTTTCCCGCCACTCGCTGCTGCTGTAGTCTGTAAGTGTACTGCGCTCAGCTCTGCTAGTCTCGGCCTGGGGGCGTGCTGATTCCGACGTTAGAGTAGACGTCGGTCGGTGGGTGGAGTCGGAGACAGCGCATTCAGAACAAGCAGGAGGAGATATAGCTAATGATGGGTGGGGGCAGCGCAGCGGTGCCGCGGACTCTGTTTTTAAAGCTGTGACGTAACGAAATATACCGCGGTATTAGGAAACGGCGATATCGCCATATCGCTGTTTTTTTAATACCGCGGTATATCGAAAAACCGGTATATCGCCCAACCCTAGGCGGGTGTGTTGCGGATCTGCAATTTGCGGGTCCGCAACACACCACGGACGTGTTAATGACGCCTAATGCTCATCCATACACAGCAAGGGTTTCCCTGGAATGTCTCCACCAGATTGCAACAGCTTTATCGCCAAATCAAATTTACAGGACCAGCTCGGATACCAGCTTCAGCAACCTGTAAGTGTGCAGGATCTACAGGCCCAGCTGTACATCTGTGGGCAAATGTGCTGCAGGATACCACAGAGAACCTGAATGCCTCCATGCCCAACCATACCTCATCTGGTATCCAGGCTAGAGGCGCCCAGCAGAGCACTAGAGCCTCCTCTCAATTGTACAGTTTTCCCCAACAATCTTATCCTTTTCGCTCTAATATTGTAATCACTTACATATATAATTTGACATGATGTGTAAATGTATCAGCTACGATTGTGAAACTGAAAAAAGTGCCATCTATTGGGGAAATATGGAAGAGCATGTGCAGCTTGTAAACTTGCCATACACAATAACTAAACATTTTGGTGCTCACGGTTGGTCTGTGGTGGACGTTTTGGATGGAAAATCTCCAACCAAAAGGTCTGAACAGTTGACAGAAAATGGCCCAAATCAGTCTTTTCAGCCCTCTAAGGCTAGTTCCACCAGGCAATATGTGGCATGTGACAGTAAGTCGCAGAAAAGCTGCACTTGTGTAGCGTGATTACTTTAGAACTGTGGTTCGGGTGTGAAAACAGCCAAGTAACAGAAGAGGTGCGTGTGACTTCCATTAAAGTCAATGGAGGAAAAGTTGCTCTCCACTCATAACACAGAATAAGACAAGTCTTGATTTTTTGTGACTGTTACACAACTTTGTCATGCAAAACAAGAAGCCGTAAGCTAAAAGATAATCAGTGGCATGACTTGGCAGCCTATGTACAACGCAGGGAAATTTACAGAGACTGGTACCTCATACACCAGTGCACTGGTGTAAGGTCTGCCAAGTTTATTAAGAGGTGCATGCGTCCTATTTGAGGACAATAGGCATTGTTAAAAAATGGATACAACAGAAGTCATCCGTATTTTTTGTGGATAGCAAAATACGCACGGTCGTGTAAATGCACCATTAGGGCTCATTCACTCACCCGTTCCCGTGCATTAGGGGCAATTTGCGGTCCCCAGTGCGCATGCACCATATGTGCGGCTGCCTCGACGGATCCAGACCCATCTAACATGTTCTATCTTTTTGCGGTGTGGAGGCATGGACAGAAACCCCACAGAAGCACCCCGTAGTGGTTCAGTGCCTCCGTTCCACACCGACCTTCCGGATAGCGGATCCATTCTAGTGACTGGGTCCACATCCGTGATGCGGGGTGCACACGGCCAGTGCTCACATATTGTGGACCCGCTGTTTGCGGGACGCAGTATGGGCACAGCCGAACAGTGGCCATGTGAATGAGCCCTTAAGTGGGTGACAGGTTGCCTTGAAGACTTACTTCTACAGTATTCGGGTCCATTCACACGACCGCAATTCTGTTCCGCATTTAGCGGAATGGAATTGCGGACCCATTAATTTCTATGGGGCTGCACAATGTGCTGCCTGGATCCGGAAATGCAGACCCACATTTCTGTTCCCGAAAATAAAATAGGACATGTCGAAAATAAAATAGGACATGTCCTATTGTTGTCCGCAATTGCGGACATGATTAGGCATATTCTATTATAGTGCCGGCGATGTGTGGTCCACAAAATGCGGAACGCACATTGCCGGTGTCCGTGTTTTGCGGATCCGCAAAACACACACGGATGTATGAATTGACCCTTAGTTATTAGGGTCTGATAGCTTTGTGAACAAGAGGACAAAGTGTTAAACAGTTAATTATTTATAGCGTATCCTGAAGCAGGGATCGGTTGCGACTTCTCCATGCAAAGGTTAACCAGCATAAGCAATACTTAACATTAGTCCCTTCACGTTACAGCTGAAGCACATATGTAGATGGACTTGTATTTACAGAGCCGTATGGAAATGGTCTACATGCTAATTGCTCAAAAGCCACTAAACCCTGAGCAAGTTTAACATTTACCATTCAAAGTGACCTCGAAGGCCCCGGTGGACATACACTGGTTCTCAATCATGTTGCTCAGGAAGAAAACCATCATGCAGGCATAGACCTAGCGAGAAACAACAAGCAGAGAAAATCTCAATATCCCATCGTCAGAGGATCAGGAAATGTACAAAATCAAGTCATAAACCGGGTTATCAGCAGAAACAAACAAAATTATGACTCAAAGACATTAGGATCTTATGCAAGAGTGTCAGCTTTCCTGACGAGAGGCTTTACTCAAGACAATAAAGTCACTTTGCTGTGTCAGTTTCCTTTTCTTAGCACTCTCTCAGTGCTTGGTCTCAGAGCAGGCACTTGTTCCTTGGACGCACAGATGATGAAACTACCAGCAATAGACATCATTATATATAACAGTGTATGCACAGTAACTGAAATCTACAGCTCCTTCCCCGGGGAGGTAGAGAACAGAGTCCTGCACTTCTAATACAGATCCCATTATTATCTCTATAGTCAATCCTAGGAGGTCACCAACCTTATTTTCTTGTCCCCACAGCCAAAGACCTGGAGCTTGCATGCCCAAAAATGCAAAGGGATCCTTTCCGACGATTATTAATCCTATTAATACTAGCTTGAAGACTGACAGGAACGAGGCAATGTGTCTAAGAACAAAATACATTACGATACTTGTGTCAAACACAGGAGGCACGTAAAGCGAATATTCAGGATTTACTGTCAAATTGTTAACATTCCCACCCATGAAAGCAGCAGAATACTTTAAGGGCCGTCGCCCACGAGAGTCCATTGCAGGAAGGATTTATAATGCTGTGTGCCTCTGCTTGACCTTACTGCTACAGGTTCATACTGACGGCTTTATGTCACTAAGATCCTGTAGATGTAAGGTCAAGCCAAGGCACAGAGCATTATAAATCATGATAATGAGTCTAGCGGAGGATCACACACACACACAGCCTGATTCCTGCAATGGATTTGCTTGTGTGCAACAGCCCCAAGTATCTCAGCCGTGAAGATATTAATGCTTAAAGGGGTTGCCCAAGATAATTATAAATTGTGGTCAAGCCCTAAAATGGCTTCAAATAAAATAAAAAACCTGATACTGTTCTTGCGCTTCTCCATTTTTCCTACCACTGCTTGTTTATAAACCGCAGTAATGTAACGGTGTACACCATGTGACCACTGCAGCCAATCACTGTCCTCAGAGGTCTAAAGCTGGCTCTAGTGATTGGGCGAGATGGTGACATGCCGTACACAGAGGTCGCCAGGACCGGACTACAAAACTAAAAGGAATATCATTTTTTCTTAAACCTTTTCACAGCTTGTCTAAAATGGATAAATTATCTCAATCTCATACATTGGATTATATCGCTAGGATATGCCCCCGATTTCTGATAAGTGTGGGATCCACCGATTGGACTTGCACCTCTAACTAGAATGAAGCCAGCCAAGTTAAGAGCGGACCGCGCATGTGTGGCCGCTCTCCATTCATTTTTATGGGACTGGCGAATGGCGTGCTCGGCTTTTTTCAGAAGCCCCATAGCAATGACTGGAAAGCGCACCTCGCAAGTGTGGCCACCTCTCCCTTCACTTCTACAGTGTGACAGAAATAGCCAAGCCAGTGCTTAGAACGCATAGAAATTAATGAAGGGTGGTTGCGCATGCGCAGTCCACTCTCCACTTATGCGGGCGCCGTTCTAGAGATCAGTGTGGGCCAACCCCTTTAAGGGAGATAGAATTAGAAGGGGAAAAAAAGGGGGGGGGGGGGGGGCATGCATTGCGAAGGAATCTACAAGTTGAAAATGATGATGCCACACAGAAGTGAGTACACGGGGGGAGTGCAGATAAAAATGGAGCCGTTTCCAGCTCTCATTCCTCTACCTCAGCAGTTGCCATGGACTCTGCTCCACTAACTTCTCTTGCAGTTGCTGCTCCTACCCCTGCGCATACAGAACAGCTATGTACAGAGCGGAGGACGGTCACAGATTCCAATTACTTACCTATAAAGGGCGTGGGGAAGATAATTCTCTCCTTCGATGCGGATGTCTGGGTACCGCTGGCTGATGACCCGCATGTACTCTTCAAACACCCGCCGGTAACCTCAGGAGATGCTGGGGGGAGGAAGAGAAGACTCGGTTATCCAGGAGGAGCGTGCACAACCTAATCCGGGGTGACCCTCATCTGTAATAATCCCAATTCCTCTCGGTGGTTATGAATGGATCACTTACAGTAACACGGCACATGACGGATATTGCCAGCAATCACCAGGATGATATTAGATCGTTTCAATTGCAAACACTGAACATAAAAGCCGGTTTCTCCAGTGATTTACACCCTGCCATCTGCCCAGTAACACGGCAGTGTAACATCAGGGCAGACAACAGCACCCATCCGAGAGCTTATTTTACCCCCCGCCATTCTCAGCTGCCGAATGTGCATGGACATCTATAGATGGGTTACATTCCTCCCAAATACCTGACAGGGGCATGCCACCGAGTGTGCATGTGTTTTCAATGGGGAAAGAGGAATAAACCACTGCCAGCCTCTTCTGCAAGTGAAATGGATCAGGCATATTGACAACCAACATGCCTGACCCTTCTTTCCCCTGATGTGTGCCTAGCCCCCCCCCCCCCCCCCATTAAGGTGGACTTAAACAGGGAGACTAGAGGGCAATTGTCGGCATTCCCGACAGTCGGCTGCTCTTTCAGTGGAGGTGAAGTGCTACACTCACATGCAGCGATCACCTCCACAGTATGCGGATGAGGGATCGCTATGGTGAATGCTCGGCCTCAAATAGCTGCATTGTTTCTGGGCTGCCAATCACTATTTAGACCGCACGATATGCTGCCCAGAAACGATCATTTAGGTGCCCGCACTAACGACAAGATCACCAGATGAACGACCTTCTCACTTGTCCATCGGGCGATCAGTGGCACCTTTAGACGGGCAGTCACATTCGTTCCCAATAATATCACCCCATCTAAACCTACCCTTAGCCAGTCTCAACTGCCAACTTAATTCTAATACCAATGACGTACCTCAAGATGAGGCGTTCTCCTCCAGAAGCAAAACCACTGATCTCATGAATGACGAGGCTCTACAGACCGACCATCTAACATGTACGGTGGTGCCCCGGCTCTGAACGGACGTCATATGTTGAAGGCACAGGATCCGGGAGGATAGATTTCAACACCCCCTGACACTTCATTGCCTTGGGAGATATTGCTCCTCTCTCCCTACCAAAAACACACGCACACTTGGCAAGACAGAGGGCATGCTTAAGTGGAGAAACCGCCGTCAGACACGTGTGCGGCTGACAACTATCTAGGGTGTATGGGCAGCTCTGAAAACAGGCTCTACAGGTATGTTCACACAGCAGATTCATACGTGCAATATCCTCCAGCGTCCTGTCCTTCCAGATAATGGCAATTAGATCAGACATTACCGGTGTCACCGAGTTCTCCCAAAGACAGTAACAGCAGGTAGGTAGTCACATACCTGACGCCAGCACTACTGTTTGTAGTCTACACACCGGGCTTGTTTCCCCAGCACCCGTCATACAGAACCGGCTTCATTGTTTGTGCCGATGACGAATGCCTGCCATCAACACCTATACTGCGCATATGTGAAAAACATCTGATCGCTGGGGTCAGACAGCTGAGACCACCACAGTCAAGAGAAAAGGGGTCCCCAAGTGCCATCCATTCACTTCTGTGGGACTGCAGGCGATAGCTGTGCCCTGTACGTGGACGGAGCAGTGGTCATGTATGTGCAGTTGTGCACTACCTCTAAATTCACACAGGCAGCTGGGGGGGGGGGGGGTGGAAATCCCCATCCACTTTCACCGTCAGGGGTCCCAGCAAGTCTACATTTATCACCTAACCCGTGGATAGGTAAGTGGAATGCTTGTGGGCCAAGGCCTTTAGGGCATCGGGCACAGCAGTGGACAGGAGGCTGCACAGTGGCACCCCGCACCCATGCTGGTCAGCTGTTTTGGAGTAGCTCTGGCACCAGGAGTCTGGCCCACATGACTTCTGTGCCCCCCCCCATATGACATCTCCCCTCCCCCGGCCCACATGACTTCTGTGCCCCCCCCCCCCATATGACATCTCCCCTCCCCCGGCCCACATGACTTCTGTGCCCCCCCCCCCCCCGTATGACATCTCCCCTCCCCCGGCCCACATGACTTCTGTGCCCCCCCCCCCCATATGACATCTCCCCTCCCCCGGCCCACATGACTTCTGTGCCCCCCCCTCCCCCATATGACATCTCCCCTCCCCAGCCCACATGACTTCTGTGCCCCCCCCCCCCATATGACATCTCCCCTCCCCCGGCCCACATGACTTCTGTGCCCCCCCCCCCCCATATGACATCTCCCCTCCCCCGGCCCACATGACTTCTGTGCCCCCCCCATATGACATCTCCCCTCCCCCGGCCCACATGACCTTCTGTGCCCCCCCCCCCATATGACATCTCCCCTCCCCCGGCCCACATGACTTCTGTGCCCCCCCCCCCCCATATGACATCTCCCCTCCCCCGGCCCACATGACTTCTGTGCCCCCCCCCCCCCCATATGACATCTCCCCTCCCCCGGCCCACATGACCTTCTGTGCCCCCCCCCCCATATGACATCTCCCCTCCCCCGGCCCACATGACCTTCTGTGCCCCCCCCCCATATGACATCTCCCCTCCCCCGGCCCACATGACCTTCTGTGCCCCCCCCCCCATATGACATCTCCCCTCCCCCGGCCCACATGACTTCTGTGCCCCCCCCCCCCCCATATAACATCTCCCCTCCCCCGGCCCACATGACTTCTGTGCCCCCCCCCCCCCCCCCATATAACATCTCCCCTCCCCCGGCCCACATGACTTCTGTGCCCCCCCCCCCCCCCATATAACATCTCCCCTCCCCCGGCCCACATGACTTCTGTGCCCCCCCCCCCCCCCCAACCACCTATTGGACAATTCCCCTCCTCCGGCAGACATGACTTCTGTGCCCCCCCCCATATGACATTTCCCCTCCCCCGGCCCACATGACTTCTGTGCCCCCCCCCGGCCCACATGACTTCTGTGCCCCCCCCCCCATATGACATTTCCCCTCCCCCGGCCCACATGACTTCTGTGCCCCCCCCCCCCCCCCCCATATGACATCTCCCTCCCCCGGCCCACATGACTTCTGTGCCCCCCCCCCATATGACATCTCCCCTCCCCCGGCCCACATGACTTCTGTGCCCCCCCCCCCCCATATGACATCTCCCCTCCCCCGGCCCACATGACTTCTGTGCCCCCCCCCCCCCCATATGACATCTCCCCTCCCCCGGCCCACATGACTTCTGTGCCCCCCCCCCCCATATGACATCTCCCCTCCCCCGGCCCACATGACTTCTGTGCCCCCCCCCCCCCGCCCACATGACTTCTGTGCCCCCCCCCCCATATATGACTTCTGTGCCCCCCCCCCCATATATGACATCTCCCCTCCCCCGGCCCACATGACTTCTGTGCCCCCCCCCCCATATATGACATCTCCCCTCCCCCGGCCCACATGACCTTCTGTGCCCCCCCCCCCCCCATATGACATCTCCCCTCCCCCGGCCCACATGACTTCTGTGCCCCCCCCCCATATATGACATCTCCCCTCCCCCGGCCCACTTGACCTTCTGTGCCCCCCCCCCCATATGACATCTCCCCTCCCCCGGCCCACATGACCTTCTGTGCCCCCCCCCATATGACATCTCCCCTCCCCCGGCCCACATGACCTTCTGTGCCCCCCCCCCCCATATGACATCTCCCCTCCCCCGGCCCACATGACCTTCTGTGCCCCCCCCCCCCCATATGACATCTCCCCTCCCCCGGCCCACATGACCTTCTGTGCCCCCCCCCCATATGACATCTCCCCTCCCCCGGCCCACATGACCTTCTGTGCCCCCCCCCCCATATGACATCTCCCCTCCCCCGCCCACATGACCTTCTGTGCCCCCCCCCCCCCCCCATATGACATCTC